>NC_139235.1:35878706-36483860 GCF_977018435.1 Lepisma saccharinum | reverse complement strand
CATGCTCAACTCCAGCCTCCAGTCCGAGATAGCTAGCTTGCAGTCTCAGTGCTTGGACCCTGTACTCAAGATTGATGCAGAGCTAAAATCGCTGCTGCAAAAATACACCGACCTTGCGTCGATAGACAATCTCGACAAGCTGGCACTGAGTGTGGGCAATCTGCAGAACGAACTTCTGAAGCTGCAACAAACGCAAACCTCAGACGTTGAACAGCTGAAACAACGCTTGCAGGACCAAACAAGCAACATCCAGACCGAACTGCAAACTATCATCCAGAGCATTAAAACACAAGACGACTACGATCGCGTGAACGCTAGTATTGCTAAATTGCGCGAACAGTTTCAATCTTTCAAAATCCCTACGTTGGAAAGCATCAAGGCTGAGCTACAAACGGACGCTTTGCATGCGGCCATCAACGAAGTAAAAACTAAACTCCAAACACTGGAGGATTTTATCAACAATCTACCGTCGTCTAGCGAACTGAACGCTATTGCCCGTAGCGTGGCCAACATCAAAGTCCAACTTGAGACCTACGAGGATTTCGGGAAGCTGCAAGGCACCATAACCCATATTGAGGATGCACTTGCTGTCATTAGAAATGATCTGGCGAACGTTCACGATGAGCTGGAAACCAAACTGCCGGGCATCAGGGATACACTGGCCAACGTTCAACAGCAAATCGCCAAACTGGAAAATCTGAATGCAGAATCCGAGTTGTCTCATTTCCATCACTTGATCGACGACATACAGACTAAGTTGGAAACCCTGCAACAATCTACTCCCACCCAGGATGACATAACACAACTGCAAGAAGGCATACGTGCTGCTGCCGATGCCTCCGAGTTGGACGCGGTGAAAAAAGCTTTGGAATCGCTCCAAAACACGGTGGCCACCCTGCCTACCTCTCAGGAATTGAAAAGCGTGAAGAGAACTCTCAACCGAATACTCAAATCCGACGACATCAAAAACATCCAATCCGAAATTGAATCGATACGGGGGTCTGTCGCGACTTTACCTACCAACCAGAACATCACCGAGCTGCATGAATTGTTTGCGGAAATTAGAACCCAGGTCCACGACCTTGTAATACAGAGCTCCAAGTTGACGCTTGTAGAAAGCCTGCAGCAGATTATTGCCAGCGTGAAAGAGCAAATTGGGAGTATCGAGGCAAGTCAGGAATCGACTATAGCTAATTTCAGCACCCAACTACATGACTTAAATGAAAAATTCAAGAGCCTTATTGTCGATGTAAAGATCAAACCAAACTACGACACTGTTGTTCATGCTATCGAGGAACACCTGGAATCGGTGAATGGCAGATTGGAGGATATAGAGACCGAGGTTCGAACCAACGTAAACACTTTAAATGCCAGCATCGACAATCTCAAGTCTACGATTGTCATCGAACTGTACAGCATACCAAACAGAGAGTTCTCCTCCCCTTTCAATCCAGGTTACAAACTCTACATGTTGACTCCTGCAAAAGCTTATCATCAATTTTTCCTCGCTGGCACACTTCAGTTCGTCAAGGTTTCCTACTGGTCTTTGCCTCACGCAACCCACTACCCAATCATGACCGTGACGAACATTGGCGATGAGCCTAAAATAAGAGGAGTTGAGCTGGTCGATTTCACACACCCCGAAAGTCGCGAGACTGCCTATGCCGAAGATGCCACTCAAATTATCGACATAGAAATAGGTGACAAGCTGTATATAGAAAACCCAGCATTGTCTGCAGCCAGAAATCCCATCCAGGCTATATTCTTATTTTCGCGCCATGTCTAGGCAGGGTATCGTGAACGAGCTGCATAAACCTGCACGACGAAACTACAAACGACTGGCGGTGGTGACCAAAGGCGTGGATGACCTTTGGCAGGCTGACCTTGTGGAAATGAGTAGCGGCAACCTGAAAAATTTACATAAAATCAACAAAGGATACAAGTATCTTCTTACTGTTATAGATACATTTTCAAAATTTGCGTGGGCTTTGCCCCTCAAGGCTAAAACAGGTGTGTGCGTAATGGAAGCATTCAAAACTATTTTCAATGAAAGTGGCAGGCGACCTCGATTTCTTCAAACGGATAACGGAAAGGAATTTTACAACTCGATATTTCAACAGTTTGTTCAGAAACAAAATATTCAACATTACTCGACTTTCAGTCACATCAAAGCCAGCGTAGTGGAACGTTTTAACCGTACTCTCAAAACACGCATGTGGAAACGATTCACGCTTCAAGGTAACCACAAGTGGGTCAATGTGCTTCCGGAACTCGTAAACGACTATAATCACAGTTTGCATAGCACGATACGCATGAAGCCTGCCGATGTCAGCAAGTCTGATGAGGCACGACTGATCTCTACTGTTTATTGCCCCAAGTACCGGCCCACTAACAAAAAACCGAAATTCAAAATTGGAGACCAAGTAAGAATTAGTAAATTTAAGCGCATGTTTGAAAAAGGCTTTACCAAAAACTGGAGTACGGAACTTTTCACTGTTGCTCGATTGTTACCCGGTAACCGTCACACGTATATAATAAAAGATAATCGCGACGAAATTTTGAAAGGGCGATTCTACGAGGAGGAACTCTCTAAAACAAAATACCCCAATACGTATCTTATCGAAAAAGTATTACGTAGAAAAGGTGACAAACTGTTGGTGAAATGGCTGGGACTCGAGGAAAAAAGTTGGATCGATGCAAACGAGGTGATTGTGTAACGGGTGCTTGGGATGTGGTGAGGCGACTACCAGATTTTCCCCCGGAGCGTCAGGCTAGGAAAAACGGCGAACTGTTGCCGGACAACATTCGCTGCCTTATTGTCGGACCTTCAGGGTGTGGGAAAACAACTTTACTTATTGATAATTTTCTTCTTGCTCCCGACTGGTTAGATTGGAAGAACAGGCACTTGTATGTTTTTTCCAAAAGTTTGGAGCAAGCAAAATATCAACAGCTGACAAAACTGTACGAAGGGCTGAGCATAGCTACTTTTGCCTCCGAAGTAATGCCACTAGACTGCTGCCATGAAAATTCGGTGGTGGTCTTCGACGATGTCATCCTGGAGAACCATAACGAAATTCGCAATTTTTTTACACAGGGGCGGCACAGAGGCATGGACTGCTTCTACCTTGCTCAGACTTTTTCTAAAATTCCCAAGCAGCTTCTCCGAGACAACGCTAATTTTATTTGCTTGTTTCGTCAAGACCACACCAATTTAAAACATGCTTACGATGATTATGTAGGCGGGGGCATGAACTACAATCAGTTTTCCAAATTTTGCTCTTCATGCTGGAATCAAGATGATTTCGGATTCGCCACGATAGACATGACGAGGAAACCCAATGACGGAAAATACAGAAACAAAATAAACAACTTTCTAAACGTTGCGACGTTACAAGAAACGTCTTGACGTATTATAAATAACAAATGATGAAACGCAAACTCGCAGACGACAACTTGAAGCTGCGCGACTACCTGGCCAAACGCTTCAGGGGTTGGAAATCAGAGAATCGCGGAATTTACGAAGAGAAAAAGCGACAGGACCAACCTATTATTGATGCTATAAGTGGACTAGGTAAAGACATCAAAGATGTTACCGAGCAAAATAAAGATTTAATCAACGAGCTCGTGCCACTTGCTGCTCGAAATTATGCTGTGCCTACACCGATATCCAGTATTCACACTACCCCGTTCGAACTTGGAGCTGCACCTCTGAGACGTCAGGTTCTAGGCAGTACCTCTTCGGACAAGGTAGTTGAATTAGGTCCGTTGGCGAGAGATTACCTGAGCACTGGGAAATTTGAAAAGGACGAGGTGTTTGGATTGTACCCCTCTGTGGAACTTAACGAGGGTGTGGTTTGGAAAATTGGAAAGTCAAAAGTTACGTTCGAAGGTGACGACGTGAAAATTAATTTGGGCGAGAAGAACAGCTGGACTAGGTATCCTGGCACTGTGGGCCTGTGGGAACTTATCACCAAAAAGCAACCTAAAGATTACACAGACGAGGATTACCAAAGTTACACAGAAATTTTAATCATGACGGATGCCCTGTACCAAAACAACGATGCAACACAGAATCGCGTAAAATCAAGCAGTGGAGAAAAATACAGGAACCTCATCAAGCCAATATGGAACCAGCTCAAGACTGGCAGCAGTATCAAACTCTACAATACCCTACCTAAAGAGTTTGTTTGGGTAGACGACGTAAGGAAGCTTGTAGATCGATTGCTGGTTATCGCAGGCGAGGAAAATGCAGGCAATCGCAACTTCCACAACGAGAAAGTGGGCATCATGGACATGATTAGCACCAAGCTTAGCAACTTTATTGTCAACGACAACAAAGGTATAGGTTACCTTATCAAAATCATCAACACCCTGCCTCCCAAATTCTGGAATGTGGCCGAGGGTCGAGGTCTCGTGAACGACATCATCAACAAGCTACCCTTCGAGATGCATCTACCAGGTTACCAATACTGCGGACCGGGTACTAAACTGGAACGGCGACTGGAGAGAGGTGACAAGGGGGTAAATCTGCTGGATGCTGCATGCAAGGATCACGACATTGCTTACAACACATATACGAATTTAGATGCGCGTCACGATGCTGATAAAAAATTGGAGCATGCCGCGTTCGGGAGACTCGTCAGCAGAGACGCCTCGCTGGGTGAACGGGTTGCAGCATTGGGCACGACCATTGCCATGAATACAAAACGAAAATTGGGGTGGGGGCTGTAATTAAATAACATACAGTAAAAAATGTCTACGCATATAACAGACTTACCAACAGAAGTGTTATACAAAATATTTACATTTACTTTCGACGATAGTCACGAGGATGTTAAAAAGCTTATTGATTTAGTTAAAATAACACCACAATTTCGCTTGCCCTGTGAAATGCTACTTCTGGATCATCTGAGAAAAATAAGCGATGTAAAATCTTCTTCTTCTCCCTATGCTCTTTTTCGGGCTGCTGATGAAAAATTGGCTGATAAGATGGACGAACTTCACGAGTGGAGACAGGGGAGGAGACGATATACAGACGACTGGTATGCTTCAAATGCTGAAACCAGTAGGATCATCGATCACCTCATCGCATTAGGCAATGCCGAAACTTTTTTCTATAAATAACACACTGTAAAAAATCTACGAGACCAAAAAAATATTTCTTCGATATGAGTGAAAAAATTAGTGACGTCCAGGCATTAAAACAAATGCTAAATTTGTCAGTCGAGTATGTAAAAATTCAGGAATTGGAAGTGGACAAACCTTACGCAATAACTTCCGGTTCAATTGTTGCAACCCAGTATGGTCCCAAAGTACGTCTGTTGCTCAACGGACAATACAGTCTATTTTTACCAGATCGATACGCTAGCATGTTATCCGACGAGAAGCTATCTATTTTAATCGAGAGTACAACTCGAATCGTGTACAAGGGGACAAAAGAACTTCTTGGTAAGAAAACAAAGCACATAATAGAATTTGTTTAATAGCTGCAAAGTATATATAAATAACATACCGTAAAAAAAATTACACGGGAGGGAAAACAAAAAATCTCTGAACATATATAAAATAACATACCGTAAAAAAAAAATTACATCATGAAGCCCAAGGGCGTCGTGTACCAGATACCATATTCGAATCTGAAAACGCTGGGTGCCCTCGATGGGTTACTCACCAAGAAACAACGCGAGAAGAAACATTCATGCTTGTCTAAAGGACACGGAATGAAATTGCTGCTCAGCACTCCACAATTGAAAAAGTTGCAACATTCGCGGAAGCAGCAGAAGATTGGAGGTTTCATATTCAGCATTCCGGCCATCTTGGCAGCTTTGGGTGCTGTTGGAAGTTTGGCAGGAGGCAGTGCCGCCATCGCCAAAACCGTCATCGATGCAAAAAAGAACAAGGCCGAGCTGGAAGAACAGAAACGTCACAACCTGGCTATGGAAAAGAAGGGGAAAGGTGTGACCAAAAAGCAAAAAAGCAACCTCGATGCTTTGAAGAAATATAAAAAAAAGAAGAAGCCCTGTCCAACTTCGATATTGAATCTCTGATCGAACTGTTGGGAATAAGGAACTTCAGGGGTGTTTTCATGTCCGATTCTCTACCCTCTGCTGTGAAGAAAAAGGAGTATGGCGTGGTCAACCTGGACAGTTACAAAAATCCTGGTACACATTGGATATGCTACCTCAAAATTGACGATAACAATGCATTTGTTTTCGATTCGTTCGGTGGCACACCGCCTGCCAGGTTGGTGAAGTATCTCAGTGTTGCCAACCTCTACTACAATGACAAACGCATCCAGGGTTTCACCGATGTTAACTGCGGCCACCTATGCCTTTCCGTTCTCGCATACATGTCTAAAATAAATAACCCCTCAGTGGAGCATTTTCAGAAAGCATTGTGGTACCTAAAACACCATGGGAGTGTTCCATCTCACCAGCGAGACTTCGGTCTTGAAACTCGCGTTGCATGACGACATCATTTATCCTAAATCTATTGCTCTTCGTGCATTCTACAGCATGTACCTGATACCCAATGTCACGGAGCACAATAACAAAATTACTGTTGGAAATGAAAAAATAGTTATCACGCCAGGACAGTACAATCTGTCTACCTTGCAAGCCCAATTGCCAAGAAATATACTGCTATCTCAAAATTCTGTAACTCACAGAGTTGAAATTGTGTCTGCTACGGAAACAGTAGACCTAGGCACTGTTGGAGAGCTTCTGGGATTCGAGAACAACACAAAGCTCGAACCTGGCATCAAGCACATCGGTGCCAACATTCCTAAATTTCTAGCCATCGAAACTCTGAACATACATTGCAACGTGGCAGAAGGCATGATCACCAAATCCTCGGATGGCATCCCAGGCAGCCACAAGCAGACAGGTATCATCGCTACGTTCAAACCAAACTCTGAATTCATGGAACCGATTATATACACACCCTCACCACCGATATACTTCCCTATATCTCGTAATCGCATAGACAACATAGAATTGGCAGTGACAAACGAAAAAGATGAGGTGGTGAATTTTGCCGGAGCTACTACCACCGCCGTCGTGGAGATTAACGTATAATAAATAACAATCATGGAGCAAATCGAAAGTTACGAGTTGCAATCTTTCCCACCCAATCGTCGCACGTTCGCCAATTTGAACGAACCGAACAGGGAGATCGAATACGATGTGGACGTCGGGGATGGGTTCATTCACCCTCACAGAGCTGATTTGTATATCAAGTTTGATGTGGTGAAGAGAGACAACGGGGAAGCATTTAACGCCAATGCAAATTTAAAACTTGTGGACAATTTTGTGCCGCATCTGTTCTCGCAAGTGGAAGTTAGAAAGCATGGCACCGTCATCGATAGGGTTGACTACCCCGGGATTACTTCTACAGCTGTGGGAACACTGAAACTCTCCAAGAGCGATGCGGCATATTACCAGGCAGGGGGATTCGAAGCAGATACAAAAATCAAAACTCGAAGCCACACAGTACTGTTTCCCATGCGCTTGCTTCCAGGCTTCTTCTCCGACTACACGGAGATTATGTGGAAGGGTGGCTTGCGCGTCACTTTTCGCAGAAGCGCCAATGACAACGATGTGCTGATGCGTTACAGCACCTTGGGTGCAGACGGTGCAGCACTTGCCAACACACTACCCGACGCAGCCAAGTGCGTCATCCAGTTCATGGAGCTGCGCATGCCTGTGGTAGAATACGAATCTAACTACGGTCTCAAGTACAAAGCCGATATTTTGAAGAACCCCCAAGTACCCATCCAATTTTACGGCTACCAGTGCGTGCAGAAACCTGCTTCTGGCAGCCATTTTGAATTTGATGTTACTACGCAGTTCAACAGCATCCGGTACGATATGCCAGAGTTTACCGTCGTGCTCTTCCAGACGGGGAAAGATAATAACCAAGAGAAAGATTCTAGCCAGTTCGATAATTGCAAAATTAAGAATGTTTACCTCAAAAATGGAAGGAATGAAGTTTTTCCACGCGAGAATTATAACTTAAACATTACAAACGATGATTACCTGAAACTTTACGAGGCGTACACAGCTTACAAGAGAGTGACCTCCGGCAATGTGGACGTGTACTACAACCCCGACGAGTTCATAGCTCGCAGACCCATGTTTGTCATCAACACATCTAAAAGAAAACAGGTGGTTGTTAACGATCGTACCAACATCAAGATTGTATGCGAGTTCCACGACGCCTTGCCTGCAGATACTCTGTGCAGTGTCATTCTTATTGCAGAGAAAACATTTGTGTATGACGTCAAGAATGAAAGAGTAACTGAACAGTTTTAGATACAAAAAAAAAATTAAAAAAATAGCACACAACTACAATAAGCAGTTTCCCAGAAGTTTAATTTTGCTGTGCCATGCATGTAATCGAGGAAGTTGAAGTAAATTAAAATTGATTTTTTTTTTTCATTTTGCATTGCCTATTACTTTTTGTTGCACTCTGGGCAGGCTTTACTAGTTTGGAGGCGATAGTGGCCCCACGGAAGTGTATGGACCCCACATTCAAGAATACACCTCTTGTCGTCGTGTGCATCCAGAGCAACTTTCCTGACAATATTAGTTGTAAGCACATGATCGACGCTTTGGATACGATGCTCTTTTTGTAGAATGGGCGATTTTGTTCTGAGGCACTCGAGGTAATCCTCAAACTTGAGGTGCTCCCGAACCACTTGCCTGCTTACACCCTTTGCCTTTTTTGTTACAGAACCCTCAGCCCGGATCGCATAGGCTTTGGCACGAAGTCCAGCAAAGTCCACAATCACATCCCCGTCTTTCTCGTCCTTGAGTTTGCCGGGTATTTTTTTTGTTTCGGGGCAGAATTCCATACCGGTTTGGCTGGGGATAGCCCGATGTGTCGAAGAGCTTGACAAGAGCTGGAACTTTGGCTATATCACCATACGCATCGGCCGTGCGAACATGGTACACCAAGCTGTCTGTGTCTGTGTAGAGGAGTGAGATATTGTGGTTGTAGTGTGCACGTAGTATGTCGTAATATGTCTCGAACATGCACAACTTGCTCAGATCCAAAACTGCAGCTCCCACATAGATGGGCTTGTTGAGTAGCACCTCGCCCCGGTTCATGTGAATCAGAGACATCTGTTCGTTGTAAATTGTTCGAGATCTGAACAGCGAGCTTGCAACAAGTCGACGACACTGTGTTTTCTTCGTCACCAACCTCACATCAACGCGATTTCGCACATTCTCCATGGTCTTCCCAAATACCGCATTGTTCATTAATTTGAAAAAATCGCGATCAAGTTCCGAAGTGGCAGCAGTGCGATGTTCGGTGTTCAGTTCGATGTACGGCTTCAACCATGGAGACTGCCTGAACAAGAGCACGCGGTGAACTGCTTTGACCGAGACCTCTTGCTGCATTAACCACTGGAGGTTCCGGTAGTGTAGCACATAACGCTTTTTGGGCTCCAAGTCCATGACGAGCTTTGGTTGATCTGAGCCAGGTGGACACTTGAATTCCGGAGCAGGCGAAAGGTCACAGAATGTATCCTGCAGCTTCTCGGGGAAGTCAAGGTCCACCTCGGCAAAAAACCCAAACTCGTCGCACTCTTTTTCGATGTCGTGGTATAAAGGATCAACCCACTCAAACTGTCCTGTTGGGAGTGGCTGCATCATGGAGTGCCCGTAAAGATTATTCACATCAGTGTACATGATGTAGCTTGATGGTTGGGAGCGGTCGTAACCAGTGGCCATGTGCTGATTGTTGGCATGTGCGAAGCGTTGCGACACTTGGACCATGCCGCCCCGGATAGCTCTCTCGATGAAAAGCATGATATCAATATCGGAGATAAGGGAAAGTTTAACTTTAGTCAGCAGGAGCATGGCCGACCATGCCAGTCCAGGAAGGCTGTAAAAATATACAGGGTCCAGGTTGTAAATGTTTATCGCAGTCGCCCGAAACGCCTGGAACACATCGGCAAGAAGCGTCACATCAAGCTTCAGGTATGCATCGTGGTAATCACCAAAAGTTCGGCAACCCAACTTGACCCACATAGACTGAGCATGCTTGTACTCCTCGTCGGTAATACCTGAACCTCTCAGCTGGCTGTAGAACTTATCCTGGGGAGGCAGCAACTCTTCTTCGAACTTGGAAGGGTCGGTGACGTATTCGTAGGGGTAGACCCCTTTACGTCTGATGAGTGCGACATCTAAGTTCGGGAAACTTGATGTGGTAATGGCTAGTTGGTCGTCTCTGAGCTTCCCAGCAAGAGCATCCAGGCTTGCCTGGAGGAACCTCAGAGAGTCGAGGAACCGAAGCTCGATGCTCCTATTTTTTGAGTCGCCGGGGATCGGCACCCACTTGCTGACGCTAATATAACGCTCCTCGTTTTGTGCCAGGACATTGATTCTTGCATTGTCGTACCCTAGATGTGTGACCAAGTGATGAAAATCATATCCCGAGCCATTGTGAAAAAAGACCGGTATGAAGCGCGGGTCCCTGGCTCTTGAGTTACACCTGCTGCACCACGGGCCAATGTAGCTTCCGGTCCCATAATGGTCATGGTGGTGGACCTTTTTGTTATCGTCAGTGAAGACCGAGTTGCAAACAGGACAATTTAGAGCTATTTCGTGCTGATGCTTGTCTTTGGGAGACAGAGGCAGCATGGGCTTGGGGGCCAACAGCACCTTCCCTATCTTGATGGCTTCCTGTTGCATTCTCTCCAGGAAGTGTTTGACCGGGTCGGGACCGCGATACACATAGGGCTCGGAGGCAATATGTTGGTCTCGCCACACCACAACATAGGAGTAACTCGAGGCCTCGTGGATTTGGAAAGGAATGGTAGAGGATGTTTCGGGGTTGGGCTCGCAGTTAGACAGAGGTTGAAGAAAGGCCTCGAAGTCTGCTACAATATAGGCAGGATGCTTCACCATAGCACTGTGCCTGCGAAAGCACTCTACTGCACCAGGTTCGGGCAGGATAGTTCGTGCAGGCTTGTTGGTACCACAGTAGAGCATGTGGCGAGCTAGCTTCTCAGCAGCAATGTTGGGACCTCTGATGCGCCGGTAATCCTGCTGTTCTCGATTGCGAAATGTAGACAAGCACCTGCGACACACCTCGACGTGGTGACTATCACTGCTCCGTTGGCTCGAAACAAGCCGAGAGAGCGAGCGAATGAGGGTGTAATGGTGATGGGTTTCGTCCTTGATGAGCAGGAGGTTGATTTCTCGTGCCTCGTTGTTGTTGCTCACGTTGCTCACGCGGATGGGGTAGACCTCATGTTTGTTCTCGAGACCGTAAACATTGATGGCTAATTGCAGGCCCAACAAGTCACGAGCACGAACCTCAAACTTGCGAATATGCGAGACTTCTACAGGGTAGGCAATCCCCGCCATTGCATCCTCCAGTTCCAACTCATACTGCTTGTAGTGTGCAACACGGCGTGGACTCTTTTCCCAAGGTATAGGGTGCAATGCTGCCAGCACCGACCAGAGGAAGCATTTGGTGTCTTTGTTCTGAATATTGAGAATAGCTTTTTTTGCTTTAACCTCGGGTGGCAGGGCAATATAGCTAGACCCTGCCAGTGGCAGGAATTTGTTAAGTTTCAAACAAAGTTTGTGGGGGTCGCCACACAGCGAACCGCCCGAGCCTTCAGCCTGATGCTCCTCGTGCTTTGCCACAAGCTCCTCGACAAACTTGTCGTAGATGCTGTCGAGGTCAGTGACATCTGCCTGATGCAGTGTTTTTGCTTTTGTGGCATGGAAGAATTTATATATTTTATCAGACGGTTTCTTATACTTGCAGCATAGCACAGCATAGAATTTAGTGGAGTGTGTGGCCAATGCATTGTTGAGGATGGATATTATCTTAGCTCGCTCGCTCCCCAGAAAACTACGCACATCGCAGAAGCTGTCTGATGTTATGTCAAAGTCTTCTAATAAATGCTCAAACGCAAACCGGTCTGCTTTCTTCGCCAGCTTGACGCGTTTGGCAGGTGGCGATGCATCGAGAGAGGTTACTTCTACCTTTCGCTTGGAAGGTTGCGGTAGAGATGTTCCAATGCTCTTGCAAGTAAGCTGGTGTCGCTTGAAGTTGGGAATAGAAATATTTTTTCCACACTTAGAGCACAGTTTGGTCGCACATATTTGTTTTCCCGGCACACAAGTACGACAGTGCCTTTGAAAATGTTTACTTGACACAGCAGTTTGGCACGTAGGGCAATTTTTTACAGAACGCATAATGCAGAGATTTTTTGGGGGTATGTTATTTAATATCCAATGCTGTGCAATGCAAAATATAATTGTTAACTTTTTTTTAAAAAAAAAAATCTTTTTTTGAAATATTCTCTATGACCTTACTTAGGTTTTTTCGCCAAATTATATGCTTCTAGTCTCCTATACTTTGGTGGAGCCCGTTCAGGTTCTATCCCCCGCCATGTGGGTTCCTCTGCCAATCCAGCAAAGGTGAGAAATCAGCGCTGTGCTCCGGCTTTAGACAGCCAATAGAAATTTTGCTTACTTAAACCAATCAGAAAACACCACGTATAAATTATTAGCCAATCAAAATCTCTGTTATTTTAGCTATCATATAAAAAAAAATGCAAAATATCCCAGTTTCAATTCGATCCATTTATCTGAATCGAAGAAACCGACAATTCACATATCCCCATATCATTGTATGCTTGCCCTATTAGCACCTCTTTTGCTGTTGTGCTCAATTAGTTTTCACTAATTGGCGATTTTCTTGAAGAGGTCTAATAGAACAAGATACGGCGGTATGAGAAATATGCAAATTTAAAGATATTTTAGCGAATTACGCCGGCATAAGCTAAGTTCGTATTGCTAGAAGGCCTTCGTCGTTGCAAGTCACCTAACCCATTCACTGGCAAAAAAAATTAAAAATGTTGACGTACTGAAAAAAAATAACTTGTCCCACTCAAGCATTCATCGAGTTCCAACATTTGTACAGAGATGGCTCTGTTGTTGTCGCTTATCAAATATATATATAATTTTGGAATATCTCTTAAACGGTACGAGATAGCCAAAATCTGTTTGCAGATTTGTAATGTACACTCGAAGATAAGTAAAAGTGTGAATACAACCTATGCTCGGAAATCCAAAATGGCGACCGGAAGTAGGTTCATCTCTTAAACGGTACGAGATAGCCAAAATCTGTTTGCAGATTTGTAATGTACACTCGAAGATAAGTAAAAGTGTGAATACAACCTATGCTCGGAAATCCAAAATGGCGACCGGAAGTAGGTTCATCTCTTAAACGGTACGAGATAGCCAAAATCTGTTTGCAGATTTGTAATGTACACTCGAAGATAAGTAAAAGTGTGAATACAACCTATGCTCGGAAATCCAAAATGGCGACCGGAAGTAGGTTTATCTCTTAAACGGTACGAGATAGCCAAAATCTGTTTGCAGATTTGTAATGTACACTTGAAAATAAGTAAAAGTGTGAATACAACCTATGCTCGGAAATCCAAAATGGCGACCGGAAGTAGGTTCATCTCTTAAACGGTACGAGATAGCCAAAATCTGTTTGCAGATTTGTAATGTACACTCGAAGATAAGTAAAAGTGTGAATACAACCTATGCTCGGAAATCCAAAATGGCGACCGGAAGTAGGTTTATCTCTTAAACGGTACGAGATAGCCAAAATCTGTTTGCAGATTTGTAATGTACACTTGAAAATAAGTAAAAGTGTGAATACAACCTATGCTCGGAAATCCAAAATGGCGACCGGAAGTAGGTTCATCTCTTAAACGGTACGAGATAGCCAAAATCTGTTTGCAGATTTGTAATGTACACTCGAAAATAAGTAAAAGTATGAATACAACCTATGCTCGGAAATCCAAAATGGCGACCGGAAGTAGGTTTATCTCTTAAACGGTACGAGATAGCCAAAATCTGTTTGCAGATTTGTAATGTACACTTGAAAATAAGTAAAAGTGTGAATACAACCTATGCTCGGAAATCCAAAATGGCGACCGGAAGTAGGTTCATCTCTTAAACGGTACGAGATAGCCAAAATCTGTTTGCAGATTTGTAATGTACACTCGAAAATAAGTAAAAGTATGAATACAACCTATGCTCGGAAATCCAAAATAGCAACCGGAAGTAGGTTCATCTCTTAAACAGTACGAGTTAGCCACAATCTGTTTGCAGATTTGTAATGTACACTCGAAGATATGTAAAAGTGTGAATACAACATATGTTCGGAAATTTACAGAGTTCATAGGAATTGTTATTTTATAGAACATTGTCAGCCATAAGGTTAATTCACCCTCTTCTCCTCAAATCGCATTACATACATGTGGAAGACAGAGGTAAAAAAAAAATTAGGTTAAATTAACCTCTCTCCGAGAACTGACCCCGAGCGCCCATTTTTAGCGAGCGCTATTTCAGCGAGCGCCATTTCAGCGAGTGTTTTTGTAAAGCGAGTTGGCAACACTGCTTGTGAGGTTAACATACACCGTGAAAGGCTACGCCTCGCCCGAACACATGTACACTCACACACAAAAAAAAGCTAAAAAAATTATACACCGTGAAAGGCTACGCCGAGTTGGCAACACTGCTTGTGAGGTTAACATACACCATAAAAGGCTACGCCGAGTTGGCAACACTGCTTGTGAGGTTAACATACACCATAAAAGGCTACGCCGAGTTGGAAATACTGCTTGTGAGGTTAACATACACCGTAAAAGGCTACGCCTCGCCCAAACACATGTACACTCACACACAAAAAAAAAGCTAAAAAAATTATACACCGTGAAAGGCTACGCCGAGTTGGAAATACTGCTGGTGAGGTTAACATACACCATAAAAGGCTACGCCGAGTTGGCAACACTGCTTGTGAGGTTAACATACACCGTGAAAGGCTTCAAAATATCAGTTGGTGAAATTTTCGGGGGGTGAGTTGGCACCACTGCGAGCCCCACATGATGATTCGAGCCCCAAATGAGGATTTAGAACCGGGCCACCTGTACTACTGTAAATATGATAACATTTTACTTACTGTTGGAGATTTATCTCTAAAACTAACCACCATATATCTTTTTTATATATTCTTATATTCGCATATAACAGAACTTTTGTCTTGCTCATTTTGCTATGCATTTGTTTCTATATAACATCAATTGTTTATTTTGTGTACATCCAGTGCTTTAAGAAACCTGCACTCCCATTGGTCAGTTCATATCGGGTGCGGTGCCTAGTTGCCGCCATCTTTGCGCGGTAGCTTACTTCCGCCAGTGTTCGTGCAGAAGTCACTCCGGCAGCAGCCGAAAGTCACCGCGTTGTGGATATTCATCAAAAAGCGTAAGCCTAACGTGGACACGTTTCATTCGGCATATCAGTGAAGTGCAGTGATATGTAGTTCAGTATCACAGGAACATTACAGTGCTGATATCATTCAGTGAAGAACTAGTGACGTGTTATTGTAACACCGGCTTCCAACTTCATATACACAGTTTACTGAGGCAGGGGTGCAGGACAGTGTAATTACGTGTTATGTGTACATATTTATTACAATACAACGTTATAGTTTTTAGTAAGTGCCTGCATTTTCTTTACACCTCAAGAAGATCGCGGTGAACTCAGCTCTATATTGATACAATCCATTCCAGAGAGACAATCAGGGTCCTACCGGACAGCAAACGCATTCACTTACGGTCTTCTTCTACCGTGCGATGTAGAGGTTTTCCTGAAGAATCGCCATATTTCCATGTACTAAAATTGTTTCCGTGACTGTCAAAAGATACATCATAAGATAATAGGAGCGAAGATGGAAAGAAGTAACACACGAAGCACCGCCCACTTCAGCCGAATTGTGATAAAATAACAAGAGGATTACTAGGAAGACGAACAAGAAACAAAACCCCAGTAATACATAGTCTAAACGGGTTATCCTTCAATGCTAAGGAGCAAGCGGAACAGTTCGCACTACAGTACGAACTACAACTATACGATGACGAAACTATAGAAATGGAAGACTGGTTCGACGAATTCAGAGAGAACCTTAATGTACGAAACCTCCCGCCTCTAACAAAGCCCATAGGAAGTAGCAGCAATAATTAGTAAATTCCCGCGGGAACGTACACCAGGAATAGACAAAATCACCACCCAACGTCTAAAACAGGGAACAAGAAAACTAATTGTGTAGAGAACTAAAATATTGAACGCAATGCTGACCGAAAGATACTACCCGATGCAATGGAAAACAGCAATAGTCTGTGCAATCCTCAAACCTGGGAAAAATCCCGTTCCCAGTTAACTACAGACCGATCAGCCTTCTGAGCCACATCAGCAAAGTGTTTGAGAAAATAGGCCTACTAAACGAAAGAATAAAGGCAATAACGCTGGAAGGGAACATACTGCCAGACTTTCAACACGATTTCGGGCCACATCACAGCACAACACAGCTGAAAAGTAGTGGATAATAGAAATGAATATTCGGTGGCGGTGTTTCTAGACATTGAAAAAATCTTCGATAAAGTCTGGACGGAAGTAATCTTGTATAAACTTAATGAACTCGAGTTTCTAACTTACATAATTCAATTACTGGACTCCTTCCTTCACGAAAGAACGTTGGTTGCAACATTCAATGATTGTACATCGTCAGCCAGAAGCATTACTGTAGGTGTTCCGCTGGGGTCGATCACTAATTTTATACGCCATATATACGACAGATGTGCCTACACTCCTTGGCACTACATTATCGGTGTTTGCGATGACGCCGCCATATTTACAAACGGGACTAACTTAAATATGGCATGCTCCAAAATGCAGAGATACTTGCGAGAGTAGAGAAACTGGACAGAAGAATGGAAAATAAGAGTGAATCCCAATAAAAGCGCATCAGTCCTTTTCACAAAGAGAAGGAAAAGACATTCTTTAAACTTAAGGCTAGCAGGACAAAAACAACCTATTTGGAACACATCAAAAAGTTAGCATATAAGGGAAACACGCGTCTTGGACAGCTGAACTGTTGGTTAAAAATGCCACAATAACAAGTAGAAACAGAACGACGCTTTTCAATGTGCTAATCAGAACAATACTGACTTATGCAAGCGTGGTCTTGCAGCATAACGCACCTTCATACAAAAGACCGGGACAAAGTGTACAAAATAAAGCGCTAAGAATAATATGTGGTGCCGATCGATTTGTTTCCAACACGCAAGTTCGCGAAATACTGGGCCAAGAAATGTACATGCAACGCGAAAGGATAAAGTTTTGGGCGAAACAGCCACATCATGTCAACCCAACCTTCAGCAACAGCGGTCAACGGGATCCTAAAAGGCGGATTTATAAAATGCCGAAACTAGATTAACTTAAAAATAACAACAATACAAAGCAGCAAATCACATAAGATAATACATGCCGCAACCGGCTTAGGAACACAGAATTCGCTGAACAGTATTCGGATGGATGGTCGTGGCAATAACACACAACACGAAATTGAGTAAACCACGTAGGACAAGGGCAGAAGAAGTACAAAAGCAAATATATATGTAATAGAATAGAAATGATTAGATTTAACTATTTAGCCTAATTCTAGTATAACTTCTACAACACGACAGTAGTGCGAAAGGGGAAAATACCAAAAACAAAGCAAACCAAGGCAGGGAACGAAAGGCCACAAATAGTACAACTAGAAGGCAAGTAATGTTTCCGAAACTTCAACAAAAATGCAAAATCGCTATGATTACTTCTGTCCTGTCCTGTACACAAAGCAGTTCGAGAATGACATTCATGGACGTATTTAGGGGGTCCAGGGGGTCCGGACACCCTTGTCGAAAGACTTACCAAGTACAAAAATTAAATAATGAAAATGTGCGTTGTTTAACATTTCTTGTATAATCGAGGGTTGTTTGTTTCATTTTATTCGAAGGCAGTGAATATTTAGTTTGTACAGTTCCTTTATTTAACATTAATTTGATGTGTGTGTCTAAACAAATGCTAACGCAGTACAATGACTTCTGTGTTGCATAACAACAACATAATTATCTTTTTGGGAGACGCTTGACACTAAGCTGTCCTACCGCATTGTCAATTACATATTTAGGGGCAAAGTCCACGTTTCCGGACCCGGCGACCCAAGACTTACCAAGTACTAACACAAAACAACGAAAATATACGTGTTTAGCATTTGCTGTATAGACAAGGGTTGTTTCCGCCGAACGTGGAATGACAGTACCAAAGATATTAATCTGAAACTTTAATTTTCGTCAACTGCTATCTAGCATTCTATCTTGTTGTTTAATAAATATTCAATTCTTTATCTATTTGGCTTGATTTCCTTGCCAGGGCAGTTGCTTTCATAAAAAGGTTAGCGATCTTAACTACACGCACGCTAGATAATGAATACATGCTTTTATACAGGGTGGCTCAATAAGTCACTTAACACTCCCAGTACAAGGCCACTGCGGCATGGAACGTGAAAATTGCGATGACCAATCGTTGCCTGGCCAAGGAGGAACCACATTGACGTCACCCGCATGGTCGGCAGCCATCTTGTGCGACATATCAAAATGGGCTAGAATTTCACCAGGAAAACAACTGTGATATTTGTTTTCACCTAACTTTAAATTTAAGGGCGATTCCCA
Organism: Lepisma saccharinum; assembly: GCF_977018435.1. Taxonomy (NCBI): domain Eukaryota; kingdom Metazoa; phylum Arthropoda; class Insecta; order Zygentoma; family Lepismatidae; genus Lepisma; species Lepisma saccharinum. The sequence continues at coordinate 36,465,265 of NC_139235.1, read as the reverse complement.
CATGGGAGAGTGACACGTCCTTTCCTTTTTGCTTAAATATTTATTGTTCAAATTATCGTTAGTATGTGATTATGTGGTATTTATTGTTTAGACCAATTACTGAAAATGTCCGGATATTGACTTACCGGTATGTACATATCTTGTAGTATTGGTTGAAATGGGAATTACGATTGTGTTTTGTCTTTACATAAAAGTTTAAAAGAGTGATGATGTGCAAGGTTATTAGAAGTATAGGTTGGGCCAATCCGTTGTTTACTCGTGATGACGAAACGACGGTAAGAGGTGAATTTATCCATGAAATGAATTCCAAATCTATGCGCTAGTGTTGCACTATGCAGATAGGAAACCATGCCAGAAACTGAACACACGAAATCGAGTACACAAATGAGCATTTCCACCCATTTACATTTTGTGGCTTCAGACAAATTGAAAATAAATATAAATAGGTACTTATTGTTATGTGGGACAGAATATTATTGATCGGAACGGGAATTTTTTTTTAAATCCCGACATTCGGGACGGGAAATATTCGCAATTTCTCGACTAGTCGGGAAATCTCAAATTCTCATTTTCACCTTAACTGATTTTCTTTGCATTTCTGGAATGAAAACTAACAATTTCCGATAAGTTCCAGACACTTGCAATGTAGAAAACGTCAAGAATTAATACCGTTTTAAAATGACCATTCGGTATTTCCCGACTGCTCGGGATCCAGAAATTTAGGGAAGTCATTTGCTGAAGTCGTGATAGGGACGGAATTTTTCTTTCCGATCCCGGTCCCGACTTTCCGAGATACCGCACTCCACTTGTTATTATTATTTATTTTAGTTCAGCACAAGATACATGTTCCAAGTACGTTGAACATAATATATACGTTATATACGGTTTTCAAAAGGATTCTTCGGTCACCGAGCTTTGGATTCGTGTGGAAACGCTAACGTGAATCATTCTAATGCTAGAATCTGCAGTGCGCATTTCTGCCCAGAAGATTATGTACGTAATCTGAAAAGTCAACTTTTAGGTTTACATCGAAGAAAGATCCTTAAGCAAGATACCTTCGACTCCTTATTATGAGCAGGAATGTAGGGAGTATAATCCTGGTAAATACTTCGCCTACCATTTCTTTGCCATTGGTGTACAATTCTCTCTCGCTTTTTCCCTACATATTCACATAAAGCAATAAAAATACAAACTGCTAACTTTTCATTCCATTTTGGTTATTTATTAAACGATACGTGTTTGTATTTATATTTGATAAATTTACTTTGCTCTTCCGGCCATTTAAGTCAATTGAGATGATGAAGAAGTGATAAAATAGATGAATGGCCAATCACAGTTCCCCTTACTTACAAGAGCGACCACAAGAAAAAGAACCTTCCTCCTCTTCCGTTCAACTCGGACTATAAGAGAGCATGCTCCACTCTCCCCCTCCCCTCCACACTGGAGTACGGTGCACAGGAGTCGCGAGTCTGCGCAGGTTTCTTTGCTTGTGGTTCCACTATAATAGTAATATAAAATTGTACACTCACCTCACTTAGTTCTCCGGCAGTTTGTTTCTTTATACATCATACTTGGAGAAGATACAATTCAATCTATAGTTGTACGTACACTGTATATAACCCACCTTATTACTGACTTCCTTGACCCTGGATGTACAGGGTCAAGGAAAACAAAGAAATGAGCATAATTTTCTCTTCCGTGAAGATGTTGATCCTAAACCAAAAAAAAAACTCAAATAATGAATTCGACAATGTAAATTGATGAGATTTAGTAAATCATTTGATGAAGTGAACTAATTCTGAGTGGACTAATCGCAAAGGACATAATCAGCTCAGATCCTATTACTTCTTCATGGTATGTGACGTAAAGTTCCCACCCAACCGTTTGACGGCATTAGTGGTTATCACATCTCCTTTTCCACAGCCTGTAGTACACATCCTCATCTAGACATTGTTCTTGTTCTGGTGTTTAATATCTGCATACTGCAACACTGTCGTTTTGTCATTTCACGTGACTTCACATTGAAGTGATGCATTCACTTGGCCGGTTACATGTCATCGCACGCAAAAACTTCAACCGTTACCATGGTTTTGGGCCAGGGCTGGATGATGTGTTTTGATCGTGTCAAGAGTAGCACATTTCCTTTTTCACTGATCTGAACGAAAATGCCACTAACACGTGAGGAACGGATTGGCATCATATTGATGTCAGGGGAGAGAAGTACGCGTGACATTGCCGCAGACTTCAATAACCGCAATCCTGCAAGACAACCGGTGTCACATGTGGCCGTCAGCCAGTTGCTGGTAAAGTTTCAAGATACTGGGTCTGTGGACGACAAGCCGCGACATGGACGTCCGAAGACAGCCACGGATGAGGGTACTGCTGTAGCGGTGTTGGCCTCATTTGCAAAGTCCCCAACCCGTAGCACACGGAGACTGGCGCTGGAAAGCGGTGTCAGCAGGTGTTCAATTCAAAGGATTGTACGTGACCACCACTGGCATCCGTATATGATACAGCTGCAGCAGCACCTTAGTGAGGACGATCCAGACAGGCGTTTGCAGTTTTGTGAGTGGGCTATAGCACAACTGCAACGTGACCCTGCCGTCGGTAGTAAGATTCTGTTCAGTGATGAGGCTAATTTTTATGTGTCAGGGGAGGTGAATTAGCAAAATCTGCGGTACTGGTCACCCGAAAATCCACATTGGACAGATCCCAGCAAGATGACGGGAGGCGGGAAGCTAATGGTGTGGTGTGGTACTTGGGGTTCCCGACTTGTTAGTCCATTTTTCATTGAGGGCAACTTAAATGCAGAGGGCTACTTGCTTCTGCTACGGGAGCAGATCTTACCATCCTTACTGTCCGAGGATGGGAGCTATCCTGAATGGTTCCAGCAAGATGGTGCTCCACCGCACTATGGGATGATAGTCCGTCAGTACCTGGATCAACAATTCCCTCACCACTGGATTGGTCGCCGAGGGACTGTGCAATGGCCTGCACGCTCACCTGACACCATTGGACTTTTACCTCTGGGGACACCTGAAAGCCATGGTGTATGCTACGAAAATCAGGGATCTGGCCCATTTGCGCACACACATTGTGGATGCCTGTACTGCAATAACTCCTGAGGTTCTTCAGAATGTGGTAAGGTCATGGGAGAGACGATTACAAGAGGGACGTCATATTGAGCATGTGTTATAACTTTGTGGTATTGTTAACTCTGCAACAATTAACGTTAGGTGAAAACAAATGTTACAGTTGTTTTCCTGGTGAAATTCTAGCCCATTTGGTATGTCGGACGACCCCCTTCCCATTTAAATTTCTGCAGTTGATTTCAAGATAGCGGACATCAAGATGGCTGCCGACCATGCGGGTGACGTCAATGTGGTTCCTCCTTGGCCAGGCAACGATTGGTCATCGCCATTTTCACGTTCCATGCCGCAGTGGTCTTGTACTGGGGGTGTTAAGTGACTTATTGAGCCACCCTGTATTTCTATTCTTACACCGATTTTTACCTACAATATAATATTAATTTAATAATTATTATTTTAATTTAAAGGTTTATGTTATTTACTATTATTATTTCTGAGACACTTGGTTCGGACCCCCCCCCCCCCGAAATAAATTTCTAAATACGTGCCTGATGACAATGTACGCTTGCTCGCTTATTGTTCATTTCAAATCATGAAACTCGAAAGAGAACCATTTGTTCCTGTTATGTACTACAGTATATCTTTCACTCCTTCACTTCCTGCTTCCACAACTTTCGTTACGTCTGCTTCTACTTTTCCTCTCGGTATTTTTCCCTCCGTATTTACATCACACACCGCTTTGGCTACGTGCATTCCAGTCATTCTGTTCACATGTCCAATCTATCTTACCTAGTTCTGTTCTACTTTATCTAGTCATGAAGAAACTCTCAAAAAATATCTTGTAGTTAGATTTCTCACTCGACCTCTTCTGGACGCTGCTAATTTTGTTATTTCCTTTTTGTTGAGCAAGTTCTCTTCGAGAATTAAATAGAGAATTAAAGATCTTGTTGCTTAGATTCTGTTGTTAATTTCATTGTTTATTTTGCCATCTTGTTGTGTCGTTTCCAGGTAATTGAAACTACTAATCTCTTCTAATTCGTGATTTCCAAGGTATATTTTTTTGCTCTACCATCTCCTACTATTGTCATGGTCTTCGTTTTACTGTCATGAATAGGGCTCGGAAGTTGAGGAAAAATCCTTTTTTTCCCTAGTGTCCGAAGTCGAGGCCCAACATAATAGCCTATATGTTCATTTTGGGTCATTGTAAGCCAGAAAAAGGTGGGTTTTATTTGTCCTTTTTTTTTTGCCTTTTTCGGCGTTTTCTGGCTTATTGTTCCTTTTTTAGCCCTGTTTTTAGGTCTTAACCGCTTTCTTTTGCAACTTCACCTTCTTTCGACTACGTTTTTACTGGCCATTCTAAATTCGAATCATCATCAGTTCATCGCCTCTTAAACATCCATTCTGTAGTAAAGAAATAAAAAGAAAGAAATATATTTGAACCATCCCTGAAACGAGAGAAAAAACATCCAAAGTCCTATTTCTGTAACCCTAGTGTGATTAGGCCAAATATGATTCTTCAAATATGATTTTTCAAATTATTGTTAATCTAAAAAATATATAATGTCGGAAAGAAGATTCATTTAATTCATATAGTATTTTCGCACTGTGTGTTCCATACCACCAGAATTTTGTATTTTTTTATTCATTACTAAATATGTAATTAAAACTGGAGTTATTAATTAATTTGGATCACATTTATACGTCCTTTTTTCCGTTTTTGGGTCCTTTTTTGATATTTTTAGGTCTTTTAATAGTATTTTTTTAGCAATTTATAGGCCTTCAACTTCCGAGCACTAATCATTTTCTATCCTGATGCATCTTTACCTCTGGGGACTCATTTCTGGTTTCCGAAGGTTAGTAAATCACGGGCCCAACAGAGAAATGCCTCATCCGTGCCCTTTTGGGCGGATTTCGTGTAAACCAAGGCGAGAACGTCTGCAACCGCCATGAAAGATTCTCTATCATCCTTAGTGAGTTCCACACACTCTACGTGAACATTAGAATAACAAATGTCACATTTGCGCATGTCCTTCACGACATATTCCTGTGTAGGTCATATTGAGTCTACCTTACATAGTGTTATTTTTCCCTTCGTTATAAAAAAGTAGTTTAGATTTAAAGTCTATACTAAGTACATTGTTGTAAAATACAAATTATAAGCTATCATAACATCAGATATATACACACACATATCACTTGAAAGTACACTATAGGTGTAGTCAACAGGTCCAATCACGTCATTCGGACAGACAAAATGACATACTAACGTCATCTGTTGAATTAACCTTGTAACTACTTGGAAACAGCAAATAGGCCATATTGGATACTGGGCCATATTGGGTTCAGGTAACTTAGCTTTGATGCCACGAGTGATACCTGAGCCCGATTGAGTTCAATTGGAAGAAAATAAATATACAGTTTAAGACACTGAATGATAGTCATCGTTTCATTTTCACATTGGAAACAGTAGAGCCGGAGAAAATGCCTGTAAAGCCAAGCGAACACGTCGCGGTGGGCACCTGACGTGCACGCCACCTGGCACACACATTCACACAGAAACAACGCATGTCGACAAGGCACAGTGCAATTACGGCGGTCCATCATGGAAGTGGACAAATTGGCCGTGCCTATCTTATGGCATTATTGGAAAAAAAATGGGTGAAAGCTGCTAGGGAAATTTGTGTGGTGGAAGGTGAGGGTACAGTAAACATTAGAACAGCACATAAATGGTTCAAGCAGTTCTCATCTGGGGACATGGGTGTGGAAGACAAGCCCTTGTGTGCGAGACCGGGTGCCATGGATGCAAATGATGTACTACAGCACGTGACAGCCGATGCAAGCGTCAGTACACGGCAACTGGCATGACAAGTTGGTTCGTCCCAAAACACCATGGATCGCTCTCTTCACCAAATGGGTTTTGTCTCTCGATGGCCTCGACTTGGTCTTACGAGTTGACACCACAACAGGCTGAATGACGAGTCTCCATTTGTAAACGATTGCTTCAAAAGCCACGGGACGACAGGTTTTTGCATACAATTGTCACAGGTGACGAAAAGTAGACCTTTCTACGATATTCTGCCAGTTGTAAGCAGTGGTTGCGGCCACGGCAAGAAGGAATCACACTTGTTCAAAGAGGACGGTTTGAAGAGAAGGTCAGGTTGTGATTATGGTGGAATATCGTTGGTCCAGTGTTCTGGAACTCGTACCAGGTGGTCGTGAAGTCGATGGGAACCTTTATGTTGTACAGTCAACGGCAAATATAATGGTAGGCAAATTGTCCACCACTATTTTCATTACTTTCTAATTGTACATCCTGTGTTGTTTTAAGGAATGAAACTATGTTGGTTCGAAGCAGCCATTCTTTTCTGCTTGTTGACGTGATTATTTCAATCCATTGTTATCACATTGAGTAATACAGACAGAATGAAAATGGTGGTGGACAATTCGCCTACTGTTTCTTTCGCCGTTGGGTGTACAACTGCAGCGGGTTCATAATGTTATGCTTCAGATATACCCAACATTGATGTTTCGGAAAAGAGCCTTGTTGCAGGTCGATAACGCCCCATGCCACCGGTCACAAATTTTTACCGATAAACTTCAGGACTTGGAGGGAATTGAAGTGTTACCTCATCCCCCATTCCCTGCTGTGGAAACAGGTTTGCGTGAATATTTGGCCTCGAAACCAGCCGAATGTAATCGTGTTGGGATCGTGGCTCTCACGGAACGTTGGCAGAAGACCATACAACAGAATGGCTAGACTTTTCCGAATAAGTCCTATGCCACGCCTTGTGTCACCAGTCATAAACACCATGTGCAAAAACGAACGAACTTTTGACTCACCCTGCTATTTTACTACCATTTATCCAGACATTAATAATTTTAATTGGATTTGTTACTTCCGGTTAGATTCTCTCCATAACTCAATTAATTTCACATATTTAAGTTGTAAAAAAATCCAGTTAGTTATGAAGTCAAATCACTTGTAACAATGTATTGAATACTGTGAGTGTAAACACACTCGTAAGCTTTCGTAATAACATTAAATTACTGGCATAAAAGTTTTAATAAATACAGGGTGGCCCCCAAAAATGTAACCGAAACTTAAAACGCAAATTATTCGATTACCTTTTTTGGGCCACCGTGTATATTTAGACGTAGTATATCATAATTTTAAAATGATACCGAAAAAAATTAACACACTGGCAATTATATCGTCGATGTGCATCCAAACGCTGAACAGCGAAGAAACTTAATAAGCCATTCATTTACAGCACTGAATGTATAAATATGGCTAAATCATATATCCTTTTGTTCTAAGCAAATCAAAAAGACGAGAAAATATATGCTAGCTTATGGAACCACCATATATTCTCTTCTTCTTCCCAGGCCAAACTAATGGAAAAAGTGGCTTTACTTTTCGTGACCTATCAACGTTGCAGCGTGCGTTCCAGTTATATATAGCTACAGATCAATGTTATAAACTGAATAGTCCAAATCGACACATATTTCTTTGTGATAGTTTAGCGAACATTTTTTTTTATCTGAAAAAAGTTAACATACTATAACCTGTTATTAATTTGTGCATTCTTGTCGAAATATTAGAGGAAAAAGTCTAAATATGGGCCCCCTTTTTATGTTGTCATTTTCGGAGGAAAAAAATTAATATGTCAAGCACCTGCATTTAAAATGCATATCTATGAAATATGTACTTAAATGTAATAGCATGCTAAAGTATAGAAGGTCTCCATTTTTTTTTAAAAAAAAAAGCTATTTCCAAAAAAAATGGTAAAATTATGTATTTCAAAATTGTGGTCTAAATATGGGCTACTAATGGTAATATCACAAAAGTAATTAAAATTTAAAAAAACAGTCATTTTTCGCTAAAACATTATAAAATTCATATTTATGAATAATCTGTTGTTTTGAAAATCATGCGGAATGGGAAAAACAGAAATTAAGAAAAACATCCAAATATTTATCGAAAATGTGATCTCAGCATTAGACCTCATGTCATAGCCCATATTTAGCATGACGCTATTTTTCTTCTTCAATTTATTTTCGCTCTCTGTGGTACGTATTTCACAAACAAATCATGGCATTATAAAAGCCCACATTTGTTTTACGTACCGCTAATATCATAACCTATACAAAGCAGATGAAAATTCAGAAAACGCTGAGTTAAAACATACCTGCAAAAAGTTTTCGGAGGTCGCAATTCTATAACAGCGTCCAAGGCCGAAACTAACCACCACGTTCTCTTGCGAATTGGCGCCGCAACCTTTGTGCTTGACAGATAACCAGTTCCAATAGCCTCTGCCAGGCTGCAGCACCCGGGAGCACTGATAACTCCAAAACCCATATTTAAACCTTCACCCATAGTTAGACCTACTATTTTGAAAATTTACTATAGTGTTGCGATATACGGACTTCAAAATTTAATCTTCTGTTTCCGAAGTTTCTGCCCTATATCGCGATTATGCTGTGTGATACGGTAGTTTCCTATTACTGTATGGACAAGCACACACTCAGTAGTTACAAACTTTCTCAAGAGATGGAAGGGTAATCCTTAAATATTTAAGATTGTAACTTCGACGTTTTAACTTTGTACAATGTTGAGGTTTTTTTTTTTTTTCAAAATATTACGCCATTAAAATTACTTAAATCATGTTAATGCTCGTAGCTTTGTGGAGTAAGCTTTATCTCAAGTTAAAGTCTTTTTACATGAACTCACATAACACTTACTTTCCTTTCATATAAAGAAAGAAAAAAATATTTTTCAATCATGATATGAATTACCAAAAAGAGATGGATTTTTGAAGGCGCTAACAACGTAGCTTAACATCTTAAAGGAGTGGTGAATACTTGACGGGGACAAAGCATTATACTGTCTGGCTGCCTTAGTCGAGACCATGAACGAAAGTGCGCATGCGCCAACCGGACGCGTTCAGTGGCTAAATAGGGGTGACGGAGCTTTGAACAGGAAGCGGGTTCCTTGAAAATCGTCTGCTGTAGAAACAGCAATGAAGTTTCAACGTAGTAACATCGCCGCCAAAATACATACAGAGATGTATACGAATTATGTAAGCCAGTCATATACTATATCAGCAAACATAACATATCAGGAAAGTATTCATATCGTCACGTTAGTAGATAAACTTGTTTGTAAACCAGTAGCTTTATTTTAGATCATTCAATTAAATTGATCTTCTTAGTAAATATTACAATTAGCACAAATGTACACAACATTAATCAGGATAGTATTCAATAATAATAATATTGTTGTATATAGTATTATAAATATAAATGTAGTAACTGAATGGCTTGTGACATTTTCTAGCATAACGAGTGTGTTTTGTAGAATGTGCAACAGGGGCCAAAACGTCCCAATTTTCCTCATTCCACTTCGAAACTGTTTGTTGCGAATTGTAAGAGCCATCACAAACACAACACAGAAAGCAGTAATACAACAAGCGAACCTACGCAAGCGAAATACCACAGGGTAGTTTGGCGAGTGCTTTTACCTGCTTCCCCTCTCGAGATTGGAATCGTCCTTTTCAAGTAGTTTCGTCTTCCTTGGCCGGACTGTAGTCGAAATATTACTCGAAATATTTACAAGTTTACGGACCTGAGAAGCAAGGTAATGAGTAATTTTAATAATTTCGCAAGTATAACAGTAATTTATCAAAATGGACCTGAACGCTATTTTTATGGGTTAGAGGGCCTCCCCGATGGCGCAGTGGTAGCGTCGTCGCCTTGGAATCAAGGGTTCCCTGGTTCGATACCCGGTGGAGGCTCATAGTGGTTCGGATCCCACTTTTAACTGTAGGTCCAGTCCCGATTAGCCTTTCTGTGCATAAAGTGGACTTAAAACCAGTGGCGGCTGGCAGCTAGTATGATGGGTAGTGCCAACGTGATCAAGAAATCGACAAATTTTTGCTAGCATGCGTCATAGAAATCTAATGAAAGAGGTAATTTTAATGGAACTTTGTTTACTAAATTGCAGACAAAAAATCAGAGTTCTTAAGATTAAGATTGGTTCATTTTACTTCGCTTTGGCTAATCGCGAAGATAAGGATGAATCAATACTCACAAAGAACACCGATGCCCAGGCCGGGATTCGGACCCGTGATCCCTGGTGTCGTATCATGCTGTGCGGAGGTCGGCCAGAGTTTCTACTAAAATTTCGAGGCCTGTTACCTTTACCATTTAAAAAGAAGAAAAAATAATAGAATTGATGCTTAAATCTGGCGTAGGATGGCCAAGTTGTTTAATTTTTAATTTAATATCGTATAGTACCTTGGAAAACTGTAACACCATTAAGCCTTGTTTCCATGATTATGAAAAAATAAATATGCTGACCAAGGCAGTAATTTATTTTATTAAAAACATAAACTAAACGTAACGTTTCAACCTTCTAGCAAGGTCTTCTTCAGACTCTGTATCAAGTACAAAAGTTGAGTTACTAACACTTTATTTTTCAAATTTATCGCCTTTTTCCATTTTGCGACACTTTTTACATAATTTTATCTCAGTGGAGGCCCCTTTGCAGCCATTTATTCATTTTGTGTTATTTGTATTAACGTCGCTTTCCTTCCACTTTTGGCTAATCGTGACGACGAGGATGAGTAATATGATGAAATTGATGAAGGGACACTCGCAGTCATGCCGAGGAGTAGTGGGTCTTGTGCTATTATAAGGACCACTTACAAGTGTAGGAAAGGCGAGGCTATTTTGATTGAACAATCAGATTTGCTTATACTTGAAACAAAGCCAGGAGGGGCCTATACCCCAATTTTTTAGGTGTGATATGCTCTGATTTTTAAGAAATTCAGAATTTCTAGTGTAGGAAAGGCGAGGGCCCACAATCTGATTTGCTTGCACTTGAAACAAAGCCAAGAGAGGCCTATACCCTAATTCTTCAGGTATGGAGGTTCGGGTTTAAGTCCTCATAAAATGTGAAGCCTCCTCTGAAGGCAAAATGATAATATTGTTGCCTTGTAAACAAAAGGCTCTGGTTCGAGTCCTGATAGATTGAAATACATGTGGCAAAAATAAAATCTCCACAAGTGAGATTTTGAGAATAATTACTGCTACTTGATAGCCCCCAGATCTGAAACCCTTCTTTCTCCTCTCCTCAGACAGATTCGGCCATGTGTGTAAAAGCTATATCTGTGTGATTGTTGTTTATAAACTTGTCAAAAATATGGCTTTTTTGTATGAAAACATGCAATCCTGAATACAATTCTGGTTTTGTCTTGTTCTGTTAATATAAACACAAGTGAGACTTACAGAATATTTATTGCACAGTTCAAAATCCAATTTTGAATTGTATTTAGTTGATATAGAGATGAGGTTTTAAACCTGGTGAAGTGTGTTTTACATCAGCAAAACTATCACCAAAACCTAGTTACTGCTGTTGTTTAGGTATAAAAGCACCAGCTCAGCTATTAACTGCTGAACCCAACTGATATTTTTATTAAGTATAAAATTTTGAATTGAAGCCCAGAAAATTTTATATAATAAACAACAAAAAAAATGTCAAAACAAAAATATTGCAATCGGTGTAATAAAAATATATCTAGTTCTCATTGGGCTAGGCATTGCCGTATTTGTAAGCCTAAGAAATGCAGAAAGGCCATGAAAATATGTCCAAGATGCCATAAAATATTAAGCAAGGCATATTACAAATGGCACAAGTGTAATTCTTATGTACAGTCATCAGCATTGCCCTCACAACCATCTACATCTGGTCTGAAAAGAAAGCATGAAGCACCTGTTAATGCTGGACCGGCAAAGCAGCCACGCTATGAACTACCTATCCATAGCAGTTTTAATGGCCAATTAAGAGATTATCGGTTTGTATCAGAGCCAAGATGTGGCATTGAGAATTTCTTGAACAGTGTAAATCCTCATGTGCAGGCAATTCTAAATGCACAAAATGGCTCTTATAAGCTGTCCCTCAAATTGTTTACACAATATAAGAAGCCAAATGGCACAAAATTTACACAGCCCCACATAACAGAAACTGTACCTGTATATTCAAATGCAAATTCGGACAGAATAATAAGCAGGTTGATAGATCAATTGAACATTAAGCACTCTGAATTTGCAGCAAGAGAGTCTGGATGGAGCCTATGCGGCTCTCCACACAAGTTATATGTTAATATTTCTGAATTCAGCCCATTACAAGGTTCCACATATTTGCCATTACCTATCAATATTAAAAACAGAAGAGCCGTGGTTAATATTAAAAATACCGACCAGAAATGTTTTTTGTGGTGTATTTTAGCTGCTTTGTATCCAGTTTCAAGGCATCCTGAGAGAATAACTTATTACAAACAACATGAACATGATTTTGACGATGCAATGGAGGGTTTAGAATATCCAATGTCTGTTCAGAATATTGATAAATTTGAAAAAAAGGCCCGGGATATCAATGGCAAACAATTATCTATTAACGTATATATTTGTTCCACTGGCCGTGATAATTGCTTGATAGCACCTCTCAGAATCAGTGATTATGATGATTCTGCTGTTCCGATTAATTTGCTCTTAATTGAAGGGGATAGCAAATATCATTATACTCTGATACATAATTTTCTAGCTTTAGTGAGAGCACAACTAGACAAATCTAATAGAATATTCGAGGTGTGCAGAAGATGTTCAAGTACAGTTGATGGTAGAAAAACAGTGAATGGGGTTTGTAAAGTGAGTGCAGAAATTGCCAAAAACAAATTAATTGAGCATCTGAAATATTGTGGCAACCATAAACCTGTTCATATGGTGATGCCAATGCCAAGTGAAAATTGCAAATTCAAAAAGTTTGAAGCCTTGTTGGAACACCCAGCATATATTGTCTGTGATTTTGAATCGAACCTCAAACCTCTTGCATTCTGCAATCCAGATCCTGAAGATTCTTCAATTACACCATACCAGCTACATGAACCTTCCAGCTTTTGTTATGTGGTTGTACAGGATGGTATTGTTACCAAAATAGATTCATACATGGGGCCAGATGCCATCAAAATATTTGCACATAGAATAGAAAATGAGTGCCGTGACATAGCATCTAACATCTTATTAAAATCAAAACCCATGTTGCCTTTAACAGAGAAACAGATTGAGGATTTCAACAATGCAGAAAAATGCCCGGTATGTGATTCTGAATTTTCAGATATAAATATCAAGGTGAAACACCATTCTCATACAGATGGTCGATATAAACAGGCCCTGTGCAATAGCTGTAATATTAAGATCAAGAGACCAAGATTTGTCCCCATATTTTGCCATGGAGCATCCAATTATGATTTCCATCATTTGATCAGGTACGAGGGGTTTGAGAAGCAGAATTTAAATATTTTAGCTGAAAATGATGAGAAATATATATCTATTAGCAAAATAATTAAAGTTAATGGATTTTCTATTCAAATAAGATTTCTTGATTCTTACAGATTTTTACCTGATAGCCTGGATACACTGAGCACTCGATTATCTGATGGTGAATTCAAAATCACACGTGCATTGTTTCCAAATCAGGACCCGAAATTAATTAGGCGGAAGGGTGTATATCCATATGATTATGTTACAGATTTTTCTAAATTTGATGAGTGTTCTCTGCCTCCACAACATGAGTTTTACAGCAAAATCAGAGGATCTGGAATCACTGATGAAGATTATCACCGTGCCCAATTGGCGTGGAACAATTTAAAATGCCGGACATTTCGTGATTATCACATGGCATATTTGAAACTTGATGTGACCATCTTAGCAGATATAATGCAGGCATTCAGAAAATCTTGTATGCAAAATTATGGACTGGACCCAGTGTATTTTTACAGTGCCCCGGGCCTAGCATGGTCTGCAATGTTTTTAAACACCAAAAAGCAATTGGATCTGATCCAAGATCAAGATATGTATCTGTTTGTGGAGGAAAATATAAGAGGAGGGATGGTGCAATGTTCTCAGAGATATGCCAGAGCAAATAACAAGCATATGCCTGATTATGATCCAGCACGGCCATCAAATTATATAGTGTATGTAGATGCAAATAGCCTGTATGGTCATGCCATGATGCAAAAACTGCCATATGCAGGGCTTGAATGGATCGATTTCAATATTGAGGATCTTCAGGGTTTTGATGACAGAGACTGTGGCCTCTTCTTAGAGGTTGATCTGATATTTCCAGATTATTTACATAACAAATTTTCTGATCTGCCCCCAATTCCCGAGGTTCAGTGCTCACCTGGCTCTAAACAGAAGAAGCTCATGATGACACTGGAGCCAAAACAGGGTTGTGTTATATATTACAAGAGCCTCCAGTTCCTGATGAAACATGGTGTTCAAGTAACCAAACTTGGCAAAGTCTTAAGATTCAGGCACTCAGAATGGTTGAAGCCATATATTGATACAAACACGGAGCTTCGAACATCTGCAATGAGCGAATTTGATAAGGGCTTGTTTAAATTGATGGTCAATTCTGTATATGGCAAAACAATTGAAAATGTCAGAAAACATACCGATGTTAAAATAATTACTGACCCCAGCCTGAGCAAAAAATTGGTTGCAAAGCCTAATTTCAATTACAGAAGAATTTATAATGAAGATATGGCACTTTTCAACATGAGAAAAACAAGGATTAAGTTTGATAAACCTATTTATGTAGGGGCTGCAATATTGGAATTGTCCAAATTACATATGTTAACATTGTATTATGATGTGTTGAAACCTTTTTATGGTGATAATGTAAAACTGATGTACATGGATACGGATAGTTTTATTCTTGATATTCAAACAGAAGATGTTTATCAAGATATGTCACAGCCTGAATTGTTTCAATATTTTGATACCAGTGAATTGCCAAGCCATTTGAATATTCAACCCCACAACAAAAAAAGTGCCTGGCAAGTTAAAAGATGAGACACTTGGTGATGTTATTGTGGAATTTGCTGGGTTAAGTGCCAAGATGTATAGTTTTAAAACATGTAGTGCTGTTGTCAAAAAAGCCAAGGGTATTGGCAAAGTAGCTGTGGAAAAAGAGCTCCAATTTGAAGATTACAAAAATTGCATCAAATCCCAGAGTTTAATCAAAACATCAGAATCCAGAATCCAGAGTGTGGATCACTTATTGACTTCAAATGTTGTAAGAAAAGTGGCTCTGGACCCACATGACGATAAGAGATGCATTTTATCATGTGGCATACATACTCTACCATGGGGTCATTGTGATTTGAAAAATGGCAATCAATGCACAAGCACAGAACATGATTTGAAATAAATAAACATGCCTATGAACTTATTTGGGTTCAAAAAACAGGCTATTATGGACCTGCCAGCACCACAACCCTCTCCTGATATACAGTCTAAACTGAGTGGCTTGTTAATTATTCATCTGAACAGCATATTTACAGATGTTGATGATGAAACAGGCAAAATATTGTACATATTTAACAATAATTTAAATCATTACCAATTACCTGTAGGTGGGCAATTGCAATTTATTACAACTCCTGAGGGTGATGTTAAAATTTCAGTAGGGAGAAATATTTACAGAATTAAGCACTCAAACATGGTTTCTGGCACTGTTTATACTGTTTCTGCTGGTGACTGCTTATATATTGAGGTCCCTGGATCCTATGATAAGCTTATACCCTTTTTTATAGAATTAAGAATCAGATACTCTATAATAAATAACTACTAAACAAAATGCCTAATGATATTTTTGGCCATACAAGACATGAAGATCACAGTGATGAGATTCTGATGCTTGATGTCAGAGTCAAGAAATTAAGAAGTGATTTACAAGCTTTACAAACTACACTCAATGCGAGTCTTCAATTAGAAATTACAAATTTGCAATCACAATGCATGGACCCTCTTCTTAAAATTGATTCTGAACTCAAATTGCTGCTTCAGAAATATACTGATTTGGCCACATTAGATAATTTTCAAAGTTTAGAAGAAGCTGTAGCAGCTCTTCAAGCCAAATTTAAGACCCAGGCCACCAACTCTGAGCAATTGAAACAACAATTGGAAGAGCAAATAAATAATGTCCAGACACAGCTCCAAACAATTGTCAAAAGCATAAAATCACAAGAAGATTTTGATCTAGTGATTTCCACTCTAAAAGAACAGATTCAGTCACTCCAAATACCTAATCTGGACCCCTTGAACAATGCCATAGCCGAGGTTAAAGAAAAAATTGAGACACTTGAAAATTTTATGAACAACTTGCCATCTTCTGATGCTTTAAATGCAATAACTCGGAGTGTTGCAAATATTAAGCTGCAACTTGAAACATATGAAGATTTTGGAAAAATTCAAAGTTCCATAACCCATCTTGAAGGTACAATAGCAGCAGTGCAAAGTGATTTGGCAAATGTACTTGAATCCCGATTGCCTGGGATTGTAGATACCCTTGTCAGTGTCCAGCACCAAATCACAAAGCTTGAAAACCTCAACACTGAATCTGAACTGTCTCATTTTCATCACTTGATCGATGATATCCAAACAAAACTTGAAATTTTACAACAATCCACACCCTCTCAGGCAGATATAGCCCTGCTCCAAAATGCTATGCAAAATGTGGCTGATGCATCTGAATTAAACACTGTGAAATTGGCACTTGAATCTTTGCAAAATACAGTATCAAATTTGCCTACATCACAGGAACTTAAAAATATTAAGAGAGCAGTGAATAGGATATTGAAATCAGAAGATATCAAGAATATCCAGGCAGAGATCAAACAACTCACTCAGACAGTGGCCACTCTACCAACCAATCAACATATTAATGAACTGCATGCCCTGTTTGAGGATATCAGAAGACAGGTCCATGATCTTACAGCTCAAAATTCAAAATTGGCAGTTGTTGAAAATTTGCAACAAATTGTAGCTAATATCAAGCAGCAGCTAGGGACCATGGAATCCAATCAAGCAAATGCTCTGTCTGTTTTTGCCACCCAGCTACAAGAAATTGTGCAGCAATACAAAAAACTTGCTGTTGACATAAGAATCAAGCCGGGGCACGATGAGATTGTTAGGACCATCAATGAGCATCTTGAATCTGTAACAAGCAGATTGCTCACAGCAGAAAAGGAAATAACAGGCATAATCGAGAATCCTAAACATTCAGTAATACTTGAATTGTACAGCATCCCCAACAAAGAATATGATTCTCCATTTACACCAGGTGGCAAAATATATATGCTGTCCCCTGCACAATTTTATTACCAATTTTTTGTTGGGGGCACGTTGAGACCAATCAAGATCAAATATTGGCTTCAACCACAGGCACACCACTACCCTACATTATCAATAACAAATGCTGATAACAAAGTAAAAATCAGCAGTGTGGAATTGGAGGATTTTACAGACCCCAATACATTAGAAACAGCCTATACTGAAGATGATGGCTCTCTGGAATTTAAAATACAGATAGGGGACAAATTATATTTAGAAAATCCTGCAGTCTCAGCTGCTGAACACCCTATAGTTGCAATATTCTTGTTTACATATTATGTCTAGACAAATTATTGTTGATGAATTACACAGACAAGCCCGACATAATTTTAAGAGACTCCCAGTAGTCACAAAGGGCATAGATGATTTATGGCAAAGCGACTTGATTGAGTTAGCAAGTGGACAGTTGAAAAACTTAGACAAAATCAACAAGGGCTACAAGTATCTACTCACTGTAATAGACACATTTTCAAAATTTGCCTGGGCTGTGCCACTCAAATCCAAGACTGGAAAATGTGTTACAGAAGCTTTTAGAACAATTATCAATCAGAGTGGAAGATCACCGCGCTATTTGCAAACAGATAATGGCAAAGAATTTTATAATTCAGTGTTTCAACAATTTATTAAAAGCCAGGCAATAAAACATTACTCGAGTTACAGTGATCTCAAGGCCTCAATTGTAGAGAGATTCAACAGAACCTTAAAAAATCTTATGTATAAACAATTTACACTGCAGGGTAATTATAAATGGGTTAATATTCTCCCAGAACTTCTACACAAATATAACAACTCTGTCCATTCCACAATCAACATGAAACCCTCTGAAGTAATAAGCTCATCTGATGAGCAAAAATTGATCAGCACTGTTTATTATCCTAGATATCAGCCAACAACAAGAAAGGCCAAATACAAGATTGGTGATCAAGTAAGAATAAGCAAATATAAGCACTTATTCAAGAGAGGCTTTACAAGAAACTGGAGCACTGAATTATTTACAGTGGTTCAGGTTAAACCCGGGACCCTTAACACATATATAATAAAGGATCACCGAGGAGAAATTCTCAAAGGCAGGTTCTATGAACAAGAGCTCAGCAAGACTAAACAGCCTGACACATATCTCATAGAAAAAATCATCCGCAGAAAAGGCAAAAAGTTACTTGTCAAATGGCTGGGTCATCCGGAAAACAGCTGGATCGATGCAAACAAAATAATAATATGAACACCTGGGATGTTATAAAAAGGCTGCCAGAACCTGAACAACAGAATAAGAGAAATGGCAAATTGCTGCCTGATAATATTAGGTGTCTTATTGTTGGGCCATCTGCTTGTGGTAAAACTACACTAATGGTTGATAATTTTTTATTGGCACCCAACTGGTTAGACTGGAAAAACAGGCACTTGTATATCTTTTCTAAGAGCTTGGAACAATTAAAATATCAGCAGCTGATGAAGCTATATGATGGATTGGATATTGCCACTTTTGAACCAGATGTTAAGCCACTTGATGAATGTCTCGATAATTCTGTTGTTGTGTTTGATGACATTATACTGGATAATCAAAACAAGGTTAGAAATTTCTTTACACAGGGCCGGCACAAAAACATTGATTGCTTCTACCTGGCACAGACTTTTTCAAAAATACCCAAGCAACTGATCCGAGACAACAGCAATTTTATATGTGTGTTTCATCAAGACCATACCAACCTCAAACACATACATGATGAATATGTAGGTGGGGACTTGAGCTACAATGATTTTTCCAAGTTTTGCACCAAGTGCTGGAACCAGGACAGTTATGGGTTTGTCACAATTGATATGACAAGAACACCCAATAGTGGCAAATACAGAAATAAAATCAACAATTTTCTAGACGTAGAGACGTATATAAATAAACATGAAAAGGCCAATCATTGATGATCTTAAGTTAAGAGATTATCTCGTAAAAAGATTTAAGGGATGGAAATCAGAGAACCGAGGAATTTATGAAAAACACAAACAAACAGAACAGCCTGTAATTGATGCTATTAATAATTTAGGTAAGAATATTAAAACTGTTACAGAGCAAAATCAAAATTTGCTCACAGAGCTTGTACCTGTAGCTGCTAGGAACATATTAGATTATCCATTCACCCCACTTTCCAGTATTCATACACCTAGTCCTATTGCTCCTAGAAGAATTGAGGCTACTCAGGATCCTATTGAGTTGGGTCTTCTTGCTCAAAAATATTTAACCACACCTAAAGACAATAAAGATGAGGTTTTTGGCTTATATGCTGACACAGAGCTTGATGGCAGCATTATTCATAGAATTGGCAATTTCAGAGTAACATTTATGGGGGATGATATAATTGTATATTCAGAATCTCGACTTGGAGAAAAAGGTGCTTTTGTTAAGTACCCCGGCACACCTGGATTATGGGAACTCATGACCAGGAAGAGACCTGGCAGCTATACAGATCAAGATTATGAGCATTACAAAGAAATATTAATAAAATCAGATGCTCTATACCAGAACAATGATCCCACACAAAAAAGAGTCAAGTCGAGCAGTGGAGCAAAATACAACAATTTAATCAAGCCCATATGGTCTCAAATCAAGACTGGCAGTGGAATCAAACAATACAACACCCTGCCTAAAGAATTTGTGTGGGTTGATGATGTCAGGAAACTTATAGATAGGTTATTGGTGATAGCTGGGGAGGAAAATGCTGGGAACCACAATTTTTACAATGAAAAGGTTGGAATTATGGACATGATAAGCACAAAATTGTCTAATTTTATAGTGAATGATCCTAAGGGGATTGGATATCTCATAAAAATTATTAATACTCTACCCCCCAAATTTTGGAATATTTCTGAGGGTCGGGGCCTTGTTAATGACATTATAAACAAGCTGCCATTTGAACTGCATATTCCAGGCTATCAGTATTGTGGTCCAGGCACAAAATTGGACCATAGATTAAACAGAGGTGATCCCGGTGTTAATCCCCTAGATGCTGCTTGTAGAGACCATGATATTGCATACAACACACATTCTGATCTTGACAAGAGACATGTTGCAGACAAGAAATTAGAAGAGGCTGCATTTGGCAGATTTGTAAGCAAAGATGCATCTTTGAGTGAGAAAATAGCAGCATTGGGAACCACCATAGCTATGAGCACCAAACAAAAACTGGGGTGGGGGCTGTGAATATGTATATAATAAACCTACAATGAAGGCCAAGGGTGTTATGTATCAAATACCTTATGCAGGTCTCAAATCTCTTAAAACTATTGACAGTCTCTTAACCAAAAAACAGCGCAAGAAAAAAAATTCTTGTCTTGCAAAGGGGCATGGTATGAAATTGTTGCTTAGTACCCCACAATTAAAAAAATTACAGCAATCAAGAAAAAAATCACATGTGGGGGGATTTATATTTACCATCCCTGCCATCTTAGCTGCTCTCGGGGCTGTTGGGAGCTTGGCTGGGGGATCAGCTGCCATAGCAAAAACAGTAATAGATGCCAAGAAAAATAGGGCAGAATTAGATGAGCAGAAGCGCCATAACCTGGCAATGGAGAAAAAAGGCAAAGGTGTTAAGAGAGCCATGAATAAGTTTAAAAAAAACAAGAGCCGCTTACAAACCAAGATATTGAAGCTTTAATCAAGCCATTGGGCATCAAACATTTTAGAGGTGTGTACATGTCTGATTCTTTACCAGAACAACCACTCAACAAAGAGTGTGGCATTGTTAATTTGGATGAGTACAAAAATCAGGGCACTCACTGGATCTGCTATCTTAAATATTTAAAAAATGAGGCATTTGTGTTTGATTCATTTGGAGGTGTTCCACCTGAAAATTTAATAAAATATCTAAATTCATCTAATCTTTATTACAATAATACCCGTGTTCAAAACTTCAAAGATGTTAATTGTGGACATTTGTGTTTATCTGTTCTTAGATACATGTCTCAAATAAATAAACCATCAATTGAAGATTTTCAAAAGGCCTTGTGGTATCTGAAACATCATGGGGGTATTCCATCTCACCAGCCAAAATTCAATATTAAAACTCAAATTACATGATGACATAGTGTATCCCAAAACAATAGCTCTCAGAGCATTTTATGGCATGTACCTGATCCCTAATATTACACACCACAACAACACAATTGCAGTAGGGGATGAAAAAATTGTCATCACTCCAGGGCAATATAATCTATCCACTCTAAATGCTCAATTACCCAGAGGTGTAGTGTTAAGTCAAAATTCTGTCACTCACAGAGTAGAAATTGTATCTGCTACAGAAACAGTAAATCTGGGTACAATAGGAGAGCTGTTAGGATTTGAGAACAACACAAAACTTGAACCGGGCATCAAACACACTGCTATGAATATACCTAAATTCTTAGCCATAGAGACTCTAAATATTCACTGTAATGTGGCTGAGGGTATGATCACCAAATCAAATTGCATAGGCACTCACAAACAAACAGGCATCATTGCAACATTCAAACCTAATTCTGAATTTATGGAGCCAATCATCTACAATCCATCCCCAACATTATATTTTCCTGTGTGCCATAATAGAATAGATTACATTGAATTGATGGTCACTAATGAAAAAGAAGAATTAGTTGATTTTGCTGGAGCCACAACAACTGCTATCATAGAGATTAACATTTAAATAAAAATACATACAATGGAAAATATTGAGAGTTATGAGCTACAATCATTCCCCCCAAACAGGAGGACATTTGCAAATTTAAATCAACCCAACACAGAGGTTGAGGTTGATCTTGATGTAGGAGATGGATTTATACACCCCCACAGAGCAGATTTATACATCAAATTTGATGTTGTAAAGCTCGATGGAACAGATTATCCGGCAAATTCAAATATAAGATTGGTAGATAATTTTGTGCCGCATCTATTCTCTGAAATTGAGATCAGAAAGCATGGCGTTGTTATAAACAGAGTGGATTATCCCGGAATTACCTCCACAGCTTTGGCTACATTAAAATTATCCAAAACCGAGGCTTCATACTACAAAATAGGCGGATTTGAAGCTGGTGATAAGATATTATCTAAGAACCACACAGTGCTGTTCCCGATGCGCCTGTTGCCAGGATTCTTCTCAGATTACAAAGAAATTGTGTGGAAGGGTGGGTTAAGAATTACATTTAGAAGAGCTGCAAATGATAACAATGCCTTGATGAGGTACAGCACAATAAACTCTACAGGAGAAGCTCTGCCTAATACCCTACCAGATGCAGGCAAATGCATTATTCAGACTATGGAGTTAAGAATTCCTGTTGTTGAGTATGAAGCCAGTTATGCTCTTAAATACAAAGCAGATATAATAAAAAATCCACAGATTCCTCTGCAATTTTATACTTATCAATGTGTACAGAAGCCCGCTTCTGGTACATATTATGAGTTTGATGCTACAAATTCATTCTCCAGTATTCAATTTGACATGCCTGATTTTGTGGTGGTATTGTTTCAGACTGGAAGACACAATAATCAGGAAAAAAATTCAAGTAAATTTGATAGCTGCAACATCAAGAACATATATCTTAAAAATGGCAGAAATGAGGTATTTCCTAGAGAAAATTACAATTTAGACATGTCCAAGGATGATTTCCTTAAATTATATGAAGCATTTACGGCTTTCAAGAGGGTCACTACTGGCAATACT
Organism: Lepisma saccharinum; assembly: GCF_977018435.1. Lineage (NCBI taxonomy): Eukaryota > Metazoa > Arthropoda > Insecta > Zygentoma > Lepismatidae > Lepisma > Lepisma saccharinum. Next base: position 36,442,257 of record NC_139235.1, on the reverse strand, counting down.
GACATGTATTACACACCAGATGAATTCAAGGCACAGAGACCCATGTTTGTAATTAACACTTCAAAAAGAAAACAGGTTGTGGTGAGTGACAGAACAAATATTAAAATTATCTGTGAATTCCACGAGGCTTTACCTGATGACACCATATGTAGTGTTATTCTCATAGGAGAAAAATCATATGTTTATGATGTAAGAAATGAGAGAGTCACGGAGCAGTTCTAGAAGATATTTGCTCTATTATCCTGTTGTACAACACACAAACCTCAACTGTATATCAGCTAGCAGTGAATATCTTATGTGTAGGCAGTTGTATGTATTTCAATCTTATACAGGACTCGAACCCAAAGCCCCTGATTACAAGGCCACAATATTAACACGTCTCCAAATGGAATATGCCCACATTTTACTAGGTTCTGAAGACCTTGATACAGACAAAATTGGATTTTGTTTCTGTTATAATATTCTCCAAGTCTTGCCTAGGTACATATTATCGGAATAGAATTGCTTTCAACATGAAGAGGGCCAGTTCATTGCCACTGGGTCAGAAAATGTGTATCTTTGTCTCAATCTTTGTTACATTTTCCTTGTTACATTTTTCCCTGTTGCACGGAAAGATTAATGACCCCTTCAGTGAATTGCACAGAATAATCCATTAATGTTCCGTTCTAGCGTGTAGATTTTATCTCTTGCGTGCCGGCAGGACATGCAGGCAAAACATTAGTCTTTTGATAGATTAATATCAATTCATGCATTTTTCCGAGCTATAATTGTTTACCCCAAGCAATGGAATTGTAGAGCATAGAAATATGGCCAAAAACAATATTAAAAAAGCCATATTTTTGACAAGTTTATAAACAACAATCACACAGATATAGCTTTTACACACATGGCCGAATCTGTCTGAGGAGAGGAGAAAGAAGGGTTTCAGATCTGGGGGCTATCAAGTAGCAGTAATTATTCTCAAAATCTCACTTGTGGAGATTTTATTTTTGCCACATGTATTTCAATCTATCAGGACTCGAACCAGAGCCTTTTGTTTACAAGGCAACAATATTATCATTTTGCCTTCAGAGGAGGCTTCACATTTTATGAGGACTTAAACCCGAACCTCCATACCTGAAGAATTAGGGTATAGGCCTCTCTTGGCTTTGTTTCAAGTGCAAGCAAATCAGATTGTGGGCCCTCGCCTTTCCTACACTAGAAATTCTGAATTTCTTAAAAATCAGAGCATATCACACCTAAAAAATTGGGGTATAGGCCCCTCCTGGCTTTGTTTCAAGTATAAGCAAATCTGATTGTTCAATCAAAATAGCCTCGCCTTTCCTACACTTGTAAGTGGTCCTTATAATAGCACAAGACCCACTACTCCGAGGCCAAGATTTTAACATTGGACCTCTGACGTCGTAGCGCGTGTCATAACCACTTCACAAACGAGGTTGGCGAATTCGCAGAAGGAGCTCTCCAAGCCTCCCCTAAATCCGGTCGTGCCCTTTGACGATAACCTTGGACGGGCCACTGAGTGCTTAGTATCCATTAATTAAGATAGGATATTTGTGTTTCACATAACGGTGAACTATATTTTAAAGAAGAGTAACATGAAAACTCTTAGGAACTAACCTACTTTTAATGGACATGTCTAAAACAAGCTGCTATAGCGACAGCATTAGCACCTTCGGAAATACATGCTAACAGCATCAAACTTGGCCTGCCTAACCTATCCACGTAGGCATATAATAGCATAAATAAGCATGTAAATAGGTTTGGCAAGTTATGTTTTGTTTATTTAAGCTATTATATGCATGCGTGGATAGGTTAGGTAGGTCAGGTTTGATGTTGTTAGCATGTATTTCCCAAGGTGCTAATGCTGTCCTTAGCCACTCGTGTCAAAACTCTGTAGTTACAAATTGTCTCAGTAGATGGGAGGACAGTATCTAAATGTGAATATTATAAATTGAAAGCCTTCGTCTTTTACAGAATTAGTAGTTGTTTTAAAAGTAATTGCCACTTATCTTATCCCATTAAAATCACACAAACTATTTTAAATATTCTTAGCTTTGTGGAGCAAGTTTAACTTGTAGTTGACCTTCATATCTACAATTAATTAACTCGTCTTTTGAAATAATAATTTTTCTTTAGCTTTTCGGCATTTTAATATAAAATTATTTTGGATTTTTTAGAAACGCTAATACGATAGCGTTATTCAACATTGTAAAGGAGACTAAACTGCTATATTCGGGGGTTCAACGAAACCACATGACATATTGCTTCCTTCAGCGATATGTTGTGCCTACGGATAGGATGTTGTGCTAAAACTACAGGGTGGCTCAAAAAGTCACTTAACACCCTCGGTACAAGGCCACTGCAGCGCGCAACATGGAAATGGTGATGACCAATCGTTATCAGGCCAAGGGGGAACCACATTGACACCACCCACACGGTCGGCGGCCATCTTGATGTCCGCCATCTTGAATTCAACTTCAGAATTTTAAATGGGAAGGGGGTGATATGATATATCAAATCAGGCTAGAATTTCACGAGAAATGCAATGGTGAAGGTTTTTTTTGACGTATCTTTAACCAGTAAAAACTTATGACTGAATTCTTGTACCAATTTGCTCCTTTTCGAGGTGTTAGAAAAATGCCTTAAAATTTGTTTAGCGCGTCGGTAACGCATCGAGATCAAAGTGATGTCTAGGGATAGAAGTTCGCATGCCATTGCACACGATTTTAATCGGATACATAAACGAAGAGCTGCGCATTATGAAAGGTTGTCGCGAACAATTTACAGTGTGACGCTTCTATTGAATTAAAAGTCCTTCACAGTGATAAGGCTAATGTTTATGTTCATAAGGAAGTTCATAAACAGAATATTCGATGCTTTTTATCTGATAACCCATTTTCGACAGATCAAAGCTGAACGGTTTAGAGCTGGTAAGTTAATGGTGTGGCGTGTTGTGTGGAACACGATTGGTTAGTCAATTTTCCATCAACGAAACCTTAAATGCTTAGGGCTACTTGGATTTGTTAAATAAACAGGTTTTTTCATCCTTGCTTATGGAAGAAGGTACTTTTTACAGAGTTTTTTTTTTCAATAGGGAGGAACACCGGAACACTATGGGAACGTTGTGAAGCAGTTTCTGTCCAAAGTTATTTATCAGATGACAAGGGTCGCATATTCTGTTTATGAACTTCCTTATGAACATAAACATTAACCTTGTCACTGTGAAGGACTTTTAATTCAATGGAAGCGTCACACTGTAAATTGTTCGCGACAACCATTCATAATGCGCAGCTCTTCGTGGATATATCCGATTAAAATCATGTGCAATGGCATGCAAACTTCTCTCCCTAGACATCACTTTGATCTCGATGCGTTACCGACGCGCTAAACAAATTTTAAGGCATTTTTCTAACACCTCAAAAAGGAGCAAATTGGTACAAGAATTCAGTCATAAGTTTTTACTGGTTAAATATACGTCAAAAAAACCTTCACCATTGCATTTCTCGTGAAATTCTAGCCTGATTTGATATATCATATCACCCCCTTCCCATTTAAAATTCTGAAGTTGAATCAAGATGGCGGACATCAAGATGGCCGTCGACCATGCGGGTGGCATCAATGTTGTTCCCCCTTGGCCTGGCAACGATTGGTCATCACCATTTTCACGTTGCGCGCTGCAGTAGCCTTGTACCGAGGGTGTTAAGTGACTTTTTGAGCCACCCTGTAGGACGCCTGCGGCGCAGTGGTGGCGATTGGGTTCCAAAACCGGTGGGGCAAGGTGTCAAAACTGAGGGGATGGGGGCAAAGAGAGTATATTTCCCTTTGTAGATAAGATTTAGCATAGTGCAGGGGCAAATGTAGCGAAAATTTGGGGGGCATCTGCCCCCTCGCCCCCTAATCGCCGCCACCACCTGCGGGCAAAGTAACAGAGCCAGTTGAAAGTGAGTGTCTCGCATTAAACTGTTACTTGAACCAAAAACTTACATTCATTTCTCATTAAAACTTACACTAAAGCCATCGTAAAAGTAAATGGGATGTAGAAACTAGGTGTCATTTTGTAATTCTCTTAACTGAAAATTTTTTATGCGTTAGAAACGCTGTAAATTAGTTATCAATTAATTTGTTACTCCCTTATTTACTCCGTCCTCTACTACCGTGTGGTGTAGAGGTTCTCCAGAATAAAGAAGCATCACCATCTGTCCCTGTCCTGCATTAGATCCTCCACTTCTTTCCAGGCTCAGCCTCTTACTTCCCTGTCCTGTACTAGATTTTCCACTTTTCTCCTGTCTCTGTCCCTTACTTTCTTGTCCTGTACTAGATCTTGCACTTCTTTCCAGTCTCTGTCCCAGGGACGTAGCTAGGTTGATCAGTTTGGGGGGGCCCAAACGTAATTTTTTTCTATCAAACTATTATAAATTAACGAACTATTTATACACCATATAGGCCTATACTGTATGCATACATTATATATGTATGTGTGTGTTTCTGTGTGTATATATAGTCTTGGAAAGAAAAGGAGCAAGGGCCTCCTCGGTGGCGCATGGTATCATCGTCGCCTTGTAATCAAGGGGTTCCGGGTTCGATACCCGGTGGATGCTCATAGTGGTTCGGATCCCACTTTACACTGTAGAACACGTCCCGATTAGCCTTACTGTGTATAAAGTGGACTTGAAACATCAACTCAATCAATCAATAAATTGGAAAGGAACGTCATTTTCTTCTGTAGCGCCAACAGTCTACGGATATACTCTCGCAAAATCCACAGCCATTATTCGGGAAACTAAATGCAGAATGAACTCATTAGCTTAATGGCTTATACACCAAGAACAATGTTATTAGTCCTTAGATTTGTAAATTTGCTGGAAAAAAATTGAGAAGTTGATAAAACCCTTTTCCGTGGTCTTAAATATAAAATGCTGGAACCAGGTTTACAAGTATTGGCAACAGTGCAAATATGAAATGTGTGCGTAATGAGTTCAAGCTAGGCATCTCATGTATACAGTTCATACCGGAATCGAATCCGGTATCTCTTAGTTCAAGGGCGGGCCCGAGTCCTCTATGGCATCTCATTCTTCACTTGGGAAATAATGACGATAGAAAATTATATGCACACGTCTAATTTCTTAAAATTAATCTTATTTGTGTGTGGAAAACTGAATATATAATGGCACTGGATAAAACAAAGTTCCCACACGCTCAAATGATTACGCTCTCGTCTTTGGTTCGGCAGGTTCAACAAGGGGTCCCGGGTTCGATCCCGATGGAGGCACATAGTTGTTCGGATCTCACTTTAAACTGTAGGTTCACTCCCGATTAGCCTTACTGTGTATAAAGTGGACTTGAAACACCAGTTCAATTAATCAATCAATCGAAAGGTGCAAGGTTCGATCCCTGGTGGTCAGGCCGGTAGTCAGAATTTGATTTCGGAAGGGGCTTATACCTTATCGGAAGCCGCCATCTAAAGACGAAAAGGTTGGGGGGGGAGGAGTAAATGCGCTGAAGATGAATTTCTTGGTATATTGCAACTTACCATATACAAGGTGTGTAATCCTGTTAATGAAGTAAATTTAATTATTACTACACATTATTAAATTGAGATATTTGTAGGATTTCGGGAAAGGCCTGCAGCCCCCGAGCCCCTTCCCTGGGTATGTGCCTGCTTGTATTAGTTCCAAAATTTCTATGCTGTTCCAACATCGTAAGGACAATTTGGGAAGTACTTGAAAGCGATATGGAAGCAAATTCTGCACTCGATATTATGGGTCTCGATGTGATGACCACACGCAACCGAATGAAAGAACTCTTCGCAGGCCTTGTCCCTCAATATTAATTTTACTGACTAATTGTAAGTTTTTCTCGGCCTCCTCGATGACGCAGTGGTAGCGTCGCTGCCTTGTAATCAAGGTGTCCCGGGTTCGGTACCCGTTGGAGGCACATAGTGGTTCGGATCCCCGATTAGCCTTACTGTGCATACAGTGGACTTAAAACACGAACTTGATAATTGGAAGGTTTTTAGAAGAACTAAACATTGTTTTTTATGCATCGCACAATTTTGCTTCTTTTCACCCTACTTTACAGTTTTTCTTCCTAAGAATTCCACTGAGTATAACACGCTACGAAACCAGAGGTCCAAGGTTCGGACATTGTACGGGTATGGTTGTATCATGTATGTCCCATCGCCATTTCTTCGGCTCATCATTCATCCTCATCGTCGCATTTAACCCAAGAGGTAGAAAAGCGACGTAATATAGAAATATATAAATGATTGATTTGTTGTTTTTTTTTACTTAGCTTTTCTGACACTTTTTGGCTAATCGTGAAGATGAAAATGAGTGATGTGAAATTGATGAGAGGACCATCATAAAGAACACACACGCCCGGTCCAGGATTCGAACCAGGACTCCTGGCATCGTAATGCACCTTGTTAACCACTGCACAACAAATAGAAACAGAAAATGCTGGATAAGTTATTTGCTTCTCCATAACTCATGATAAAATTATAAGTATTATTCGCTGAATGACTAGGGATTAATTATATTTGTATGTCTAGCCAAACTTCCCACCTAAGCAGCAGCAGCTTCCGCATTTTTAGGTGAAGGCTAAATGAAGAAAAATCACAGAAAGTCAGAAAGATATACAAATTTTGTAACATAATACTTATAGAGCATGCAGACGGCTGTAAAAACAATTGCTACATACCTAGTTTCCTTCCTTAATTGAAACGTGGTTTATTCTTCATTATACATGAGATCAACCACCCTGGGAGTCGAACCCAGTATCTTGTGTGGTAGTCAGACTCTCTTTTAGAATGCCAATATGTTGGATATTTGGTCGATCAGTCGATCCTGATCCATTGTTTCCAGAGGAAGACAATCTGGCAGCTTCTCATTCGACATTTTACTCGCGATGTAGGAAAACGAGATCGCAAACACTTCGTGATGCTATCTTCTCGCGTTTACAGAAGTTTACCACCGCTCGGACAACAAATCCTACTTCAAACTGACAGATATGAACTGTCCACCAAATCAACAGATGAACTGACCGCTTCGACGTTTCTCCGAATTTTCAGAAAGTGGCCTTTCCATCCTTGCAGGGCAGGTCATTAGCAGGAGGGTTGAGTGCATGTGAGAAGAACCGTTATGTCATTCATTCCCACGCCGAAAAAGGGACAAGCAATAGAATTCTGTTCTTGGAATTTGAAACGCATGGGGATATCTTCTCTGAACCATAAAATAATTAACCCAGAAAGTTCTAGCCACCAGTAGCTAAATCTTCCTGTTTGTGTCGTCCTTTCGGCGCCCATGGTGCCAGTGCAGGGCCAGATGAAGAGAAAGTGCGGGTTTTTGGGGGATCCTAGATTTGATGTGCAGCTGGGAGGAAAAGTGCATTTTCAATAGGTCTCAGACTTCCCTGACCGGGGCGAACCACAAAAATTAACTGCATCCCCTCCCAATACATCTGTTTGTGTTCAACAAGCAAGAAACAGCGAAATAAGAAAGAAATGCCTTGCTTGGGTTTGTGCTACTGAAAATTGAAGAAGTGTTTCAAACTGCAAGCAAAAATTATTTTGCAATATTTGTCATCAAAGTAAAATTTCCAGCAAATACAGAACAGTTTCCCGGGGCAACGTGGACGTTTGCCGGGGCCAGTGCCCCCGCGTGCCCCCCCCTTAACGACTTCCCTGCTCTGTCCCTTACTTCCCTGTCCTGCACTAGATCTTGCACTTCTTTCCAGTCTCTGCCCCTTACTTCCCTGTCCTGTACTAGATTTTGCACTTCTTTTCAGTCTCTGCCCCTTACTTCCCTGTCCTGTAATTTGCACTTCTTTCCAGTCTCTATCCCTTACTTTCCTGTCCTGCACTGGATCTTGCACTTCTTTCCAGTCTCCGGCTCTTACTTTCCTAACCTGTACTAGATCTTGCACTTCTTTCCGCCTCTGTTCCTTACTTCCCTGCCCTGTACTAGATCTTGCACTTCTTTCCAGTCTCTGTCCCTTACTTCCCTGTCCTGTACTAGATCTTGCACTTCTTTCCAGTCTCTGTCCCTTACTTTCCTGTTCTGTACTAGATCTTGTACTTCTTCTCGACTCTGTCCCTTATTTCCCTGCTCTCTACTAGATCTTGCACTTCTTAAAAATCTCTGTCTCTTACTTCCCTGTCCTGTCCTAGATCTTGCACTTCTTTCCAGTCTCTGTCCCTTACTTCCCTGTCCTGTACTAGATCTTGCATTTCTTTCCAGTCTCTGTCCTTTACTTTCCTGTCCTGTACTAGATCTTGCAGTTCTTTCCGTCTCTGTTCCTTACTTCCCTGCCCTGTACTAGATCTTGCACTTCTTTCCAGTCTATGCCTCTTACTCCCTGTCCTGCACTAGATCTTGCACTTCTTTTCAGTCTCTGCCCCTTACTTCCATGTCCTGTACTGGATTTTGCACTTCTTTCCAGTCTCTGTCCCTTACTTTCCTGTCCTTCACTGGATCTTGCACTTCTTTCCAGTCTCTGTCTCTTACTTTCCTAACCTGTACTAGATCTTGCACTTCTTTCCGTCTCTGTTCCTTACTTCACTGCCCTGTACTAGATCTTGCACTTCTTTCCAGTCTCTGTCCCTTACTTCCCTGTCCTGTACTAGATCTTGCACTTCTTTCCAGTCTCTGTCCCTTACTTTCCTGTCCTGTACTAAATTTTGCACTTCTTTCCAATCTCTGTCCCTTACTTCCCTGTCCTGTACTAGATCTTGCATTTCTTTCCAGTCTCTGTCCCTTACTTTCCTGTCCTGTACTAGATCTTGCATTTCTTTCCAGTCTCTGTCCCTTACTTCCCTGTCCTGTACTAGATCTTGCACTTCTTTCCAGTCTCTGTCAATTACTTTCCTGTCCTGTACTAGATCTTGCACTTCTTTCCAGTCTCTGTCTATTACTTTCCTGTCCTGTACTAGATCTTGCACTTCTTTCCAGTCTCTGTCAATTACTTTCCTGTCCTGTACTAGATCTTGCACTTCTTTCCAGTCTCTGTCCTGTACTAGATCTTGCACTTCTTTCCAGTCTCTGTCCCTTACTTTCCTGTCCTGTACTAGATCTTGCACTTGTTTCCAGTCTCTGTCCCTTACTTTCCTGTCCTGTACTAGATCTTGCACTTCTTTCCAGTCTCTGTCCCTTACTTTCTTGTCCTGTACTAGATTACTAGATTTTGCACTTCTTTCCGTCTCTGTCCCTTACTTCCCTGTCCTGCACTAGATCTTGCACTTCTTTCCAGTCTCTGTCCCTTACTTTCCTGTCCTGTACTAGATCTTGCACTTCTTTCCGCCTCTGTTCCTTACTTCCCTGCCCTGTACTAGATCTTGCACTTCTTTCCAGTCTCTGTCCCTTACTTTCCTGTCCTGTACTAGATCTTGCACTTCTATCCAGTCTCTGTCCCTTACTTTCCTGTCCTGTACTAGATCTTGCACTCCTTTCCAGTCTCTGTCCCTTACTTCCCTGTCCTGTCCTAGATCTTGCACTTCTTTCCAGTCTCTGTCCCTTACTTTCCTGTCCTGTACTAGATTACTAGATTTTGCACTTCTTTCCGTCTCTGTCCCTTACTTCCCTGTCCTGCACTAGATCTTGCACTTCTTTCCAGTCTCTGTCCCTTACTTTCCTGTCCTGTACTAGATCTTGCACTTCTTTCCGCCTCTGTTCCTTACTTCCCTGCCCTGTACTAGATCTTGCACTTCTTTCCAGTTTCTGTCCCTTACTTACCTGTCCTGTTGACATGTCTTTTAGAGTTACACCTAGCAAGGCATTTAATCATGTGGGCGTAGACTATGCTGGACCATACGTCATCAAAGTAGGGTCAGTCAGGAGTAAAATCACTAAGAAATGCTACATCGCTCTTTTTACGTGTCTAGCCACTAGAGTAATACATCTTGAGCTAGTAACAGACCTTACTTCTGAAGCTTTCATAGCAGCATTACGACGTTTTACAGCAAGACGAGGCAAGTGCTCCACCATTATCAGCGATAATGCTACAACATTTCAAGAAGCGAAGAACGAACTTCAGAAGTTGCAATTGCTATTTCAATCGCAAGGATTCAATGAAGATATTCAAAGGTATGCAGCACAAGAAAACGTTCAGTGGAAAAACTCACCTTCACGTAGCCCATCATTCGGTGGTGTCTGGGAAAGCGCCATAAAATCCATGAAGTACCATCTTTCCTAAAGTCGCCAAGAATGCTGTACTGACATACGAAGAGCTGTCAACTCTTTTGTGCCAAATCGAAGCTTGCTTAAACTCTCGACCTCTTCCATCCTTACCTGACTCTCATGATGAATTTAATTACCTCACCCTAGGCCACTTTCTTATTGATGATCCACTCACTTCCTTTCCTCAACCATACTTAACTGATCTCAAGGAAAATAGACTTTTCAGGTGGCAACGAGTTCAACAGTTTCAACAAAGAATTTGGAGAAACTGATCTCGAGATTATCTTCATGGTATGCAACAGCGTCAGAAGTGGACAACCACGCAGCCCAACCTGCAACCAGGACTACTTGTGTTTCTGAAAGAAGACAACCTACTCCATTTTCCTGGAAAATGGGCATTATGGAAGAAGTGTTTCCAGGGAAAGACAATTTAATTCGTGTAGCCGTGGTTCGCACCAAGGATGGAGTGAACTGAAGGGCTCTCAGCAAGATTGTACCTCTTCCAGATGGGATGATCAATTGAACTTTCATGATTTAGTTTAGATGCTGCGCATTCCAACCGGGAGGGGGGGGGGGAGAGAATGTTAAAGATTGTATATAGTATTGCTTTCCGCTCCTCATTTGTTTTCTTTTTACTCCCGCTGGGAACTTCTTGTGAGCGAGCGGAATTCTGGGAATGCAATATTCATAACACATCAGCATGATGCACGTCGGCTCGCGGCAGCGGGAAGGAGATTTTCAGTTAGCCTGTCAGATGTGGGCTTTTGTATGCATCAGTGTGTGTGCAAACGTATTTAATTATTGTATAATTTCAAGTAAATTAAAGGACCTGTATGATATCCAAATTTGTTGCTGTGTCCGTTGTTCCAGCTCTATGGTAAGGTCTTCAATATGGCGTCAACCCCAGAGGTATTAGTTTTTTTTTCATGGTACTACCTCGAAGCATTCTATAGACAGTTATCTTGCGTGAAATGGAAACAAGCGTGTTTCAGACATGATTGACCGAATATAGTACTAGGCCTATTATTAGCCACTTGGCACGGTTACTGACAAAGTTAATAAATTAGAAGTTCTATACTCACATTAGGTGTGTTAACATTCCGGCAAGATTTCTACACTTTTCAGACAAAAGATCAGATGGCATGTCTTTATGCTTACTAATATCATAAAAGAAATTTAAAAATTCACTATGATGTTTAAGCTGCTCAAATCTTTCTCTTAGAGCTAAAATAATCGTCTAGGACCTGGTAATAAAAATCAACTTTCTACCGTTTTTGTGGTTCTTCAACAGTTTCATCGTACTGAAAATGCTTCTTCTTTCGATTTCGGCCCTGAACAGTGTTGCCTATCTTTGCATCATCTATATCTAAATTCAATGCCAATTCTTTCTCATCACGCCCCCCGACGCCTCCCTTTCAGGCTGCCAAGTGGCGTCCAAGAAACTTTGAAATCTTTCATCACTCCTGCTTTTTTCAAAGCGATGATATGTTTGCAATAAATCATCTAACAGCATCTAACACATCGTAGATTAACGTTTTGAAGACATTTGGTTATTACATTACATGAAGTAAAAAGTCATACCAGAGCAAAGGAATGTAAAGCCACATAACTGGTTTGCAATAACAGAGCCTCATGTACGACCATTTGGACAATTTTATTGTCGCCAATTATTTGAAGGAGCGCATCATAGACCTCTCCCACTTGATATCTCAACGGAGTTGAGGCATCGAATCTGCTTTTCCACCTTGTGGCACTCAGTGGTTTTAAAGTGAGACTATATGCTCCTTCAAAACTTTGTGTTGGCATATTATTAACTTCCAAGTTATATAATATAATATTATAACTTTAAGGTTTTCAATAGGCTTATTTTTTTTTCTCTTCAAATTTTACCGCCCTGAAAATTTAGCCGCTCCGGCTAGAGTTTGGACTTGAGGAAACCCTGACTTTCGTCTTCAGTTGTGCTAGTGTGAACGGGGGGAATAGCGGTGTTGCCAAACGTCTGAGACTATGATTTTTTTTGTCCAGTCGTACAGGATATCTTTTCCTGTCAACATGCACCCTTCGCTCGCTCGCTTTTCAGGCAGAGGCAGGGAGGCGGAGACCCACGCATTCGCTTGCTACACGGCCGCAACCGCCTTCGCCGTGCTTGGCCTTTTTGGGGGTGGACTCTCTCGTGGAAAGTGCGGGGGGGGGGGGGACGAGCTGAAAACTCGAAATTATTGCGGAAGGTCAGAATTCTTTCTAGGGTATTGTGGATACTGTTCGTATGAACATCTCACTGCAATCAAGGTTTAGGGTTCAGTTACTTGTGGTGGCATATTTCGTTTCGCTCCCCAGTTAAAATTTCACGTCGAGTTCAGATTACTCAACATTATCCATCCTTTATAGTTTATATTAATTTCATTGTTGTCTACACAGCGATATCAAATAGTGAATTGTAAATTGATTGGACGTGAACGAACATTGTGTTTTACTGATATCCCCACAAGAGTAACTACAGCATGTTTAGTAACATCCATGAATTTAGGTTGAATTCAGAATTTACGCAATATAGAATGGGTGGTCGGGTCGGGGGTGTGGGGTTCTCATGGGGCTGCAGTTCCCTCCCGAAATTTTGAGAAATTCAAAAGTTTCAACTAAAAGACTAAAAAAGACGTTATAAAACTCGAGATATTACACGTTCTTCATAATCGAATATTTCATTTATGTAGTATTATTTAAAAAAAGTAGTAATGAATGTAAATTTTGCTCCAAATCCTTTTCGAAAGGAGAAGGCGTTAATAGCTTCATATTTCTTATAAATCGAACAAAAACACACACATACAAATATCAATCACTATGAAAATATGAAACGTACCTTATTTGTTCTCAAGGGGAAATACTCCACAGTCTTCCATCATTTCGACGAAATTGTATTGATCAGATTCCTCATCTTCATCTTCGTCTCCGCCAAGACTTATTATAAGTTTGTCCACATTTTCCTCAAGAAGCCCTTCCTTTAACCACGCGTCATTTATTACTTTTCTGGTATGTTGGACGGCTTTCTTCCAGTCATCTGCGGACACATTGACAAGAGCTTCCTGTGTGAGAATTGTCACCTCATTGATTTTAAAAGTTTTGTTTTTTCTGGCTACATGTCCCTTCACTTGCGCCCAAATGAGTTCGATGGCATTAAAGTGGCAATGATAGGGTGGCAGTCTTAGCACTTGGTGACCACTTCTTTTCGCAAGTTCATCCACGTAATATTGCGGGAACCGTGGAGAGATTGAGGAATACCATAGAAGAAAGGATTCAAGAAATTTTTTTAAGGCTGTGACATCTCATGTAGGGAACTACACTCATGCAACTTCATTATGTAAAGATGCATCTGGAGAATTAATATCTGAGAAAGAAAAGTATTACTCCGTTGGAAAGAGTACTTTCAGGAATTATTAAATTGGGAACACTTACCGTCTGAAGATGAAATATCCGAAGAATTGGAAAATGATACTGAAACTCCAATTCCAACATATGAGGAGGTAAATAAAATCATAAAATCCTTAAAAATGAATAAGTCACCTGGTTCAGATAATATCACAGCAGAACTGATAAGACATGGAGGTTATATGATAAGGAATACAATTTATAATTTGATACTCAACATATGGAATACAGAGGAAATGCCACGAGAATGGTTACATGGTATCATATGCCCAATTTTTAAAAAAGGAGACAGGTTGCAGTGTAATAACTACAGACCAATTACGCTTTTGAATGTCGCATACAAAATCTTTGCAATTCTTCTACAAAATAGAATCTCAGAAATTACAGAAAACAAATTGGGCGAATATGAAATGGGATTTAGACCAAATAGATCTACAGTTGACAATATATTCATACTGCGACAAATATATGAAAAATGTTATGAATATAATATCGAATTGCATAACATATTTATCGATTTTATGCAAGCATTTGACTCAGTAAATAGAAATATAATTCCTACATGTCTAAAGAAAATTAATGTTCCAAACAAACTAATAAGATTAATAAAGATGACATTACAAAACACTACAGCAGTAGTAAAAGCAAACAATGATTTTAGTCAGAAATTTGCAATAAATAGAGGAGTAAAACAAGCAGACCCATTATCAGCAACTTTATTTAGCATAGTCATGGATGAAATAATTCAGAAGTTGGAAATCAGAGGAAACATTTCAACAAGATTAAGACAGGTCGGTGCATATGCAGACGACATAGTAATTATTACAAGAACTAAGCAATCAATGGTGGACTCACTAGTGAAACTAAAGCAACAGGCAATGAAATATGGATTAATAGTGAACGAAAAAAAGACAAAATATATGAGGTGTACAAGAAGAAAAATCCAACAACAAAAAGAGGATATAGATACAATGCACATAGAGCAGGTACAGTCATTTAAATATCTCGGGTCAATGGTAAATGGAAACAATGAAATCGAAGAAGAAATTAAAGAAAGGATTGCAGCTGGAAACAGAGCATTTTATGCGAATAAGAGGATATTCCAATCCAAACTAGTTACCAAAACAATAAAATTAAAGCTGTATAAATCCATAATAAGACCTGTGGTTACATATGGCTGTGAAACCTGGGTGCTGAAAGAAGATATAATTCGAAAACTAATGATATTTGAAAGAAAGATATTAAGGAAAATATATGGCCCAACGAGACAATATAATAATATATGGCGAATAAAAACAAACGAAGAGCTTGAAATATTAATAAAGAGTAAGAATATAAGAAGATTTATCAAATCACAAAGATTGAGCTGGTTGGGTCACATTGAAAGAATGCCTGAAGAAAGAATTGTGAAACAAATTTACAATTGGAGACCTGTTGCTACAAGATCACAAGGAAGGCCCAAAACCAGATGGATAGACGATGTCAGAAATGACATAAGAAAATTGAAGATACAGAACTGGAAGAAATGTGTGTTGAGTAGAGAAGAGTGGAAGGATATAATTGAGCAGGCCAAAGCCCATAAAGATCTGTAGCGCCTTATAAGAAGAAGAAGAATGGGTGGTCGGGTCGGGGGTGTGGGGTTCTCATGGGGCTGCAGTTCCCTCCCGAAATTTTGAGAAATTCAAAGGTTTCAACTAAAAGACTAAAAAAGACGTTATAAAACTCGAGATATTACACGTTCTTCATAATCGAATATTTCATTTATGTAGTATTATTTAAAAAAAGTAGTAATGAATGTAAATTTTGCTCCAAATCCTTTTCGAAAGGAGAAGGCGTTAATAGCTTCATATTTCTTATAAATCGAACAAAAACACACACATACAAATATCAATCACTATGAAAATATGAAACGTACCTTATTTGTTCTCAAGGGGAAATACTCCACAGTCTTCCATCATTTCGACGAAATTGTATTGATCAGATTCCTCATCTTCATCTTCGTCTCCGCCAAGACTTATTATAAGTTTGTCCACATTTTCCTCAAGAAGCCCTTCCTTTAACCACGCGTCATTTATTACTTTTCTGGTATGTTGGACGGCTTTCTTCCAGTCATCTGCGGACACATTGACAAGAGCTTCCTGTGTGAGAATTGTCACCTCATTGATTTTAAAAGTTTTGTTTTTTCTGGCCACATGTCCCTTCACTTGCGCCCAAATGAGTTCGATGGCATTAAAGTGGCAATGATAGGGTGGCAGTCTTAGCACTTGGTGACCACTTCTTTTCGCAAGTTCATCCACGTAATATTGCGGGAACCGTGGCTTGTTTATGTTAACAAGCTCGATCAGTTCAGCTTTCTTCAATTCGTGGGAAGCCGGCATGTCATGGCGCAAAAGCCACTGAATAATTTCATCTTTTTTTGTGGCCATTGTTGGAGGTTTATCTATTTTCACCGTATGGTACGGAGCATTATCCATCACGATGACACACGGCCTTGCTAAGTTAGGGATGAGCGATTCCTCAAACCACTTGAAAAACCGAGCGTGGTCCATGTCTTCGTGATAATCGCCCGATTTCTTAGATCTAAACAATAATGTAGAATTTGGAATAAACCCCTCGCAAGTGCCGGCATGACACAAAATCAGTCTTTCCCCTTTTCCTGTAGGAGCTGGCATCGTGCCTTTCGTGGTGTCGTCAGTCCACCCTCGCTGGGTCGAATGACCTGCGTTAACCCAGGTTTCATCCACCCACACAATGTCTTCGAAATTTATCTTTCGCACTGCCCTCAAGAAACGACATCGGGAGGCAACGATGTCTTCCCTCTCCATCAAAATAGTTCGTCCGGTGTACTTCCCCCAGCGAAACCCTAAGTTATCCAGCACCACCCCCAATGAAGTTTTACCGCCACTGAACAACTCCTCCTCTCTTAACGATTTCACTAGTTTCCCAAGGGTAGGACGCTCTTTCCTGGCGTAATATCGATAAATATGCTGCCGGATTGCGTCCTCCTGAAACGCGTCCAGTTTGGTGACAGGTTTGTCCCGTGGTCGTTTCTTACCTGGAGTGGACATTGTGGCTGCCACGTCTGTCTCCATTAAGCGGGACTTTTCCTTCCCGATGGACATCACGGAAGTTCTGCTAATTCCCAGAGCCGCTGCTGTTCTCTCAATCACTTTTTTAAACGGAAGCAAAGGGCCATTATTTTCTCTTTCTTTTTCAAAATAATCTCGCACTGCACATACTAATTCACGGGTCTGGCCACGCAGAGGAATACCACGGCCGACAACTTTTTTTTCTTCCGATTTCGCCGGTGTATTTGCGATAGGCTCATCCATTGTAATTCAGTATAAACTGGTTGGGTAAAATCACAGATACAAAAAAAAGCACAAACAAACCGCACAATAACCCCGAACTTTTGCTGTCAGGCATACACTTGGCAACGCAGAATACCACGAGAATTCCCCCTCACCACGGCAACTGGTCAAAGCCGATTGGTTCAGCGGTTCACGTGACCCTCCCTGACTTTCGACAGAAAAGACAAAAATAGAATTTCCAAGTCCAAACTCTAGCCGGAGCGGCTTTTTTTTTTTTTTTTTTTTTTTTTTTTTTTTAGGCGGTGGCACGGTTCGCCCCTCCACCCCTCAATTCCGTCGGCCCTGATTCCAGTATATACGATCGAGGGTGGGACACTCGAGCGAGTAGAAGCGAGCAAAAGGGGTCCCATGCAGAACTCTAGTATGTGACAACTAGGAAACAAAGTTCGTCGTACTGTGCCTCGAGAGAATTTATAAAAAGGATGTGACTATATCAAAATTTAAAAAAAATTGTATATATTTTTACAAAGCCGTCTTAGTTTCTTTGATACACAATATCATTTTCTTATTATTCTAATTTTAGAATAGAGAATATTTCTAACATGTAAATAATGTATGCGTGTATAATTCTGCGTCTGTTAATCCAAATCTTTACATTCTATTCCTGGAATAACTGAAGCAAGCGAAAGAAAACAAGTCTGCGCAAGTAGTGACTCATGAGGACTCGAGCAACGCACGCGTGAAATGGAAGTGGGTGCATGGAGGGGATAATGTGCTACCAACAGTGACGACGCCAGAGGGGACAGGGGGCCACCCAGTAAAACACTTTGCCCCCCCGTCCGCCCCCCCCAACTGAAATTAATGAAATATCGAATAATAAGAGAGTTTATTTTTAAGAGTATGACGATTTTCACCTTTTCTAAGTGGTGTATTCATGCATGATATCACTTTTCCTGCTTATAATACGAACTTGACTAACAAATATTAATTTGTTTTAGTATATATACAGGGTGACTGGTAATTAGATGTATTCCCTGAAAGGGGTTAAAGTAGAGACAATTTGCAATAAATTTCACCATATGATACCCCGTCCGAAAATTAGTAGTTTTCGAGATAATCGAATTTCAATTGTTTTTCAAAAAATGACAATTTTCCACATAAAAAGATGAATTGAGAAAAAACTGCTCATTGTATGGAACTTATTTCAGCGTTTTCTGATAGCTAACAGATAAGTGGTTCGTTGAAAAAAAGTTTTCCCCAAATAACAATCACATGTAAGTAACGGGTGGGTCTAAACTTACAAGTGATGATAAAAAAATTCACTCTTAGTTTACTTGGCAACGTATTAATAACAAAAATGGTATGACACGAAGCGTACAAATTACTTAAATTACTTCCTTGTGACATCTGCTATCCAACAAGGTACAAATGTTGCTGACATTCACATTTGTGTACAAGAAATAATACTTCATTCATCTTCATGTGAATGGAATCAATGAACAATACAATTAAAGAACATTATATGTCTTGCTCAAAGTGGGCACCTCCATTACGAATGCAGGCACGCAGGTTTTTACGGACATTTGGTCTCTTAACTCGTGATGTGATGGTGTCCTTGATGTGTTGACCAGCTGATAAGATCCTCTCCCTGAGCTCTTATTACGAGTTTACCGGTGTCTTGTCATGTGGCTCCAAATGTAAAAGTCGCAAGGCTTCAAAGCGATCGGGGGATCGAGCCGGCCAGGGAATCGAGCCGCCTCGGCCAATCCATTTCTTTGGGTAATTTTCATCCAGCCACAGTCGCACACCCAGGCAGAAGTATGGATGGGCGTAATCAAGAATCATTTGATCGAGCTATTTTTCCTGCCCCAAATCTTAAAAGGCATTACTTATTAACATTTCTTGAGGAACGGGATGGCAATGTTGTTGGAGGATGTGCCTCTAGCTACAAGACGTGACATGATTTATCAGTATGATGACTGCCCAGCTCGATCCCCCGATCGCTTTGAAGCCTTGCGACTTTTACATTTGGAGCCACATGACAAAACACCGGTAAACTCGTAATAAGAGCTCAGGGAGAGGATCTTATCAGCTGGTCAACACATCAAGGACACCATCACATCACGAGTTAAGAGACCAAATGTCCGTAAAAACCTGCGTGCCTGCATTCGTAATGGAGGTGCCCACTTTGAGCAAGACATATAATGTTCTTTAATTGTATTGTTCATTGATTCCATTCACATGAAGATGAATGAAGTATTATTTCTTGTACACAAATGTGAATGTCAGCAACATTTGTACCTTGTTGGATAGCAGATGTCACAAGGAAGTAATTTAAGTAATTTGTACGCTTCGTGTCATACCATTTTTGTTATTAATACGTTGCCAAGTAAACTAAGAGTGAATTTTTTTATCATCACTTGTAAGTTTAGACCCACCCGTTACTTACATGTGATTGTTATTTGGGAAAAACTTTTTTTTTTCAACGAACCACTTATCTGTTAGCTATCAGAAAACGCTGAAATAAGTTCCATACAATGAGCAGTTTTTCTCAATTCATCTTTTTATGTGGAAAATTGTCATTTTTTGAAAAAAACAATTGAAATTCGATTATCTCGAAAACTACTAATTTTCGGACGGGGTATCATATGGTGAAATTTATTGCAAATTGTCTCTACTTTAACCCCTTTCAGGGAATACATCTAATTACAAGTCACCCTGTATATACTTCAAGATTCCAGCGCCAACCTGGGCATAGGCGATTTCTCATTCATTTATGTCCTGTAATCGTCGCAATTAAACTAAGTTTTAACCAGTGTTAAGAACTGGAAAAAAGCGTTGAATGTGAATGGTTTTGAAACATCACGAACATTCTGATGACCACAAAACATCATCTGTAGTACGGGCAAATAATTCTAATCGTGGGTAGTTAGTGACAACTCTTAATTAGTAAAAGACATTCAAAGGTGATTCAAGATTTGGTTGGTCGGTTTGGTGTTTTAAGTTCAGTTTATGAATAGTAAAGCTAATCGGGACTGGACCTACAGTTTAAAGTGCCTCCACCGGGTATCGAACCAAAGGTGATCCAAGAAAACCGACACTACATGTCAGTTGTAGATGCATCGCGGTTTCTTACTATTCAGGGACTTTATTTTCGAGATGATAAGTCTGAGGCTAACCTTAACAAAGGGAATTTCTTCGATAAGCTTGAAGTTAATTTCAAAATGAGGGGTCTTTATTCGGAAATGTTTTTAACTAGAACCTTAAAATGCAAATTACACAATTCGATTCAAAACAAATTAATCTGCGTAATGTCCACAATTATTCTCAGCAAAATAAGCCAGGAAGTGAAAAAAGCAAAAGT
The DNA here is from genome assembly GCF_977018435.1 of Lepisma saccharinum. Taxonomy (NCBI): domain Eukaryota; kingdom Metazoa; phylum Arthropoda; class Insecta; order Zygentoma; family Lepismatidae; genus Lepisma; species Lepisma saccharinum. Next base: position 36,421,987 of record NC_139235.1, on the reverse strand, counting down.
ATTCGCACTGATGTCAGATGAAACAAAATACATTGCGAGAAAAGAACAGGACAGATATTTGTATCGCGGGCAGGTAAAAGAACGCTTTTTAGGATTTGCCACTCTTCTATCATTAGATACAGGTTCGCTCTTTATACATATTAAAATCGAATAACTTCTTCCTAAGAACTCCATAGGTGCTTGTAATTGTGTAGCACAAACATACGTTGGAGTGGTAGAGTGAGAGGTGTGCAATGGTCACAATATTTCTTGAATTACGAGATAACTGTAACCCTTTTGAGATTTTTATTCCTGTGATAACATTTCCCTGAAAGGTAATATGCAGATTTTGCCCAAATCTCTTCAGCGTTACGAGCCGGACCCTGTGGCAGAGTGGTTAGCACATCGCGCTGCGACGCCTAGGGTCCCGGGTTCGGATACCGCTCGGGCTTGGTTGTTTGTGAATGGCCATTCATCAATTTAATCATTTCATCACTCATCCCCATCTTCGCAAATTAGCCAAGAGGCACAAAACTCGAAGTAAAATAAACTAAATCAATCAATCAATCTTCAGCGTTACGAAGATGGAACGAACGTAGTCCACTTTGTGTTTTCTGTAACAATTTCAGTTTCCAACGCAGCGTGTGAAAGAACCTTTTCGTCATTGAAAAACGTTGCTCGAAACAGGATGTTGGATGTTGGATCCCAGCTGCCTCATTTGGCTGTCCTTGCTATTGAGAAGAAATGTCAAGTCCTGGACGTACCGAAGGTGGGCAATGTGTTCTCCAAAGCACACACAGCAGAATTATCCTACAGGAGAATTGCACTTCACTAAGTGACTTTCGTTGTTTCTAATACTTAAAAACATTAATATCTTCTAACTTCATGTTTGTTTTGCCAGAAAATTAAATTCTTCGAAATATTTTCTTTTCCTTATTTATATTATTATCATCTTATAACTTGAATATTTATACCAGTAGTTTCATCTCAAGAAATACGATGAATTATAAAATTATAAATGTCTTCCAATTCTGAAATAAGCCACTGGAAACAACGCAACTTGTGGCAGTTCCTACGAATCATATGGAGATAAACTCGTAATCGGGAAGTAAATTTAGATAGTAATCGTTCACTCGGAATAAAGGACAAACACAAAACACCATACATAAATGTAATAATAATATTATTATTATTATAAATATTATATATATATGTAGTGTTTTCGAGCGCTTTAATGTGACTGCCCTAATTTGAGCTTATTGTACTCCTGCAATGATCAACTATTCATTCTTGTTGTTACCCGACCCTTATAACACTAGCTTAAATTATTCTAAAGCCCCTATCACACGGAACTGGATTTCTAGTTGGAATGCCCTAGTTGGCGCTGAACTAACTTTCTAGGTAGAAATCATGGCCGCCTGGCTGACTGCTCGACTGGTTTGGAGGAATAGGACATGTTCTAATCGCTACTTGCTTTCCTCGACTGGATTCTGTGGAACAGCCAATCAGAGCAAAGTTTGGCCATGTGAAAGATAATCTGTGAGTTCGCAAAGCAGCGTTTTTTGTCTGTGTTTTCCGAGTGTTACTCCAGCAATGTATAACGTATACAGCATGAAAGGCGCGTTGAGTTATACCATCTATGCTGAGTGTACTGTGTTTACATTTGAAACAACTAAAATATGCTTCCATACGTGTACAGTAAACGTTGTAAAGTATGTACTTAAGCAGCGCCATTGTTTTGTACCTAATAACGTTTTATACGAAACGTTATTCCTCTCGGTTGAATAGTTATCGGCTTTTAAAAATGTGAAGTGATACATTGTTTACTTCTCACGCGGCCGCCATTAGAACTTCCTCGTATGGGAACAAAAGTATATCGACAAGTACGCTGATAAGTATCGTGTGAGGCGAAAACTAGCAAATTGATAGCAAGTCCAGCGCCAACTAGGGCATACCTACTGGAAATCTAGTTCCGTGTCATGCGGGCTTAACATGCATTACACAGAGCAATGTAATGGGGATTTTGTGATAAAACTATAACATTTTCTCGCTCTATTAATAATCAACTCAGACATTCTTTCAGGTGAACATTTTGTTCAAGATATTGCATAGATCTGATTAAAGAAATTTTCCTCCATTCAAACATGTAAAGGAAAGTAAAGCCCCTATCACACACGGAACTGGATATCTAGTTGGAAAGCCCTAGTTGGTGATGAACTGACTTTCTAGGTAGAAATCATGGCCGCCTGTCTGACTGCTTGACTGGTTTTGAGGAATAGGACATGTTCTAATTGCTACTAACTTTCTTCGACTAGATTCTGTGGAACAGCCAATCAGAGCAAAGTTTGGCCATGTGAAAGATAATCTGTGAGTTCGCAAAGCAGCGTTTTTTGTCTGTGTTTTCCGAGTGCATACATCACGAAAGGCATGTTTACAATTGAAAAAGCTAAAATATTCTTCCATACGTGTATAGTAAACGTTGTAAAGTATGTATTTTATCAGCGCAGTTTTTCTCTACCTAAAACCATTTAATACGAAGCGATATTCCTCTCGGTTGAATGGTTATCGTGTTTTAAAACTGTGAAGTGATACGTTGTTTACATCTCGCGCGGCCGCCATTATGGGAACGAAAGACTATCGACAAGTACGGTGTAACAAGTACCGTGTGAGGCGAAAACTAGCAAATGGGTAGCCAGTCCAGCGTCAACTAGAGCATTCCTACTGGTTATTCAGTTCCGTGTGATTCAGGCTTAATTTTGACACTAGAAGTAACAGAGTTAGTTACTATTTCAAATAAAACTAGTTACTATTACTCAAAGAAGTAGCTATTACTTATAAATGCATTATAAGTAACTTGTAACTAGGAACACATTTCCCTTGTTAAAATTCAGAATTTCACATGCATCAGATCAGCCCAAATCATTTCAAATTACGCAAGAAAGGAATAGAAATGTAATTCACAGACTTACTACCTTTGTTGACAGAATACAATGAGTTTATTAAGAAAAAGCTCCTCTAAAAATCAGAAAAAATATTTTCTAAATAGACTTTTACATACTTATGTACTAGCATCCACTCACCTTGTGCTATTGTCAACATTTGTAGAAAATCCGTTTGTATGGTATTGTTCAATCTTAAAATCATTTTCCTCCTCACAAAACTAGATGAACGTGTTCGATTTTAGTCACCTAAGACACAGTTCATGTAATTTCGTTCCTCTCATTGTTGTAGGGAGATTTATTAATAGCAAACATATATTGTTGTTTAAAAACGGACACTTTCATCCATACTTTGATTTCTGACCCAGAACTTGGGTTTAGTTAAACATTTCAAAACTTACTTTATCTATAATTAGCATCCTCCTTTCTTTTGTGCCATTTGGCTGAAATGTCTTGGGATTACAAAATAGATGGAAATTGATCCTGTATCTATTTCCTCTGTTCTATGTTACACTAAATACCTTTTGTAATATGAAGTCACATCGCTGATAAAAATATTGAACATGAGGAATTATATATTTAATAAGAAGGATATTTGAAGAAAATATGTTATTTTTATGTTGAATTAATTCTAAGACATGTTTAGTTCTGTTATTATGTGTGCGCATTCTTCAGCATGTGTGGGAATTCGAATTACATTACGTGTGTTCCTTATTACCTTGTCAATCCTTTCCATCTCTCAAGATACACACACATGCAATGCTCAAAGTGAGAGGATTGTAGGTGGATGTGCTTCCTTCTCTCCCTGGACAAGTCACTGTTTTACATGGCTGATTTATGTGTAATATAATGGAAATTACATATAAATTGAAGCTAAAAATGTAGGCTTGATCATGACTTGAACAGAGTTCATTGGCATGCTGTGCCATTTACAACTCAGAAGTGTTCATGACTGTACATCTGTGTGTGCAAAATTATAAGGGAATATACTGCTTCACGCTAAGAGAAACTAGACACCATCAGCATCATTTATTGTTTCAAAAGCAACAGATACCATAGAAGTCTCATTGACAGAGATAGTTCCACACAGGTGAAACAGCAATAGCGAAAAATCAGTAAAGAAACAGGGCTTTCTCAGTAGCTCAGGGACAGAAAAATGGCATGGTATGCCAAAAAGACCTGGATTCAAGTCCCTGTTGACCCTACATTTTTCACTTAAATTTCTACATGGTACATCCCTGTTGTATACCCATTTATAAAGTAATTAAAATTATATATCTAGTGCCACACTGTTGGTCTTTGGGAATCTTTGTTACACACGTATATTGACGCTTCCTTCTATGTATGCATATTTACCTACACACACGCGCACACAAACATTTGGTATACAGTGACATTTTACTCTATACTTTATTACGGCATACATTTTAGAAATACATGGTGGAATGAAAGAACTAGAGAGGCAGTGAAAAACAAAAATGCTGCATTTAGAAAATTGTTTAAATTTAAACAATGTAGGGAGATAGAGCACCTGGAGTAGATGAAGTGCCAGTGGAAATGATACTAGGAGTAGGAGTGATTGGTGTGCTGTGGCTGTACAGAGTGTTGAAAATAGTGTGGCAAGCATGGGCGTAGATAGGTGGGGGCTAGGGGTCTAAGCCCCCCCCCAGAACCAGACCCTAGCCCCCCCAAACCCATGTGACATTTGTACAAAATAATTAAAGAAAGAGAAACTGCCCAAAAGATTAGAAAATTCGTCATGAAACTTTACATCTGAGAATTAACAATTTCATGTATTACTCTTGTAGTATGACAGCCAAACTTAATGAGAGAAGTTCAAATTATGTCTTGATGCAGAAGACAACAGAAAGTAGGTCCAGGGTGCAATTTGCAGGGGAAACTCCCCCTCCCCACTCAGTCTTGAATTATTGCACCTTCTGATTATGAATGACATCCCATCCAGATATATTTATTTCCCACTTACTGAGAATGTAAGCTATATTATTTAATCTATCACTCTGTCACCAACACTGAATGTTGATATCAGAATATTGTAACGAACCTGAGCGTTTAAAGTTTTAAATTTGTAAGAAGTTAAGATTTTTAAAAATGTTTGTTACTTCAAATAATGTGCAAGCTGTCACAGACAACTACAGATAGATTGATACAGTTGTGGTTGGAACTTGTGTATATGTTTAGAAATACGTCATAATCTCTTCGTGTTGACGTCACTTTCTCATCTCAGCAGAGGAAGTGAACCCACCTGAATGTTTTTCACCTGACGACAGACTGTTAGAAAACAGGTGAAGGTGAGAAATCAACAGAAATGTAGTAACGGTTATGGAATGCCCGAATAGCGTAATTGGTAATTATTTTCGTTTCATTCTAGCTATACTCGGAAATGATAGTTACGTACAGACACTTTTGTGTATTTGCGTTTGTTTTATCCAACGTTAAATCTATATGCATTTGTGTTTAGTGATTGTGATTTGATATGCTATAGAATTGTTCTTTACGTCGCTTCAGAAAAGCAAAGAAACATAAGTAAATCTGTACATTGAGTGTAGGTCCACATAAGATAGGAAATCTATGTGATTATAAAGTATAAGTGATTATAAAACTGCGGTTAAATTTGAAAACCATGTTGTGTTTTCTTTCTGCCCAGCAAGCCCTGATGAGTGGTAAAAGAGTCTCATGTTCCCGACAAAAGTAGCAGCGGACTAACTTTGTGACGACTGGTGTCCAACTGGAGTACGTTGCAATATGCTTTTGTGATTAACAGCATTTATTTTGCAGATGAACTATTGGACGTTCCTTTTATGATACATTCTTGAGTTCTCTATAAAAGTTAAAGTGCATGTGCATTTTATGAAGACCATACGTTCCGCACAAAGTTTCAAAGTCAGGCAGCAATCAAACACACTGAGACTATTGAATTTGAGGTAGAATAAGAATGCATAGGCAAAATGATCATAGAAAACCTCTTTGAATGTCATGGTGTCCTTTTGAAGTCATCTGACTAGGCTTATATAAAAGTTGTTTGGTCGAGGATCCTTATTTAAAAGTCTAGTTTTCAGGAAAATTAAATAATATCTCCCCTAAATCAGAGAGTATTTCCTAAATTGCAAATTTCTATATTCTTCATGTAATCATTTATTAGTGAGAACGAGGTTCTCAATTTTGTAACAATTCTTCAATTCCTTAATACGTTTGTTCAATCGATATTTTCTTAATATCCGAAAAAAATCATAATATTTACAGATCTCCAGTACAGTTCAGTTACTTTTAGCGCTCTATATGTATGTTTAAAAATACACATGATATCATCAATATATATTTTTTTTTAAAGATAGATCACTGCTCATTAAATGTTGGCATAAATGATAGGTTCCTGTCAGTGGCGTGGCGTGGATTTTTAAAAGTGTTACCGGTTATCAGTAGGACATTTAAGGGAGACTTGGGCGCCTCCCCACCTCATGCCCCCCCCCCCAATGTCTTCCAAGTAGTTCATATAATATTAATCTGGTACGTATGCAATTCAATACTAGATTTTGGTAAAGTTATTAATCAGGAAAAAAAATGTTGACATAAGGACTGAAGTGAAATCGCAAACATTGGTTGTTGACATAATAATACGTAATTTGATACTTACAGAAACATCGAAGGCTACTTATAGAGCAGATCAATCCGACTTTGAAAATAGTTATATGATGCTGGGATCCCGGGTTCGAAACCTAGCTTGGGCATGGGCGTTTGTGATGTCTATTCATCAATTTAATCATATCATCACTCATCCCCATCTTCGCAAATTAGCCAAAAGTGGCACAAGCGATTCAAAATCAATCAAATCAAATCAAAAAACTTCTATGATGCTGTCATAAAGAGAAGTTTTTCATTTGAATTTGAATTTTTGGGTGCGTCATGGTCATGGTCCACGTTATCCACATCTGAATTCGACACGTTTTTTTTTTCACCCGAAAATAGAGTACATGGCTAACAAAAGAGTTTCGACAACTGCACACATCCACATAACCACGGATAGTCGTTATACCACGAAATATTGAAATGTCGGTCATATCCAGCAGACGACTTGGTTTTTAAATCGTTCAAAATAGGCTTTGGCCTCCCTTTCGCCACAATTTCGATTTTTTCTGCAAAATAACGAACCGAAAGATTGCTTCAAAATATCTTCTATCGCACGATTACACACACTGTCCAGATAGGATGAACCCGCCACCTCGGAACTCGGAGCAAGCTTCATTAATTAATTGACAATGCTCGAAAACAACATAAAGACGAAATACACCAGTCACAAAACTCCCACTGCACAGTCCCTCCCACAAACCGTTGTTTACTTTTGTAACACGTGAAGCACCCTCCTTGCCCCCTCCCCTCTCAGCATCGGCCCTTCCTCAATATTTCCTTCCGAACCTGCAAGAAGTCCAGTTCTACTAATGTTGCCATCTTAGTTCTTTTGAAACCACATTTGCCCAAATCGCGAAACTTTTCGTTTCAAATAAGACGTATGTAGAGTAGATGTAGTCTTCATCTGTTTCCTAACTACTCCCACTCCCATGTTTCGCTAAATCCACTGAAATCTCATTTCTGACACCACTACTATTTCGTATATTTTACGTCCTTTGCTACCTTTAAGGCTTTCGCTTTATAGGATAATCGTGACGATGACGATGCGTGGTGAATTATTGAAATAAAATTATTATTTCTTTGCGTATGTAATTACTAATTTTTATAATTATGTAAGTAAAATAATAACAACGAACATTGAAATAACCATTTCTTGCTGAGGATTCGAACCTGCGACACCTGACACTTCAGAGCGTGCTAAGATAACAATTGGGAAATTATGCTTGTAAGTATTGTTTTCACCCAAAAACAGTTCTACCACCTCAAAAACATTGCTTCAATCCAAAATTATTGCATTCCTGCGACAACGTATGTCAATCTCAATCAGTATTATCAACAATTATCACAAATTCCTGTAACCGAAATAATATTATATGTGTGAAATATAGAATTTTAGGTTAACATTTTTAGAAGGACAGCGGACCCCTTGACCATACCCATCCCTCTCCTCTCCTTATCGCCCATGATGTCGAAGAACGACAAAGAGGACTTTCATAATCGCTGATAGTTAGTGTAAATACAAAATATCATTTGGTAGTTTGCTTTTGCCCCAGTGTGATTTGATTTTTTTAAATTTTGATTTGGCGATTTAAGTCCACTTCATGCACAGTAATGCTAATCGGGACAGTTTAAAGTTGGATCCGAACCACTTGTGCCTCCACCGGGTATCGAACCCGGGATCCCTCGATTATAAGGCGCTGCGCCATCGTTCCCCAGTGTGACTGGACACCTTCAGAGTAAGATAGACCCGATTAGGCGACTTAGCTCTTTTCTGTCAATTGAATATGGCAACACTGGTCTGTTTCCGGTAAGGATCACCGGCAACTGCGCCGGCTAAACAGGCATGCCAAAAACCCGCCCCCTCCTCCCGCGGTCAGTCTTTGCCGCAACGCGAAGTCTTCCTTGGGTGGGCTGAGGGCCCTTTCCTCATGTTGCCTGTGGAGGGTACCGGATCAGTCCTCCTCTTCGCTTTTGCCGGTGTCAGAAAAAATGTCTGTCTGCAATGTTTACTTTACGACAATATTAACAGTTTATGTACGTAATAATATTTTAAGACGGTTCTTCAATTCTTTATATTATGGTGTTACCTGCGGTAACAGCGGCTACATGCACGCCACGCCTCTGGTTCCTGTTTATTCTCATTTTGTTTCTGATCTGCCAATAGGCAGCACTGGACTAAAATCTGAAGAAACGAGACTTAGGATGGTGTTGATTCTGTTTCATTTTATATAAAGATTAGATATTAAGGAATAACGTTCAATTATAATCATGTATAGATAAAAAATAAAATATGCATGGAAGGTTTAAATTAATGGACACCAATTACTAAATAATATTCTGAGAGCTCTTGGCAAACATCTATAATGAATTAAGATAGTAAATTCATATGATAAAATCAGAAATTGGACCCTGTGCTTATTTTCAGTTGTTGGCAGTGTGGTATTTAAGAAATTTCCAGAGGGGGGAAATTCTACATACTCTAGAGACAGCATGAGATAATGCTCATATATTGTTGCATGACGCGATATAATATATATATTACACATACACACACACACACACACATTATATATATATATATATATATATATATATATATATATATATATATATATATATAATGTGATTGGTTGATTTGGTGTTTTAAGTCCACCTTTATGCACAGTAAGGCTAATTGGAACTGGACCTACAGTTTTAAAGTGGGAACCGAACAACTCTGTGCCTCCACCGGGTATCGAACCTGGGACCACTTTATTACAAGGTGACAATTTTAATTGGCCAATGGTGTCACTCCACACTTCGTTTTATGTCACTGAACTTTTATAAAAAAGCTTTGAACAAAACATATTTTTTAATAATTTATGAAAAATTGCCGATGTAAATTGTATCTTGACAATGAAATGGCCAAATCCACTTTATGATCAGAATAGCTTATCGGGACTTTGCCTGCAGTTTTTAAAGTGAGATTTTGACACCCACCGCCAGAAATCTAGTCTGGGACCTAACTTTTGGGGATCTGAATCAAACTTGGGCATAACTTTTGGGGGGAGGCAGAATCAAAAAAAATTCTACCACATGAAAATAGTGCCCAAGGCTACTTTGCTAATTAACCGTTACATTTGCGAAATCATCTCAGGACCCAGGAGCTTAACACAAGTTCTATTAGCTTGTTAATTCTGAAAATAGATAATGTATACGTAACTTCATCACTAGATACATCAAGCCATCCATGGCCACGTAATTTTACATTTGTTAAATCTTTCATGGGCAACAAACAAAGAAACTCAACACTTTACTACTACATCGTTTTTGTGTAGATGCACTTGCAAATTTTCAAAACCGATCCTTTGATCAACACAGCCTTCATTGCCACCAGCTTTATCAGATTTCGTTCATTTTGAAGGCAGATTCCTGAAATAGCAGAGTCTGGAACTCGTAATGCTCACTTTTTCCACTAACATTCTAGCTTCACAAAGAAATCTAACTCGTTATTAAAAGAAGCACATTGTTCTTTAAAAAATGACTTCGTAAAGGGCTATCGCGCTTGCGTCAAAAATTCCATGTAGGCTATCTTCGTGTACTTTTGTTCCACTCATACAAATTGAGACGTTCTAAGGTGACAAGTTCGAGTCACGTGACAACTAAATTGTAACTTTCACATGCATTTTCCTACCAAATTCCGTGGACAAAGAAAAGAAAAGAAGGGAGGTGATCTGCAACCCTGGCCACTTGTTTGACAGTTCCAGGAATAGAGCAGCGCTTGAGGCCACATCTGTGTTCGCCAAATGGAACTTCCAGTTGTCTGACAGAAAATGTTGCAATTGAATGGCGAAGTAGGAAAAAGTAACTAAATTGCCAATAATTTCTTGTTTCCCCCAAAACACCATTCCCCCAGGGATAAAATTTATCAAGCAGAGAGGGGGACACAAGTATCCAGAGAGGGGAATTCCCCCCATCCCCCCTACAAATACCACACTGGTTGTCGGAGAGACCTACGCAAGACAATATTCCCAAACCTGCACCAAATGCTGAACATTGTACAGTGTCTGCCACAGCTGAATGGTCATTTTCTGCAATGAGACGTATTAAAAAATGTCTAAAGATTTTCTCTTCAAAGCAGATTTTCTTCCTTGGCACTGTTGAACACATAAAAGGAATGGTGGTAGACCGACAGCGAATTTTTCAGGAATTTATACAGAAGAGCAAAAAGGAGCATTTATATTGAAGTTTTAAATAAGACAATTATGTAATTGGTGTTATATCTTAAAAGTTTTGTCACGGAAGTGGTTCTCAGTTGTAGTAAAATTAGAAAAATGTAAAGTTTCGTTGTAGAGAAATTAAGGAAATTTAAATTTGTGCTATTCCATTACCTATGTAGATAGAGCTTTTAAATGCTTTGCAGCATTATAATTTGTTCATTGCCATGAACACAGGATTTCCCATTAATAATTAACATAATCAATAGTAATTGATATTATAAAATATTCAAATTATAGTTTCTTCATTCTAAAGAATGGGTTCTTTAATAAATTTGCTACCATCTTTAATAGTGTATTTATTCCTTTCATAAAAGTGTTAGTCAAAAATCAACATCCACTACAATGTCAGCGGTCACGCTCATGACATGGGTGTCCTTTGCATCAATTTCATCGTATCATCACTCATCCTCATCGTCGTGATTAGCCAAAAGAAGCAGAAAAGCGAAACTAAATAACAAAAATAAAATTGACATAAATGCATAGTTCCCATATTCAAGAAGGGGGACAGAAAGGAATGTAAAAACTACAGAGGAATAACACTAATGTGCCACTCAGCAAAGGTGTATGAGAAAAGAATAAGGGAAGTAACAGAGCTGAACATGAGAGAGGAACAGTATGGATTTAGAAGAGGCAGATCAACAGTAGTGCTAATATTCACCATAAGGCAAATACAGGAAAGGTGCTACGAGTATGGAAATGATTTGATTTTGGCATTCCTGGATATAGAAAAGGCATATGATAGCATGGCCAGAACAAAGATCTGGAAGGCTCTAAGAGAAAAAGGAGTCAAGGAAGAGATAGTGTGTAGAGTGCAAAGCACATACAAGGCCAACCAGAGCTGTGTGAAGACACCAGTGGGAAGAAGGGACTGGTTTAGTATAAGTAATGGACTAAAACAGGGAAGTGCTGTTTCCCCACTGCTCTTCATAATTACAATGGATGCAATTAACAAAGAAGCGGGGAAGAAGATAGGAGAGGAAGAGATGTTTGCTGATGACTTAGTTATATGGGGAAACAGGTAAGAAGAAGAAGTACAGACACAGCTTTATAGTTGAAATGAGGAAATCAGAAGAGCAGGAATGAAATTCAGTTCAGCAAAGAGTGAGGTGCTAATAACAACAAGAAACAGAGAGAACCAGAAATGAACCAAGAATAAAGATGGACACGGAAGAGTTGAGGGTAGTGGAGAGCTTCAAGTATCTAGGAAACATAATTGAGAGAAGTGGACTATAGCAAAGCGTTCAAAGAACAGTAATGCAAGAAGGTAATATATAACACATACTATGTGCTAATAAATATGTAAGGAGCAGAGACTTGGACAATGAGAGAGAGAGAGAGAGACAAAAGAAACATGCAGGCAGTGGAGATGAAATTTTTAAGGAGTATGTTGGGGAAGGGATAGAATAAGGAATGAGGAGATCCGACAGACAGTGGATGTGGTGAAGCTTTAGGACAGGATAGATCAGGCACAGATGAGATGGTTCGGACACACGAAGAGGATGGATGCAGAAAGACTACCAGTAAGAGCTTACAATGCACAAGGAGTGGGAATAAGGCCAAGGGGAAGACCAAGATGTTGGTGGAAGGAGCAGATAGCGGAGAGCATTAGGAGAAGAGGACAAGATTGAAACACTGTGGAAAGAGAGGGGTGGTGGAAGACCAACAAAAGATGGAGAGGCTTGATTTCTATGCCGACCCAGCCAGAGGCAGGAAACTGTGAAGGAAGGCCGTGGTGTCAAACAAAGAGAATGCTGTCCAATTAGCATTTCCTGATGATGAAAGCAATAATACACATGTCCGAAATGTTTGAAGTAAACACCACTTTCTGGTGGCTCAAGAACACATGTTTGAATAAGAAAATTCTACAGAAGCAAAAAGTAAGCATTAACACTTATTTGAAATTGCAAAACTATCTTAAATATTTTAAAAGCCTTTTTTATTTATTTATTTATTTATTTATTTACTCGAGTTTCAGATACAGTCTTATTTAGCCATTTTAACATGAAACAACATAAAGTAGTAACAAAAGATAACAAAAGATAAAAACAATAAAAAGATGGGATAGATTTACATGTTCTTGGTCAGTAATATACAAAAATTACGTTCTGAAAGGAAAATATCTACATTCAAGGGAAGTTTGTTGTAGATTTCTGGGAGCCTGTAAAACAAGGAGCGTTGTAGAAGGGATAGCCTAGTGGTTTGGTTGTGGAAGAGTTGCAGGTTGCGCATTTGCTTTCGGGATATCTTAAGTGTGAATTCACTGATTAGGAGATCTGTTCTGATTTTGCCATTTATTATCTTGTATAAAAATTTCATGTCAGCTAGATCACGACGAAAGGATGGAGTGTGAATATTCAGAGCAGCCATGGTGTCTGATTTGGATATATGTCGAGAGGAAGGTATTGTATGGCGAACAATTGCAAGAAAGAAACTGAGAACAGAATCTATTCTGGTGAGATTGGTTTTTGAGGCCATTGCCCAAATTGGAGAACAGTATTCAAGGATGGGCAAGATGAAAGATTTAAAGAATAAAGCAAGAGATGATGGATTTTGAATTTCGCTAAATCTGTATAGAAGACCGAGAAGGCGCATGGCTTTTTTAGTGGTAGCTATAATATGATAATTAAAAGTGAGTTTTTCATCCATGATAATACCGTACCTAGGTCCTTTTGGGTGGAAACGTTTTGGATTGGATTGTTTTCAATAGAATAAGTAGACAGCACTTTGTTCTTTTTTAGGGAATAAGTAAGGAAAGAGCATTTCTGAGGGTTTAGTTCTAAATTCCACTGACGACACCACTTAACAAGTTCTGTGAGAGCATTTTGAAGAATCATATGTCATGATGCGATGAGATCTCCTTAAAGAGTTTACAGTCATCCGCAAAAAAAAGTATATTGATAGGGAAGGAGGACAGTTTTTCAGGGAGGTCATCCATGTACAGAAGGAATAGGAGCGGCCCTAAGACACTCCCCTGGGGAGCTCCAGACAAAACGGGAAGAAAGTTAGAAGTGGTACCTGAAAGAACAACACGTTGTTCATGCTCATGGAGATAGTCCTGGAGTAAAGAGAGAAATTTGCCATGGATGTTAAATCTGGATGAAAATTTATGAAGAAGAAATTTATGATTAATTTTGTCAAAGGCTTTCGAAATGTCCAAATATATAGTGTCAAGTTGGGAGTTATTATCAATAGCTCTGGCAGCATGCGAAAGTAAGACGGAAATATTTGTTAGGCAAGAGCTGCCTGGAAGAAAACCATGTTGTGCTGTATTGATATACGGTGACGTAAACTGAAGTAACCTGCTTTTGATGATTTTTTCACAAATAATTGATAGTGGCGATAGAAGTGAGATTGGTCTATAGGATTTTACACATTTTTTATCTCCAGTTTTGTGAATGGGCACAATGTTGGCCCGTTTGAATATTTTCGGAAACACACCATTAGACAAACATTTGTTGAGTAAGGCAGACAGAGGGAGAGCCAAGGTTTCAGCAGTTTTACGTAAGAATATTGTGGGGATTTCATCTGGACCTAGGGACCGATGGAGGGGCAATGAAGCGAGAAGGTATTTTACTTCCTTGGGGGATGTTTTGATTGAAGATAGTGTGTGAGGACAGGCAGCATTTAAGCGGGTTTGGATTGGAATTTAAAATTTTGGGTGCATCAACACTAAGGCTATTTTGCACCCATCACATTATACGGGGTCCAGCCCCTTATCGTTACACATAACAACTCTAACGTTGCAGAACTAAAATCATAAAATATTAAAATCTTCTGACTTTCGTTAAAAGCTGAGGCTGTAAAGGAGCACTCAGCACAATTAAGGACAAAACACAGGACGACACAAACAAAATTATACTGGCCATGGGGCCAGTCGCCAGAGCCTCGTTAGTCTGCAGTCCAGGGTGTACTACGTGGAAGTGAGGTTGACCATTGGGTGCACTACGTGGAAGGAGCACCCCTTACACCCCATCATTTAAGCGGGGGAGAGGGTCGGAAACTGAGGGAGGTGAGAAGTTCTGATGAAATAAAACATTGAAAAGTTCGGCTCTTTCTTCTCCACTAGCAATATCAGTATTATGAACAATTTCTTTAGGTATATGTGGGCTTCGTTTTCATGCATTTAGTAATGTGAAGAATCTCTTAGGGTTTGTAGTACATTCGGTTGTTGTGTTATTTATGTGTTCACTATATTTCTTTCTGAGTAGGTATTTTGAATGACGTCTGATATCACAATAGGTACCGTGAGTGTGAAAATTAGGGTGCTGCTTCCATAGGTACCAAGCCTGTTTTTTAAATTTTTTAACACAAAGAGAACTTCTCTGTCCTACCAGATGGGGTATTTCCTAGATCTCGGTCTCGCAGTAGGCACGATGTCTTTAATCGTGGCATGCAGTATTTCGAGAAAGTTCTCAACGGCTTCGTTCACTTCCTCTTCCATCAACAAAAACCAAGGGTAGGCGTTGAGCGCCCACTGGATGACATTCTATGGAGCTTTTCGCCATAGGTGGTGGGGTGTTGGTTCTGCTTGACAAATTCCTTGTCTTTCTTCATGGTAGGCAGGTGCGTTGTGATGTCGAGTGAGTCATGGTCGGAGGTTAGCAGATTTTTTCCTGTAGTTACCTGCATATTAGGCAGGGTTGCCAGTACATAGTCAAAGTTGCTGTCACCACGTGTTTTATGCAAGTTGAACTGGTTTAACCCTATTCCGTGAATGAAAGTATCAATAAACCACTGATCATTTTGGCAGTTTATAGTTCCTGTATTTGGGCTTTCCAAATTGATGGACAGATTGAAATCACCAAATAACATAATATCACCACTTGTCATTGCTGCTAATACCGAATCCCTACAGACTTCAAGGATGGAAATGGGAGAGTTCTTATGTGGGCGATAATACCATCCAATTAGAAGTTTTTTGTTTTTTTGAAAATTGAGTTCTATCCAAATAATTTCACAGTCCTTGATTAGGTCTCTTCGTATTTTAGAATTCCAATTTAACATTAACGCAGATCATCACTCCTCCACCACGACGACTTGCACGGTCATTTCTAAATACATTGAAATGCTTTAAAAATGGAAATTCACTATCCATCACCATGTCGTTTAGCCAAGTTTCGGTGAAAACTAAGCAGTCATATTGCAGTAGCTCGCTTAAGTGAATGTCGCAGTAGGAAAGTTTGTTTTTTATACTTTGCATGTTCTGGTAATATACGGAAAAAACAGCATCATTTCCTTGGGAGGGTCCCGGGTTGACATGGATGTCACCGCACAAGAGCACGAGGCACAAGAGGTGAAAGTAACAGAGAGTGGATCGCTTACCTCGCGGTCATTGGTCCTCGAGCGTCCGTAGTTCCATCATGGCTGCGATCAGGCCAGAAGAAGTTCCAGCGACTGGAAAAAGAAAGTTCCTATATCCTATTTTCCATGTCTCCAATAATGAGCCACTATTGACCATAGTTACTTCAGAGTTCTGATTCACGAATACGTGGTATTGAAAAACACAAATGTACCACAAAACCAAGAAAATAAAACCGCAATTTGCAGAGCGAAGAAACACGCTCCCAGTACTATCTGCCATATTAGTAATATGGTTTTTGGCAAAGGTCAGTAAAGTAAGGATAGCCTTAGAAGACCTATATGGAGTCTAATTATCCTGGAAATTATACAAAATTCAAAGTTTGCCTTAATTTCTCATGAATATTGTGTGGAAAATGCATTTTGTGATTACATAGAAGGTATTTTCATATTCTGATTCAATTTTTGAATATTTTGAAGAAAAAGTCTTGGTAAATTGATGATTATAATTGGATTGGAATACTCACCTATTAATATTAATCAGTATTTTGATCAACTTTTAATTTTACAATTTTCAAGCAGAGATATCAGTGGGTATCGGTAACAAGTATGAGAATATCGGTATGGATATCTGCTACAATCACGGACACTTCTCCGTTCAATTTATCCCACTGAGAGTCAATGAGGATGTTACAACCCAGAAGTGTCTGTGACTGTACAAAGTGGTATTGATGCAATTATTGGGGGAGGGGAATTCTCGTGATAATGTTTGTAATTATAATCTAATTTAATAAATTCATTTTATATAATAAATTGTACCTCTCTTTTTAATTTAAGTTTAAGGAAAGCTACAATTCTTAATAACATATTTCATATAATGCCCTATTCATCTGTCGATTAGACAGAATGATTGCATTCATTTTAAAGTTTTTATGAATCATGAAATTATCATATCAATACAATCCATGCTTGGTAGCTCGCCATCTATTTTTAAGTGTTGAAAATAGTTCCATGCAATCTCTAATCTAGAACATAATAGGGAATAATGGTTGTTAAATAAATCAATACACTATGTGGTATGGCATCTCTATATTGTCAAACATTTAAAAACATTTACTTTTGGACAATAAGTATAACATTTCTTGTACTATGTGATACACAATTGCCCTTGTACTTGTTGTTATCGCAGGTTCATATTATTCACTAAGTATTTGGTAGAACTATGGTGATTGATGTGTATTGCTACATTGCTGAGAGAATGATGATAACACTAAGCTTTCTTCAAATCAAATATGGCAACTAAACAAAAGAGGAAAAAAGTTATTTCTCCTTTAAAAAATGGCGCATAAAAAGAAACAACTTAATAAAATTTGGGCCCATTTCGTACTTCATGTCATAGAAGCTCACCTACTGTAAATACAGTCACAAGAATAACAAATCAATAATCTACACCATTACAACACTAACAGTGAATTCTTGAGCCAGCACATTCACATATCAACAAACACTACACATGTCTTCTTCTCTTCCATGCACAACACTTATGCACTCATTAATGGTGACCCTTTAACCATAAAAATATGACAACCACTTTCTTATGTACTAATAACACAATTAGTCAATTCCTTGCTTATCAGGTTGTTCATTCATACTACAGTTGAGATGCATATTACAATCTTTATCGGTTAACACGTATAGTTTGTTGTTAAATTGGTGAGATATATACTCAACATACCACAGCCTAATACACCAATTTATATTTGTATTATGTTCAACTGAATATAAAGTTTAAATGTATTTGTTGACCTTTGTAAAAACTTATAATGCATTATGTAGTACAAAAATGGTTACTATCTTCTGAAATGATGTGCTTATGATAAATGTACATGTGATAATGTGGGAAGAGAATGGACTTAAAGGGAGTAAATTATTTCTTAAAATTACTATTTATTTCACACTACATGTACTGTATGAATCAGCTTGTAACTACTTGTATGAGGATATCTAAAGGAATCACCAAACTGTCCTTATTTGGTTTGCACAATCGGTTAGTTTTGTGATAATTGAGCATGAACAACATTAATAGTTTCAGCCAATAAAAAGTCAAGTTTATGCACTGTATATCACAGAACATTACAGAAAAACCAAAACTACTGGAAGATATATCAGGGATTCTAAAGGACAGCACAACTATCATTGAGTTGTGGACCTGGTTGAATGTTGACTTTCCACTTACTAATTTCAGTTATATTGTTGTAATGATTTCCCCCAAGTTGATCATAGTTAAATACATCAGTTTCGTGTATAAGGTAAGAACATTTTAACATTAACAATGTTAATAAATAGTATCAGATACAAAGGTTAACTTTTACATTACTTTGACTCTCAATGGTAACATCACATGTAATTGCATCAAGAAATGAGGAGAAAAGTTGCAATAGTTTATGTACTTGTATTTTTCCCATGTTACCTCGTTTAAGCAGAATATTACATGTTGTGGTCCGCTGCAATGTCCTTAAAGCTATTACAATGTAATTAAAGTGTCATGTGATAAGCTAACTCCCAGCTTGAGAGCCACCTTTATGGCAGTGATCCGCTGTTGCCACATTTACAAAGAAATTTACGGTCAAACAACCAATTAGGCAACAATTGGTTTGTTGTTTGCACAACAAGTGGCAACCTTAGAATCCCTCCTTCCCAAAGTGGCCAGCAGGGACACAGGATTTTATATATATAAAAAAAAACACATTCTGTGCTGTGAATGGGGGCTGGGAGATCATTTGGTCTGGGTATAGGTTTCATATTTTAATACACTGTATCACATTTAAGTCTATAGAGTTACTTTCATTTCTGTGTATAGAGTGAACTTCAAAACAAACTTCGCTATATCTGCTCAGTAAAAAAAAACCTCCATTTTCATTAGGTTTGTATGCTTACACACACAGTATTTTTTATTTCTAATATGCACTTGTTTATGATAGCAATGCATATTATGCATGCACATCATTGGCATCGAGGAGGGAGTGGAGGTGTGGAGCAGGTCTGTCGACACCCCCTCCCCCTCCAACCAAAGTTGACATCGTTTACTTCAATTTACAAAATGGAGAAAGCTGTTGCTTTTATTATTAATAAAAGAAATAAAGTTCAATTAGTTTGTATTCAAACATAATAACGAAAGTAAAAACTGCTTTAGATTGAAAAAATTGAGTGTAAAATACATGAATCAGGTTATGTATTTATCATATTCTTTCATTCAATGTTAATCAATAGAAGAAATGGTTCCACAGTTTGACTAAAATTTGCTCTTAACTTTCAAGTCTTTTCTTGAACGAGGTATGTAAAAGTTAATAACAAAACAGAATAATCATGCATTTCAGTATAACTGTGTGAAGTGTTAAAGAGATAATGAAAAACACTTGTGCTAGATATTCACTCATCTGGTGATGCAAGTTGAAAAGTCTTTCCAAAGTAATAATAATAATTATTATTAAAAATTTGGCATAAAATGTGTTTATTTTTGTTATATCATAAAATTTACTATTGTATAATAATCATAACCATAATAACAATAGCTTCTATTGTTATTAATTTCTATTCTTCAAGTTTTACCCTCCTACAAAAGTTTCTTGTGATGCCCATGATGCAGTTAAGTAGGTTTCTTTTGATGCCAATGATGCACCTTAGTAGGTTTCTTGCGATGCACATGATGCACCTAAGTAGAACAATGTGAGATTGTACTTATATATTTGCCAGACTGCTCTTACTAAATTAAATTATTTTTTTAAAAAAAATTAAAATATTAAATTATTACTTATTGCTCTTAATACTAAATAAATCTACATGATACAAAATATTGTATGAGTTACAGATACATATTTGTATGTGACTTTACTATTGTACAAGAGGGCACAACAGCTCTGGGTATTTATACACATGTGATGAAGTTCCTGACACTATATTTGTAAATTACTACCTCCTGTGCTAAAATATGCCATTGTTATGGCAAGAATGTGATAGAAAGTTTATTGTAATATGGTATTGTCATTTTGACCTGACTCTGTCAGCTTAAACCTGAAATATATTTCTACCTAAGCTGTACAAGCAAAATGTTTATGCATAATTAGGGATTAATGAGAACCTAACTAGACTATGGCTTCTTAAAAATCTCTTACATGAGGAATCACTAAATGCATAGCCATGAAAAAAGGCGCCTGCACAGAATTGTGCTGGTGCCACATATGGGAAAAGCAAAGCAAGAGCAGGACAAAAGTCACTGGTTACCGCGCACTGTGTGGCAACGTCAACCGGGCTGCATTGCCTAGTTCAAGCATCTGACCGATCTCTCTCCGGGGCACTTTTGTGTCATCCCTGACCTTTCGAGCAAATACTGTGAGTTTGTATCACATGGATTACAAATACACACTCTACAACAAGATCTTTCATTCTCTTAAACCTCGGAATACATGGGGTTGGGCTCCAACGTTGCAACAGCGCGATCTTCTGTCACCAACCTAATTTCATGGCTGTCCATTTAGCAGTAATTTATACATAATTTTTAAACCGTGGAAAGATGTAATGAAATTTTTACGTGCCACATAAACGCTATCATTTCGAAGACAGTTAGTTACCAGTTATTCATTTAATTGCATTATTTTTGCTCTGATCTGATTACCTGTCAGCTTTTAACATTCTGTAAGATTGAATGATGAAATCTGAAATCTACATCATTACCTGTTTGCGCAGCCCTTGTAAATGGTAACCATGACCAGTAGCATGCCCAGAAAATGTCATTCACAGAGGAAACAATGCTCCTTTTGTATTAGTTTGTATATTTCCATTATCTTTATGCATATCAAACAGTTTCAAAAAGTTGTTCAAAGACAAAAATAGTAATCGGGAATTATTTTAAGGTGTGCTTGCATTTGCCAATGATTTTTCCAGTGTTCTTTCTTGCTGTCATTTTAAAATTTTGATTGTCTCAAAAATTTTGGAGGGGCTGTCAGCTCCCCTCCTGTGTACGCCAGTGTCGGAAATCATATATAATGTTATTAAAACATAGTAAATAATATTTTATATGTACCAGTGTCAATTTTCATGTTTATATAGTAAATAGTTTTTTTTAAAAAAGGTTGAATGAAAGTACTTGGTATCTGACATCTCTGACAGATATATAACACTTTTGACAATTGTATATGTGTACTATTGCACTCAAACTGCAAACTGATAAAGATTGTTATAGCTTTCTTTACATTGTAGTGAGATAGAATGACTAGATTAAGCAAGGAATTCAATGTAAAGCCATATCATCAGTTGAAACTTCACCATTGATATCAATAAGTATTTAGCTTTCCTATGTATCTAAAAGGTAATAAAATAAAGAGCCATTGGCAATTTTGGAAACAAGATATCACAGTCCATGACGACTTATATCTCTCTGAAAAGTCCACTGTCCAAATTGTGTAATACTTTGTATAAAAAACTTATTGTGATGGATGTCTTCTCATGCACGTGGTCACTTCCCTGAAACAATCACTTTTCGTTAAACACCCGCTCTCTAGAACCACAAGCATTTGGAAAAGTTTGCATTAAACAGCCATGTGGCCAAGAGGCAAGCTCACTTAATAGTTAAAAAAATGTGCTGTAGACGCTTATGTTTTACCAACAAAGGTTTATGAAGCACTTTCACCTTTGCTATCCAGCAGCATAAGAAATGAAAGCTCATTTCAAAAACTAAATTACTGACATGTCACTTCCATGATCAGTATTTTATGTGAGTTTATAATCCTCACTTTTCGTGTATTTGTCACAGTGTAATAACAATGTTTTTCTTTCTTCCTCTGTCCCACTAAGGGGACTAAACGAGCACAGTGAAAAATTATAGCACAGATTCCAACTGCTTCATTTCTTCTGTAGAATGCGTTGATGCATCTGTTTCTATAATCTCTGGTATGTTTTCCTCATCCTCGTCTATGGGATCAAGCATATCCGGTATTGGAGAGAGTGGTTCTTTGGTGGTACATCTCTTAATTGTTGGTGCAAAGAAGCTTATTAGTGCTGAGATGCAAAGAAAGCCTCCAGCCATGTAAAATGGAATGTCGTATGAATTTGTTGCATCAAAAACAGCACCTGAAAAAAAATATTTGCATATAGATACTGTACTTTAACTCATTTTTTCTTGTTATTTTAAGGTGACAAATAGCAAATATAAACAAAACAAACAAAGATTTGTGTTCTTGTATTTTTGTTCAATAGTTTAGGACAGGGTTTCCCAAACTTTTCAGTTCATGGTGCCCTTAGTGTTTCAAGATTTTTCCGCAGTGCCCAAGTTAGAATGTATGCCTATCTAACACTTGCAATGCTCAGTTAGTGTGGTTAGGCTGCTTGCCTTAAGTTAAAAAAATAAACACATTTCAAATTCAGAAACATTGTATGTGTAATAAGTACTTAAGCACATATTTGGAACAATCATATCATTGATTAAATATATTGGAACATTTCACGGAGCCCCTGTAAGCCAGTCAGGGCTCCCCAGGGTGATGCGGCGCATATTTTGGGAGCCACTGGTTTAGGATGTTCACATCATTTCATTAGGATGGAAACAAAGTTTGAAAGGTTAAAACATGTGAATATACACAGAAGGAAGCACGACAGTTTCATTCTGTTGTCTATCCATGAACTTTACACCTTTCAGGGCACCAAGATCTAAAAATAAATTTACAATCTTTAAAAAAAAAATTTTTTTCTATTGGAACCATGAAAGAAAAATGTAAAATCCAGTAACATTAAATAGAGGTTCCGCCGTATTTTCTTCAGATGAAGTGACAAAAGCATTGCAAAATATTGAAGAAAAATACAATAGCTTTCCTTGTCTTGTTTACATAAATATGTGAACACATGACATTACTAACCATCATAAAATAACACATAATTAACATACTGTTTATGTACAGTATGAATGTTAGTTCTCCTACACAACTGTGGACTAATTCTAATTAACACATTTGCCTTCAATAGAGATGACTTTTCCACTGAAAGATCTTGAATAAAATCCCACAAAGTTTTTTTCTTAATGACAGCAGTTAATTGCATAAATTAATACAGAATTTATACACTACCAGAATGTGAATAAAATAACAATAATAAAAATAATGATCATGATGATGTTTATGATCGAAGTATTAGATGGAAGTCTGAAATGAATAATTGTCATTTGCATGTAAATGCAACATTTTATCTCCAAGACAATCAAGTTTTGGGGAATCTCCAATCATGCACGTACAGAAGTTGCTGTTTTCATTAATAGAATTTAATATATCTGCATAGATTTTTGCCTTAATGTGCATTAGTCTAAAAATCTCTTTGCATAAATACAACCATAATTTTTGAACAGGTATGTAAACCTTTTTTATTATTATTTGTTGGAGATTTATCTATAAAAGTAACCACGTTTATTCTTTCCTTATATATTTTATATTGCATATAGCTTCAATTGTTTATTTGTGTATATCAAATGCCTTAAGTAACCTGCACTCCCATTGGCTAATTCATTCTGAGCACGGTGTCTAGTTGCCGCCATCTTAGCACGGTAGTTACTCCCAGCCAGTGTGCGTAGAGAAGCCACTCGGGACACAGCCAGAAACCGTCGCGGATAATTATGGATACCGTAAGCCTAACGTGGCTACGTTTCATTAGTGGCACATTGTTGTAACACCAGCTGCAACTTCGTGTAAACAGTTTTCCCTAGACAGGAGTGCATGGGAAGTGTAATCAAGTGTTATGTGTATATACCTTATAATACATAGTTATAGTATCAGTGTGTGTGCCTGTGTTTTCTTTACAACTCCCAAGAGGATCGCAGTGAACTTTGCCCTGTAGCGACACAATCCATACCAGAGAGATGTAAGTGGTAACCTACAATTTCACTTACATTAAGATCCTACCGGTTTGGATCATCATTCATTTCTGATCCTTCACAGTCATACAGGTTCTACATTCAGTTTTGGTCCTTTACGGTCCGGAATGCATTCATTATTATTATTATTATTATTAAACTAGCATACATGGTAGAACTGCCTATGCTGTGGCCTAGACAGTATTTTGAGAAACTATAATAATAATCCAGCAGTACAAGAGAACCATAGAAAGTCTACTATGATTTTTTCTTGAGAAAGATCTAAAGGTGGCAGAACAACCTGAGATATCTAGGCTCAGTCAATGTTTGAGAAGCAGTATCGTCATCATCATTAGCAGCAGCGACAACAACAACAACAACAATAATAATCAAGAAGTACAACAGCCCATTTTTCATGTCACATGCACCCAAGGCAAATTTTTGACCTTCTGACTCCACCCTCAACTAATGTGTTGCACTTCATTCTTAAACACTGGTTCACTGATTACACTGCTAATATATAAAACAAACATTGGATTACATGTAGCAATGCCACTTGACTCTCTCTCTCGCTCTCTCTCTTGCTCCTTTCCTCTCAGCTTGGTGGCCAAGCATGTAATGCGGTCAACTTTTGATCTCATCACTGAAGTTCCTAGGTTCAAATCCTAGCCTGGGCATGGGTGTTCTTTGTGAGTGCCCTTTAATTAATTTCATATAATCATCACCCACCCACATCGTCATAAAAAGTCAAAAGTGACAGAATGTAACATCCCATACAGCACACATCTCCAAGGGATGTCCAATTCAGATCCATGGATATTGTGGATGTCCATAAGATGTCCTATGGATGTCCATAAGATGTCCATGGGACATCTATAGGATATCCATTCCTGGATATCCAGAGAATCTCCCATCCTGGATATCCAGAGAATCTCCCATCCTGGATATCCAGAGAATCTCCCATCCTGGATATCCATAGGACGTCCTGTTCTGGATATTCATGGGATATGTGATAATACGTCCACGTGTTACCACAAATTTGACATAAATGTTTTGATATCCATGTAAAAATATTATGTCATATTATCTAGTGTCAATTATGTTAGCACTCAAACTCTGTTATACAGCAATAAATCGTAAATTAAAAACATCTCCCACAGGAATTGTGTTGCCCGTAGCCCATTGTCTTTTCAGCGAGTCACGCATGCGTGCCAAGCAGGTGAAAGTTGCCACGAGGCTTTCTTTGTGTCTCGTCTTGAACACAACAGCAGTTTGCATGAGTTTGGTTTTGATTTGGTGTTTTTTAAGTCCACTTTATGCACAGTAAGGCTAATTGGGACTGGACCTACATTCTAAAGTGGGATCCGAACCACTGTGCCATGTGCCTCCACCAGATATCGAACCGGGGACCCCTTGATTACAAGGCAACAACACTATCACTCTGCCATCAGGGAGGCCAGCAGTTTGCAAGAGGATGTTGCCTTGCGTGGTATTGAAGAATAAGTGCTGCTTATGCGTGTGAATACAAAGTACTTTTCGGATGTGTAGGCGGACCCTGTGGCAGAGTGGTTAGCACATCGTGCTGCAACGCCAAGGGTCCCCGGGTTCAAATTCCGCTCGGGCTTGGTTGTTTGTGAATGTGTATTCATCAATTTCATCATTTCATCACTCATTCCCATCTTTGCAAATTAGCCAAGAGGCACAAAATGTGAAGTAAAATAAACTAAATCAATCAGATCGGATGTGTAGATACATATGTGTGTGTGTGTGTGTGTGTGTGTGTGTGTGAGTGAGTGAGAGATAGAGAAAGAGAGAGAGTGGAGTGTGCTTGTTATAAGCATATGTGTACTCAAGGTCTTCGATTTGTGTAAATCTAGTCCAGGAATGTTATTTTCGTATCCAAAGTATGTGCGAAAAATATCAGCGTAATGTCCAGATTAGGTACAATTTTAGTCCAGAATATATCCTTATCCACAATGAAATAAAAACATCCAGAAAATCATGTGAACTCATGTCTGAAACGTCCATATAATGTCCAAAACACATACAAAAATGATCCACAGGATGTCCAAAACATGTTCAAAAATGATCCACATAATATCTGAAACATATCTAGAATGTCCAAAACACATGCAAAAATGATCCACAGAATGTCCAAAACATGCCTTTCCTGGATATCTTATGGACGTCCCCTAGATGGACATATGGATATCCAGTGGACATTGTCCTACCTAGTGGTGACAAGTTAAATGACGATTCATCATGAACTTTTTTGCATATACCTAAAGCAACATATGATTTGGATCTATCCCAAACATAATATTTCTCATAAATATCATTTTGACATATTACAATAATTGCATAAATAATTATGCCAAGTAGATGTCCACATGATAGGCTACACCTTAGTTCCATCTTTACTCCATCTATGGTATATTGCATTCTCATAACAATCTTATAAAATGAGATTAACCATATGAAATGCCTAAGTAAGATCTAGGGAAATATAAACATATTTTATCTCATCCCTTGTTTTGCAAATTTGATTGATCCACATATAAAGTCATTATTTGAACCCATTACCATTTTACTAGACAGAGAAATGGCAATAAAATATTAACCACATATGTAAATACCTGCTAAAGGCGATCCAATAATAGAAGCTCCGCCTCTAAAAAGGATCAGTAACCCAAAAGCATTAGTCAATTTGTCCAAGCCGAGAAGATCAACTAGAATGATTGAAGTTAGGGAAATGTACCCAGCTGGAAAAAAAAAAAAAAAAAAAAAAGAAGTACAGAAGTTTAATAAATATGTGAAATCATTAATACCACTAATTTTATGCTCTTACCTTGAAATGAGATCAAGATGTCGAGGATCAATGGATTGGTTAAATTGAAAGGAGGAGGGGAAGGGTATCTACAGTGGCTGATGTAGCATGCTACTCGACTTGTTAAAATACAAAGAAAGAAAGAAAGAAAGATAAATTTCATAGATTTGAAAAGATTAATAAAACACTAAAGGAAGATGAAATTTCTTCACACATTGAGATGATCAAAATTTCACAGTGGTACTATATATTTTCTGTACCCTGTTAGGCTACACGGAATAGTGCACCATTTACTTCATCACTCATTTTTGCCACCCTGCACATGAATGTAACCCCCCCCCCCTTACCACTTCAGTTCTTGTAGGATCAGGGCTTGAGAATGATGTAAAGAAACCCAGCACAGTTTTGTTATTTAAGGATTTCTCCTCTGTCAAAATGACATATTTTAATGTCATTTCCACATGTTTTGTAGGTTGTTAGTGTACATAGGTGTAATTTTCATATGTATATATATATGAAGTACGCCGCAGGCTGCGTGCATGCATACGTAACTGGGGGAGGCAATTTTAACAGGATTTGTAGTTTTTGTAACAGTTAATTCTGACAACCTGGAATCATGAGAATGGTAAATAACATTATTATTTCACTCACTTTCATTCCTTTATTTCTCACAACCGACAACTTCTTTTCACTTTACAAAGAGGTCTACAACGTGCCTTCTCCACTTTTAATTCAGATTTTTCCCCCAACCCGTGTGCCAGTTGACAATATTTGTATATTTTTGGAGAGCTTATGAAACGAGGAAGTTTTTTCCGTAATTTTTACGCTAAGTGTGTTACCAATTTTTTGAGTAATCCTCTTTGATTTAAACGATAATTTCCAAATTTCTTCATGACATGTGCACCAATGACTGTTTCTTTCTGTGGGTATGGGAATTTTGGGCATGATTTTTTTCCCCAGTAGTCACTCATTCGTCAGCTGTTAGAAACGTGTCGATTAAGTGTCCAGGGTGTAGTAGTTTTTTCACAATTATTAGTTTTTTGGTCGCAAGTCAGAATATTTCACGAAAATCTACAAACTGCAATAACTCGAAACCCATTGATTTTCGACTCCCGGTGCATAGGGTCAAATTTGTTGCAAATGTGCTCTAGTATTACCCCCTTCCAGGAATAGGTTGAATTACCAATCACCCTGTGTATATATATATATAGTAGAACCAGCCGTCAAATGTTGGAACATGAATTGACAATACAACTTAGACTATAATATATACTATTTTGGTGAAAAATTATAAATCTTGTAATTGTGATAATATAATCCATACATTTCTGGCTTCCAAAAGTGGTTTCTGCTATGTAATTGTATGTTTGAGATTTTTTTATTAATTTATTTAAATTATCTTTTAATGCTAGACTATTCCTTTATATTTGTGTAATACTTCAGAGGTTAGGAAACAAATGCATGCTGTTCTAGCCGGCTTGAAGTAGTTAGTCGATGTTACTGTGAAAGATTAGTTATTTTTTGTTGTTCCAAGTGAGTGTATGTGTATGTATGTGTGTGTGGATGGGAGGGGGTTACTATATATGAAAGAAAGAACAAAAGAAAAGAACCTGTGGCATGAATCTTTGAAAAATCATGAGCCACCACTGCATACTTAGAGAACTAAAACTTTTGACTTATTATTAAATTCTGTATGCATGATTTAGGTTGTCTTTACATGCACATTTTGACAAGATAATATTTTCAGTAATATCATGAGCCAACCTAAATCATATTTGGCCTAAGCTGTTGCTGGTCCTGTGCTTCCCGAACATTGGCCCTTCTAGAGAGAGACCAGGCAATGCTGGTGTCAACCGCACATTGTGGAGAAGCCACATTACAAAATAACCTACATGAGAATACGAGGCTGTTTTTCTAGCATAAATTAATTGTAAAATTACTTCTGAAATAATGGTAAGTGTAACTGAGTTATTTTCAAAATCACTAACTCTACATACAACAAAGCTACTCTTTGAGCTAAGTAATGTGAACTATCACCGAGTTATTTTCAAAAAGTAATTTTACAAAATCGACTTCAACATATATGCTATCCTCAAAGTTTTATAGGCATATGAAGCTCAGTGGTTAGCAAGGGTGCCTGCAGGGGGGTCAAATGACCCCCCTCTGGAAAATGACAATATACACCAAACACCATGATTAAATTGTGCCAAATTCAAATTCCTGTTTTGCCCAAGTTTGTTTAATATTGCTTAAGAAAATGTTGATTGTTAAATCTCAATTCTTTAAGAAAGGGGTGTTATTTTCTTTAAAATATCTATTTATAATGCATATTTTAACTGTCTTTCTCTGCTACTCTTTTACCACTTGCAGACTTTCAATTTCCATTTCTCTGATGAGGCAACTTGGGCTCGGCAGTGTACACGACTAAATCCCATTATATTGCCATTTGAGTGGCGAAGATTATTCCATGATTTGCTTTGTGCATGTGCGGGCATGGCTTGTATTACTCACGGTACCTCGCGAGAAGGCGATCCCTCTGGAAGGGGAGTTGTTAATCAGAACACAAGTAGCAGGGCAGCATCGTGAACGTCATAACTATTTCTCTGCAGCAGAAATAGGTTTCACGCAAGCTGGGAAGACAAGATAGCTATGCTAAAGCTAATCATTCTATCTTTTTTTTTAAAGATGAGATGAGATTTGTTGGCAAAAATTATATTGGTCATTTTTGTATTCGAGAAGAATTTCTGGGGTTTGTATCACTGGAGTATCAAGATGCCAGAACTATTGCGGACACTGTGTTGCTATCTGTAAGACAATTCGGGCTAAATCTGTTGCTGTTAGTTGGCCAAGGTTACGATGGGTGTGCTGCAATGGCAGGAAAAATCTCGGGAGTTCAAAGGTTGATCCGTGATCAGTATCCATTGGCATTTGAATTTAGTTATCCAAGTTGAATTTAGTACTGCATGATTTGAATAACATCAGCGAAATCCAAAACACAGTGGGTACAATCAAAGAAATTATCACCTTTTTCTGAGAAAGTATTGAAGAATACATGTTCCCAATATCCCTCTACTATGTGAAACACGTTGGTCAACCAAGTATACAACTCTGCAAAAATTCAAAGAAAACTTCAAAGAAATTGTTGAAACACTATATTCTCTGTCAACTGAGGGTAACAACAGCACCACCAAGCAACATGCTTTTCAGTTGTACCATGCAAGCACTGCTTCAAATTTTATTGTGTGTTTGCATACTACAGCAACGTATTCAGCAGTACTCGAGCCTGTAACTAATATACTTCAGGGTATTGATCAAGACTTGATGGCAGTACATGTCAAATTTTTAACAGACTTTTTTAAGGACCATCGTGAACATGCAGATGAACACTTCCAAGGAATAATGGAAGAAGCTCTGAAAACAGCTAGTGAGCTAGACATAGAAATAAAAAAAGCCACAAATTGTGCCAAGGCAAGTATATGTGCCTAACGTGGCCAGCAGCTCCATTGAAGATTATTTCAGACATTCAGTTTACCATATTTAGACTCCTTAATAAATTCTATGGAATCCAGGTTTTCAAAAGAGTGAAAACTGTTTCTTCCTACTTCAACTGCATCCAAAAAACATGAGAGAACTCAAGGAAGATGATTATTTGACTCATGTGGAAAATATATTACATGTATATGGACGTAACCTTTCGCACAATGACCCTTTGGACAACTTGAAAGCTGAAGCTACAATGTGGTTTCATATGTGGAAAAACAGATCACAAGAAGAAATAAGCTTAAGTTTGATTGAAGTTCTGGAAACATCTCTAAACCTTTACCCCTTGATAGCAAAGGCACTGAAAATTGCATTAGCACTGCCTGCGACAACTTACACCATTGAGCGTTCATTCAGCACCTTAAGGAGAGTTAAAACTTGGTTGAGATCAACGATATCGGAGGAACATCTGGATGCTCTCTGTATGCTTAGTATTCACAGAGACGTTATCAGCAATCAGACAGCATTTTTTGATTTCCGTAATAAAGTGGTAGACATATTTGGATTGAAAAAAAGAAGGTTACAATTTTTGTTTACAAAGTGATTTTTTTAGATTGCTTCAAACTTTATGTTTTGCTGATTTTCTGCAGAGAAAGTGAAAACATTAGGCATGAAGAAAAGAAGGTTCCGGTATTTTGTTTTCATAGAGACTTTGACAGTGCTAGAGTAGAATGTTTGTTAATATTTTCTGTAATTAACAGTATTTGTATTTCAGATTACTAAACAATGTTTTTTTTGTAGAGTATGCTACATTGCATTTGGCATAAATATTGTTTTCTGTGCTTGATCCAACAATATTTTGCAGTTCTTGAAAGAAATATGATCATGGTGAAATACATAAAGGAACACATACAAACTTTCTACTTGCTCCTGTATAGTACAGTGTGTTGCACCTCAAACGTTGTTGTTATAGTAGTTTTACCTCAGTAATTATATTCCAACCAAGGAATTCTGGCTTCAAAGTGCGTCACACTAAGCCCTAGACGTGATTTCTTAAGAACATTGGAAAATGAAAATTGTTGATGATTCATACCTTAACACCATGGGGACACAACTCAGTTTTCAACCCCCCTAGAAAAAAGTTTGTGGGCGCCTCTGGTGGTTAGCATAATGTGTGATGTAGCCAAGAATTCTAGTTTAAAATATTATGTGTGATCCCTTATCTATTTCATCATTCAGAATAGAAAAATTTAAATGAATACAGAAATTCCCATATTCAAATCTGTAAGAACCACTGGAGTCTCCTAGATATTTGCAACTTTTTTTTACATAAATGTGTATTGTATGAAGAATAAATATGAGTTAATGAAGGCAAGTTTGCAAATTTAATTTCTAATTAAAAGTACTAATCTTATATTATTCAAATTTGAACACCACCCATTTATGATTAATCTACACTACTGGAGCACTGAAACATGTAGGTGTGCAAAACACGAATTCCAATTACTGAAAATATGTTATCTTGCATGGGTTAGATTCACAATATGAGACTAGGGCTCAGCTGATACTGATGTGGTATCAGTATCGGTAATTATCAGTTGGATTCTCTTTGCCGATACCATCCAATACCAATGATCTTGAGTGGCTGGAAGAGCGGTCAAGATTTGTCCTTTTCAAAGGTTTGTTCACCCTTCCTTGTGACTTGAGGGTCCAACACAGGAAGTTCCATGTAAATTTCAGAGAAATGCTCTACCATCTTGGGTTCTGGGAAGCAGATGACAAGATCAAAGGCAGGACTAAAGTGCTGCACCCAAACATAACATTGAAGGCATGTAACTGCTTGGTGGTCAACAACTATGTGGAAATAAAATAAGCCATTCATTGCCAATTCTTGCTCGCAAACTCATGGGTTAAGAACATGGACATTTTCAAAACCTATCATGCTGGGCTGATTCCGGAGTTCTTGGGAAAGGGACGAATGTCACTGTGGGGAGGAAGGGTTGTGAATTGCTACCCTTCTGTGTAAGTCTTTTGTGTGTTTGCTGGCTGATACCAACACTGCAGTGACTTGTTTTATTTGGAAATGACAGAGAATAATGAACAGCCGGAAATGAGGAGCATTGTCATATATATATCTGTATTTGTGTATATTCTTACATCATTCTTCTCCCACCTCAGGTTAACCCAAATGACAAGAATGTTGTTCACCTGAAATTGAAAATTAAAATAATCCACTGATTTTTCGATGTAACTGCATCATTTCAATTTTTTTTTTTTTTTTTTTTTTTTGGGCATCCTCTGGGCCTAGAAAGAAGTTCGCATAGAATGTCACAAGACATTTTAAAGTACTTTTAAATTGTAGTTATGCAAGTATCGATATCGGCATCGGTATTGGTTGGAATCTGTCACTGTATTGATATCAGTATCGGCAAATGGTGGTATAAGCTCAGCCCTATGTGAGACCATATGATGATAAAAAATAAAAAAAATAAATGAAATTTATAATAAATTGATAAATTGAATAAATTGATTGAAAACATGTACCAGCTAAACTTTCATTTGTAAATGCTGATTACTGTTATTATTATAAAAATACTTACACACAAAGAGACCAAAAAACACTGCCAACACAGCAAAAGCTGTGTAATTGCCACAAAATGGTGTGATAAAGATACAGACACCACTAAACAGGAGGCAGAGGTTATTCAACAATAATGAATCAACTTGTGGAAAGTCTGCTATGTAGCCAGAGAACACTCTACCAACAGTGTTTGTTATTCCAATGATCGAAAGAAGAAATGGTGCTGAATCTGAATCAATCCCCTGTAAAACAAAGGCACATAAACAAATATATATAATTATAATTATAACTATGATATGTAATAAAGCCTATTGAATCACCTTCCTGTTTGCTAAATTAGGTTCAGCTACTACTCTTTGTTGCATACATTTAATTGGCGTGGCAATAATTCACACACACACATGTAATTTACTTCTTTTTTAAATAAATTTGTCAAAAATGTACTCCAACTTATAATTTTTATTGTGATTAGAACAGTCAATCATTGGTAAGATATAATGGGGGGGAAAGGTCTCTTTCTTTGATTTGGGGTATGTGGTGGGTGTATGTGTACGAATTTATGTGTTCACGTTACCATATCGACGAATTGATTTGGTTAATTTTACTTCACTTTTCTGCCACTTTTGGCTAATTGCAAAAATGAGGATGAGTGAAAATATGATGAAAACTCTCAGAGAACACCCATACTATAGTTACTGATAATATAATAGTGTGAGAAAAGGGGCACACTAGCTTAATTATTTCATGCTAGATGTCTATACTTGAAATTCAAAAGCACAATTATTAATTCTTTCTATCTCCTTTTTTTAAGGAACACATCCCCATGAAGGCAAATTCCAAAGTGAAGGTAAGTAAAAATTTTTAAGAACACTAATATTTTGACTTGTGTTACTTGAATTTACATATTTAACTTGAATAATGGAAAATTATGCTTTCATAAATTTAACATTTTTCAGCTTTGAATATCTTTCTCCTTATGTCTATGTGACTTTGGTCACTTAAAATTACTCTATAGAAGTAATTCTGATTTCTTTTTTACATAAATGTATACATGTATTTGAACTTAGCAGCATATGAACATGAGAACAGTAATTTGTCATCAAAAGAAAAAAAATTGATATAATTTACCAACTTTGGACATATTTCAAATATTGCTTTCACCATGGAAACACTCTCGCAGTGAATTATGGTTAAAGACATCAACTTTGTACTGGCATATTTCGACGATATACACAAATAATGAAGTTTCATAATTGAAGTACAGCCCCTGACATAGAGTAGAGGCGGCGAATGTGGAATGGTCGGCAAAAGTGGAATACCATGATATTTACAACTACATACGTCTACCATCTATCGGGGTAGTTTAGAACCATCAGACAGTATGTATAAATGGCAGCACTGAAGCAACCCCGGCCATCCACTGTGAATGTTTGCTGACAGAGCACAAAAAGCTGTTTTGGAGAGAGCGGACTTTTTTCGTTACCGTCGTTTTGTACACACAAAGCAAACACAAGGTAAGATTTCTGCAAGTGTTCTATGTGACATTGTTCACCAATGTCGTAGCTAAATAAGCATTGTCAATTTGGTGTCCTGGAAGTTTCCGTTATTATCTAATTTAAGATTAAAAAAGAAAAGTAGTTAGCGGGTAATGTGGAATACGTGAGGGTGATTAATGTGGAATACTATTCCACATTACCCTCTCTTTTTCAGGCCTTGATACAATTTGTTAAAATCACATTTTTATAGTTTTATGACTTCCTGCATGCAGTTATAAGGTACAGCTAAATGGCAGAGAATGTTTATCATGTTGTGGAGGGTTCAAGATACCCTCAAAATTTCTGCACCTTGTTAATGAGAACATTTTTGGCAAATATTCCCTCGACATTGATCTTATTATGCGGCAGCCATTCCTTCTTCAGCCCTTATTACTGTTCTTATTACGAAATTAGATTTTTCTAAACCCTTGCAGAAAAAAAATTGAAATTGTGCCCATGTTAAGATAGAATAATTACTGTAAATGTATTATGACAAAAAATCCTATATTTCATCTGCATATTTAATGCTCAAAATGATCTCTTTATATTTTGCAGATTCACAGACCCTCCCAGAATGCCGAAAGGAGGAGTACAGCAGAAGAAGTGGGACCCAGAGAAAATGACGCAGGCAGTGACAGCAGTCAGGCAAAAAGAAATGGGATTTCTGCGTGCCAGCAAAACATATGATGTTCCACGGACCACATTATTTCGATTAGTTAGAGAACATTCTGACAAATCTGCAGATGACGCTGCAAGAGTACGTGTAGGTCGAAAGCCAATCTTCTCTCCAGCCATGGAAAATGATCTTGTCAGTTATGTCTTAGAAATGGAATCTCGTTACTATGGACTCACAAAACGTGACATTTGTTCAGTTGCTTATCAATTAGCTGTTTGAAATAATGTGATGCACCCATTCTCTGTGGTAAGAGAATGTGCTGGTAAAGACTGGTTTAGATTGTTTATGCAAAGACAAAGATGTAGTGACTCTTCAAAATCCCACTGAAACCTCATTTTGCGAGAGTAAATGGCTTCAGTCGCGAAAACGTGGCTAAATTTTTCAACAACTTGGAAGATGCCTACAAGAAGTTCAATTTCCCCCCTGACCGTGTGTATAACGTAGATGAGAGTGGACTTACTGTGGTGCAAACCAGACAGGACAAAATCATTGCATTAAAGGGGAAAAGACAGCTGGGTACTCTGACATCCGCTGAGCGAGGATCACTAATAACTGTAGTAACATGTATGAGTGCGGGTGGTTCATTTGTCCCTCCCATGTTAATTTTTCCAAGGAAAAATGAAAATGTTCAACTGATGAAATATGCACCTCCAGGTTCCATCGCAGCGTACCATCCCTCAGGCTGGATTCAACTCTCAGTATTCACTAACTGGTTTCGTCACTTCATCAGTAAAGTGAAGTCAAGCAAAGATGACCCAGTACTCCTCATACTTGATGTCCACTACAGCCACACCAGGAATATTGAGGTTATTGACCTAGCTCGGGAAGAATCTGTTGTTATAATTTCTTTGCCACCACACTCGACACATAAGCTACAACCTCTTGATAGAACATTGTTGGGCCCTCTGAAGAGATATTACAAGGAGGAGTTGAGATTGTTTCTCCGTAACCATGGGAGAAGAGCAACTCATTTTGACGTAGGAGAACTCTTTTCCAGAGCTTACCTACGTGCTCAGTCGGGCGAGATTGCTGTTAATGGATTCAAATGCACAGGGATTCATCCCCTGAATCCAAACGTTTTTAGGGATAGTGATTTCATTGGAGCTACCAACACAGCCAGTAATGACGTCTCTCTACCTCCTGATAGTGTTAATCCACAACCATCCACATCTTCGCCAACTGAAAATCCCACAGCGCCTGTACAGGAAACAACTTCACCAAGTGAAAAGTCTGCAAATGCTGTCTACACTCGCCGATCAACTCAACCCAACCATGCAGTAACACCATGGGATATATCTCCAGTTCCAACTACAAGTAATGCACAATCCAAGAGGGGAAGCAGAACCACTTCGTCAACTGTACTCACAGGAACACCTTATAAACATTCTCTACAACACTCTCTTCATGAATCAGAAAAGAAGAAGTCAAAGAAAAGCAACTCGTGCAAGAGATGTATCTTCAAAGAATCAAATCAGTGTGAAGGGGAAGGAAAAGATGAAATGGTAAAATCCAAAACGCAGCGTGGCAAGAAGCAGGAAGACATTGCAAGTACAACAAGTGAATCGACCATTGAAAGTGATGGAATCACCTCTGATCATTGTAGTGTGTGATTGGTGAAAGTGAAGGTCTGAGGAACCCAGACACTGAGTGCTTGTTCTGTGGAGAGAATTGGTCGACTGATGTTCCAGGCAGTAAGTGGACCCAGTGATTATTGTGTGAATTGTGGGCCCATGAGCTCTGTAGTGCATCAGAGGGAGATGTGTTTATTTGCGATTTTTGCAAGTAAATTTCTAGCTTTTCATTTAACTGCATAACGAATGTCGAATTAACATAAATGAACAGAACAATAAGCCTAAGTGTCAAAGTTGTGTAATCTCTAATTATGAGGGTAATGTGGAATACTGTATTCCACATTACACCCCACTTTCATTTTGTTGACATTTCGCACTTTATTCACTAATGTTTTTTTCTTCAAAAGCACATTAATTATTTCAAATATTCTGAGTGTTTTTTTGAAAAAGGAATGTGTATTGTATTTTTTTGTTGAATTTTCGTATCAAAATGTGCACAAATAAAGTAATTATAGTTCAAAACAAAAACGGTATTCCACATTTGCCGCCTCTACTCTATAGACTTGCAGTTTACATGTACGTATTTTGATAATTAGCATAAATGTCCCTTCTTTCACACAGAGTGTAGTGAGACCACAAACAAAAGAACTATCGGCCAGAAGTGTTCATGCATTTTCCCTTCCATCCCTTGAGCTCTTCCCATGTTGAAGCCTGAACACCCTACCCCTTCCTTCATGCACAAGTACAATGTACAGGGGGGGGGGGCTTCTCCGATGATGAGTGGAAGCGTCGTCACTATGTAATCAAGGGGTTCTGGGTTGCATAGGCATGCACACAGGGGGGCAAGGGGGGCATTTGCCCCCCCCCCTAATCATGGTCTTCTGCAGATTTTTTCCACGGAGGGACAGGCAGAGTATTTTTCCATGGGACATATTACCCCAATATTAGTGTTGCCCCCTCAAAAAACACCACTTGAATTTGAAATTATTGCATAAATATAAATCAAATTATACATGTGAAATATATACTTTTAGGTTGACATTATATTTCTAAGGGGGAGGTGTGGCCATACTTGCCCCCCCCCCTTTTCCAGACGTCCTACATTATTGTACCTTTACCTAGAAATTTAGTGGAGAGGAATCTTGTCACCTTTATTAAACTATTAAGTATTTTCAAGCTGATTAAAGTTCAAAGCAACCACAGAGGAAGGGGTTACAGTGGTGCAATCACAAGGGGCAATGGGGGCAAACATTGAGGTAAAAGAAAACAAGACTAGTAGAATCTAAGAGTATCAGGACAAAAGGATTCTTAAGATGAAATTAGTTTTCACGTCTTTCTTGCATTATTTCTTCCAGACGACCAAGAGCACCTGCTGGGGTTCATAGAGGGACAATTGCCCCCCTTGATATCAAATTTTATGCAAATCAAAATACATTCAGTAAAATTTTCTTGCTCGCTTCACTTGCAATCTCAGCTTTTCCTACAGTTTTGTCAAGTTCAGAGCCGTAGTTAGGAGGCAGCGGGAGTTGGCACTGGGCGCCAAATGATATAAATGAAAAAACAAATATAGAAGAGAGTGCCATGGCACTCCATGAAATTCTTTGTGCCGCATTAAATCAATATTGTTCTCAGTTTGCAAAAATTTGGATCTAAATATTTTCTTGCTCTCTTCGCTCGCAATTTTATTGTTTTCTGTAATGCATTGTAAATTACCAAAGAGAGAAGTTATAACAGGCTCTCGCTGTTAAACAGTTTTCTCTTAATTGTATAAATACAATTGTTTGGAGGAAAAGGAGTGCGGTACAATTTATTTATTCATTATGCTGCCTCTATGTTGCTGCATTATATATATATACACACAATTAAACTAAAACAGTGACTCGACTGAAATTTCATCAAGGCTTTTGCCCCCCCCCCCCTAATCAGAAGGACTGCACATGCCTATGCGGGTTTGATACCCAGTGGAAGCACATAGTGGTTCGGATCCCACTTTAAACTGTAGGTCCAGTCCCGATTAGCCTTTCTGTTCATAAAGTGAACTTAAAACAACAATTCAATCAATCAAAACAATGCACAGTGCACATGCTTCTGTGCACGTTTTTTTTTTTGCTTGTGGTCCCAAACACTGGATCTTACTAGACATAGACATTTATTAGGGATTTTCAATCTTGGAGTGTAAGTTTCAAAATGATGATAAATTTGTTTTTATAGAAAAAAATTGAAATTGTTGGATGAAAGCCTGAGAGAGAAAAGGTGTGTGTAAATGAGTGTGTGTGTGTGTGTGTGTGTGTGTGTGTCAATGAAGCACTGGATTATAAGAACCAGGAAACTATAGTGCTGACACAGGAAAAGTACAGGTTCATATGGTGCAATACTAAGAACTGTAGAGATATAGATGTTGCAGCCTCAATAGTTGCTTGTGCATCATCTGGTGTACTATGAAACCTTTCCTACTATTCACAGACAGACCCCAATGGTATCCTTGGAACATAATAACTTGATTATCTAAATTTTGATTCAGAAATGTTCTTTTTGTGGCACAATTCCCCTGATAGATGCAGAGAATGGGTATGAAAGATACAAAAGAAAATGGAAGGAAAGGAGAGAAAAAATAGATAAAGATATCCCAGCTTCAAATGTCTTTTGCTTCCAATTTAAATTTTAATTTGATTTAATTGGTTCAATTGAAATGAATAGGATTCAGTTAGACGCCCAATAAAGTTATCAGAATGAATTGGTTTCAATCGAAATCTCAACTGAAACCAATTGGAACTGCAGGACAATTTCCTATTGGTCAATTGTATCCAATTGTTAGTTTATATCTATTGAAACCAATTTTTTTCAGTAGTAGAATCAATTGGAAAATTCATTACAATTGTGTGTATACTAACCCTGCTGGATATTGCTGCTGTTTACAGTGTACAAATTCTACTGTTTTCAACTATCTTCCTGTGATCTGAAATGTTCTGAAACCCAATTGTAGGACTACTCTACGGCTACTATACTTCAATGGTAGGTGACTATGTTCAATGTGTAAAAAAGGAATGTTCAATTGGTTAAAATTGAACACAATTAATTACAATTGACCAATCGGTTCTGATAGAGAGACTAAAAACTCATATTGGCTACCAGAACCAATTGGAATAATTTCCAGCTGGGACTGAAATTAAATAGTTTTAATGGACTTTATTTTTTGGCAACTGCTTAAGATAAATTCTATTGCTGATATTGTTTAAATGTATTGAAATTGTATTGTTTGATTGATTGCTTGATTGGTGTTTTAAGTCCACTTTATGCACAGTAAGGCTAAAATTGTATTGTTTGAAGAAGATGCATATCTGCAGTATCAAAACAAGAAAATATACCACAAAACTAAAAATTCACAAAATTGCTAATGTTTCATGGATAATCGTAACAAATTTACTCATTTTTCTGTA
This sequence comes from Lepisma saccharinum, assembly GCF_977018435.1. Lineage (NCBI taxonomy): Eukaryota > Metazoa > Arthropoda > Insecta > Zygentoma > Lepismatidae > Lepisma > Lepisma saccharinum. The sequence goes on along the minus strand of NC_139235.1, from coordinate 36,381,869 downwards.
TGAAAGAAGTAAGATTTGAAAAATATGCATTCATTGGAAAATTGCGACACTTTTACAGCTACTCTGAAATGTAAGATTTAAAGTGATTGAAGTACACATAATATGCCTTTGTATTTCTACTGTTCTACAAAAGAAAAACACAAGTCAGACTTAATTGAATCCTTTATTTCAGAAACCCCCTATCGAGCACTTTTGGCGAAAATTATACTTGCACAGTTTCATATAACCCTTGCCACGGTGCAGGTACCTAGGTTTGTGGTTACAAGATCGATTTCTGCATCAAACTATGCATCTTGGCAAGATCTATATGAAACTGTGCAAGTATAGTTTGCACCAGAAGTGGTCGATAGGGGTTTCTGAAATAAACGATTCAGTTAGGTTTAATCCTCTTGGCCTATATGCCAACTCTATAGAGTTCTTCATATTTGAAAGAGATGACTATAGTATGCATGTCATCATGACCATGTAAAATGTTTCAAATATGTGTTGCTACAACATACAAACACTCTAATTGCCAAATAACTGGTACAACCAAGCAATTATTTTTTGTAATGTTATGTATTAGTAGTGTATTTATGATCTATTCTGAAATTGAAATCTATTATAAATTTACGGAATGCAATTCTAATTAATGTTTCAATATTGTTCCACACATTTTACCATATCTACACACCTGCATTGTGGCAAAATCAACCAAGTACACAAATGGAACATAGAATCCCAACATTCCAAACACATTACTAATTCCAATAGCAAGAAATACTGGATCTTTGAGCAGTGAGAAGTCCATCATTGTTGCAAGCGTCTCTCTGAAGGATTCTGGGAGACATGCGCATGAGCCACCTGAAATAGAAATATAGAAGTTGTAACATTATTACCGTTACCATATAAACTATGAAATAGCAGTGACTCAATTAGCAGTACAGTTTCAAGGGGGAAAATGTTTTAAATGTTGACATTATGAAATAATACATGCAGTAACCTAACCTAAGATGAGGAGTTACACTTACACACCATGTGTGCATTTATTTCAATATCGTCAGAATCGGCAATACTACATACAATATCAGGAAGAGTTGTAGAAAGTGGTGCAGGAACTGGCTGAACAGTATATCCACCCCCTATCCACAGGAATTGCACAAAAAAAATATGGGTGTATGCAAGAGTATGAATTTCTCCCCATGTTGCAAGTGTTTTATTATGTCTATTATTAAGCTAGACACGATACTTGAAAAATGTGATAAGAGAGAATTTTCAGAATCCCATGTATTCCTTATGGAGAAAAAAATTAACAACTTCAAATTAAAGTTGCAGCTAATCAAATGGAAGTTTTGACTTTTCTGCCGGTCAAAAGCTTCATCAAATTACCCTCTTTCCGTTGAAATATTCTTCTATGCCATCGGAAGTTTGATATTCCCAAGAGAACAAATCAAGTAATAAGTGCAATGCATTTCTCCTTGCCTTCTACGGCCATCCTGGCAGTGTTGCTAAACTTGATGGGCATAAAAGAGCTAAATTTCACATTAAATTGAGTTAAAACTTACTTTCAAGGAGCTAGATTTATGAAGGCTGGATAAAGTGCCTCCAAGGGTAATTTTAATTATAAGTGTCAAAGGGGTGGGGGTGCTGCTATTACCGTTAACTTTAAAGAAATGACAATTTATTCTAAGTTTTCTGGCTGCATCACCCATCTCAATAATCCACCGATGGTCATATGAAATTGATAATAAAGGATTCCCCAATAATGATATTATGTCATCTCCACAGCACTATAAAAAAATAGCTGGGAAGGTAAGAAGGGGTGGGGCAATGCAGACAATATAACAATATCATGTTACGTGCGAAATGTATACTCACGGCAAAAAATGGTCTATGTAGGCCGGAGCCAGTGATGGCATCACAGTGGGCACGGGGGCGGTTGCCCTAGTTCACATCCAAACGAGTGCACGAAAGAGCCAGATCTGGCCCCAAAAGAGCTAAGTTGGCAACACTGACTCGGAGGGAAGAGCCTGGCGGAAACTGTTCCACATGCTCTTAAAAGTTTCTTCTGGTTTGTTCTTAGTTGGAAGAATAATCCTGCAAGTAGTGTTCACTGGTGCTTTCTACATATTTTGATTCAAATTACTTAGATATTCTTCAAGTTCAGATTGTGTGAGAAAAGTGTGAACTCAAAAAATATATATATTTAAGAAAATCTTTGTTGCATAAAAAATACCATAGTTACTTAGCAGGGCCTCCCCGATGGTGCAGTGGTAACGTCGTTGCCTTGTAATCAAGGGGTCCCGAGTTCAATAACTGGTGGAGGCACATAGTGGTTCAGATCCCACTTTAAACTGTAGGACCAGTCCCGATTAGCCTTACTGTGCACAAAGTGGACTTAGAACACCAAATCAAACCAAAGTTACTTAGCAATTAATTCTGAGCTTTTTTGAAAATTGAGAAAACAATGACATGAATGTGTGTGTGTAGTAATTTCTTGTTGTGTCAAAGAAATTACTCTGATACACACAAGCACACAATCTAAAATGATGACACTTCATTTTGTGGATGAAAAAAAACAATTCACGTGTAAGATTTATTTGGTGCATGTGGGTTTCCTTCGCTACTTATCTATCAATTGGACAAATTTCTGAAAGAAACTTAGTGATTGAAAATCCGAAATCACCTGAATTGATTTCATAGCATTTATTTGAAGTCGGTGCTCCTGCCTACGTATGTCTACAAAACTTATTATTTCTTCATAATGCACACAATTAGAATGTTCTGCCTCTGTCCCAGTCGCACACTTCTGCAGCTAGCATTTTATTGGGAAGACGCTGACAGATAAGATCACCTACCAAAGTCTTGTATATTTTATTTCTTATAGTCCCAAATATGCATCCTATGCCCAGTGAATCTGCGTGTCCACTTTTCTTTACTCGTGTTTCTGGAGCCAACATTCTCATTGGAGAAATGCAACTATTATTTTGAGACAGGGAATATTATTTCTATTGTACACTGCATCCATAGTGCTCTTTCAATGCACCTTTTTCAGGGGGAGTTAGACACACTCAGTTTTATAAACCAACTATAACTATATAATACAATAGTTAATTTTAAACTAGAAGTAAAACAAAGCCTACCTGACTTTTCAACATCAACAGTTACTGGAACATGCATTTGCAGCCCAGATTTTGGAATGGACATGATGCTGTGTCTAGGAATTGACATCACGCTTTGTCTGTAGCTGGCCAAAGACTTCTGCGATTGGTATTCAGGCAAATTGACAACACTACCCGAATAAAATATATCTTTTCTGCTCAAAGGTCGCACCATCTCCTTCCTATCCTTTGGAATGCTTGACTTTGATGTGAAACTCATACTTTCAAAATCAACCTTTAAAAAAAAGATAGATTTCAGTTACATTTGTAGTTGTCTTGACACAACAATATTAAGATATATATATTCTCTTATTTCTTGTTATAGTATCTGCACACTGCACAAATCTTTTGATCTGGCTCTGGAACATTTGTTATACATTTGACACAAAACATGTCCCATTTCACCAATTCATAAAGACTCATAGAAAATGGAAGATAATGACTGAAAGATCATTAAAACTATTGGTTTCTTTAATTTACCAAATTGCAAGTCATTTTAACCCTCAAGTACCATGGGCGTTGATAATCACACAACTACTATGGAGGGGTCTGTCAGACCACTGTTTTGATTTTCAACTGTGAACTAGCTGTTTTTTATTTTCAATTTCTGATGTTTTTCCTTTGGCTTGACATGGTTACAGAAGAATATTGTAAAGCAGTTTTTAATAATTATAGTTGAACGTAACATAATTTATACAAAGAGGAAGAAGAAGAAAATCAGTCAAAAATTGCAACAACGGTCCCTTCACTTTTAAGAAGTTACAATTTCTTAAAATTTCTACATTTTTATGTTGAACTATAGTTCAAAGTAATATGTAATATTTTGTTGAAATTGAAAATCACATTTAAAACACAACATAACAAAAAACACCTGTAACTACAATGGTAGGTCTGTCAGACCACTTGCCAAAAATAGAATTCAATAAGATTTGAACAAACAAGGGCAATACTTTGTGACATTGACAGCATGTAGCCAGCACCCCCAACTGAAAGGCATGGAGAAGGGTCCACTTGTGGTTGGAGGGGTGCAAGAAATAAAGTAAAAGAGAAATTCAGTGCAGTCTGAGAGACCGTCCATAGTAGTTACGGGTTAAAAATGTAATTCGTAACATTACACACACAACACCCCATTTTTTCTGCTGATTGTTTACCTTACTGTTCTTAAAAGTAAACAATTACCTAAGAATTGTGCAGTACATTTTAATCGGGCAGTTTTAAGGATATATTGACAACTGTTATTTAGTAGCTCGAACTGACAGTGTATTGAAATGAAGATCAATACCAAAATTTGTATACATTGTACAGAGATATTTATGTTGCAATATATGGTACAGGTTTATACAAAGCACAGATTCAAAGTAAAATGAGAAAGAGTGGAAACTAGGATAAGCATATGTTTGACAAGATTGCAGCTGACATTATATGACAACAATGATGGACTAAATTCAAGACTGGAATCTTTCAGTGTGACAATGCAACACCTCGCGTGAATAGATGAATAGAAAGATATTTATTCACTGTTATAATATGTACATTCATGGTTTTGCATCCAATATTTTGAATTTCTTATTTCTCTCAATACATTTGTTACATCAGTAAGCACACCTCCTGATGGCATTTATGCCATTGATTTATGATCAGGAGATCCTGTGTTTGATCCCAGGTAGAAACATGTTTCACAGTGGTTCAGGGCCTACTTTAAACTCTAGGTTGAGTACCGATTAGCTTATCTGAACTAACTAATTAGTTAATGAAGTTAATAACTAATTTTATTTTTACTATTAAATTGTAAAGACTGCAAAAGTGTTATGCGATGACTAAAATGCAATATATGAAAGTGCAGAGAACTGATAACAAGAGGTTTTGTGTGTTTTCTGTCATAATGTTTATTTTGCAGTTTTTGGTAAAAAATTATTACAACGTAAATGCACACATTTTGTGATAATATGCACATATTGACTAGCCTATGTATGTGTGGCTAAGAGATTAGCATATTTAAGGAAAATACTACAAAACAAATGATATATTCTTATTTGTTCACTCTTTATGCCTTCTGTACTGAAAAAATAAGAAATATTTCCAAATATTTTGTGACCATGCACATACTTTAAAATTTCATTAATAAAAAAAATTCAAGACATTTCAAGATATTATTTGTAAAATTTGTGGTGTAGATACAGCAATAACTGCAGAAATCTCTCCCCAAGTTCATCAGATATAATGAAAAAACAAGGAAAACTATTACCTATTATTATCTATAGGTGATGGACTAGACTACCTAAAACTGGCCTTTGAACTATTGTAGAAGCCAACAGGCTTGAAGCGAGGGGTTGGGGAACTAGAAACAGAAAAAAAACTGCTGCTTGCATTCCTTTTGGGGCAGTCTCTACCTACCCAACTGGTAAAGCTGTAGAAAAGCAAGCAGGGGGGCTATTTCTAGTCTGCATAGATGCACCAAGAGATGAAAAAGTCGTGAAAAAAAGGAATGCCACATATGAGCTGCGACTTTGATAATAGAATAAATATTTCAATTGAAAACTTATGAAAGTTGAATCGTGGTCTATCACTGCTAGACTCATCACCCCTCAATACATGGCACTGATAGTAGTTGTTTTCTTCCAGTATGGCACCAGGCACGTCACCTGATAATGTTCAGATGAGCACATGAACACTCATGTATATGTCTTAAATTATGTACATATTAAATGCACACACACAAAATATTATGTTTAATGTACGAATGTGTGTACACAATTTACTCTGACACGACTTCTTTCATGTCTGATAACTCCTCTAGATATTTGGTAACACTGACTCCCACGGTGTTCCACGGAGGGAGTTGAACACAATTGCTGTTCATGTTGCATAGAGATGACAGCTAAGGGGCCACATTATCCCAAGATGTTCACTTTGCTGTGTGAACACTGATGCAAGAGTAAGTGCTTCTTACATTCAGTACCAGAGTGCAGCATATACAAGGCATGTCTAGGGGGACTCGAAAATGGCTGTGCTACATAGTTGCAAACTTTAGCGAGAATTTACTAAACCTGGCAGATTTTAAGGGGGGAGAGGAACAATTTCCCTTAGGTCTTTCTTGTATTACTTCAAATACAGCTTAATTTTGGGGGGAAATTGTTGAAAATAAATTGAACTGTAATTCTCACTTTTTCAATTGAAGATGAAGTTACAAGGTAGAGGAGTAAATCTGCATTCAGTTCAAAAACGTTGTTGTAAACACTAGTATGCGAACCGCACATGACACCGCTGTTTGGTACTATCATGCTGGTATGATTTTCATACACATGGTTGTTTTCTGAATTCCAAAATAAAAGTATTATATATGCTTCCATACTCACGGGCTGAGGTAGAATTTTTAGATGGGGGAGTTTGAGCTTCAGGACTATCTGGGAGGGGATGCTACAGTGCTTAACATGGTGACAATGAAACTGCTGGGGTGATGTTTTTCATAAATTTTCCTATCAGGAGATACCATTCCCTGCATGTTCGAGCACAACTCATATTATTTGAGTTGACTATATTTATGTTGACTTTGAATTCCATAAATTCATAAGATTATGATGGATTGATTATCAAAAAAATTAAACATAAATTTTTCTTCCATTATCTTAATGCACATTCCTATAAAATGATAGAAGGCTAAAATTATATATGCATCTTCTTGCTTTAATGTCAGCATTTTAATGTAAATATTTAGTATGTGCATTGAATTAAAAATAAATAATTAAATGTAATTTGTTTTACGTTTACAATCTTACTTCATTAAAACTTGCAGGAAGGAGGTAATCTTGACATAAGTGTAAGAAATTGTTTAAAATTAACTAGTTTAGAAACTATGAAGATTGAAAATTATATATGAAAAAATCTGGAGTTTTACATTACTTGCCAGTCTGTTTGATGTATATCTTCTTATTGGGACCAAAACTGTCTTAAGATCTAACAGAACTATGACTGGCATTACATTGCTAAATTCAGGACTAATCATGTTATTTGCAAGAATATAACCTAATTTTCGACCAATGATAAATAGAATCACTGTAACTGGCATATGCATATCTTGGAGACATATTTATATATTTGGTTCACTTGAAACTATTTTATCCATTTATCACACAATAATTTGATATTGTTATTCCATATCTTACTTTCTGGGTAAATTGATAACTATATCAGGAACATGTTAGTTTTGTAGAAAAAAAATTAAAGTATTTTGTAATAGGTTTTTCTTTTGGAGCACATTTTCCAACTCTGGTAAAAGCATTGGTATTTTAGAAGAAAATATTTGCTTTAAGATTAACACACTGTAAATTATCTCTAAAAGATACATTTTTAGATACGAGTTTTAGAAGTAATATTTAGAATCTGTACATAGATATGTTTATGTAGACTTTTCTGAAAGTAGGCCAAAAATACTTACATCTGTTCTTGACCAGTTATCCTCACAGTTATTATTTCTGCTTCCATGGACAGACATATTAGACAGTCGAAGGTGAAAGGGTCCTTTCTTCGCTTCTCCGTTTCCCGTGAGGTTTGAGCGGCTTACTTTTATTGTACCTAAAGATGGACGGTATCCAGGCCTCTTCATTCGATCGAAAGATGGCACCGAACCATTTTTACGGAGACCTGGGGCTGTGCTGGAAAAAGTTGGTTGGGATGCATTTCTTGGTAAGTGTCCACCAACCAATCGACTTGGTTCTATCCCGTTTTCTTCTTTCTTGTTTGCTTCCTTGTTTTCTTCATTCTTGTCCCCATCTTCCTTCTCGCTACCAGGTGATTCTTTCTCTATTATAGTTTTCTTTTCTTCTTCACTCATTTCCTTATTCTTCTCGTTCTGCTCTGCAACTTGATCTTTCTCCTTTTTCTTCTTCTCTTCATTTTCGTGATGTTCCTCCTCTTCTACCACATCCTCTATTTTAGATGTCTGTTTCTCGCTGGACTTTAGCTCCCCGCTACCATTGCTGGAACCTCCACTGGAGCCACTGTGGTCTGGAACTTTGACTTCGGTAATTGTGGGCAAGGTTGGCACTGTAGGGACAGGTGTTAACGGAGTTCCCGGAACCAGCTGGTCTAGGTTGAAACTGGAATGCACTCCTGGATCAGCATTTATAGGCACCTTCTGTCTCTTCTCTGTCGTCCCGTCTGGAAGTTTGACCACGAAGTAAGAACCCCCGATGGACCCTCGTTCCATCTGGAACCTCTTCTCTTCTGCCATGCGTTGCAAAAGAGGCTTGCCTTGATTTTTGTCTGGATACATCAGCGGCCTCATCAAAGCTCCAAACACCTGCAGATGAAATACGATCTCCATGTTATTTTATTTCCTACGCTCCTTCTTTGCAGATTCATGCAAACTGTAAAAAGAACAAAAGAGATATAGTGTCTGCAAATATGCTTCTGTCAATCACTCTAATAAATAGATGGCAAATTAGAGGACATGTCATCGGTACTTTCTACACAGATCCTTTTATGTAAATTTGTTCCTGGTGTGCCGAGTATGAGCATCTATTTGATCCATAAAACTTCTTTCAAATGAAAACTTGGAATAATCTTGGAGGGTGAAAGGAAAGTAATTATAAATCCCCATTGTTTTGATGCCATTTATGTACTTATGTATTTCAATTATTATTTTGATAGTTTGAGCTTATTTTAAGAATAAATAAATACAAATTTCTATTTAATATATAGTTTTAAATGTGAAATGAAGTTATAAACCACTTTTTCTTTTACCCTCTCTCTCTCTTTCTGTCTCTTTATTTCTTAAAAATGATAACTATATTTTCCAAATTGTATAAATGTTTTCATACACGGTGCATTGATTGCTTGGGTCACAGTCTTGCCTCCAAAGGTTCTGACGTTAAGTCCTGGCGAGTACAGATTGAACAAGATAAGAATGCCTCTGCCGCACTGTAGTGGAATTTTCAACCACGAGAGAGCCAAGAGCATTAGCAATGCAATCAGGTGCTTACATTGTTCCCATGCTCCTGTGTAGACAAATTGTGCAACACTGTCAAAAGGCACAAGAGATGGGGAAGAGAGAGGAGAAAACAAATGGCTGTGCACTTAAGTTCATGAGTTTGCAAGAGGCATTCTTAAGCTGAAAATGGGTGTTCCATTGTGTTCGTCTTCTATATTTACGTAATCATCGTTTATCCTCATTGCCCTGAAGTGGTAGAAAGGTGAGATTTAATCAGTGACACTGCCACATGATGGCAGAGGGTCAGTCGTCCTACCACATCTTCTCCTCTCACAAAAAAATAAACTAAATAAACAAATGCTCCTTTAGAATAGATATGAATTTTTTGTATAGTACATATTAAATATGAATTCTCTCCATCCAAAAATTATCCTGCCTCGTCTCTGGTCTTTGACCTCCCCCCTCCCCTCACACACAATTCTTTTTGTGTTGAAATCTCTGGGTTAAATAAACAAAACCAGAAATTATTGTGTGAAAGCATTCTGCATAAAGTACATTCATGAAACCCCCCACCCCTAATCGGGGGCATCTTTCCATTTCCTTAATTGCACATTTTAACTATGAACTTATTTTAGGGATATATATCCCTTATGCATTTAAATAGCTTCCCTCATTAAATTTTCAAATTAAGGATTTATTTACTGCATTATTTCATTTTAGAAAAGTATTAACTTGTGGGGTTCCAAAAATGTTATACAAGCATATTCAAATTTGACTTCATTTTCATTGGTGATATGTATGTTTTTCACTTGTATACATTGAGTAAGAAGCTATGGACCATGTACTAACGGCACATACCTAAAGGAACCTTATTAAAAGAGAATTAGTGAAAGTCATATGCTGCAATTGTATGGAAGTATCTTCATGACACTGTCATCATCAGGTAAAAAAAGCAGATCCTAAGGAAGTAAATAAGATCATGAATTACCAAACACCATTGGCATGGCTCGGCAAGGGTTAACCATGTCTTGGTCCCTTCTGTTCAAATTATACTGCTCTACAATCAATTCTTTTACACAAACAAAGGTGGCCATTTTTAAGAGATTTTGAGATGATGAATAATAAGAAAATGATATTCTTTTCTGATTTACTCTTGTTTTTGAGTTACAATGGGAAATGTAACTGAAACCACATCATGTGCATTACAATGCATTAAAAATGCATCTCATCAGAAGTTTTGATCAAAGATTAACCAAGAAAAAATATACACACAACTGTAACATTTATATACTTGAAGTGCATAAATTGATGCATTTTCTTGCCTGTGCATTATCACAATCTGATTTATGGATTTTTTTAAAAAAATCAAATCGTTTCTCTCAAAATTAACTTCATGTCAAAATATTAATAAAATATCAATACAATTGAACATGTTGAATACACACACACACACATTGTAAGCAAAAAGATCTGGGACAACCTTAATGGCTTAATTTCATCTATTGCAACTTCTGGACGGAAGGAATTCATTTTTTTCTGATTTGAAAATTAAATTCAAATATTTTATTCCTTTACACACAAACAGATAATGTTTCGAACTTTTCATTAAAATTTGTTTACTTACAATGTAGTACAATCGCTTCAATCCAATGAAAAAGGAAAAGTGGTAACAGTCTACCTAGTTGTGCCATAAGTTCTGATACACATGCCAGGAAATAGAAATAAATCGCAGTACACGTAGATTGACAACTGAAAGGTCGAGGAGCTTTATTGTGCCTCTCAGATGTAAGTAATACAACATTCACTCGAAATGGCCACCTTTTGCCTCGACACAAGCCCGAAGTCTGTCTGGCCATGCATCTATTGGGGCACGGATCACCTCCATCGGAATTTCGGCGGCTGCTTTCGTCAAGTTCCGTTTCAGACTTTCCAAATTAGGGTGGCGCTTTTGACAGACCTTGCCTTCCAACACAGACCAGAGTTTGTAGTCAAAGGTTCAAAGCAGGACTGCTCGAGGGCCAATCAGCATTGTTCCTGAGCTGGGTGGTCTTCGCTTTGTGTGCCGGGGCCGAGTCTTGTTGAAGCGTCTCCAATTCTCTACATGGAACAAGGTTTCGTTGAGGGGCTTCACCACAGACTCTAAGATGGTATCTTGATACACTTTTGCAGTGGTTTTAACCCCTTTCTCGCAAAAGTGCAGCTGTGTGACGCCTTCAAAGCTAACGCCCCACCACACCATGATGGATGCCAGGGGTGCCCCCCCCCCCAAGGCCAATGGCGCAATCCCCCCAAAATCATGTCATGCGCCCCCCCCCCAAATTATATTATTCGCGCACTCAAACCATATAGTAATCCCCACAAAGTAAAGCTCAGGGAGATAATATAATACGCTCTTTCAAATAACTCACCCCCCACACCGTTTTCTTGGGGTAAATATAATTATTTTAGTAACCCATAACAATAATTACGTGGATTTTATCTTCAGTGCAAATTTAACTTGTTAAAGTAATTTTTCTGTGACGTGAAGTTAGAAATGCGTATTCGATTTATTTTTGTTCCAAATGATGCACCTGCTTTAAATTAAGCAGTATACCAACACTAAGCATTAAGTGATGTTACTAATGAATATGGAGAATTATGTCTTGTAATGCACCTATAGTATGAAACTTCACATTCACCTCAGCAAAGCGCCATATATATCCATCTCTATCTTTGCAGGCTTTCAAGAATACAAATTTAATGAAGTGTCAATACTTTCTTAGGATCCCGAGATAATTAATTAGTCATTTCCAGCTTCTTTTTTGGCACGTTCGGGGTCTAAACGTCGCTAAATACAGTCTTCAAAATTTAATGTTCGAACTCTCTCTTCACTACAGAAATCCCTTGACAATCTAAGATTTAACACTTTATCAAAAGCTTTCTATCTCCCCCTTTAAATTTAATACTCAATCCTACCACCAAAATTTCCATGCCAATTTTAGACTTACTGTTGATATTGAAGAGTGGATATTGCTTCCTCCAAAAAAATAATTCTCAGTCTCCACACAAGAATTTCCGCAACAGTCTAAGACAATAGTAATGTCTAAGAATTTGATACTCCTCCTTAATTTAATGCTCAATCCCCCTCTTACTAAAATACCCGCCATAATCTAAGACCTAGAGTTGGCTACTGTCCCCCCACAACATTTAATTCAGAATCCCCCAGAACCCACGTGTAAAATAAGGCCCAATATTTTGGAGGTGGATATTTCTCCCACCCCCTCTCTTCGATAACACCCTTAAACACTTCCTTTTCTTTATCTAGTGGATTAAATATTGTGCATTTAAGGTGTAAAATTTTAACATATATTTTGGAAAAATATATAAATGTTGTAGATGGCGCAGCCTGCGCCATAATCCATCCCTGTGGGCACCCCTGATGGATGCAGGATGATGGAAACGCTTCTTCTTCTGCTTAGCTTCTTGAGCACTCCGAGCATACACACGATAATTCTGGCGGTTATAGGATTATTCTACGTCAAAAATTTTCTCGTCCGTAAAAATAATTCTTCTGTGGCCCTTTCGACCATGCCAACCGGCGCAAGAGTGCCTTTGCTTCCCGCTGTCTCTTACGCTGTAGGTCTGCTGTGAGGAAGTGCTCAGTTGTTCGTCGATAACATTTGAGTCTAAGGTCTTCGTTAATGATGCGGCACATTGTTCTTGTCGACACATTCATCTGCTTTGCAAGAATAGACTTCTTGCGACATGGATTCCGTCGAATTCGCTCCTTGACGGCTTGGTGTTCGCACTGACCTTCTAACATGGTCAGCAATTCCACTGATCTCAGCAAACCTTTTGATGGTGCGATAACCAAATAATCTCTTATGCCCAGATGTTTTAGGTCCTTAAAAATCTCAGAGGGCGTCTTCTTTGCCTTGTACAGTCACGGACACTGCCGGCTTGTAATGAATACATTAACTTTCAATGGAATCGTTAAAAGCCGGCAGTGTCCGTGACTGTACAAGGCAACCACTGCTGCACGCTTCTGTTCGATGTCCATTTTACACACTTTCCTAGCTCTTACTGACTACCCCCAACTTGAACAGGCAACACCTGTGTTTCTACGTGTGTTTTACCATCTTGCCACTAGATCGTGCTGGGTTTCCAATGCCAGCAGACAGGCGATCACTTTGTATCAGAACTTATGGCACGACTGGATATTTGTAACACAAATTTTGAATTAAATATCATAATTAAATGTAAGTAAGTCCTAGACTGATTTTACACTGTAGGTCCAGTCTCGATTAGCCTATCTGAGCATAAAGTGAGCTTAAAACAAACTCTTCAATACATCCCTTATGGTAGCTGATAAAGACTGGACAACTATTTCACCAGCTAATATTTTTTTAAACTAGGAAAGAGTCCATAAGGTAATACAGGGTGTTCCATTTACAACGCAACCCGGAGATGGGAATAGTACAACTTTTGAACCGGAACTGGTACACATTTAATCCTTATACCAAATTGAAGCCTTGTTCATGCATATATTTTTAAACCGGAGAACAATGATTGGATTTCATTAGTGTCCACCCAGTGTTACCAGATGTAACGGGAAGTGTAAATGAATTTCTTTACAAAGCATGAAAAATGGCACATAACACACATGTACGGACATGCCGTCGGTAATTTTCAGTTTGGTTAGGTGGATTAGCTCCGCATCTATGGCAGTGAAAAAAGAAACGTTTATTTCTACCGATAGCCAATCGGATGAGGCGTCTTTAAGGGGGAACTAGGGAAATCGTTGTTTTTAGAAATTAAGGCTATGCATTGGCAACACTGCTTGGTGTTTCAGTACCACAAAAGGTGTGTTTCGAAACTGTATACACAGGGACGTCGTTAGGGGGGGGGGCACGCGGGAGCACTGGCCCCGGCAAACGTCCACGTGGCCCCGGGAAACTGTTCTGTATTTGCTGGAAATTTTATTTTCATGACAAATATTGCAACATAATTCTTCAGTAAATTTTGCTTGCAGTTTGCAACACTTCTTCAATTTTCAATAGCACTAACCCAAGCAAGGCATTTCATTCTTATTTCCCTGTTTCTTGCTTGTTGAACACAACACATGTATTGGGAGGGGATCCAGTTAATGGTTTTGTGGTCCGCCCCGGTCAGGGAAGTCTGAGACCTATTGAAAATGTACCTTTCCTCCCTGCTGCACACCAGATCCAGGATCCCCCAAAAATCCGCACTTGCTCTTTATCTGGCCCTGCACTGGCTCCATGGGCGCCGAAAGGACGACACAAACAGGAAGATTTAGCTATGAGTGGCTAGAACTTTCTGCGTTAATTATTTTATGGTTCAGAAAAGATATCCCCATGCGTTTCAAATTCCAAGAACAGAATTCTATTGCTTGTCCCTTTTTCGGCGCGGGAATGAATGACATAGCAGTTCTTCTCACATGCACTCAACCCTCCTGCTAATAACCTGCCCTGCAAGGAGGGAAAGGCCACTTTCTGAAAATTCGGAGAAACATCGAAGCGGTCGGTTCATCTGTTGATTTGGTGGTCAGTTGAGGCCTGCGAAGAGTTCTTTCATTCTGTTGCGCGTGGTCATCACATCGAGTCCCAAAGTTTCGAGAGCAGAATTTGCTTCCATATCGCTTTCAAGTACTTCCCAAATTGTCCTCACGATGTTGGAACATCACAGAAATTTTGGAACTAATACAAGCAAGCACATACCCAGGGAAGGGGCTCGGGGGCTGCAGTCCTTTCCAGAAATCCTACAAATATCTGATTTTAATAATGTGTAGTAGTAATTAAATTTACTTCATTAACAGGATTAAACATCTTGTATATGGTAAGTTGCAATATATCAAGAAATTCATCTTCAGCGCATTTACTCCTCCCCCCAACCTTTTCGTCTTTAGATGGCGGCTGCCGATAAGGGATAAGCCCCTTCCGAAACCAAATTCTGGCTACCGGACTGACCACCAGGGATCGAACCTTGAACCTTTCGATTGATTGATTAATTGAACTGGTGTTTTAAGTCCACTGTATGCACAGCAAGGCTAATCGGAACTGGACCTACAGTATAAAGTGAGATCCGAACAACTATGTGCCTCCATCGGGAATCGAACCCGGCCAGGTTGTTGAACCTGCCGAACCAAAGACGAGAGCGTAATTATTTGGCGTGTGGGAACTTTGTCTTATCCAGTGCCATCATGTATTCAGTTTTCCACACACAAATAACATTATTTTTAAGAAATTAGACGTGTGCATATAATTTCTTATCGTCATCATTTCCCAAGTGAACAATCGGATGCCATAGAAGACTCGGGCGTGCCCTTGAACTAAGAGATACCGGATTCGATTCCGGTATGAACTGTATACATGACATGCCTAGCTTGAACTCATTGCGCACACGTTTCATATTTGCACTGTTGCCAATACTTGTAAACCTGGTTCCAGCGCTTTATATCTAAAACCACGGAAAGGGTTTTATCTACTTCTCAATTTTTTTCTAGCAAATTTACAAATCTAAAGACTAATAACATTGATCTTGGTGTATAAGCCATTAAGCTAATGAGTTCATTCTGCATTTAGTTTCCCGAATAATGGCTGTGTATTTCGCGAGAGTATATCCGTAGACTGTTGAGGGCTACAGAAGAAAATGACGTTCCTTTCCAATTTATTGATTGATTGAGTTGGTGTTTTAAGTCCACTTTATACACAGTAATGCTAATCGGGACTGGTTTTACAGTGTAAAGTGGGATCCGAACCACTATGAGCATCCACCGGGTAACGAACCCGGAACCCCTTGATTATAAGGCGACGATGCAATCATGCGCCACCGAGGAGGCCCTTGATCCTTTTCTTTCCAAGACTATAAATATACACATACATTATATAATGTATGTATACAGCATAGGCCTATATGGTGTATAAATAGTGTGTTAATTTATAATAGTTTGATAGAAAAAATCTTACGTTTGGACCCCCCAAACTGATCAACCTAGCTACGTCCCTGTGTATACATCATGCAGTTACTGAAAACAATAAAAAAGAAACTTGGAACCAACCATTGCAAAATATTTGGAATACTCACTGCACAGTTCAGAATGATGCCTGCAAGAATAAGGTTGGCTCCCTTCCAGCCATAGTTTTCCAACAGCATAGTTGCCAGGGGAGCGAAGGCAAATGTCCCCACTCCGGAACCACAAACTGCTATCCCGGTTGCCAGAGACCGCTTTGTCTCGAAGTAGTAGCCCACACATACCACAGCTGGAAGGTAGATGAGTCCGAAGCCAAGGCCTAGAGGATACAATATGATACCATTAAATAACAACAACTCAACACAAAAATGTTTCTGGTGTACATGTATTGTTTACATTTATAATTGTATACGACACACGGTGGGATGGAACAAAAGTCCAGAATTCATTGTGGACTAATTGCGGATTTATGCTACAATATCGCCTAATAGTACAAGGGTAGGACTTTGACACAGATGCATAAAATTTACAAGAATGTATACGTACAGTGGGATCCATGAGTATTACCGTGCAAATTGTCCATCACTATTTCATTAATTTTTCTCTTATATCCTGTGTGCTGGTGCAGAATTTGTCAACAGCTTGTTTTGAGTTTTCTTTTAATTCTTGAAGCTCTTGTTGGGTTAAATGAAGGGCATGAGCAAGGTGATGGACAATTTGCAGGTAGTGTTGCCCACGAGACGAGACTTTGGCCTGTCTCGTCTCGTGGAAATGCTGTCTCGTCTCAAAAATATTCGTTTGTCTCATGACACATGGTCAATCTCGTCTCGTCTCGAATTTTTAAAAGCCTGTCCCGTCTCGTCCCGTGGACAACACTATTTGCAGGGTAATACTCATGGAACCCACTGTACCATACATGCAAAATTATGCTTTGAGTAGTAGCATGAAACAATAAAAGAAGGAAGAAAAATAAAAAAAGAAGAAACAATATGTACATATAATACGTGACCACTAGACAGTGGAGCACTGTGATTTGGAGTGATCAATCACGCTATACCATGTGGTGTGGCTGTCAGATGGTAAGATTTTGAAGTGGCGCATGCCTGGAGAATGATATCTAAACTCCGTACCAGCTAACTGTAGACCAGGCAAACGAGAACAAGTCTCTGCGCAAGTAGTGACGCGAGACGGCTCCACCAATGAGCAGTAAGAGAAACGGGATTGCGTAATTAGAGTTACCCGCTTTTCCTACTTCACTCTGTCAGCGTTGCAAACTTTTGAAAAGGATAATTCCGAACGGACATGGCAAACTGACCGTGACTCCCGTCACCCATTACACAATCCCGTTTCTCTCACTGTTCATTGGAGCCGTCTCGCGTCAGTACTTGCGCAGAGACTTGTTCTCGTTTGCCTGGTCTACAGTTAGCTGGTACAGGGTATAGTTATTCATTTCATCGGAGAGGGGAGATGGGGCTTCCTTGCCAATTGTAAGTTTCGCAATAACTTCTTCACCAGCAAAAGTGTGCCTCTCCAGCAGTGTGCGAATTAACGGGGGGGGGGGATGTCAGGGATTTCCCTCACAGAAAGTTTTATCCCCGGGAAAAGGATTTTTTTTATCCCTGCCAGGGATGTTTATATCCCCCTCAAAGAAAATGGGATTGATAGCAAAGAACATACCATTTCTGAACTATGTAACGAACACAATTGAAAAAATCTTATCGTGTTCATCCAGGCATGAAAGATTTCCCTTCCGAAAAGTATGCAGACTTGTGGATTAAAGAAAGACACCGTTCTGAAACTGACCAACCTTACGAATCGAAACAGAACATGTTGCTTTCCACTATGTTTTCATGGCATAATGCTGATATGTTATACTTACGTATAATTAGCGACGTGAATTTTTCGTTTTAACGATAACACCGAAAAGTTAAGGAAAACAAAATAAAGTGTTTAAAATGTATTTGGGTAGGTTAAGGACGCAAGTTTTCTGTGTTTCGGAATCGCGAGATAACGCGAATTCTGCCATTTTTTCAGAATAACACGGAATGTGACACTTTATCGCAAAAAACGCCGCGAAATATGCAATATAAACCGGGGATAACACTTCTTCTATTGAAATAGAACTGCCTGAAGCGCTATTCTGTCATTTGTAGTGTACCTGGTGATAGTTCGATTCAAAAGACATTATCACGCTTCATTTATTGCAGTTTGGTGCCAATGTGACTGACAGTGTTTTAGCCTGGTACTGAAATAGAATTGTCCTGGGGGGGGGGGGCATTCCAGAAGGGAAATTTTGTAGGAACGGGATAATTTTCAAGGAGAATCACCTGTTGTGTTTCGGAGGGGGAGGGGAGGGCGTGTATGGTTGTGTACAGACAGCTCGGTATCTTGATGTTGCAGAGGGATTTTTTGTTATTGTCGGGGAAATGTGATTGTATGATTTGTTCAAGTATTTGGGTGTTATCATTGAATAAACATTTCATATTTACTGGCTGATGAGATGAAATAGTTTTCCAAATGGAAGAAATTTGATCACTTCTCACAAAAGTAAGCCATAGTCATTAAAATTAAGATTTGTCCCAATTTTTCAGATCTAACACAATGTTAAAATCTTAAGCATAGAAGAAACAGTCAGTAAAAATGCATGTAAAAATAAAACAGATTTTACATTAATAACCGAATTTTGCCCTAAACCGCGAAAAATAACACCGAATTGCAGAAAAAAATAACATCGAAATTTAGAGGGAAATAAAATGAAAACTTCACATCCAGTGTTCACAAGAAACTTGTAGGTACATTTATATGGATATTAAGTTTGAACTTGGCAATAGAGATTTGGTCCAGTTTTTCGTATTATTAGTTTGATAACTCTTTTTGTGCATGAGTTTGGGTTTTATTAGAATGTAAATATTACCAATTCTAAATTACGTGCAAATTTATCATGAAATCTAATAACCTAGGTTAGAATCTATGTTTTGAGATACTTAGAACGGAACGGCAATAGTTAATTTACCGACTGGTAAATACAAATCTGAATATCCTCCCCCCCATAAAAAGCAATAAGCTTTTCTGACGCAAGAGTTAAGCGACAAATTGTGTAATGGAACGAGGAAACATGACACTTGTAGTACGTAGTAAGATGCTTGACGATAGATGGGAGTGCTGCGTGCGAATAATTACCGACTAGTTCTCCTGTAATGGAAGTCAAGGCCGTTTGGTCTGAAGATCAGACGATCAACAATCAAATAATCTGTGTGGTCTCGTTCCACAGACAAAACAAGTTCTGGGACAGGTTAAAAAAAACACCAACGTCGACAGCTGTTCTCTTGCAGTGTCACGACTATTTTTTAACACTTTCTTCATTTTGGTTTTAAAAGGTCCTGGAGTTTTAAACTCTCACATGGAGATTTCTGCCTTTATTGCAAAGCTAGGTTAACCACGTGTATGCAATTGAGAAGCCTGTCGTAGTGGCTGAATGGTTAGTACGAAGCGACACCACACATTGAACCTCGGGCCTGAAGGCAGTGTCGCTAGTATCGAATGTTCACGAACGTATCCTGAAGGCAGTGTCGCTAGTATCGAATGTTCAAGAACGTATTTATGGGAAGATTCCAGGGGGTTCGGATCGCCCCCCCCCCGAAAGAATTAGCAATTATGTACATTAAAAATTAAAATTTACTTGTTTAGCATTTATTGCATATTTATTTCCCTTGAACGTACTGAAAATCAAGGGTTATACTGGGATCATATGACAGTCAAAGAAGATTTATGCATACTACTACTTAAAAATATTAAATCCTTTATCTATTTGGCATTAATATTTTTGCTTTGTTTTGATGCACAGATTTTGATGATCTTCAATACCCATAAGCTAGATAATGAATACGTGATGTTATATCTCTATTCTTATACTGTCTTTTCACCTATTGATGCAATAACAACAACATACTAATTAATTTAATACTTTATTATCTTTTTAATTATAATTTATTAGTATTATTATTTCTGAGACTTTGGTTCAGACCCCCTCCGAAATGTATTTCTAGGTAAGAGCCTTCGAATGTTATATGGAAAATTACGGTAGGTGTATTCTAGCTTATGCTGCAACTCTGAAATACAATCCTCGTTACTGAGTATACTGTACTCTGTTTCCGTGAACTGTGGAGCAAGGCCGCGCATAACGACAGAGAAGGGGAGAAAGCGAGAGGGCGGAGCAAAGCAGTGCTGCAAACGGCTGGTAGCTGCAGCCACTTCTCCCCTCACGCATTCATTGGTCAATCCCTCTCGAGTCACTACTTGCGCAGACTTGTTTTCGATTACTTGCTCCAGAAATTCTCGGGACAGAATATAGTTCGAATCTGGGAGGTCTAACTATTTTTATTACCGTATCGATCACAGGCGTCGTGAAGGGGGTCGAACCCCACACCCCATTAACACTGCAGTGGTCACAATAGTGATCCACTCATATATTTTCACGTGTTACTGCAGTTTGACAACGCTCTCGACCTTGGCTTCCAGTCTACCTTCCTGGAACGGTCCAGGGACTATGTTCGTGCCGTGTCCTCCCGTTTCGCCTTATATCCCATTTCGCTTTATTGCGTTATGACAATCAGTTTTTGTCACCTACGTTTTTATTATTCTATATCCTAGGTTTTCATTATTTTTGTATTTTTGCATAACTTTGTATCCTCTTGAAGCTTGGGAAGGTGTTTCTCTGCTTCGGTCAGAAGAGCTGGGAACTACAACAATGTGCTGTGATAAATCTTTCTCTCGCGACATTTGTGCATTTGGCGACGGGAAGTTCCACTTGGGAGGCCAATTAGTGGAGGAACATGTTACGTACGGGATGAGTGTCCAGGCGCTAGAACTATTCTTTTCACCTCATTCTAACGCAACACGTGTGCCTGAAGAAGCTGGACCAAGCAAAAAAGGGACGCTTGACCACCAACGACGCAACTTCAGATTTCCGCGCCTAAAAGTCAGTCTGTTGGAATTCGAAATTTCAAGTTGTCTTTAAATAGTGGAAGAACAGACGAACAGTACACAGTATACCGCCAGTTTTCGATCCGGCAACACCTCTGCTACAGTCGGAGTAAGATTCGGGACTTTGTGTTTTTTCTACCGCGCCGTCTGCGTGAGTGACAGTGACTAGTGGTAGAAATACGCAGTGTCAATTAGTGACCTTTGCACTGGATTTGTGTTATTATTTTTGTGACGAGGAACAGTAATACGACTATGGCGGGCTAAGGCACAAGAGAAGGAAGCCCATGTGTCTTCCGAAATGCTGGCCTGCATGAAGCCGACGCAGCAGATCACCACCGCTCAGCGTCCTGACGCCACACCGCTAAAGCGCCGCCACAAGCGCCACAAACGCCTCGCCGCCACAAATGACGTCCGCAGCCCGATATGAAGCCATGTGAAGATACCGCCGAAACCCGCCAGCCGAATCAAAATCCTTGAGTATTTCGACGCCGACGCCTGACAAACATTCTAGAGAGAGAGAGAGAAAAGAGAGAGAGAGAGTGAAATGGGCACCAGCCCTCACTTATACATACCCTCTAGAAGAAGAGATTGAGAGATGAAGCGACACTTACTGTGTCTTGAGACGACGCCGACGTCCCGCGTAAGACTAGCGGTGAGAAGCCACGAATGCCCCCGGTACAGCGAACTTCGCCCATTTTCGCCGTCCCCCAGTAGAGAGAGAGACGATTTGAATTTGAATTTAAAATTTTGGGTGCGTCAGCACTAAGGCTATTTTGCACCCGTCACATTATACGGGTTCCAGCCCCTTATCGTTACACAGAACAACTCTAACGTTGCATAACTAAAATCATAAAATACACTGATGAACAAATTCAAACTTTTTTTTGCTCCTTTGAACGAAAATAGGTTATTATTTATAATTTGACCCCGCTGAATCCAAATCTGAAAGTAGAAATGCTGTATCACCTATCGTTTTCCCTGGATTTTCATTTTTTGTTTTTAATAAAAATTTAATTCCCTTTGTAATAATACATCGAAATTTGAAATTATTTTTGTTTGTTTGCTCATGAAATAAGATTTAAATATTGAAGTGAATAACTATGAAATATAAAAAAATTAAATTATATATATAGGACCGATTTTGACTGTTCAATGAAGAAATTTCATGCAAAAAAAAGGGAAAAAAACGCATTTTTACTCACATTTTCAAAATTTCTTTCTTGAACTCTGCCGTTTGTAACTGCCACCAGAAACCTCTTCCTTGAGGTTCCAACAGTAGTCTGCTAACATGTTCTGTACCGATTTTCCTGCATATCGTTTCTCCATGACAGAAATATGCTGGTGAAATCTCTCGCCGCATTCGTCACTAACCACGCCCAGGTTAGGGGGGAAAAAGTCCAAATGCGAATGTAAAAAGTGAATTTTCAAGGACACATTGCACCCCATGCGCTGATAACACTTCAACAAGTTCTTAACAAGTTCCTTGGAGTTGTCAGCTTTCACATTTCCAAGAAAATTACAGCATACTTGTCTGAAAGCTAACCATGCGCATTTCTCTTTTTCTGTTAGCAATTCCACAAAGTTGTCATCATGAATGATCTCACGGATTTGCGGCCCAATAAATATGCCTTCTTCTAACTTACTATCACTGAGTTTAGGAAATGTTTTTCTCAAGTACCCAAAACCCTCACCGTGTTTATCCAAAGACTTAAGAAAATTTTTCATCAGCCCTAACTTTATATGCAATGGTGGTAACAAAATCTTGTCTTTCTCAAGTAGAGGGTGATTCCTAACACTCTTCTCTCCAGGAATTAAGTTTTTCGTATGGGCCAATCCACAATGTTGTAATGTTTATCTTTTGCCC
Source organism: Lepisma saccharinum (assembly GCF_977018435.1). Classification (NCBI taxonomy): domain Eukaryota; kingdom Metazoa; phylum Arthropoda; class Insecta; order Zygentoma; family Lepismatidae; genus Lepisma; species Lepisma saccharinum. The sequence continues at coordinate 36,358,983 of NC_139235.1, read as the reverse complement.
GGCTGTCCCATTCGCAAAAAAAGCAACAACATTTTGTAAACCCAGACTGCATGCCTAACAGTATACCAATCATTTTGAGATCTCCGCATATCTGCCAACCATATTTTACATAATTTATCATTTTTAATATTGTATCCATATTTTCATGTTTCCTTCATGGTGGAAGAATAGGCAAGGTGTACTGGTGGGTATATATTCCCATTATGCAACAATACTACTTTTAAACTATTCTTAGATGAATCTAAAAATAGTATCCACTCATTTGGGTTGTGACTCCTTCCAAGTTCTTGCAGAAGGCCTTCTACATCATTGAAGTAAGTTAACTCATTACTAACAGAAAAGAAATGTGTCGGTTATTGTTGGCGTTTCCGATATGACACCGTAACACCATCTTGTAATAAATTCCACCCTCCGAGACGAGAACCTAATAATTCCGCTTGAACTTTAGAAAGGTTGAGGTCTCTGACTAGATCATTTAGTTCGGATTGGGAAATAAAGTGAGGTATATTTGGATCAGGAAAATTTGGATCGGTGTTTGAATATGAGGGTCCAGGTTCATCTGGAGAAGCACTGCTTGGTTCTGTTTCATCCACTGTCCATTCTTTAGGAGGCTTAGGAATTGGTATAGAATCATGACTCTCATGTTTCTTGGCTGAAGGAACATCAGGATAAAATATAGAAGGTTTTGATTTAGAACTATATCCCACTATGTTTGTTAAACAGAAGTAACAATCCGTAGTATGATCTTTCTGTTTTGTCCATATTACAGGGTTTCCGAAGGGCATTGATTTGTGAGTGCCATTAAGCCAACCACGTAAAGTTCGCGAACAATTGCAACAAATTTTACCTGGTGCCCAGCTTCTTCCCTCGTCTACTTTACTTCCAAAATACAACTCATATGCTTTTTTCACTATAGGAGTGATAGTATTTCTCTGTGACTTCGGAGTAAATTCCCCGCAAACATAACAAAACAAATTCGGGTTATTCACACATTTGCGTGACATGGCGAACTCATTAATTGAGTTATAATATATTTCTTTAAAAAAACAATTATGAATGCTCTTATCGTTTCGTTAAAATACAACTTACACTTCACTTCACTATACACAATATTACATTCACAATTTCACGAACATACACAAACATAAAATACGGCTACTCACGAAGTTATCGGAAAGGAAGTTAAGACTAGACTAACCCACAAAAGAACAAATTTTAACAGAGAAACAGGAAATTACTCTACTGCCAGATGTTTCCTCCACGAAATATTAAGTCATAAACAAACAAGGTCGCTAAAAGGTTCTTATCCATTTGCTAGGAATCAAACGTTAAGGTTGCGGAACAGGGTGCGGAGACCTGAAACCATAAAACTATAAAATGTGGGTGTTCTGCACAAAATTTAGGTGATACAGGAAAACGGATGCGATATTCGTTATCAGCACATCTGAATACATAAAGATCACTTAGTTATATTTAAAGGAGTATTTCATTGTTTATCAGTGATATTAAAATCTTCTGACTTTCGTTAAAAGCTGAGGCTGTAAAGGAGCACTCAGCACAAATAATTGATTGATTGATTGATTTAGTTTATTTTACTTCGCGTTTTGTGCCTCTTGGCTAATTTGCGAAGATGGGGATGAGTGATGAAATGATGAAATTGATGAATGGACATTCACAAACAACCATACCCGACCGGGATTCGAACCCGGGACCCTTGGCGTCGCAGCGTCAGCACAAATAAGGACAAAACACAGGACAACACAAACAAAATTATACTGGACATAGGGCCAGTCGCCAGAGCCTCGTTAGTCTGCAGTCTAGGGTGTACTACGTGGAAGTGAGGTTGACTATTGGGTGCACTACGTGGAAGGAGCACCCCTTACACTCCAGAGAGAGACGATGTCGAAGCAATTAATCGCTCCACCACGAAGCAGAAAATATGGCAGAGAGGCAGTTTTCCCTCATTTACGTCGCCGTGATGTGGAAGCTTAGAAGGAAGGTGTGTTCAAGAAATTTGCGAAGTGCCGCTACAAAGAAATAACGTGGGGAAGTGTTAGTGTCGCGAGGAGGACCGCGGATTGACGTCACGCCGCCGTCTAAAGGACTACGGTAAACGTCGCTGGAACGTCTAGTACGCCGAGATGGTACAGTATACAACTGTTAATTTTCTATATGTGTGAGTGATCATCGACCAAGGACTCCCAAGATCGGCCGTGGGACGAAAAGATACCAGTCTTTAAATTAAAAGTCGCAAAGGTATTGATTACATTTTTGCCCAACATAATCTAAATTTCACGACAATTTCTAATTCGAAAATCGATTCACGGCATACTGTTGTTTTCCCACGCTCTGCGACGAGCTGTTGAGTAATATTTTTTTTATTTTTGTCACCTTATATGCTTTACTCGGTAAATATTTGATTAAAAGTGCGTAACTTGTCTCCCGTCCGGAGAAATCTTGTATCTCTTGCAGAGGTCACCTCTCAAGTTTGTTAAATAAGGAAGTAAATTAACTTCGTGCTATTTTAAATATATTCATACATCAGTGTCTTCATTTTTCATTCTGTAAACATGTATGTGCCTTGCATTTTATATCTATGTTGCACGAGTTGCGTGCCCTGCCTAATGTTATTGAAGTTCCAAGGCACATTTGTGAAAATTCTACAATAAATATTTAATGTTTTAATAAATTGCGAAATATAAAATATTACGTGTTATGCTCGTTGGCAGAATTTAATGAGCGTGCACAGATGAAAGCTAAGTATCTTGGATTCTAAACAAATTAACGTCTGCAGGTGCAGATTAAAATTCATCCCGGCTCATAAGAAAAGTAAATATTGCTTGGTATGTAAAAAAAGGGGCCAATGTATTTAACTTAATGTAATTTTTTTCCCCTGCAGTATGAGTGAGAGTGTGAATGCTTGAGTGATAGTGAGGTGTTGTGTTGTGTGTCTTTTTTTGTGTGTTATATAATATACATTTTTGTTATCTATGATCTGTGTTTATACATATAATATACATATCCTCATAACTATTGGTATTAATATTTTGTTCAGCGTTAAGTCAGCAAAGCATTTCCGCTGTATTCTAGGGCTAACATCAATTATTATTATTATCTAAGTCGTTATTATTATTATTATTGATTATTATTATTCATTATTCAACATCACTACATGCACGAGTCGGCTATTCGTCGGGGGTAAAAACCGATCCGGTCGCACGTACCCTGGAATCGAACCGTTTAGCTTGGCCCGGCACCTAGGAAGGGGACTTCGGTCTCCGGACTAAGGTAAAGTTTCCCAGCGAGATTTGGCGCCCACGAACAGGTCTTCACGAGAAATGCCGGGTGAGAGCGTTTTCACCTCCCCAAATAGAATTTCAAATGATTTAATTGACACGAACTTTCTAAGGCGAAACGGGACATCCCATTTCGCCTTATCACGTTTCGCCTTACACACAAAAAATTTCCCACCAGGGAATATTATCGACTTGAATGGTAATTCATAATGGGAGCGCAGAGCTTGTGATGTTGCCTATTTTGGCTCCCATTGTCCTGTCGGTTAGGTTACGTTAATAATACATTAATAATAATGACCCTTCATGTCGGGAACTTTTCTAACGTTGGAAGCGGCCCCGGCGCCCACCCAGCGTTGAATGACATGGGTACCTGGGGGAAACTCTAGGGGGTAAAGGCGGTCAGGGGTGTGATGCTGATCACATCACCCCCACTCACGACCGGATCAAGAAAGTGTGGGGCGTTACCCTCACACCCCTTCATAGTGTGGTGCTAAGCACAGGGGAGCACTTTACCTTTTTTTACTCTTCGTGTCGATTATATTCTGGTTAGGTTAGGTTAATAATACATTAATAATAATGACCCTTCGTGTCGATAATATTCCCTGCTGGGAAATTTTTGTGTGTAAGGCAAAACAGGATAAGGCGAAATAGGATGTCCCGTTTCGCCTTAGAAAGTTAGTGTCACATAAATCGTTTGAAATTCTATTGGGGGAGGTGAAAACGCAATAAGACGAAACGGGATAAGGCGAAACGGGCCGAAATCAGCAGTGAATGTCCAGACCGCCAGAAACCTGTTTGTGATATTTTTGGTGAAAGAAAATAACAGAAGTAAGATTCTAAAATGTGTAGGTATTTTTGTTTGGTTTCTTCCCACCCAAATTGAATGCACCAGATTTAGAATTTCCTCCTTCCTGAAATATATTTAGTGAAATAACTTATATATTTTTTTATTAATTGAACCAGAATATTTCGAAAAGGACAATCTCACTATAAAACCAGAGACATTTTGGAAAATAACTGGTAAAAACGAAAATAGTCAAAACGTCCGAACAAAAAGACGCGAGTTTTCTCCGCGCGAGCACTGCAGTGTTAAATTGGCATATTTCATCTCAAGTTACAAAATAATTAATAACAAAAATGAAGTTAATTAATCAGCATTCGAAGAATGACGAAATAAAAACGTGTTAACTCGAAAAAAAATTGAATGTAAGAGTACAGAAACCAGTTTGTTCTCATATTCTACAATTTCACCCAAAGAATAAATTTCACAGTCTCACAGTTTTCAAAATTCCAAAATATAGAGTTTTATATGCTAGGTCACACAATATAAACATTATGAATGATTAAAATTTGTGTCTAACTTTTAAAGCTTTTTCTTAAACGATGTGTGTAAAAATTAATAACAACATAGGATAACTATGCATTTCAGTACACTAACTGCATGAAATGTCAAATAATCTAAAATTTTGAGTATTTTTGCAGTGATTATATGCCCATATAGTAAGTCATTGTCACAAAAAATAGACATTTTAGTGTCCGCTTTTACGTTCAAATAATCGGGACATCGGCTAATACGGGTCACCTTATGCTACCCAGGTAGGAACAAAATCAGAGAACGACGACGCTTTTCCCCCCATCTTCTGACGCAAGCACACGTGAATGAAGACCGTAAGAAGGTTTCCGTTATTACCCGCTCTGCAGATGGGCCTCAGCTACCTTCTGCTCTGTTAAAACCTTTCCGACGGAAACCGGTTTATATTTTCTGCGCTCGTAAAAGGCCTGCGGAGAATCCAGAGCGGTAAACATTTAGGTGAGGGAGACACGAACGGCTGCTGATGATTCTCCGCTTATTGACCTACGCGCTTTGAGCTAGCGTGCGGGTTGGTCGTTGCATGTTCGCTTCACAAGTTGATATGATACGATTCCCTTTTTCTCTTCCCTGCAATGACCTTCAACCAGGGTTTAAAAAACGGCATTTCAGCTGAGTATTAGTATAGATCGCATCCCATTTCACCTAATAACAGGCGCGTATCTAGAAATATATATCGAGGGGGGGGGTCCGAACAGGTGTCTCAAATTAATAATAATGTTGTTTAAATTAAAATAATTACAATTAATAATAATAGAGGAAAAGGTCTAAATACGAGCCCCCTTTTTATGTTGTCATTTTCGGATGAAAAAAATTAATATATCAAGCACCTGCCTTTAAAATGCATATCTATGAAATATGTACTTACATGTAATAGCATGCTAAAGTATTGAAGATCTCAATTTTTTTTTAAAAAAAAAAGCAATTTCCAAAAAATAGTAAAATTATGTATTTTAAAATTGTAGTCTAAATATGGGCTACTAAAGTTATTTTCAGTTCTTACGGCGGGCGCTCTAGAAGCTGGCAGGGGAAGTGGGGAGCGGGGATTACGCAACAGACCAACCAGACAACAGCAGTGGCGCCGAGAGACACGACGCGGCTGGAAAAAGTACTACGTGAAACTCGTTCTACTGGCCGCTACGTTTCTTATCGTGCTGGATTGGTCGCTTCCCCGCTCCCCACTTCCCCTGCCAGCTTCTAGAGCGCCCGCCGTAAGAACTGAAAAGAGCTTATAGTGGCAATATCACAAAAAGCAATTAAAATTTGAAAACAACAGTCATCTATCGCTAAAACATTATAAAATTCATATTTATGAATAATCTGTTGTTTTGAAAATCACGCGGAATGGGAAAAATCGAAATTAAGAAAAACATCCAAATATTTGTTGAAAATGTGATCTCAACATTAGACCTCATGTCATAACCCATATTTAGACCATAACGCTACTTTTCTTCTTCAATTTATTTTCGATCTCTGTGGTACGTATTTCACAAACAAATCATGGCATTATAAAAGCCCACATTCGTTTTACGTACCACTAATATCATAACCTATACAAAGCAGATGAGAATTCAGAAAACGCTGAGTTAAAACATACCTGCAAAGAGTTTTCGGAGGTCGCAATTCTATAACAGCGTCCAAGGCCGAAATTAACCACCACTTTATTTTGCGAATTGGCACCGCAACCTTTATCCTTGACAGATAACCAGTTCCAATAGCCTCTGTCAGGCTGCAGCACCCGGCAGCGCTGATAACTCCAAAACCCATATTTAAACCTTCGCCCATATTTAGACCTTCTCCTCTATTAATTAAAATATTGAAATTAATTATGTTTTTATTGCATGAATAGGTAAAAAGACGGTATAAGGATTGTGATAACAGCATGTATTCATTATCTAGTTTACGTATAGCTAAGGTCGGCAAAAATTGAATATTTAATTAATATAAAAAAAAATATGTTAGATCCATTTGACGAAAAGTAAACCTCTTGGTAATATTTTATGCATGTTATTATAAGTAGTAATAGATCTTGCATAAATTTTCTCTGGTACTGTCATTCCAAGTCTTATGATCCCTTGCCTTCCAATTAGTTCGGCGGAAATAAATAGCCCTTCATTAAAGAACAAGTAATAATAATAACCCATAGCTCTACAGCCCGATGAGGGCCTTGGCTTACCTACCGACTGCTGGTCTCCCTCCCACACTGTTCCTCCGTCACCTGTTGTAGCGTGGAGATCTTAGACCAGTATTGGAGTGTCGGGGGATCAGCCCGACGAACCCCCAGCCGTTGTTGTAGGTCTTCTTGACCGGGTTACGCTCACTCACTCGGAGCTTCCCAATTTCCTCACGATGGTGGGTTGCCACCGGCCCTATACGTAGGCCGAATAAATTCCGACCAGAGCCGGATTCGAACCTACGCCGTCCCGCAGCGAACGATCTCAAGACGAGTGAACGCCTTAACCCGCTCGACTACGGAGGAGGACCAAAGAACAAGTATATTTTCATTATTTAATTTTATTCATTTTATAATGTCATTATTCAATTTCAGTAATTAAGTCTTTCCGGGGAGGGGGGGTCGGGACCCTCTGAAGTTCCCCCAAATGGCTTATCATATCAGCACTTGTCTTTAAAATCTGACAGCTGTCCACCAGTTTAGGCGAAATGGGATATCCCGTTTCTCCTAATTCCATTTCCCCTAAAACAGCTGGAAGGGAAATAATTTGCAAGTGAGGGCAATTTTTGACGGTGATCAACGTAAACAACCAAACAATTCGGAGCACGTGCCATTGCTAATTACGAACTGTCACATGAGCCAAAGAGTCGGGAGTTGCTTCTAAAAAGGAGCATTGTCACACAATCTAGCAGTCGAGGGAGTTTGTCCTATTTTCTATAAGATAAAAGAAAATATATGCAAAGTATAAGTAACACCACACCTAACCTAATCTGTCCATTTTCTATTGGCTGGACCATTATGTGACATCAAGGAGAGCTAACATGTTGAGAGATCGTTAAATTATCCTCATTTGAAATATTTTACTTTCAACAAGTTTAGGAGAAATGGGATTTTGCGAAAGGGTTTATCCCGTTTCGCCTAAAATGGCGGCCAAGTCATAAATCATACTATATTGTGCCTTCGATAGACGAGTGCGATAAGTGGTTGATGTTCGATCTCACCGCCGAAGTTTCTGGGTTTGAGCCCACTTCTGGGCGTTACTGTACTCGACTGTCTGTTCATCAATTTCATCAACTCATTCTCATTTTACGATTAGTCCAAAAAAAAAGTGCCAGAAAATGGGACGTAAAACAGCAAGATACGAGACAATAAGGAGGTGGTCCAGTTGTCAACTTCCTTGCCAGAGTGATTTGCACAGCGCGCCGCGACTCCAGGAGTCCCAGTTTTGAATCATAGGTAATATTGGATGTAGATACTTGTCTTCCCTGTTCAAAATTAAAAGACGGGCCTCCCGATGAAGTAGTGTACTGAAAGAGTGCCGGATTTGAATCCCAAATAGCTCGGATCCCACTATAAACTCTAGGCGAAGTCCCAATTAGGATATCTATGCAAGAAATAAAAGAAACAATCAAAACTCTTTACACGGTATAGAAGTTGCATTGCGTGTTCTCATCTACTTGTAATTTTACACGTAGGTAGGTAGAAAAGAGACTGAAAAATATAAATACAACAATTTTAAAAAAAAAATAGATCAATCTTCTCTCAAGAGTGTCAATATAGCCAATCTCTTCATTTCGTTCGTCCACAATGTATGGGCAAATTAAATAATCAGAAGGAGAGATGAGGAAATTTTAAAGAAAACAGAGAGAAAGAGATAAAGAGGAAAAACAGAAAGGAAGAAAACGACAGAGTGATGAAGAGAGAGAGAGAGAGAGAGAGAGAGAAATACTCCTGGGAAGAGAGAAGATAAAAGAAAGCAACAGGCAGGTCATAAAGAGAGAATAAAGTCATGAGGGGGCGAGATTAACAGAGACGGAGAGAGAGGGGTTATTAGGGAAAAGACAGAGATTTTCACCCACAAAAATTTCCTTCCCCTGCAGAACAAAAATTTCTAAATCCCTGCTATGGATTTATCCACCCCCCCCAAAAGAAAATGCAATTGAACGCATATACCATTTCTTAAGTGTAGAACAAACACCACTGAAAAATAATTCGGGAAAATATGTAGTTATTTAGCCTTTAACACAATTCGCATCTGAGTCTCTATTTGTAAGTAGCCCATTGTTTAATGTTTACATTGTCGTTGGTAACAGACGTTTAACAAGGAGCTCCCACGGTAGTGCTGCAATGAGCGTTTTTTTTTTTTTTGCTCGAGCAGCAAATAATTCGCACGGGCAACGGCAGATGGCAGACAGAATTGATAGTTCTACCGCTCGAACGAGCGGAATACACTCGAACTCTTGAACTCTATTAGTACACGTATTTCCGTCATTTTCTATGGAATTGGGCCCTCAAATATTGATCGTGAATTGGAAGACGCAGTGAAATTTAAAATAAAGTGAACACAGTCATCATCTCCATGTTAAAATGTAATTTTGTCTATCTTGCCAATACAAAGCAATGTATGAAAATGAATAGATGTTTATAGGTTGAAACTACCAGGACGAGCTTTTACATATACATTTATACGATTATTATTACATTGAAATTATATTTGATACTCTATATGTTCGAGTGTATCACGCTCGAGCGTGGGAGATTCGATCGAGTATTTTCGAGCGAAAAGGGTCCAAGGCAGTCCTCTATGGACCCACACTAACAACGTTGCTCCGTCCATTGTTAAGCTCTTCTTAGAATGTAAATATAAGGTAAACCTGCATAGTATCGGATACTTTTTGAAATCACCATAATTAACCCACGAAAATGAACAGAAATGCGTAATTTTTGGTAATATGAACTATTGGTACCTTACCTTTTGCCTTGTGATGTGTTGTACAGTACAAAATTAAAAACAATGCAAATTTGAGGAATCGAATAAAGACGTCCTAATATCGGATAGTGGGTATGCCTAATATCGGATAGGAATTTAACATTAATTTAATATATATTAACATTATATTTGAAAGGAAATTACATTTCATGATAGAAGCAACCTATTATTTATTTTGCTGGAGGTTTGGAAATGTTCAAAAATAACAAGGATCACAAAAGAATGATTAGTACAAAAGTATGAATAACTTGTTATGCTTTACAGAAATCACTTCCAGTTGTCACTATCAGCTCTTTGCTCCATTGCTTTCTCTTCGACATCTGTAACAGAACAATAAAGAACCTGTTGTGAAAACTCCATAATATCTGATACTTGGCAGGTCTCCCTATCCGATATTATGCCGAAAGCGACCTCGTGGGAAATATAACCTTAATATCAAACAAAGACATTTACCGGAATAGGAATAGCATATCAACATACTCTATTATTCCATCTTTCTATGAAATATAAATAAGCTATAGTTTCTCCTTACCTTCAATGTGAAAACCTTTGATGATGAAATGCTTCCAAAAACTCGGAAACTGAAAATTCATGTTTTCGTCGTTCGTGCAGGCCCAGACGGACGTACGTAGTTCAGTGAATTGCTGCAGATAGCAGCACCCACGATCCGAGAAACGAGAGTATCCGATATTGGACGGATATCTGATATTATGCAGGTTTACCTTACTGTTTCTAAATTACGTATAAATGTTATCATAAGATTAAATGTCCTAGGTAAGAACTACAGTTCTAAGGTACTTAAAACCGCAAGGAAATAGCTTAGTTTACTAAAAGTTAACATATACAAGGTGACCCAGCGTCCATCTACCATTTTGATTCGCGTAGTACTCATGTGGCCCTAGAGCAACGATGACTCGATGTGCGCAGAAGTGTTCAGCGAGAGAGGCCATTTCAGTAAACATGGAGCGTTGGACGGCCGCACATGGCGGATTTGCTGTTGAGACATTTTTTTTAAAGAATGGTGAAACTGTTGTCATGACGCAGCGACTGTTTAGACGGCATTTCATCACCAACACCAACTGGGTGAAGAAGTTTCGCAGATCTAAACACACTCAAGCAGAGAATTGTGAAGGAAATTAATGCCATACCGGCAGCAACATTCTTGCGTGTGATGGAAAATGTGGTTACTTGAGTGTGCAACCAGGATGGTGTGATTGTCAAAACATAATGTTTCTTGTGTAGTGAGAAATGGCATGCATGCGTGTTTAAGATATCACTGTTGTCAATAAATCTTATCAATGATTGAAGACACAGTATATGTTTGAAAATGTTAGATGAACGCTGGGCCACCCTCTAAAAATTTGCATACCCAAAAAAACCTACCCCTCCCCCCCGAAATGAAATCACAAAAACGCCACTGAGTGGGCATCCCGCCCAAAGCAAAAGGCTTAATTAGCTTAATTTACCCAGTGGGAGAAAGAATCAGAGAGAATGAGACAGATACAGAGAGGAAGAGACAGAGAGAGTGTGTCATGGTGCAATAGAAAGATAGATATGGGATAGAGGTAGAGAAAGATAGGAAGATCTAAATAAAAAGAGAAACGGAAGAAGAATAAAAGATTGATTTGGTGTTTTAAGTCCACTTTAATCACAGTAAGGCTAATCGGGACTGGGCGTACAGTTTTAAAGTAGGATCCGAACCACTATGTGCCTCGACCGGGTATCGAACCCTGTACCCCTTGATTACAAGGCGATGACGCTACCACTGCGCCATCGGGGAGGCCCGAAGAATTAAAGAAAAACTATGTATAGAATGGAGACAGAGAATGGAAGATATAGAGAAACAGACGAAGAAATAAAGATATAGATATAGAGAAAAAGATAAAAATATACAGGGTGTCCGGATTGTAATTAGTGTTGCCCACGGGACGAGACGGGACAGGCTTTTAAAAATTCCAGACGAGACGAGATTGATCATGTGTCCCGAGACAAACGAATATTTTCGAGACGAGACAGGCCAAAGTCTCGTCTCGTGGGCAACACTAATTGTAATGCCCTAATTTAAATTTTTTATACTGAACATATGAGACCATTTTGTTTCGTATGCCAGATGGTAGATGGTAGCATAACTGCGAAAATTTGAAATAGTTACAAGAAAGAAAGGTCACGTTGTTTGTTTGTATTTCAGGTGGTGAAAGAATTCAAAGTAACAATTTGCCTTTAAATCTCAAGTTGGCAACCAATGCTGTGGGGGGTATGTCAACAACATGGTGTATTCAACCAGAGTGACACTATGGAACAGCTTCGTGAAAGGATTACAGTTGAGAGTGGGACAGTACGGGCTGGACAAATTCCGTGCCACTTATGACTATGTATATTCATTTATGCATAATTTATTTCGATACATCAAATACACATGGAGTTACAGACAGTTGCCATTAGGGCGTTTCAATTCGGACACCCTGTATATCTCAGTAGTAATGCGAACCAAATCGCGTCACCTGAAATATATTTGGTCCATCCTTGAGCCCAAGTTTCTGTGGCAATCTCACTTTCAATCTAACATGGGCACAAATAGGCTAACCGCGACGGGATCTACAGCTTACAGTGGGAACCAAAAAAACACAATACCGGGAATCGAACCCGGGAACCTTTCGTTACGAGATGGTATCCAGGTCAAACCAGTTACGAGCAACGCCAGACTACGTCATAAATTAACTTTACGATATGATACCAGTAATTAGGTAAAGTAATGCATCAACCTTAGCATTCACAATTGCCAACCGCACTGTTATTAAACGCCCAAAGCTTGCTTTCGTAACAGAATTGCTAGATATCGCGAAGGCTAACAGCATTTGTAGTGACTTTCTACAAATTGGAAGCTTTGCACGCGCGTGTGGCTCGTGTCTCGCGGCCATTTTGTCACGTGCTCGCAATTTAAGCCATTGCACGCAGTGTATCCAACTGTGGCGGAATATCGCCGATTAGAATAATATTTTTAGGGAGTTTTGAGGAGATGAGACAATTGTGATTTTTTTTCTAATTGTCAAATCGATACTGGTTTATAATAATAACAATAATGTATTTTCAGGACCGTCGCTTGTCTTCCAGTTTTGGCTAATCGCGACGATGAGTATGAGTGATGGTATGGTGAAATTGATGTAGGGACACTCACAAAAAGAAAGCATGTCTAGGGCGGGATTTGAACCCGGGACCCCTGGCGTCGTAACGCGCTAGGCTGACACTCCGCTACGGAACTCGTGTGTGTGTGGGGGGGGGTGAGTGTGTGTGTGCGTATATATCTATCTATCTATCTATCTATATATATATACAGGGTGTCATTTTAATGGCGCCCACGGACCACGGAAACGTATAGAGGACATCAAAACAAACAACTTTTCTCAGTAACATTTTTCTCGTTGGAGCGTCGTTTCAGCGCTACAGTCGTTCAAAAAAGCCCGTTTTGCCGCCTGAATGCTGGCAACCCAACACAACATTTGATAGCATTTGTGACGTCATATCCCGTCGTGAAGCGATGCGTTCCAGGGTTGCCAGGAACACACATATTCTGTAAAAAATGACATAGCTACAATCAGCCACATTATGTACCGTAAAACAAAACGAGAAAACACGTTCTGTAACCTAACAGGAAGTAAACAAACGATACGAAAAATGGTAGAAAGAAAATAGAATTCAAGTGGAAGTGGTCATATCGAATTTTGTATCAGCTTGCATGTCAAATATTTGCAAATCTAGTTACCAAGTTGGCATCTACAATTTAGTCTATCCACTTCGTCCTTCTGATACTAGTTGTCTGTGACACACCACTGAACAGATGACAAAATAGAAATGAAAGAACTCAAAATTCCAAAGGTAAGCAACACATAATATAATGTATATTCAGGGCATTATGAGGCAAGTGACAAAAATGGTTGAAAATACAGGGATATAAATAGTAGTAAAACAAACTCTCCGACGACTATGTGTTTATCTATGCACCGGATACACATGTAATAGTTTGCAACTGTGAACAGGGCAGTATATACATGCTACTGATTCATCATTAGATTGTTACTGTGGCTGTACGTGTTTTACCCGTATGTTACTGTGGTTGTACGTGTTTTAGCCGTAATGTAACAACGTGAACCTCAGATACTTCCGTTATCAGCACAAAGTACCACAAGGCATCTGGACACAAACCTGTAGATATCAACCTTGCAACGAGATTTGCAAATATAATTGACATGTAGCTGGGCGTAAACAGCCACATGTAAGTTGTAAGTACAATAAAAGTTATTGTTCTTGGTATTTGACATGTAGGCTGAGACACAATCCGATATTGACTCTTCATTTTGAATACGTTTTTACAATTTCTCATGTCGTTGGTTCACTTCCCCCTTCCCCTGAGATGACTGCTGATCTTCTGGCTGGTAGGTTATGATGTTCGGTTTACTGGACGCGTTTCTCGCTTCGTTTTACAGCTAATAATGTGGTTGGTATTTTGTCATTTTTCACAAAATTTGTGTGTTCCTTGCAACCCTACCATGCGCTGTTTAGTAGCAGGAAATGACGTCACAGATACGATCAAATGTTGGGTTGGGTTGCCAGCATCCAGGCGGCAAAACTGTCTTTTTTGAACGGCTGTAGCGTCGAATTGACGCACCAACGTGAAAAATGTTACTGAGAAAAGTTGTTTGTTTTGATGTCCTCTACACGAATCTGTGGTCCGTGGGCGCCATTAAAATGACACCCTGTATATATATAGATATATATATATCGTAACGAAATGTTAATACTGCGTTGGGATCGAACCAGAGACCCTGAGCTGTCTATTGGGTGGCATAGTTATTCATCTTTCAGATGGTTATCATTCGCTTGGCCTAAATGTGATATATGCAAGGGGTTACATTTAAAGGAATGGCAATAGAATTAACTTAAGCTAGATATGGGTTTTGTACTCTCCATGACTGAACCGATATGGATTAAGGATATTACTCGCCTCACAATTAGAGATGAAGGTTGTTTCCATAGATTGTCTTCTCAATTGTCACATGTCTGACCTTCCTGACAGAATTCACTCTCCTTATTCCCCCCTGACCTTCCTGTCAGAATTCACTCTCCTTATCCCCCCCTGTTTAATAATCGTCCCCCACTTCCTTTTCTCTCCAATCTGCAATCCTTACGCTATCCCGTTCACGCGCCAACTGTCCTCTACCCTTTCGATTCCGCCTAGCATTCAACAACAGCCTCTCAAGTCAATAACCTAACGTTTGCCTAATTACTTATTCAGCATTCCTTTCTCTGCTTCCTGCTATGTTAAGAATAATCGCGCATCGCGGTAGCTCAGTCGTTAGGGTGTCTGACTACCATGCGAGAGACCCGGGCGGGAATTTTTTCCACCTGTTCAAGCTGCTCCGGCGCCCACACAGCGTCATATAAAGTGGGTACCTGGAGGAAGCTAGGAGGTAAAGTCGGCCAGGGGCGTGGTGCTGATCACATCACCCCCACCTTGGAGCCCTAATTCCACATCCCGTATGCGCCTTCATGGCGTGGTGTAAAGCACAGGGAGCACTTTACTTTTATATATATATATATAAAGCACATAGACACGATTTTTCTAAATTTCTCGACTGTTTGTAATCCCGAATATCGGGAAATTATTTCCAGAAATGGGAATCGTGACAGGGAATTGTTTATTTCAGTCCGAAGTTTCAAAAGCCTGCACATCACTAATAAATTTGCAAAAACTGGAAACTTGTGATGTGTGGGGTAATTTCAAATTACTTTTCACTTACTTTAACGAGAGCTGGTAGATTTACAATCTACATTCCCATTACTGGAGTGGATTTACAGTTTAATAAAGTTGTTATTGTAAAGTAATGCAGTCAGTTGTTCATACAAAAATTATACTCCATCTGTGGGCAAAGTATTAAGAACACTAAGATTTAAATATTACCATACAAAGGAAGTAACGAATGAAATCATGTCTGTAATTTCAGGGGAGTTTCAAACCTCGATCCCCTCCATCAGCACACTTACTTATTTTATTGCATTTGGGTTAATCGAAACGACGGTACGTAATGTCTGATAATTGGAAGAAATGAATGAAAGACCAAACCTTCTGGGTGTGAGCGTTCGAATCTGAGCAAGCAATATTTTGATTATTTACTATTTTGAGTAGCTTTTTCTTGATTTTGACTAATCACGATGATGAGACGCAAGTGATGGGATGGCCAGACCGGGATTCGAACCTGCAAACTCCACTTGCTCGGCCACTGAGGCATCAAATGGTAGTAAATGTAAGGTGGAGAGCAACAGCTCTTGCAACATACATCTGAGATGAACATAAAATGTATAATAAAGAATATGTAAAGTGCTCCCTTGTGCTTTGCACCACGCCATGAAGGCGTTAAGAGGGTTTGGAGTTACGGAACCACACTTTATTGACCATGGCTGAAGGTGGGGGTGATGCGAGTTTCCTCCAGGTTCCCACTTTATACGACGCTGGGTGGGCGTCGGGGCAGCTTGAACAGGCGGAAATAATCCCGGTTCTCCCCTGCCGGGGATCGAACCCAGGTCTCTCGCATGCTAGTCACACGCCCTAACGACTGAGCTCAGAAGGAATTATAAACTTCTCTTTGTACACGAGCACAAATAATTATTTGTACAAATGACGTCACTTTATTACTTATAGCACTGTCATCATGTGAATATGGTAAAAGGGACAGTTCCCTGTGGATATGGCACCATACCATGACGGCACATTTAGGGGATGTGGGAATATGGTCCCACACATTCTCGATCTCGGCCAATTTTTTTAGGTGATGTGATCAGCAGCAGGCTCTGGCCGCTTTTACCCGTCAGGGTTACTCCCAGGCACCCATTCAGGCTGAGTGAGTGCCGGAGCCGCTTTATGCGGGGACAAGGTCGGTAAAATTCCGACCTTAAATCACCCATCCGGGGAATCGAACCCGGGTCTCCCGTGTGGAAGTCAGACTCCCACAAAATGTCAATGATTTTGTGTTTTATATATTATGTTCTGTTGTTAGAAATACTTTCAGCGTAAAGTGTCTTTATCCACCTAGCCAGCTGTTCCCATTATCAAAACTCAGAAACCTTGCAATTAAGGGGTCTTACTTAAACTGTAGGTCCAGTCCCAATTACCCTTACAGCGCATAATGTGGACCTAAACACCAAATCAATCAATCAATTCAAAATTTTGAATAACAAGCAGTAACATTCATGGTAGCTTGCCGTTGGCAACACTTGTTTGTACATGAGATGGTTGCCTGCAAGGATACATGTGTTATCCTTGTAGAACTTAGGGGAAAGTCGAGATGACTTTGTAACAGGTTTTTCATTCCTTCGTGCTTTCTCGCGATGGGAAAAGATCTGGCATGGGTCCAGTGCTGTTAGGTAAGACTAGATAACACTTTTCCCGGGTCGCTATCATTGCCAACTTTGAAGTTGTTCGCGAGGTTTCTTCTGCAGTGAAAGTTGTTGTGGATTTGAGGGCCACTGGGCGGCATTTCTTCTCGCACGCTCACCTCCTGCGTTAAGTAACCGATGCATTACGCACGAGGAAAGGAAGCTTGAGCTGTGGTCACGGCACGTATCCTGGTGTTCAGTTTCTACTTTGGTCTTTTTTAATTCGCTTTTCTACCTCTCTCTCTCTCTCTCTGAGAATTATTGAATTAACGATCATTACATTAAATATAATGGTGAAAACCCAAGACCCTTTCCTTCATGGCCCGTCACGCTATTCACTCCGCTCTCTTATGGATGGCTCAAGTGCTTCAAATCCGACGCCTACACTCTGTCTGATCAGGCGAACGGAAACAAATCTCTGCGCAAGTAGTGACGGGAGATGGCTCCACCAATGAACACGCGAGAGTGACCGGGATTGCGTGGAGGGGAGGAAAGCGACTTCAGTTAACAACTTTCCCAGTAGCGTGTACTGCTTTGCTCTGCCTACTCGATTTCCCCCAGTTCTCTGCCGCTATGCGCGACCTTGCTCCAGAGTTATCTGGGACAGTGTATAGGTAGACGAACACTTCCAGTGGTCTCGTCACCAGGTTCGAATTCCGTCATGATGTTCTGTACCAGAGGTGCTTAGCCTCCCCGATGAACAGTGATCCAGAATGCCGAAAATGTCGGCAAAAATAGAAATTTTTACTTTTCGGTAAAGGGATAAGACATGACCAGTTCTTTAAACCAGTAAATGGGGCAGGAAACTGCCAGAGAAATTTTTCTCTAAATCTATTATTTGTTCTTGTTTCCTGGCCGCATAGTGAAAATAGAATTTCCGTACTATATTTTGTACGTACTTTTAAAACTTGTTCCTCGGGCACTAAAATGTGCTAAGTATATTCACAGTTTCCCACTAATGCACAGAAAATGAACACTCATATGAATTAAAATAAAATAAAATGTTTTTGCCTTGAAAATACAAAAGTTATATTGAGTTAGCATAGCTTTCCCTGCTATTTCCCGCGATGATTTTCGGTTTTGATACGCGGTGGAGGCACCTAGTGGTTCGTATCCAACTTTAAACTGTAGGTCCAGTCCAGATTAGCCTTAGTGTGCATAAAGTGGACTTAAAACACCAACTCAATCAATCAATCCCGCGACGGTTTTACATTTTGCTGCTATTGGATAATTTAGCATCTTTATGAACTCGTGCTCTGCTGTTAATGAACCATCTTGCAGCCATGTAAAAAACGTGAACACGTGTTTTGGCGCTGTGAAATGGGAGTTCCCCGATTTCGCTATCAGCTGATGTTCCAATACATATCGCAGCAGTGGAGTGTACAATGATTTATCCATAACACACTCCTAACTTTCTTATCACAGTGAGGGACAAGAAACACCGGATAATGCAAGCGAAGAAAACGACAATGAAGCCAACACAAAAAGAAATTCAACTGTATTGCTGATAATCAGTGGCGTAGCAAGGGTTGGGCGAAGTGGACGACCGCCCGGGGCCTCGCGTCCCATGGGGCTTATACGAAAAATGTAATAAATACAAGTGAGAAAAAAATATGGAAAAGGCATGTTACAAACAGTATTTGGTTTTTTTTTTCTTTTTTGTGATTGTGTATGATTTTGTATGCTTGGGTTTCTTCCATGGTTCTGTGTAGCTTATAAGAGCCAATAAGGTTTGAACTTTCAGCCCTCCCCCATGCGACGCGGGAGGAAGTATAAATATAGCCTGTGTCAGAGGACGGGAGAGTGTGTTTTTGAACTGGATAGCAGAAGGGAGAGCGATCTTCGGGCTCCAGTGGCCTCCCTTGAGAAAAAGCATCCCGAGGCAGTTCTGCCGATGCTCAGCTTTCCACTTGGCAGTTCTGCCGTGGGGCTCACATTAGAGGAATGTAAATAATGTAACTTAGAGAATTATTGGAAGAATCCGAGCCTTGTTTTGTTAAATTGTAAATAAATGTATAAAGCCCATTTCTGCGAGGTTTCAGCAATCACCCTGCAACATTAATTCAGTAAGTTCTTGCCTGTGATTGATTCTTTGGTTCCGAGCGCTCTGGTGAGGAACGGGATGGGAACCCAGGACTAACGAGCCTATTTAGTTGTTTATTTGGGTTTTTCCTGCCAGAAGCGGCCCGGTAAGGGTGGAGTGTTGCGGAACAGTCAATAAAATTAAAACATTTTGTTTTTATCTGGCTTGAAATTCTAGTTAAACGTTAACATTTGAATGAATACGTCAAAACGGGCGTAACATACAGGCAGGAGGGCCCAAAGCCTAAGGGGCCCTGAAAAAGTAATACTTGGATATTTATTTACCCACTTATTCTTTTCTTGAATATCACGTCCTTTGTCTTTTCATCTTTCTCTTGACCTTTCATTCCCGATTTTAATATGTTAACCATAAAGCATTACCAATTACAACGAAGCAAATGGGAGGCATTTAAATGCTTGCGTTGTTTACAACTCAAGGAGGTCATGGATAATTTGTTCTCCCTTCCTTCCTACAGCTTCAGATTTCAGCTCCCGGAAAACAGAGAAATGGACTGTTTAAAGTTAGTGGTGTAAGTCACTTTGTAAAAAAAAAAGACTTGGACACAGAAACCAGATCGAGATAAGTCAATCTGTTAACAGAAAACGTGAAGTAAGTCAGAGATTTATTCAACTGGCAACAGATGACAATTTAAGGTCTAGTGTTAAAGGAAACAGCTGCTGTGTTGATCAGCAAATTGCTGTCAGCCAGACTCCTTTTTTTAAAAAAAGAAAGTGACTTACACCACTGTAACTTCAACCCGTCCAAATACATTTTTAAAGTGAGTAAAATTATTAAATGTAATTTTGGTCAGTAATTTATTATTATTTAAATATGATAATTTGCTGACGTATCCCTGAGGATTTTGTATCGATTCACATTGAAGTTTCAAATTTCAGGAACCGATGGGGCCTCGCATTCTAATCTCGACTAGGGATGGCCAAACGGATCCGGATCCGGATCCAAAAGTAACGGATCTGGATCCGGATCCGAAAATACCGGATCCGGATCTGAAAGTTCCGGATATGGATCCGGATCCGAGAGTTCCGGATCCGAAAATTTCGGATCCGCATCCGGGTCTGAAAGTTTCGGATCTGGATCCGGATCCGAAAGTTCCGGATCCGGTCCGAAAATTCCGGATCCGAATCCGGATCCGAGAGTTTCGTATCTCAATCCCATTATAATATTACCACACCTTAAAAGGTATTATGATCTTCGATTACAAAGAAATTTTTCATTAGTTAGTCCTACAAGAATTTTTTTCAAGTGTTGTTCCTAAAATACTTTGCTACGCATCGGCTAACACACTCGTGCAGAAAAATAATCTTACTTGTTTAACATAAAATTTCAGAGGTGATTTTGTAAATGACATTGAAACGAATATGTATTCATTCGAATGTATTGGAAATGAAAACACACATAAATGTGAGACATTCCATTCCAGGATGAAACCTTTAACACATATAACAAGATAGAAATGTTATACAAAAATTATACAATTGTTCTACAGTTACAGTTTTACAAATTAAAATAAAACATTATAATATATGCACTGTTATATAATTACAAAGTGTAAGACTAACAAGGGAGGTTATCTAAGTGTCCCCCTCCGATATCCATGAAAATTGGCAGGCGTATAGTGGAGCCCAAATGAAGAAATACGTGTTTTTTTTTGTTTCGGCTAAAAAAATGTTTTAGTGGGCACCCCCCCCCCCTCAAATGTCAATATGAGGACAAATTTAAGTGTGCATTTGACCTATGTGTCCCCCTCCGATTTCCATGAAACTTGGCAAGTGTATAGTGGGGCCCAATGGAAGAAATACGTGTTTTTTTTGTTTCAGCTAAAAAACGGTTTTACAGGGCACTCAATTTACCCACTCAATTGTCAAGATGAGGACAAATTGAAGTGGGGATCTGACACCTGTGTCCCCCTCCGATTTACATCAAACTTGGCAGGTGTGTGTATAAACGGGCCCAAATGAAGAAATACGTGTTTTTTTGTTTCAGCTAAAAACTGTTTTAGGGGGCAAAATCCCCTTAAATGTCAATATGAGTACAAATTGAAGTAAGGATCTGACCCCTGTGTCCCCCTCCGATTTTCATGAAACTTCGCAGGTGTATAGATGGGCCTAAAGGAAGAAATACGTGTTTTTTTGTTTCGGCTAAAAAACTGTTTTAGGGGGCAAAACCCGCCTCAAATATCAAGATGAGGACAAATTGACGTGGGGATCATCTGACCCCTGTGTCCCCCTCTGATTCCCATGAAATTTGACAGGTGTATAGAGAGGCCCTATGCCATATTTACGTGGTTTCGGGGTCAGATCCCCACTTCAATTTCTCCTCATCTTGACATTTGAGGGGGGGGGGGGGCTCTATACACCTGCCAAGTTTCATGGAAATCGGAGGGGGAGACTTAGACCTCCCTTGTAAGTGTATTAATTAATAAAATTCTGGATCCGGATCCGAAGGTTCTGGATCCGGATCCGAAAGTATGGGATCCGGATCTGAAAATTCCGGATCCGCGGATCCGGATCCGGATTTCGGATCCGCCAGGATCCGGATCTGGCCATCCCTAATCTCGACCAGGGCCTCGCGATATGTTGCTACGCCACTGGTGATAATTATTGACTGGCCCTCGTATAATACATTTCGAATTGCGTCACATCCTGTACTTTAAGTTCTCCGTAAACAGCACATTCTTCACAGTCGGCAATAAAGATAACATTTTAAAAAACTCTCACGTTACAAGTGTGCGCACATTTGCACTGACCTACATTCCGACATGCTGTCAAGAATTGTTCAACTATTGGAACACTTAGGATCGACATCGGGATCTTGTTATCTTGAAATTGAATCTTTATCGTTCGATTTATTTTTATCGTGTTGAACTTGCAATGAAACCTGAAGTGGTTGCACGTGAATTTGGACTTTCATTATCAAAGAGTGAATATAATGCTGGGTAACAATAGAGAACTTGCCTTGCTGGAACTGATTAGTGCCAACTGTCCATGTTATCTGATAGCTCCAGTGGCGTATCCTCAGGCGTTGCCCCATTTATCTACGCGCCTCCCCCTAGAAATAGCCTGCATGAGAAATTTTGAGAATCGTTCTGAGTAGAGGAAAAGATGACGACATACGCCGGTTCCTAAGTACGAGGTAGACCTGGTTTCTATTGTCGGGGAAGAGGAGGGGGGGGGGGTTGAAGTGGGGTTTTGTCCATATATGCCTCTGGAATTCACCAGCCTCTAATAAATTGGTACGTGTGGGCAACTCTGGTAAGTAAATGCTACCGCAGCGTGAAACTGATCACACCATCTACGGAAAATGATCGTGGATGTGAATGTGTGGGGACTACCTCCACATCCCCCCCCATTGGCCTTCACAGCATGTTGCAGCAGGGTGGATAAAAATAATAATTTTTAATTAGAAAATATTTTTTATGATTATTTTTTATTTAAATCGGATTTTTTTTATTTTAAGGATATTTCTTTTTTAAAACATCTTTTTGAATATATGTGTTTAGTTTTTTTTAGAAAGTCCTTTTCTAGTAAAGGCCCTGTGAAATATTTGAACAGTTTGATTAAAGCATTTTTTTAAAAAAAAATGCAAATATACATATTTCTTTTCTTTGTTTCGCCAAATTCTCACAGCAGTGGTGCCAAAATGGGCATTTACTTTTTCTTCATAGACAAGGCTTAGTATTTAAGAGGCCATAATGCGGGTTCAAAAAGTGGTGGGCAACTACGCTCCTAATCGTCGCAATGCATCAGTTTATTCTCTGTCATTTTTGTTGTACTAGAACCTTGAACACCATACTTTCTTTACTACTGCCTTACTTGATATTGTTGCCGTCACTATACTTTTTCGTGTATGTAACTCCGTAAATCTTCTCTTTGTGGCACCAGCCAGCTGGTGCTCTACAGAGTCCAACCGCTCAGAAAAGTAGCTACTTCCTTCACCAAGTTTTAGAAAAAATGATTGTAACATAATAGCATCAGAATTGCAATATATAATATGCACAACTTTGTATTGATATGTACTAA
Organism: Lepisma saccharinum; assembly: GCF_977018435.1. Classification (NCBI taxonomy): domain Eukaryota; kingdom Metazoa; phylum Arthropoda; class Insecta; order Zygentoma; family Lepismatidae; genus Lepisma; species Lepisma saccharinum. The sequence continues at coordinate 36,335,824 of NC_139235.1, read as the reverse complement.
CAAAGGGTTTTCCAATAAGAATGATATGATTTTGAAACGAACTGGCAACTGTGCTTCAAATGTTATAACTGTCACTAGTTGTCATTTGTGTTTAGTATCCTGTGAAAATTCATCATGGCTAAATACACGCTTCAAGAACGTTTCGTTATTATCCAAAAAAAAATATGAAAATAGACGTTCTTTTGAAACGTGAAACGGATCATAATTTTGGGCAAGAAATTATCTTCTCAGATGAAGCTCATTTCTCGTTAAGTAGATATGTTAACAAACAAAATTGTCGTTTTTGGTGTGAAAACAATCCACAAGAGATTCACGAGAAGCCCTTGCATCCGCAAGATGCCACTGTATGGTGTGGTTTATGGCATTGTGGCTTCATCGGACCATTTTTTTTTTTTTCAAAACGAGGTAGGAGATGCAGTTACAGTAACTGGTGAGCGGTACCGATTGATGTTAACAGATATTTTGTGGCCAAATTTAGATTAAATTGATTTGGAGGACATGTTGTTCCAACAAGACGGTGCTGCATGTCACACTGCTAATGCCACTATTGACTTATTGCAAGAACAGTTTGGTCAAAGGATAATTTCAAGAAATGCAACTGTTAGTTGGCCTCCAAGAAGTTGTGATTTAACTCCTTTAGATTCCTTTTTGTGGGGGTTATTTGAAATCTATAGTTTATGTAAACAGACCACGAACCTTTGATACATTAAGATTGAACATCGACCGCTGCATTCGTGACATTAGTCATCGAATTCACTTGTGTGCACGAAGTCGAGGTGGACACTTAAATGATGTGCTATTCAAACGACAAGGGTCCCGGGTTCGAATCCTGATCTGGGCATGGGTGTTCTTTGTAAGTGTCCCTTCATCAATTTCATAATATTATCACTCATTCCCATCTTCGCGATTAGCCAAAAGCGACAGAAAAACAAAGTATAAACCAAATCAATCATTTTCACCTCTTCATGCTGAACCTTATTAATATCCCAACCTATACAGGTATATATGGAAGCGGCCCCGGCGCACACCCAGCGTCGAATAACATGGGTACCTGGGGGGAACCCTGGGGGGTAAAGGCGGTCAGGGGCGTGACGCTGATCACATCACCCCCACTCACGACCGGATCAAGAATGTGTGAAGCGTTACCCCCACACCCCCTATACGCCTTCATGGCGTGGTGCTATGCACAGGGGAGCACTTTACCTTTTTACCTTTTTATACAGGTATATTTATTATCTAGTATCATCCAATGTCCGAGACTATTAGGTTTAGAAATGTGGAAGAGAAGCTGAGGCAACTTCTGTGATTACTCTTCCTTTGAAAGGAGACCGTTGGAGGTTCCATTAATTTCTCACTTCGGGCGGGTCTTTGCGAAAACTAAGTTAGCTAATTAAAATGTATAAAGGGGGACTGCAAAGTTTCGACGTCCTTGAAGAGTACTTGATGAATTTCTTATCTCCCCAAGCAAACAGCTAACTTCGCAGCTGTATCGTGAAGATAACGGAAACATCCCTTAGACTGTTTTCCGAATGCATTTTAATGACATCTTCACTTTACAAGTTCGCTGCATGCATCTGAAATCATCATGCACCAAGATTCCACCAAGTTGCATGAAAGATTCCACTAAATACGTCGCATAATGTGTTTATTTTCCTTTTAGTAGCAGGAAAAAGGATGGTGAAACATGTCTTAAACTTTTCCTCGCAGTCTTTTGTTATCATTATCTTGCAAAGCACACCAGTGAATGTCTGAACGCGACATCGGATGCATCCAGTAACACACAACGGTCGGAATACGATCGACGCTATGTTGAATGCGGTTACAACGATGATTGGATAGTTGCGATCGTGAATAGACTGGGTTGCTTCCTATCAATTGTGGACTTATTCAACATTTCCAGTTTCATTATTGTTATTGCACAATCGATATAACCAAGTTAACGATTTGAGTGTTTGAGTATTTATAGCCAAGTCGTTCTACCTAAAAATTATGTGATGTGCTTGTATGGTTATGTGCATTCCAAACAGAGTACGTTTAATGCCACTACGTAATTTTGAATCTAATCGCAGACAAATACAAGGTCTGTTGGGTATGTTTTGTTTAGTAATTTTCGTTTGACGTAGGTTCGAATCCTTCCCAAATTTGCACAAAACGAGTCACCATAACGCATATACAGGTTATTAATTACATCAAACTGTTGAAATTAAAATGATACTTTCTTCACAAATCAAGGTCCGCCACGCAACGTCATAAATACACGTGCCATTGGATATCTCGGACGGTTATACCTAAAAATTCCACCTTGAGAAAATTGGGATTATTTGTTGATAAAAATCATTGCAATGCCAGAGAGGGTAGCGGCAGGATAAACATGTTTATGCATAATTATTAGGATTATATTAAATGTTACCAATAGCTACTTATTTTTCCGCTTTCGTTCGTTTCTACGCTTGCCTCCGTGGCGATGTGGTTAGCACAGCGCGCTTCGACGCCAGGGGTCCAGGCTTGAGCATGGGTGATCTTTGTGAGTGTTCCTTGGCCAATTTCATCACATCTTCAACTTCGCGATTAGCCAAAAGTGGTGGAAAATCGAGGTAAAATATGCAAACATCTACCAATTCGTAACTGCTTATTACAACATGCAACTAGTTCCTATGCCAGATACAACAACATATCTATGTAGTATCTATTGTCTTAACATTTTATCGGAAAGATTCACAAGGTTCACAATGGAGTCTTACGTTTAGCTAATCAAGTTTCCATAGCGAAAACCTAAATTTCATTCAAATTACAAGTGTTATTGGAAACAACTCTATGTCGTTTATTAACTCTGTCATGTGTACTTATATGAGACTGTGGCGTGGATATGGAATATCTATTATGATTCTGCAGCGCGCGCCACCTGTAATGGATATCTGTGTCACCGGAATATTCCACGATAGGAATTCTCTCCGAAATTCCTGGGCGTCTTGGACAACTTCCAATACTGCAGACACACTCCTCGCTAATTTTCATTCCCCTCGCCTTCGCAGTTATTTACCTTTCACAAGTGTAAGACGTAAACACACGGAGGCACAACATGTTTATCCACGTGGTTAACCAAGGCGAAGAAGGGATTGGCATACTGGCGAATTTCACACGGAAGTTTTACCTTCGCACAACATTTACAGCAACGTCATTGACGTCTGGCCTATTTGTTTTTTTAGTTATTGCAAAACGACTTTCTTCAAAAAGGCAATTTACCTATTTTAAATTCATATTTAACACAATAGATAATGAGCGAGTCAATCAGGGTTGTCAATGTGGGCTTTCAGCTGTTAACTGGTAACACAATTACGTCCTAGATTTTCGTAATCGATACAGGCATTCGTAAAACCGACCTCCGCTGCGGAGTGGTTATCCCAGGGCGTTACGACGTTAGGGGCCCCGGGATCGAACCCCGGCCTGGGCATGGGTGTTCCATGCGAGTGTGCCTTCATTAATTTCATCGTATTATCTCGCATCATCAACTTCGCGATTAGCCAAAAGTGGCAGAAAAGCGAAATATGATAATATAAACCAAATCAATCATTAATCAAAACAGATATTCGGAGCAGTACAAAAAGAGGAAGAGAACAATTAACAAGAAAACTCTAGTCTACGAGTTATTACTTCGCTACTAGAATATAACACGTCATGTATAAGATGTATTTAATACTGCAAATGTTTTAAAGTAATTTCTGACAGTGCACAATCATGATACATTTATATTTATGTAAAGTCATGGTATTTTAATTCTTACATGTTATGAGTTCAATTGCCCGTCGAAATACTATTATAATTAAACACTCACAGCTCTACATAAATATCACGAACTTAGATGATCACAGCGGAATGTTTTCACACACACGAAGTGCATTATTGACAAACCTTTTATGTATCAACCTTATAAAGGTCTGAAAAAACCGTACTCAAAAATGAATGGTGTTCAGTTCTAGGACATTTAGTAGAAAGACTGAAATGACGTGAAGTCTTGCTTCTAGAGTTTATTATTTTTTTAAGTCAACTTTATGCACACATAGGCTAATCGGGATTACAAGACGGCGACGTTACCATCTTGCTCCTAAAGTGGAATGCGCGTAAGTACAGTATTACCAAGTAAATTTTCCATCGTGTTTATTCTTTTCGTTTTACTCAATAAGAGCGTCAAGATTTGAAACAAAAACGCCAAACAACCCATTTAACAACCTCTGCAGCAGCACAAGTAAATATCAGTTCCTTAAAAACATGTACAATGCAAGAGAAGAATATTCATGACCAATTTGCCGAGCAATGCCTGTGCATCCCACTGTACAGAGCGTGGAGTGATCAATATATTGCGGAAATGTGCGTTCCGAATTAACAGAATGTATAACGAAAGGTATGCACGTTTGTTGCAAACCTCGTATTACAATATATATATAGCCTACATTTAGCCGAAGAGTGCGCTTATTTTTGCGTATGTATGTACGTATATACGTAGCTATGTGTGTTACATGTAATATGATAATCCCTTTTCTTATCAGTTTCTGTTTAAGAATTTCCACATAACACTGCATAAAACACAACAAATTATTTGGTTGCAGGATAATTTGCCTACACACATTTGTGAAAACGCTTGCGTTAAATATTTCCTGATATAACGTGTAACAATATTGTTTATAAAAATGTGGTAAATAATTTTGTGAACACTCTGTATTCATATGCAAGAGCCCACTTTGTTCTTGCGCATGGAAAATTCGCTTCAGCAATTTCACAGGCTGTTGTCACAGGAGACGCTTAACATGCCTCATCGACCATGACCTACCTCTATTCTCATGAAGCCCAGGCCGATCAATGAAACGCCGTCCCCTCACCTCTTCCTCAACGCAACTTCCACTGGGTTCATGCAGCACATGAGCACATCGTTGCGATGGTAATACAGTGTACCAACAATAATGATCTTGAATTTACACACGTGGTATTGACCTGTAACTACGTACTATGGACGTTGATAATCACATAACTATTACAAGAGTCAAATGAAAGCCTTCAGAGACCAATAAAAATTGTAAGGCAGACTGTACACAGCTCAAATTTACATGAGGTATCAATTGTTATTTGCAAAACGACCTCAAGGCTGCAACACTGCTCAAAACGCCATTTTTGTCATTTTAAAGATGGCGCCTCTTAGATACACTTACACCACTTGCCCTCTGTCAGCCTAAAACTTACAGAAATTTCTCTGCAAATGAACGCTTACCACATGCTTGTGTGCATCCTTACCACACCAGCATGTTTACTAATGGGATCATTCCCGAAAAGCATGTGTGCATAAAAGTGAGCAAATTTGGCCGAACACTTGTAGGCCATAGAGGACAAAATTCGACAATGGCCCCAGTTCGCAGGCAGATGGATGGAAAGGACTTCGCAGTGGACCCCAAAGACTTATTCTTGTTAAAGTATACAGGCACTAACTGAAAGTTGAAAATATATTAAGATCAGCAATAGGTCTTAGCTAAAATGTAGCAAACTTGTGCAACCCTACGTACAGAAATCTACTAGATAAGAAAAAAATAGGTTTTCATTGACTCTAACTTGTACTATGGAGGGGTCTGTCAGACCGCTGTCTCGATTTTGAGCTGTGAACTAGCTATTTTACTATTTTCAATTTCTGACTTGCCATGGTTATAGAAGAATTTTCTGTTCATTGATTTGCTTTGTGTTACTTCGCTTCTTCTACCACTTTTGGCTAATTTGCGAAGATGGAGATGAGTGATGGCATGATGAAATTGATGAATGGACACTCGTAAACATCCATGCTCAGGCCGGAATTCGAACCCGGGATCCCTAACGTCCAGAAGAATTTTGTATAGCAGTATTCAAATATTATTGTTTAGGTAAAGAAACGTAACGTAATGTATTCAAAGAGGAAGACATTCAATCAAAATTTGCAATAATGGCTCCTTTTTTTTAATTCAAAAATTCTTAAAATGTCTACATTTTTATGTTGTCAGAAGAGAGGTAGTTCAAAGTAATATGTAATATTTTGCTGACATTAAAAGTTAGTTTTGAGTCATTTGAAATACAACGTAACAAGAAACACACGTAACTACTAATCATGGGCGTCGGGAGGGGGGGTCGAACGGGTCGATGGACCCCCCCCCCCCGGAAATTGACATTGTTCATTTAAAGATACAAGAAAGTCGAAAGTTTGGTACTCTTATAGTTAAGAATAGAAATAAAATTCATTTATTTAGTATTCGAAGAGAATAATCAAAGTAAAAATACATTGAATGGAAAACATCATTGAGTAAAAAATACACGAACAAGGTTATATTCTACCATTTCATCCAAAGAACAAATAGTTCTACAGTTTTCAAAACTAAGAATTACAGTTGTAGCTGAGAGGTCACGCAGCAAACTTTATGAAAAAAAAATCCCCCTAACATTTAAAGCCTTTTCTTGAAGACGTGCAAAAGTTAATATCAAAATACGTTTCAGCATAAAATGCAAATAATGAAAAATGGTTGCGCTGGTATTCACTCGTTTCGTGGATCGAGTCTCCCCATTTATATAATAATAATAATATTTTTTTATTATTATTTCGAATAAAATGTATTTGTGTTAGTTTATAATATTTATTACTATATATTAACATTTATAACTGTGGTAATAATACTTATTATTTTTCTACTCTTCAACTGTTATCATTTGCCCGACCTCCCTCCCCCGCAAAAATTTCTGGCGACGCCCATGCTTCTATTATTATAATCTACTGTACTCTATGGCACGTCTGTCAGACCGATGTAGTCAAAAAAGGCCGTGAATAAAGATACATAAAACTGATGGCGCAGTGTCGCCTTGTAATCAAGGGGTCGAGGGTTCGATTCTCAGTGGAGGCACACAGTGGTTCGGATTCCACTTTAAACTGTAGGTCCAGTCCCGATTAGCCTTACTGTGCATAAAGTGGACTTGAAACACCAAATCAATTAATCAAGCAATCAATCATACGTCATGTCAGTGATGTATTACACATATGGCCCTCTCCCTCGTCAATAGGTGGAAGATCTGGGCAGGAAGAAAAGCGCCAACGAGTAAAATTGTGCATAGCAGGAATTCTCAAAGCTCCATCGACCACTTGAATACATGCCACATCAATATTCCTTTATGCCGTTCATTTCAATAACTGTAATGTTAATGAAAATTCTAATGAAACGTACAATCAAATGTGCACAGATCACTGTCACTCCTGCAAAAGTAAAGTAAAAGTAAAGTGTTCCCCTGTGCATAGCACCACGCCATGAAGGCGTATAGGGGGTGTGGGGGTAACGCCCCACACTTTCTTGATTCGGTCGTGAGTGGGGGTGATGTGATCAGCATCACGCCCCTAACCGCCTTTACCCCCCAGGGTTTCCCCAAGGTACCCATGTTATTCGACGCTGGGTGGGCGCCGGGGCCGCTTCCGCCGTTAGAAAAGTTCCCGGATTTGAACCGGCCGGGGATCGAACCCAGGACCTTGAGCATGGTAGTCAGACGCGTTACCGACTGAGCCACCGCGGCCACTCTGTCACTCCTGCAAGTGCAAATATTTAGAATTTAGAATTTCTTAGAATTTCTTTATTCATGGGCGAAGTTCAGCCTGTGGCTGCTCTACCACTTAACCCGCAAAATCTACTACAATAAAACAGACAAAATACAATTACTACTATAACATACGAATTCCATTACATTTTCACTTCTAAATATTTCAGTAATTAACACAGTAAAAAGATAAAAAACAATTTTTCTCATTCACACACATCAAAATGTTATCTTGGGTTCGAATCTGCTCATTTTTTGTTTTGATTTGATTTCAACGTAAGCATGCTGAATCTAGTCATGTGTACTGATGATTTGTCCTTGCTCATGTAGAAGTACTTTTGTTACTGCCCTTTTAAAGCACACGAGGTAACATCTGGTGGCAGCGCATTCCAACAATATGCAGAAGCAGCTTTGAAGGATGACAGGAATATGGATTTTGAGAATCTGTCCAGATTCAGTTTCTCAGAGTGTCGAGTCGTGTAGTTGTGTATGTCATGTCTAAATTGGAGTCTGTCGTATAAGTATGTGGGTGTTTTTGTTTGCAGAATTTTGAATATTGTGCAGGCCAGATGTAGTTTTCTGCGTTATAAACTCTCGTGCCTATTTGCGATTAAAATTATCCGATATGCCATCTGGTGAGATTTTCAGGAACCACTCCACGTAGGACACCTTGCTGCGCTTCGCCGTGTTGAAGCCATTCAAAGCATGGGGAACATGCGAAAGAGTAGCGTATACTCTTCAGTTTTTTGCTCTAAATCGTTTTGTGGTTCAGGACAAGTGAAAAGCTTACATGTGTTTTCCACCCCGTGGAATCAACAAAATGAAATGTTTAAATAAATCAAGGAAAACGGAACTGATTGACAAGATTGGCATAACTGAAATGCGGCAAGGAAATTATGAAGAATGCACGAGTCTGTTCACTCTATTTTCCGAAATAATCTTTCGGAAAGATGATTTTATTGCAATGAAAGTAAGTTCTAAATTGTTCTTTATGAATATAACATTTTTTTCGAAACAATGTAATTATTATGTATGTAATTTGGAACAGGTGCAAGTCGATTAAGTGCAAAGATGAAAATAGTTTGAGAATTAATTAATGTCCGTAATCATAAAGGTAAGTCAGAAAAACATAATTGACATGCTAATGTTGCTGTTTCATTCAGTATGTCAATTTTCAATGAAGACTGAAAATAGCCACAATGAAATTGTTGTTATTGTTGTTATCATTATCCGGTGGTTATTAATCCAGCCTGCCTCTTTGGGGAAGAAACTGCAACAGCATGTTTTCATTTATTTCCTCCCAAGCTTTGCAATACAGGTGAATTGCTTTATTTTCAAACCCTTTCTGAGAGCCCCAGTTAGGCAGTTACAACCGAGGTGCAGTGCAGATGAAACAGCACCGCTTTGAAAAGCCCGTGCGTATACATTACTTTCGTGTGCGTTTCCCGTGTTATTTTTATTATCATAATTTAATGCTTCGCTCTCAGCACAGCTTCACCTTCGTTAAAGTTCCTGGAATTCACATCGCATTCGCAATATTTAAATATAACGCGTAATTTAAACGTTTCTTCCATACCAGCAATGACAACACGCAGCTATTACGTACTACTACTGAATGTAAACAAAGATCTGACCTACGTAGAGCGGCCATATTGGAAGCGACACTAGCGCTCAGGTGGTAATTTTAATCACGAATACTGTGCAAATGTCTTACAATTAGTCCACCACTGGAAACGGCAATAAAATGACTTATTCGTGGGCGTACTCAGACCTTTTTACAGGGGGGCAAACAACACTGACCCAGGGAGGGCTTAATTTTGAAATGTTTTAAAAGGCAATAAATAATATTTACGCGTATTTGACTTCCACGTAAGAAAAAGTCAATGAATAGGATGAAAATATTCAACGCTGGTTTTCCAGGAGGACAAGTGCCTTCTTGCTCCTCGATGTATACGGCCATGGTCTTATTGGCTATTATTTTAGGTCATTTGCATTGTTTTCTGTAGACAATAGATGGCGATGTTCAAGTTAGTCAGCGTTCAATCTTCCCCGCACCTTTTACAAACACACATTCCATCTTTATGGTGGACAATCGGAAGTTAAATTTTTCCACCATTATCTTAACCTTATCCTTTCCTTTGAACAGGACACATTCTCCGAGAAACCTTTAACACCTATGGCGACCCGTTAGGTGAGAATTAAAAGTGAAGTTACTAACTTAAGCCTTTCCTGCTTCCCCCAAAATAGGCACTATATAGAATGGATAGTTTCATAAACTAACAGATTCTTCAACTTGTTTGATGCATCAATTTTTCCACGAGAAGCCACCAAGAAGTTATTCTGTGTACCGAAACCTAACTTTGTTTTACTCACGTCACTATCGCGCTTCGGGTTTCGGTAATTCAGCAGTGTCCACTAGGTTACGCCATGACTTCATCATTTTGATGCAGACACATACTTGCTTGCAAAATGAAATAAGAACATGCTGGTTCATCCGTGTTGTGTTGCAATGTGCAGAAAAGCATCCATTCGCAATCTTCGGTATTTTTATATAAATGTTAATTAAATTTGTAGGGAGCATGCAAAATGATATTTATAAAATATAGTTTGAAACTTAGTCACTTTTACTCATCTCCAGGAAGCTATCAACTCGGGGCAAGTCCCGGCACCTAGCGACCTGTTGAGTGAGATGAGTCAAGGCAAAATGGATAATAAACCTTTTCCTGCTCCCACAAAAATAGGCAATAGTTAGGCTGGAGAGTTCAATGAACAAACCGATCTCTAACTAAGCACTACTGTGTTGTTTTTTTTTAACTTGTTTCTGTAAGGTTTCCAGATTTAATCCAATCTGACGTCATTTTTAATCCGTTAGCCTGATACACGCTGATGAACACTGGAAAGTGTGGTATCGTTCTATTAAATTCACAGACAACATAATTTTGTCAAAATTTTACAAGATTTGTAATTGTTTCTTATTTACTGTCACGTTGTTAATTGTTTACTTGCACAGCTCTCGATAGATAAAGAAAATTTGCGCCATCTGTTAGCATTGTGTTTACATACAAGACTTCGGGTAGAAATCTGCACGTAACCATTTGGCATTCAAAACACGAATGTTTAATTACGGAACGCAAGCTAAATAAAAGTTGAACATATACATGTGGTTTTCAAGATATTTCAGTTCTGCGAAACAAGGGAATTGGATCATGTAGGGGGGGGGGAGGCACGGTACGGTTCTCGGAATTGCCTGCGGTTAGATTCGATCCCCAGTTTCTCGGACGCCGAGCGTCGAGTTCCAGGAAAACCAAAAATTCTGCAGGGACTAAGCAGCGGTATGAAAACGAGAAGGGGCATATAAGGTCTCTGAATACTTTTATTTTTTATACGGGTTGTAACGGGCGACCATTTCGGGAAGACGCTGAAACATTCACCTCTTAAACACCACTTCTTCCAGAAGTTGCATTCTTGCAGGCCAACGATTCTCTGGCCAGTGGTTCTCTAGCTTTTTCAGTCCGGGACCCCCCTTGAAGGATATTACACTTCATGGGACCCTTAAGTAAGGGTGCCAGTATCCAGTATCTGAGTGCGCGTCAAGTCTCAGAAGCAGAAGCTGCTTTGTTAACTGCCCATTTCATCGTACAGCACAGGGCCTCCCCGATGGCGCAGTGGTAGCATCGTCGCCTTGTAATCAAGGGGTCCCGGGTTCGATACCCGGTGGAGGCACATAGTGGTTCGGATCCCACTTTAAACTGTAGATCCAGTACCGATTAGCCATACTGTGCATAAAGTGGACTTAAAACACCAAATCAATCAATCAATTTCATCGTACAGCACAGAAAAAGTCTTGAATTTAACGAACGAGCTTATATAAAGTTTAAGATTTGAACCCCAAACAGTTCTGATACCACTCGGCATAATTTTTAGCAGCCAATGTCTTCCGATGAATAACAGAAATGTAGAGTTTAGAGTACGTACAACACGGGTTGAATTTAAATTGTTAAAACAATATATCTTAGTCATTTAAATGTAATAGGCTTTTAAGTAAATATATTTTGGAGCCCGACTTCACGACCCACCAAATGCCAACTCGGGACCCAGCAGTGGATCGCGCCCCATACGTTGAGAAACGATGGCCTAAACTCTCGGCCAATATAATTCATACATCGTGCCATGCGTTTGTGATTTTCCCTTCATTTATAGTCATCGTCGCGATTAGCCAAAATTGACGGTAAGGCCACACAAAGTCACGAAATATAAAGAAATCCTTCTCTACCTGCCTAGATTAATCTGGATAATGACGAAATAGATTATAGAACATACTCATTGGCATACCTATGACTTAGAAATAGACCTCCGATTTTAGGTTTCTAACCTATTTTTTTCTTTACAGGTATGCAAGAAATAATAAGTTATGTTTAACTAAAAAACGCAACAACTGATGAAGTTTTATAGCGCCTAAAAAAACCTATTTTGCATGTTGGAACCTATTTGAGGTTTTTGCGCTTTTTTTAGGTTTTTATATATTTTTAAAGGTTTTACAGAATTTTTATGTCACACCGAGGCATTTGCTTTGTTTGCTCACAAAGAAATTCAATAACGAACGTGTTTTAAACATACTCTCTGTCGATTTCCCTTCCTCCAAGTACTTGGTGATTTTTGAAAGCTCTAAACAAAGCAAAATGTCTGGTGCCACTGTTACCTGTACAATCCAAAGTGGTCTGATCTGTGTGGTCTTGCTCACTTTCGCGTCACTTCGGTGATTTGTGGCAAACTAACATTTGAGCATTGAAGTTTGCACCACTGTCTATGTTTTTGTTGAAAGATTATTTTGAGCATATAAGATGATCCTCACAGACAAAATTGCGGAGTTTGACTGTGGATAACATGGAAAAAAGGGTTGTTGCCTAAGTATACGGCGAAGAGTGGACTATAATAGCAAATTTCCAATGGTATGTTCTGCCATTGCCTTAGGGTTAGGCAACACACATAACGTTATGCAAGATAGTGCGTATTACAGGATATAGTTGACTATACCTGATCAGCATTTTTCAGGAATTTTGAACTACATATTTTAAGTTTTTTTTTAACCTACTTCAGGATTTTTCGGGCCTAACTTAATATTTTTAGGGCCTATTTTATGGTTTTCGAACCTATTTTAGGATTTTTAGAGCCTATTTTAAAAACCAAAAAGCACACATTTTAGAACCTAAAAATCCAAGGTCTAGTTATAAATGAATCGAACTTGCAAAGAAATAAGTCCATTTGGTTAAGATTGTTGGTAATACTAAATAAATAATATATATATATATATATATATATATATATATATATATATATATATATATATATATTATTAAACTTAGTCATTTTGACCAAAAGTTTTTGGTAACCCTGAACTAATATGTACGATAACTTAAAGTATTTGGTTCTGGCGAATAAACATTTGTATGTCGCCGAATTAAACAAATACTTGGTTATCAGAAAAATCTTTTGTTTGTTACAAACTGTGTTCTCTCTGAGGACCCTTGCTTTAGAAGTGCGTTTTATTTTGTACACAAATCGCTGCGCTAAAAAATTGCAAAAAAAGAACAGCTTTAAGAAGGATAAACGAATGTTAATTTTGTCGCTTCGTAAATTTATCACGTAGGTGACCTTGAAAGTAAAATACCAGGAATATTCCAAAGAATAGCATCTAGGAATTTGTAATTTACTTTTTAAACTTTTCACAACATTTCTAAACATGGCTGATGATCGATGTTTTCTTGAACCCTTGATCGGGTGATCAATTTCAAACTGTAGAACACATCTGCGCTGCAATTTCTCAATGCAGTCCTAAAAATATAGTTTGTCGTTTCGGATAAGTGGATAGGAAGGAGGGATGGACGCTAATACGATATTGTGACCATAAAAAAATGTAATTTCTAAACCAGGTAATCCTTGAAGGATTCTTTTCGTTACTACAATTAACGATAAATTAATCGAAGTATTTCAATTGGGCCATACTTTGGGAAATACACTTGGCGCGAAAGTGATATTTGAATTTGAAATCATGTTAAACAAATGGACCTAAATATTCACTGATTAAAGTAGTGTGTACATTGAAAAAAAAAGAGATTGTAATTTTAAGATAAAATCACTGTACAATAATGGTGATTTCATCTCTAAAACAACGGTACCTACAGAAACAGAATTAGGGAAAGAATGCTCCAGAATTATCGCCTTTCATTTGTTTGCAAGCAGTGTCCTCCAGTGGCTATATCACAAAGCGAAGTTATTTGAAAAATTGTGTGTATATTCCTTGAATAATTTTGCAAGTTAGTTTCAATCTGTACCCTCACGATACTAACAAACGCTTTGCAACAATTCAGTTTTGTCAAAAACGGTATTTTCATTAGAAGTTGGGTTCAGTATTCGTAAGTGTCTTTCTTATACGGTGGAAATGCTGTAGAATGAACCGACTTGTGGTGTTTATGGTACCATTCCAGTACAACTACTGATTTTATTTTACAGTAACCGTTCAAGTTTTGCACTAAAACTAAATCGGAAGATGACATTGCTAAAACTTTAAAGTTTCTTGAAGGAAGACATAGAATTATTATCAGCACACTTACCTCCTAAAACGCCGTATGTTAACATCAAGACGTTGATACTTGGCGAAATTGTGCTTAGGACGAACGCTCCACATGACAGGATGCTTCCAGCGACACACACCGATCGGCAGCCGAACTTGTTGGTCAAGGCGCTCACCAGAGGGCCTAGGTGAAAAACAGTAAGTTATTTTAGTACTTGAAGATTATTTTACTTGATTAACTGGGATAGACATGCAATTATAACATACAAAATAAATAAACTTTATTTTTTTATTTAGTGCAGTGATGATTGGCAACGTTAACTGGCACACATAGACTCATTCTAATTTTTTACACACTGTTAATGGAAACATTAGATGTCCTACTGTCAATGTTCACACATTGATATTGACTCACAAAACTTGGTAGCTACTTGAAACTTTGACACACAATTACAATACCAGAGACATTTCCAAACTCACACCAAATAGGACCATTTTACACAGTCATAAAATTTGTTGCCAAATAGCTACAAAAGAATTGAGAGACCCACGGTCTTCAATCAAAGTGAAAAAAATATAAAGTTGGAATTTTATATTCAATTAAAGGAATTTCTTATATTTTAAATATTACTGATACACTACAGAATAAGATCCTAAAGATAAGATTATATGTTTTTACATTAATTTATATCATTCTTATAGTAATGTAAAAGAGAACAGAAATGTGTACATGCACCATTGTGCCTTACACCACTACAGTTTTTTTTCGGACGACGAGGGAATTGTTAAGATTGTTGGCTGCGTCACTGGCGTACGCAAAGGGGAGGGGGGGGTTGGGACCTGAAGGGGCTACACGATAACAAATATATTAATAATAATAGCACGACAAATTATTGGGTGGGCTCTCGCCCTGTACACAGCCACCATAGATTGCGACGAAATTTGATGTATGTAGCTATGGGGCTGTAAACTTAATTGAACTGCACGGGAACACTATAAGTACGATACACTATGTACTTAATAATAAAGTTTACATATCCGATGGGTTGGAAACAATAATCTCTGACTGGGATGCATGATTCATAACCAGAGGTTTGATGGTTCAAGTCAGAAGCGGGGGGGGGGGGGGGGGCGATCCTCCGTTCAAATGCATTAAAATGGATAGATGCATGTGTGATCGCTACTTTCACGTGACAAGCTTCTGGTTTTCCGTTCCCTCGCATTCAAAATGAACCCAGAATGAGCTTTAAGCTTTATGTGTTTCGGAATTATTTATTTTTAAAACCATACAATTCTAAAAAAATAAAGAAATAACATGTATTTATGTAAACTTTCCATTAAGATACATGAAGTATGTAAAAGTGAATTTCCCATGGCCCTCGCATTATATCTATTTGTGTATGTGGAGGTTGAATTTTGTCGTACCCCCAATGGAAATACGTTCCTCCGCCACTGAACGCAGCTATGCACCATTTAATTTTACAATTCAGCCTCCCCCACCCCCAAAATATCTGCGTACGGAATTCATGCGAACGGGTGGGAGATTTGAACTTTGTTTACGATAGTAGCTACATTGTGCAGTAATCAGTTGTTTAAACAGAAGCTCACGTTATTCAACGATAACATGGCGGCTGTGCGAATCCTGACTTAAAATGAACCCTATCTATAACGCAGCTCACTTTTTTGAGACTCCAAACTACTGTTGTCAATTGCAGTATATTTTTTCCATAACAAATTCTGAAACATGCTAAACTTATGAAGAAAATAACATTATTGTAACTAAAGTATATATAACTATCGTTATAAGGTTATAGTCCAAAATTCTTCGAAATAGTATAGTGGAATGATTAATTGTTGATTTGATTATATAATTAATACAAAATGTTTATTAAACCAATGCGAAGGGTTTGGAAACCTTAAACCCTCCCCTTATATGCAGATATCCAATAGATATATCTTGGAAGTTTGTGCTGTTCGGATTTGTATGTTATGAAAATCACCCCCGTTCTTATTCATTATGATTAGTTACAGGAAATAAATGTATAATTGCGAAAATCCATTGCAAGAGATATAAATCTACCTCATAAATAGATAAATGCATTTCAAGGATTGCTATTTATTCCTGAGAAAGTTGAGTACTATGTATCTAACCTTCACGCTTCGTTGAAAATCGATTGTTATTGCAACAATGCCACACTCAAGTTGTTGAGGACTTCTGCGAAGGAATCTTTTTCATTTTTGTTCTTGATAAGTGTTAAAAATTCGAAGAATTGTGTTTTAAAAAAAACTTCTAACAAGTAATACAAAGGGAAATAACATGATAAGGAAGTAGGCCGTTCTTGAAGGTTTATTGCTCGTGTATCTAAAGCACTTAACTTTATCATGTGCGTCCGTTGGTCGTTCATGAAGTGGAAAACAATTTCTGAGCACAAGGAAACTTACGGTTTGTTCTGTTAGCGAATGTTTATGGCTACTTATACTCGTAAAGATTATGTTGCAACCTGTGAACATTCCCACGATTAGCAGGAACTTAAGGGCTTCAGCGATAGCGTAGTGGTAACGTCGTCGCCTGGTAATGAATAGGTCTCGGGTTGGATAAAGTGTAGCAGTGTTTGGAAGTAAATAGTTATTACTAGGGCCCGGGACTTTGTCCTATAAAACTGTAAAATATGTATGTAATTATGTCATATAAATTGGAAAATATGTCATGAAAAATTACAAATATGTCAGAAAAATGCACAAATATTCCCAGTAAAGTCAAAAATATGTACAACAGTACTCTCGAATTTCTTCCATACCCGATAGAGTAGAGTAGGGGCTGTAATGTGCCGAATGTTATTTTTACTTTTGACTGATTATTGTGAAAAGCGAAAAAGGCAAAGAAATTAGAACGAAACTTCCTTACTTCCCGTGCAACAATGAGAGAGAACATTTTTCCTCAATAATGTTTGCATGGCTATCAATTGTCGGCGGGATAAAAAAAGCGGGGTATTATTGTTCTGTACTAAGAAAAGACGGCACCTTTCTTCCTCCGCAATTTCCATATCCTGCCATCGACATTATGCATCGTTGTGCTAAAGCTACGACGAAAAAATATGAAATAACCGATTATGTGCGAGAGAATTACGAAATTATACAAAAATATGTTTTATTACAACAAAATTGAAGAAATATGTTGTAAAAACGCGAAATTGGTGAAATATGTCAAAATATGCTTTGTCAAGTTTGTCAATTTCGGCTGATTTTCATCAGTTATGTAAAGATCTCACCCCAATATTAGATCCGAAGTCAAATGAAAAATATGTTATAAGTCCCGGGCCCTAGTACAATAACAATTTATTTAACTGTTACTTTTTTGCAATATAAGTAACTTTATCAACAGTTACTTTACGGTACGTAAATTCGTAGTTTCGTAACCAAAGGGGTCCCGGTTTCGATTCCCGGTGGAGGCACATATTGATTGGGATACCACTTTAAACAGTAGGTACAGTCGCACTCAACGACATTTAAATCGCTAACTTGAAAATTTGTAGCGTGGGGAGTAACTAAATTTGGGAACTCGGTTTCTAACTAAAATGCGCGTCAAATCTTCTGCATATGGCGATAGCCAATAGCAGCGCACTGCAGCGGTGCCATGTCGAAATCTCGCACAGAAAAGAGACAGCGTGGTTGAGCGAAACGCCATGTCAAGGAGAGCACGGCAACGCCACACGTCTGCGATTCGCTGGTGCTGTTCAGCCGTTCAAGGCCATATGCACGAGATTTCACGCGCACTCTAGTGTCTTTTCTGGATGCTAAATGTGAAAGGGTTTTCGCCTAAGGCAAGGAAGCTAGGCTTCGTTGCATGCTTCAGTGGTGTCGAGATAGAAAGATGTAATTGTTTATATAAGAGAAAGATTGAGTGATTGAATTCTTGTTTTAAGTCCACTTTATGCACAGAAAGGCTACTCGGGACTGGACCTACAGTTGAAAGTGGGCTCCGAATCAGTATCCAACATGCCTCCAGCGGAAATGGAACCCGGGACCACCTGATCACAAGGCGGCGACGATACACTACGCCATATATAAGAGAAAGAGTTTACGATACATGCATATATTGAGAAAGTAATAAAATTATTGATAACGCAGGCCTGCATGGGTTTGGATGACTCACAGATGACTGTTGCCCCTGAATAATTTTAGCATCCTGATTCCAAAAATGAAATCCATTTTTACCAATCACGTATAGTTTTTCAGAAAATAGCAATACATTAACTGCCTTAATTTCACAAAAAAAATGTGTAGTTCCATGATTTCCTCAATAGATGGCTCTGTTTAGATGATGGCAAAATATTGGCTTTCTACAATACAATTTCGAACTATAAATGCACATAGAATAGTAAGCATTTGATCCACCTTCCATCTTCACAAGACACATTGATATGAAAATTGTAAACTTTGATTACGTAAATGGAATGGCGAATATGATAATTTTGATTGTGAAATTGTGAAAAATCCTGACGTGATGGGGAAAAAATGGATGTCATTTCCGTGATCAGCATTCAAAATACTTCCAGAATCACCTATTGGTTTCAAATCATTCGATTTTTTTTGGTGTAATTAAAGCAAAACTGACTCCTTGTTCCGTCATTATTTGCTGCAATAATATAGGCCTAAATGTACGAAGACTTACATTATTATACCAGCAACACAAATACATTTTAAGTCTTCATACATTTATTTTATTACAATCAATGATCAATGATTGTGTAATTTGATTGCAAGAAAATTTCCATAAAAAAGTAACTATAAAAGTAACTCACAGTTACTTTTTGAAGAACTAGTAACTGCAACAGAGTTACTTTTTTAAAATGAGCAACAATAACTAAGTGAGTTACTTTTAAAAAGTATATTTCTGAACACTGAACTGTAGGTCCAATCCCGATCAGCCTATCTGAAGTAGCACAACTTTGACAAAAAAGCACAGCAAGATCAATATATTTATCGTGCAGTCTCGCTTATTAATCCAGTCCCCGGCCATAATAGTAGGCATCAACAAAGTATCACAGGCAGTAATTTTTTTGAAAGGTATGAAACTCTAAGAATATTTTTCGTTCCGTTTTCAATTCTGAACAAAATATGTCTCTATGCAAAATTGTCAAACACCAATTTTAAAGGAGTTATGATTGATTTCATGGTGCGTGGTGAAGAGGTGGCCATCTTGAATTTATGGGCCCCTAGAAATCTTAGGCCCGGTATGCCAGATGTCTACCCAAGATTTTTTTCCTTTCTTTAGGTATACCCTAACAAGATCAAAAGAGAAAACTCGTCTACATCAAAAAAGTCTGCGGGTCTTAATGGCCAGGAGCTGGCAATATAGAATATTGCTTAGAATCCTTGCAGAAAAGAATACGGAATTTTTTCACTGGATATATCTCCATAACAGTGCAAGGTATGAAAAAAACTGTAAGAATATTTTTTGATCCGTTTTCTATTCTGAACAAAATATTTTTGTATGCAAAATTGTCAAAAACCAATATTAAGGAAGTTATGATCGATTTATTTTGTTGGTGCGTGAAGCGGCGGCCATCTTGAATTTAGGGGCCCCTAGAGAACTTGGGCCCGGTATGCCAGATGTCTACCCAAGATTTTTTCCTCTCTTTAGGCATTCCCTAACAGGATCAAAAGAGAGAACTCGTCCACCTCAAAATGTTTGCGGGTCTTATGGCCAGGGACTGGACTATATAGCCTACTGCAGCCACATCCAAATATTTGGGGTCGCGGAACAATTTTCAGGAGAAAATGCGTCACAAAGCGCTATGGCCACCCTCACGCCACAGGTACTTTTTGACGATGGAATATATTTTTTAAACATTCGAACATATTAAACATCGAGTTCTTCGTCACCGACGTTCTCGATGTCTTACGTGGTTCTAAAAAAGTGAGAAGGTACTTTGAGCCATAATACTCGCTATCTTCACTGCTTCACAGCAAGCTGATGGAGATAAAATAATTTCTACCCACTACTTGCCGGCTGCACATATTCACAATTTCGAGTTCTTGTCACAGTTGGCGGAGCCAGGTATGGTTACATATAGACATAGATCCTTCCTATAATTTTGCCAAATTACACTACTATGCATAAGATTGATATTTTACAGAAACGTAGCATATTTTATACATCTCTAAGGTGTGGAACTGTACTTACTGTAGAAATGTGCTTAATAACTGTCACCTACAATTACTAATACTGAGGCTCACATATTTTGAGCAGTACCCTGTTTCAGAAAAATAAATTCTGGAGGTGTTTTGATAGAGTCATAATGTTAATGAAGCATACTGTGTTTATGCAGTATGTTAAAATTATCCAGTCAGTCGTAGCACATGAAAACATACAAGCGAAACAAATCGTGTCTGAAATCATTCAACACTAAAACAGAAGTTCGCATGTCGGAAACAAAGATATCACCAGACATTGTTTATTGGCCATAGATGCCAACAATTGAAAGGCGCTTGAAATTCGAATCCTTTCATTGCAGCTGAAAATAAAAGACTAAAAAAGAAAGAGCACAGCTCACTATCATGTTTGCTAACATAAAACGCGCAAAACTGCTCAGGCACACTGCCATTTTTAGTGTAGAGTGCAACACACATATCTTTGCCGTTGCGCACATACCAATTTTCGTTTCATCTCCCTCTCTCTTAGCATCACGTGTTCTACGCTGCTCGCCAACCTTCGCCATTGTTGCCATATTGTCATTCAATTCCTGGACACACTCGCGCAAACATAATTGAAAACAATTGAATAGCGCTCCAGCTCGCGGTTCACACCGTTCGGCAGGGACGGTAATGTGGCAATATAGTATGACGAAGTGGTTGCTTCTTTTATGCAGTGCATGTTCATTGGCTAGCTAGTAACTAGTGTTGCCAACTGTAATAATGAAGCACTATTTCTGTCACGGAAGTGACGGTGAGTTTTGTTGGATTGGAAGCACCATATTTTTATTTTATACTAAGTATTTGACCTGTTTGCGTTGTGTGCGTGTATTGCGCGTGTGTATGTGAAAGTGTGTGTTTGCTAATGAACGTTAACTTCCATAATGCCTCCAGTTCTGCCGAAGTTGAAATCAAAAACCTTGCATAGCCAAGCTTGGAAAATTCACAAATTGTTAATATTTCATAATTTTGGAATTGTTCAAAAGAAATCAATTATGTGGCTCCATGAGCATTTCAACTCTTGGCTCCGGCACGTGTTATTGTAGAATTTGCATAGAGGAGGCTGTCATTTTTGCTGCCAAATGCGATGCATATTGTTTTCTGTGTGAAAATTGCCATGCTTTGATGGGTGACAAGTTCATAGCAAAAAAAAAAAAAAAAAAAAAAGCCGTGCAGCTTATCGTCTAGTGGCAGTATATGTACAGTACTTGTTATTGTTGTGGAAGCCGGCATCGTTTGTAAATGTACAACAAAGGCAACCGACTGTCGCCGATCACAGAGAGGCAATAATACTGCTTGAGGAGGAGTGTTGTGGTCCAATTGTCGAGGTTTAACACGTTCGCATGTTATTAGTTCTCAAAGCAGTGATAGTGTCGGTCGTGTATTATCTGTCGTTGCAGTTCCGTACCAGTGTAGACGGGTTTTGGGAGTGAACAGTTAGAACGCCACCAGTCCATTAATGCAATGGAATATAATAAAGTGTTTATTTTGTTTGAAATCACTCAAATAAAGAATCACTATGAAGAAGTCTTCTTTGCAGCATTTTTGGTAATTTTACGTATGTGTTAGTTCATATTTTGCGAATTTTTAGTCCATATGTATGTAGCTACATACAAAACCATGGGTGTTCTTTGTGAGTGTTCCTTCCTAATTTCATCATATCATCACTCAACCTCATCGTCACGAATAGCCAAAGTGGGAGAAATATTTGCTGGCAGAAAACATTTGCTAACTTCCACTTGTTTGTACGTACATCAAAGTCTGAAATTCGACACACAATTTCTTCTGGAAGTAATAGGTTTTCAATTTCTGGAATGAAAATTGTTCATTCTCAAGGGATTTCCGCCACATATAGTGCAGAAAACTTTGAGAATTGAGATATTTCAGTATTAAAATTTCTTTCTTTCAATATTATCATAAATAATGTAAAGATACTTTGAATGACAAAAACTAGACGAGCTATAATAGGTACGTGCTTTTAACCAGAGAACTTCGGGTACTTCCGTCTGCTTTCGTGATTGCTCGGGCAGCTGTCACTGGTTACGTTCCTGGTAACTCTTCTATCCCTTTACTCCTGTAGTCAAGGCTCTAATGGTCTACACTGAAATCTACCTCAAGGTGGGCTTAACAAAAGTCCAACCTCTGTTTATGAGTTTAACGATACATGTTTATTTTTCCACCAGGATACTTACATCTGGTCGGTAGGCAACTCGAATACCAGAACTTATGAATAGTTAATGTTTGTAATGTACGCAAATCAAATATACTAGATCGATGAACAACTCTTGAGGTGGCCAGACTAGGATTTATAGAAGAGTGGGATTAACCTATTCACTTCTACCTAGTCGCAGTATCCTCACCTTGGGTGACCAATCTAGGGTTTATAGGAGAGCGGAATTAACATGTTCACTTCTACCTAGACTTGGTATTCCTACCTGACACTCTCCCCTTAAGCCAAAACGCAGGGTATTTATACTTAAGCTCTCAGCCTCGAACTCCTGCCTTATGCAAATTTATTATACAACTTTCTGATTTATAAAACGTCATTCATTGGCTTTCACTGATCTTTCCTTCGTAGCTAAGCAATCCTGAATCTGTACTCGACCCGCTTGAATTTGGTGACATGAGAGAGCGCCAATCACCTCCCTGGAACAAACCCGAGACGTTCTGAGAAAATCCGAGATATTCCGAGAAAACCCGAAGCGATCAGATCAAAAGTGCGAACGAGCTATAAGTAGATACAGTGTAGCTAACCATGAGGGAAAAGTAATGAAATCACAACAGAAAGAGGAAAGCTAAAGTGTGTACTTACCGACACTGAGATAGACGCCGGACAACAGGCTGCCCACCCACGCCGTCTTCCCCTTCCCCTCCCCGAAGTAGTTGACGAACTCCATCATGAAGACGCCGAACGTGTAAGCGATCCCGTCCACGATGAGGTTGCACATGAAGCTGGCGAAGACGATGACCCACCCGTAGCCGCCGTCGGGAGGGGGAGGGACGTCGTGGTACTCGCACCACGACACGATGTCGCCGTCCTCCTCCGGGCTGTCCAAGTCCTCCGCAAGCCTCGCCACTTCCTCCTCCGGGATGGTGTCCACGCCGGAGCGCTCGCTGTCCGTCTGGAAGAGACAAGAGGGTTGCATAAGTCTAAGGATAACCATGAGGACTACTTTGTAAGAGATATGACAGTTTAAAAACAAGGTTCTAGCCGCTTGTGGGCCATAACTAGAGACCGGATATTCGGCATTAAAAATTCCAAAATAGGCAGGCAAAAGCCACTAAAAATATAGAAAATAGTCACTGAAATAGGCACTAGAATATGCTATCAAATTAAATACATTGTTAAATCAAGCTCTATTTAATTATGACAAAACACCTGAGAAGACATGTGGATTTACACTTCATATAAAGGAAACGAATCCAAAGACAATAATACATGCTTGACATTCTGATTAGAGCACTATATCAGTGCCATACATTAGTTCTTGGCAGTCATTGATCGCACATGACAAGCTACTTCTTCTGATTGGGTGTTGATGAAGCCGCTTGCTTAACCTTGAGTAGGTGACTGACCGTGCATAGAAACCACGAATTTCGAAAAATACATTCTTTCAGAAAGAAGTTTTGGATTGCCGGAAACTTAAGGAAAATGTTAAGTAAAATTTTTACGATACGGAGTAAAATTCAGGAAATATTGGTTACTGACCATTTGTTTTAATGTAATGTTAATTTCGAAAATCAGCGAAATAGGCATTTATAGGCACTATACACGGAAATAGGCAAAATAAACTTTCGTGTACGAAACCCTAATACCCTGACATAAACTTTATATTGTAATTTTCATGACATCTGTACCAATAAAGAACAGGAATTTTGGTAATATCCGGTTTCTAGTCATAAGAAATGATTACCTGAGGAAAATTGATTTTTTTCTAACATTAGAGAGAGGGCGTCATGGTAGTCTTACTTATCACACACTTGTCAAACACGTTTTGGGTCAAGCTCCGCCCTCTGTCTTCTGACGTAAGCACGGATTGGTTCCGTTGTTAGGTTACGCATGCTAGCTTCAGGTCTTAGCATAAATACACTGTCATTTTTCAGGGCTTCACCAAAAAAGTATTATTTATAAGCTAAGAGACCTAAGCCTAACATGGCTAACCTAACAATGACAGACTTTAGCCTGACGTCAGAAGACAAAGGGCGGGACTTGACGAAACAGGTGTTTGACAAGTGTGTGATAAGTGCCCCCGATGGGAGTGGCGTCTCGGAAATTGCACCTACGAATGTGTGTTCTGGACCTCACTGTCTTCACTTTTATTTATCTTATGTTACCAAGGATTTTGTAATATATAGTATTGGGGTAAAGTTCTTTACGTGAGAGAAACTTCCTTCCTTTTAACGACAGAAAGGATTCCTGACATTGGCTGCATGCAGGTTACAAAATGTAATTTTCGGTGTGTGTAGTGTCAAATCGAGGCCTCACGAAATATTGCATCTCCATGCACTCTACGCACTGTGCAAGTTCGTCGATGGTGTGAAGTGCTAAATCTGTACACGGGCGTACGCAGGAATTTTTTTCGGGAGGGGCTGGAATTGTACAGGTGGATAGTAGCTAGCTGCTTTCAGTGGCGCCAACGTATAAATGGGCCCGTGGACCCCGTCTTATTATTATTATTATATTTGTTATTGTTATATACGAGGGTTACAGCAAAAGTAATGGCAACATTTTTTTTACGCGAGAATGCGGGACCAGCACGAAAATCCGAAATATAAAAATGGAAGGGGGCAGTGTATGGTTTTGTTGAATGTATGAACAGTGCAGATCTAGTGTACCAGGTATGGGATAGGGAAGCGAGAAAACATCCCTAAAAATAGCATGTGTTTACCAGTGGCGTAGCGTTATAATACGCCCGTACGCCCGGCGTTCCCAGATTTTCAATTTCAAAAATGCTTAAATGCTGTGATTATAAAGTAAAACGTGACTTATTTCATATATGTTTGACCTTCATGGCATTATAATAGCTATATTTCGCAATCCGCTTGCAACGCTCCACTCTTAACACTCGTTCTAGCATCTCTTTTCAATGCCTTTTCCGGCCGGACGCCGAGCAGGTTCGGCGTACAAGACTCTATATTCCTTGCTGCCTTTCTGGAGGGAAAGCTTCGATTTCTACAGCACGCGCGTAAATGCTCTCTCTTACGCCAGCGTACGGAGCAGAGAGGTCTACCGTGACTAGTTCATGTGACCCTTCCTGCCTTCTGAAGCAGACGACAGCGGTAGAATTCCTACCCGGTTCTTCGCTCTTCGCGATCATGCAACTCGTGCTATGTGATGCTACAATACGCAATATTGACTGACGTAACTTTACCAATCTCAAACATACTCTTCTTAATGGCCACTGCATTGTATGATTTATCGCACGAACAGCAATGTGCATTCGAAACTAAAAGATCAACACAGTTTTTGTCAAGTAAGTTGGTGAAGTCATCGTGGTAGAAATTCAGCCTGTGGCTGCTCTACCACTTAACCCGCAAAACTATTAATTTTTTTATTGTATTTTTTCGTTATTATCTAACTACTTAATATTGTGTCAGCGGAAATGTTTAGCAATCATTTGAAAACTCTTAACATCGAATGGTCTCTGGACAAAATTATTTTAAAATGTTTATCAGCATTCTCAAGATGTAATAAACAGTGGTCTGAATTACTAATCGGTACTGTTACGTCAGTAGCGTATGCGATATTTGGATCATCCACTCTGCTTTGCACAGTGCGCCAAGACGACAGAGGTCCCTGGTTCGAATCCCGGCGTGAGCACGGGTGTTCTTTGTCAGTGTCCCTTCATCAATATCATCACTCATATTCATATTCGCAATTAACCAAAAGTGGTAGAGAAGCGAAATAAAATAAACCAAATCAATCAGTAGTTGGATCATCCACAACAATGACGTCTACTGTTGTGCAGAGGCGCTTGTGATTCAGGTAGATTTCTTAATGACTTGCGTCATGCAGAAAGGTATAAAACACCAGAGTTCAAAACATTTGTGGTATAGTGAGGCATCTAATTTTCTAGCTAAAACATGCATGGATTATGATGTTTTATTGAAAACCCAGCTGACTTCAGGCAAATAAACAATACCTGTGGCGACTAATACCATACGTAAATTATTAAGCAAGAAAGGGCCGACCCTTTCTTCGGACTTGGCGTTCCCACCCGAAATGTCCATGCTACGCCACTGGTGTTTACAAGTCTGAAAGCACAGGAACATTACAGGAAGAAAAGAGGCGTATCCTACGGTATGACACTGCTCTCCCACATTTTACACCAGCTTCCTGTGGCATTTTTTGGCATTTCTTTCCCGTAGAACAACTATTTTGATACACGAACGCTGTTCACGCCGTGGCACGACGGTTCACTTAACAATGAATTAATTACCACTGCTCTCTGCACAATAACCATTCATCACACTGCCATCTAGTGATGTGTCCACATACTACGGGTGTCATGTTCTCAAGGACATACGATCTTATTGCGGTAACATGGTTTAACTTTCAGAAACAATACAGTTGCAGGGACGTCCGCAGGATTTTTTCCAGGGAGGGGCAAGGAAGGTATTTTTTTTCCTGGGGGGGCAAACAAGGCACATTTTCTCCAACAAAAGTGTTGTTCCCTAAAAAAATATTGCTTAAAATTGAATTTATGATGTTCATGCAATAATTAACACATATTATTGTGGCTAAAATGAAATTATATGTGTGAAATACATAATTTTTGGTTGACTTTCATTTTCCAGGGAGGGACACGGCCCCCCCCCTTCCGGACGCCCATGTACAGTTGCCAGACTTTTGCTGTAACCCTCGTATTTGCTTATTGATACAAGTAAATAACAGATATAAAATAATAAGAATGTATTGTTGATGTGCGTTAATATCATGATACATGATGGGAGGATTTATGGGGCAGTATACAGAAAAAAACATTACGTTCAGAGGCCCAACCACGAATTTTTGTCTGGGGGGGGGCAAGTACAAGGATAAACGTACCAATAATAATAATACCAAAAACATTAATAATTGCATTTATATATATATATATATATATATATATATATATATATATATATATATATATATATATATATATATATATATGTATGTATAATGCCATTAATGTTTTGTTGTTATTATTATTATAATATATATATATATATTATAATAATAATAACAACAAAACATTAATGGCATTATTATTATTATTATTATTTCTACTACTACTAGTGGTAGTAGTTAGTAGTAGTAACAAAGACGTTATTATCCTCTTAAATTACGCAAAAAGGAGGTAGAAGTCGGTGCTAAAGCATTTGTTTGGAACAAACACCGTCAATTTCACAATAGCTAATAATGGAAAAACAAGCTCACAAACTGCATTTTTGAATGGCAGAAAATGAATGATAAATGCATTCCGAAGACAATTCTTTTTGTACATATAACATGTATAACTTTCATATACAACATATGTTTTACCCATATGCAACATGGAGCGACATAAAATAAGAAAACACATATGCAACATGATAACACTAAATTGTATACGTATTGTAAGTTAATTCAATACATATATACAACATGTATTATTCAAATACAGTACATTACAGAAAACAACGATATTGCGAGCAAGAAAATTTTACGAAATGTATTTCTATTTGCATACAATTTTAAATCGAAAGGGGTAATTGCTCCTCTGTGCCCCCTGCAGGTGCCCTTGGCCGTCAATGTTTGCCCCCATAGAATTGACTTCCGTCGAAGGTTTGGGGGGGGGGGGCCTTTGCCACCCTGTGGTTGCGCCACTGCGTATATTTATAACTTTCCACTTTCAAAAATGGCAGCTGAGGGTAATTTGAAGGGGGTTTCAATTTACCACTAGTTTTGCCCGAGTTCTTCAGTGCTTTTGTTTGAAAATGTTAATTTTCTCTCAATTTCGGAGGGGGCTGTAGCCCCATCAGCCCCCTCCCCCTGCGTACGCCAGTGACCCTATATATATGTATATTTCAAACATAGTACTTGTTTGCCCACGCAAGTTCGGATTTATCCTACCCTTTAAATGTTTTCTCCGTTTCATTGCTGCTCGAAGCTGATTCCACAGAACGAAGGTCAAGCTGTGTGCGTTACTCAAGCTGATAACTTGGGACGATAATGGGAGGCGTGTAACATATCACGCATTCACGTACGCACAATGCCACGTCAGGAATTTTAGAATTGGTTCCACGTACGATAGGTGACGATTTTTTCTAGAATTTGTGAAATGTTTCCACCCTGTATCGAGTTAAAGTCCTTCTCTTAGGCGTGCGCACGGGGAGAGGGCAAGGGGGCAGTTGTCGCCATATATTTTCACTTAGCCGGCCTCCGTGGCGTAGTGGTTAGCACAGCGCGCTACGACGCCAGAGGTCCCGGGTTCTTTGTCAGTGTCCCTTTATCAATTTCATCATATCGTCACTCATCATCTTTGCGATTAGCCAAAATTGGCAGAAATGCGAAGTAAAATAAACCAAATGAATCAATTAGACATTTTGTGTTATTTAGTGTGTTGTACTCTCAAACAAAAACACGGAGCATTTGCAATCCGACGAAGTTACATGCAACCGGGAGGCATTATTTATGGAATTGGAATATCCCACTTCGTTCCCTAGCAACTATGGTTAGGACGCTCTCATACATACCAACAGAACGAAGACTAACATTACAAGATAGGATATTTTCGTACTATTGCAGAAATTCATTCTAATGTTGAATCAGCTATTTTATATTTTTAAATATATGTGCATTCATTTCGCAAGCACTAATGTGTAGTGTATGTTTTAGTTTAAGAAGAGCCGTGAAATTTGTTGAGATTCGGCTTTCCTTTACTATGAGATTATAGAAATTCCATTTCCGCATCACAGGTATGTCATGCATATAAAACTACGCTAAATGTTCACAGGAACGGGATTTTCTGGGTTTCAGGACCCAGGATAGGTACGCCACCTCTTTCGTACGCATCAATGCGCAGTTTGCGAAACAGTAAGATGGAATGTAGTTTTTCTTTCCCATCCTGAACTTTCGTCAATGCTCTTGCACCGCCGTAATCATACTCAATCTGAGTGTGTGGTTCTTTGTGTCGTATTACATAATGGAAACCAGCCGCAGATATTACAAAATGGACCCTCTTGAACAGCTGATTAAAATATACGAACTACCGAAGAAATTGCCATTCGTTTTATTATTGCAATTTTTACCTGGCTGGAAATATACTTCAGCTTCACACTCTCTCTTTTTCTCTCTCCCTCTCTCCCTCCCTCCCCCCTCTCTCTCTCTCTCTCACTCACTCTCTGTCTGTTTGTCTCTATTTGTCTCCCTCCCTCCCATTCCTACCTCTCTTTGACTAGTTTATTCACCCACTCTCCATCCTTGATCTCTCTCTCTCTCTCTCTCCTCTCACGGTGTTTCTGTGCTGCTCTCTCTATCTTCCTTTATCTTCCTCACTCTTTCTATTTGTCTATACTCTGTCCATGGAATCTGCGGAGCAAGGCCGCGCATAACGGAAGAGAAGAGGAGAAAGTGAGTTGGCGTAGCAGAGCAGACCTGATAGCTGCACTCATTTCCCCCTCTGACAAGTTCATTGGTCGAGCTCAGAGACTTGTTTTCATTCGCTCGCTGCAGAGACTCCCGGGACACAGGATAGGTGGGTTTCATGTGACGTCAGGATGCGCACAGCCGCCATGTTTGCGGCCAATTTTATTTGACGTTTGCAAGGAAATGTTCACCACGTAGCGTTCGTTACATCTGCACCAGTGTTTTAAATCACGAATGTCTATGTTAATATCTTCCGCCCGCCCGCCCACTTGAATTCTGTATGCTTGCAACAACTGGCCTCAATCATGGCTGCTCGAAGCCAAAGCTCAACAGTTTGTGACGTAAGTGGTTCCTTTCCTTTCAAACTTTACGTCCGGTCTCGATTAGGCTACAAGGACATAAAGTGGGCTTAGAAAAGACAAACTTATATTTATTAATCTCGAGATTGAAGTCTACTGTATTCAGTTTTACGCGCGGTACGTAAAGCTACTATTATTTTTTACTATTCGTGTACTTATGAAAGATTTGATTGCGTAACTGTATGAAAGTTGCGAGCATCAAAACATTTATATCTCAAACAGCTAAATATAAACGAGTGAGGTTGCCCCAAGGGTCAAGGATTTGTTATTTTCTCAGATGAAGGCAACAGCCGATAGTAAATCTGTTTTACTTATTTCGAATGGCTTCAGGTGTATGCAAATTTTGTTGGCTTGCCCCATAAGAACAGAAATAACTTTAGATCATTACAACCAATGGTACATTAATAGCGAAAATAACTGGCCAATGAGAGGGTCAGAAGTTAACTTGGTATCATTTCACACCAAATGCCGTGTCCAGTGATCCACAAAGGATCAACTGATGAAACCGTGCAAGAAGGGTGGATACAGGTGACCCAATTAGAGACAGTAATGACCTCACTGTGGAGGTAAGTGATAATATCAAATAGCAGCACGAATACTTACAAACTAAACATTCATACTGTAATGTAACCCAGATATATTTAAATGTTAATAAATGAAAATTATGCCCTGATTTTCCATTGTGCACCAATCTCCTACGCCTTCGCAACTGATTGCTTCAAATCATCCCCTTGGCCGCGCTGGTAACGTCTCAGACGTGAGTTACAAATCTCGAATCTGACGATCTGGTTTTCTAGTCTAGGCTAGGGCATTTATTCTTTTACCTCTACATCAGCTTGACTTGTGATCCAAGGATGGCTGAGTCGTCTGGCCCCAGGCTACCTACAGACTTGAATGTAGACAACATAGCTAGCTCATGATGACATGTTCAAAGGGAGATGGGGGGGGGGGGGAGATGTAGGGTTTGCCTCCCTTAAACCAGCTTTCCTTTTAAAAAGATATCTCTTTACTTTGTCTACTGTTAGCATTGTTTACTAGCACAGTCAAATGCCATGTAAGTTCACTTTTAGGGTGACCATAATATTTTGACCCCAAAACTTCTATATAATGTATAGAAGTACATAGATGGCCAGCATTTTCAGCAACCCTTGTAAGTTTTTAAAACAATGTTTAATAAATTCTACTATGTATGAAATAAAATTATTGTTGATTTAATAACACAAGTATTGTTTTCAAATACAAATATTTATTTCTCGGTCAAGCGACTTTTGGGACACCTGGTGTATATATAGCTTGAAATGTCTCTCAAATTTCGACTTGGTTTTCAAGATAATCCCTAGACTTTTATAAAACGGGACAAATGGTGGCTTCTTAATAATATGGGACTGCCCCGGTCAAAACGGAACGTATGGTCACCAAATTACTTTCTTCACCCTCCTACTTGAAACAGGAATAAATTTTGAATGCAATATGTTCAAATGTAATTGTCGATAGAAAACAATGTGCAGATGGTGATTCGTTTTGATCCGTTGTAGGTCCTGATCGACTTTAAAGATTAGAGAAATGTGATCATTTTTACATGTCATATACAGGGTTCCCACACACCTGAAAAACCTGGAAATCTCAGGGAAAATCTTGTAATTGATTAATGGTTCCCAATGAAGCAAAACTGAGGGATTATAATGTGCTCCTGTCTGTGGATAATCCAGACTGTTGCAGCATTTCTCTTTCAGCAAGGAACTCATATCTATTTGTTTGTCTGTTTCTTGTTTTTAAATGTGATTCCAGGGTTGGTGACCAAGTGTATACCCTCATAAATTTTGCTCTTTTTAAAATTTAATTAGCCGATTTCGATCTTTAAATGACGTAAAATATATTTCAAGATGTGGAAAACGCATAATAAAAATAACCTGATGTCTAAAGTTAACCCGTGTTCATCTGATTTCCCTTATTAGGGAGTAGTTTTAAGTATTTTCTTCCTTCTTTTTTTACAAAATAGTAAAAAAATGGCGTGTCCTGTTTAGGGAAATATTCATTTTCTGCCATCTTTTGTGTACAATATTATTGATTTTGTATTTACTGCATTTAGAACAGAATTTTAAATATTTACTTACTAGTACCATATATGAATTATGTACTGTTCATAAATACTTGTTTAAGTTTTTGATCATGTTCAACTATTGTTATAGTCATGACATGACATGTGAATTTTTACATGCCTCAAAAGCTCACATATGTGTAAAATGGAATTACTTGTAGGATCAGCAGATCTACATTAATATCATGTAGTGAAATAGTTTTCTCAACAGATATGCCAGAAATTAAATATGAGGTGAAGGCCAGTCGAATGGCGTATGCTTAACCCCCATCACACTTGCACTTGCAACTGTCACTAACTTACCATTACGTACTAGCATTCCTCACTTCTTCATCTTAGATTAGGCTCGTTTTGGAGCACTGTTAAGTTGGTTTTGATTTTATCACATGGCAATTCATATGTGAAAGTGGGTTTTCTGTAAATAAGCAGGTTTTAATAGAAAACTTGAAAGAAGAGTCTGTTGTGGCTGTTCGGCAAGTTTATGATGCAGTGAAAGTGGTACGGGGGGGGGGGGTCAAATGTAGAAGTAAGCAAAGATATAGTCCAGAGTGTTACAGGTGCACGTATTAGATACGAAGAAGCATTGCAGAAGATGAGAAAGAAATGTGATCACAAAGACGACAAAAGGAAATAAATGAAACGTAAAGCAAGTGAGATCCGTGCTTTACAAGCCAAACAACAAAAGATGCAAGAAGAAGCAAATGCTATTTCAGAACAATTAAAAAAACTTGAAGCTTCTGAGAAGTAAAGTTTCTTAATTTGCTGTATCAGACATTAAGTACATTTCTTGTTTTATATTTTAGTCTCAGTAACTTATTATCCCTTTTTAAATCTGTACTAATAATTGTCACTTCATTTTTATATGTTTTCAAAATTCCAATAATTTGTTTGTCTTAACTATTATTGTAGGCATTACAGATTAATTGATATTGTATAAACATGTATGAAAAGTGTGAAAATATTTCAATTTTATCAGATATGTTAGAAATTGTTTCAGAGTTGTTTAAAGTTCTAGAAAACTGGTCATCTTTGTTCTTAATTACATGCAAAGAAGTATGGTATGGCTATGAGGGGAAATGGAGGAGACCATTGTAAAATTATAGTAGTCATTTACTGTGCATTCAATACTCTGGAAAAAAAATATGAGGATTCTAGAACACTCAGGGAAATCTCAGGGAAAATGGATTTGGAGTTTGCGTGGGAACCCTGTATATATCATCAACGCGACCATATTCATAAAATGTTGTAATTATACGAATACAAGACAACTGTCTACTGGTTTACATAATATAAATTAATTCTAAAGAAAAGAGTTAATTAATTTCCAAGAAATTTTACGGAGTCATTTCATTGCTGGTATTTATCCACTTTAAAATGCTAGTGACATCTACTGGTTGTAAACAGAATTACCACACGTCTTCTTTTCCCCAGGGAATAGGCCTGTACCTAGGATTTTTTTGAGTAGGGGCCAGACCCGAAAATGTGTTGATATACTATATATATATATAATTGTTAATTTCATTTAGTTCTTTGTATCGCTTTCAGACATGAAGACTGTCACACGGTGTATAGCTTGATGCATTCTCTTTACATTCAGTGTTTATAAGTATTTGAGTGGTACCGGTTCCGCAGATTAACAGTGTTTTGAAATTTCATCTAATTTTCTTATACCACTGAACAGCAATGATAATTCTATGTTTAGACAATTATATATATTTTATGAATTAAATGTTGCATGTTAGCAATGATTATTGAAATAAAGAACATGTCTAAATGTGAGTTTACCAAAAAAATAGACATTTTCACAACACGACTGCAATTAAAAAGAATGGACTGTCTTGATTAAATCGGAACATCTGGTAGCCTCGCATCAATTGTTATGAAATAAAACTCACAATATTGCAGGCTTCAGACTTCTGGAGCCTGCCTTTCTACACAACAAGCACATTCATTTATGCAAGGACAAAACTGATCTTTTTACAAATTTGAAAAATCGTCGATGTTATTATCGTGGCTGAGATTCATATTTAAATATTTCAGAGTTCGAGGGGGGCGGCATGACTCCCATGGCACCTCCCCTGGGTACGGGCTTGCCGGGAATCTCCTCTTTTCATGTACTAATCCTGGTGGATTTTTTTTTTCAGAGTAAAAATGTGCTGTTTTTGTACAAAACTGAACATAAAAATAAAACGTTATAAATAACCATAGCAATAAAAATAATATATGTCTCATCAGTTCGAGTGCGAATTCGATCATCGAAAAAAAAAAAATACCGTTGATTCCAGGTTGATATCAGAAGTCTACCAAATCGTATCGCTCATCGTGTCATCTCGGAATCGAACTCGTATGAACATTAATTCGAATATGGTATTGTGTAGCGTCCAGTTGTATTAATGTAGCCTACTTTGTAGCTAAGTTGAGAAAATAGAAATTCGGAACCGAAAGTGTAAGTTCACAGATGAACTTGAAAACAAGAATTTAATATGTTAACTCGTTTAATTTTGTACTGTTCTCGACCTCCGTTGGGGGAGTAATTATCACTGCGCACTTCGAAGCTAAGTGCCCTGGATTCGAATCCCGGTCTGGGCATGCGTGTTCTTTGTGAGCGTCCCTTCATCAGTTTCATTACATTACCACTCATCCTCATCGTGGCGATTAGCTAAAAGTGACAAAAAGCTACTCTTAAGTAGCTAACAAAAATCATTTTAAAAAGTCCCGTTTTTACATCACACAAAATTGCAACACTTGTAGTAAATAAGAGCATTTCATGATCTTCGTTTTCACATACCTTGCACTTCTGTGGACTGCAGTTTACATTTTCTAAGATAAGAAACTAACTACTTTTATTACATGGCCTCTTCTTATCATTCCAAGAAACTTATCCGACAAACAGATTTGCACAGTTTGATTGCATTTTATGTTTCCTGTTGAATCTGTTTAGGTGCTTACAATGCACCACGTATCTGTAACGAGAAAAACAAACATTTTCCTGGGAGCATGGATCTTCGTGCAATTTGCAATGGATTAAAGGATCATCTGCAACATGTTGGAGTTCACTGCACGCTCTGCGGTAAACAACAAATATCCCCTGGCGTTTATGAGGGTCACATATTACGAGAGATAAGCATTCACCCCTGGTGAATATACCCTGGATTATGCAATTCTGCGTAACGACATTTACATTTACCAAATTCGAAACGTTGTTTCAGCGATCTAGGAATGAAACAGTCCGTAAACATATTCTGGAGCTTCTATGATCGAAGGCGGCGCACTCTGAAATAGTTTTGGCCCGTCCATCTGCCTGCACAAATAGCCTAATTGAGTGATTTTCAGAATATTTATAGCACAATTCAAGGTGTTCCCCCGGAGATTTCCGGAAAGAATTAATGTACTTCGAATGTTGAAATTGTAGCGATATTTTACAACAAAAAAATATTGTTTTCTGTGACTTACAGGCCGTAAGTTGCAGCAACTATTATTACTATTATTATTTTACACTATCCTTTGGCACGTAAAACCATGGATCATAGGTACCATGAAGGACAGTAGATTAAGTGGTCTCCGACTCTGATTGATATCTGTGCATTATGAAAAGAGTACAAAAAGGCAAACTACTGTTCATCAACAAAGTGATAAATGTTCATTGAAAAGAAGAAAGGCGAATCCAATTTCTATCTAAATAGTAAACTCGAGTCTGAACTTTTATACAATGCCAAAGTATTTTCAAATCAATCTGAATTTTATGATTGCAAAGTAGCAGTAGAAGTAACTACTACTATTACTAATAAGAATAATAGCAATAATAATAATAACAGTAATAATTGCAATAATAATAATAATAGAAGTTGATTTATTATGGTAAGTCAGTTTGTGTACATCTGGGTAGAAAGGAGCGCGAGACTGAGAAACCGGGTAATTACAGATTTTGACGCGGTAACGTCTTAAATATCCGCCTCAGATCGTCCTTGCGAAATTTACTCAGTATAAAAACCTGCGGGTTGTGAGTCCACTCAATACTAGGTCTGTAAACAGACCCACGCAAGCCGCGGATACTAAGAATCAACTACTTTAGCAACGAAAATTTGGCGTATTTTTACCCGTTTTCTGTAATCTCGAACCCCCGTCTAGCAAGTTATGAAGACAAAATCTTTCTTAGATTACAATATTATGTGTAGTTTTTACATAAGTTAGCTTTGACAAATTATCTAAAAGGTTCTGATACATCTTTCTGAGTTAACAAATATTTGTACATTGATAAGCATAAAATTTAAACGTTATTAGTTTCAAACATAAAGGTTAGTACATCAACCAACATCTTTCCAATTCTTAAACGGCGTTTATTCATTTACGTCATAATATTAAGTATATTGGAACAATCACATCTACTCTTTTGGTAATAACATATCTTTTAGTTTTCAACTTTTAAACTTTGCATCTTATTTATACATTTGGTATCTTTATTTTTCTAATGGATTTATCAAATTTATCAAATAAAGCAATGGCGCAACATACGAGTATACTTTCTATTGCGGTTGACATTTTTTTATCGCTGATTCTGAGATAACAACTTTCTTTTAGGTATTTATTCAACAGGCATATTTTTCTCCCTCATCTTAAGTTTCAGTTCTTCACACTAGCTTCCATTCAATCGCACTTAAATTGCATTGAGATAAGATAATTTTGCCGCTCCTAGACCCTGGCCTATTGGACTTGCAGCCTTACTTGCTAGTAGATTCAAATTATAGTTCACAGAACTGTCACGTGGGGCGTTGCATGTGGTCGTAGCCATATTGTAAAGTAAACTGCTTAAATCCACCATCTGTACAGCATATCTGATTATGACGTTTCTTGTTACGTAAACACAAATGCTCGTTTCGCTTGATGTGCGATTTGCAACACAGCGACGTCTTCGCAATCTGTCGAAATGAACTTTTGACATTTAGAGTCAGGCTTATCCTTCCACGTGATCTCATTAAATTGTTTACATTTAGAACACAGCTTTATGTTCCTCTTGTGCTACTTCGAGCAACATTTGAGCCCCCAATCTGCTGTTTTGCGCTATCAGAAAAGTTGCTAAAATGTTACAGATCTGTAAAGAAACTATAGTTCACGACGTGTAACTCTTCCCATTAGAATGAGGACGAACGAGCAGCCACGACGAGCTTAGCACTCCGATGAGAACAAGTAGAAATAAGTTTGAGTTACGTTTATATGTTTATGTCTTTGTTCATTCGTTCAAGCCCAATTTTTGCCCAGAGGCTCATCGGGACTGGACCTACAGTCTAAATTATAATTCGAAACACTAGGCAATGTGCCTCCACCGGGGAATCGAGCTTGTGACACCTTGATTACAAGGCTACGGAGTTACCACTACGCTATCGGGGAGATTCGTTATGTTTATGGAGCAGCAGCATAACCCATGGGAATTTATTAATGTCGCTTTTTTTTTCTTTTGTGAAAGTTGGTTGGTTGATTTGGTGTTTTAAGTCCACTTTATGCACAGTAAGGCTAATCAGTAGGCTTTAAACCCTACAGTTTAAGTGGGATCTGAACCACTATGTGCCTCCACCGGGTATCGAACCCGGGACCCCTTGATTACAAGGCGACGACGCTACCACTGCGCCATCGGGGAGGCCTCTTTTGTGAAAGTATTCTGCGTACTAGTATGTCTGTTTTTCCATTACCAGTGTCCTAATAACTGGTTGATTTGTTGTTTTAAGTCCACCTTTTGCACAGAATGGACAAATGGGGCTGGACCTACAGTTTAAAGTGGGAATCGAACCCAGGACACCTTGATTACAAGGTGACGACGTTAGCACTTAGTCATTAGTCATCGGGGAGGCCCTCAGTGCTCTAATAAAATATTTTCAAGGAAACTGAAAATTCACAGCAATAATAGCCAAAATATTCAGTATTTTTAAATAATGACGTTGAGAATCGGTGCATTGGCGTGCTATAAAATTTCGAAAAAAAAGGGGGTATCACAAGTTACGATTACTAATTTTATAATGCTCGGTGTTATATTTTACAGTGTTTTCGTGCATGTATCGTTCTTTTCTTTAAAGGTTAAAAAGAAGAGTTCATAACACCAACCTATATCTCTGAGTAGCCTACGTCACAAAAGCGAAATGAACTGATAATCTTTCAGATCAAGGCATGTATGCTTGTGGTTTGCTGGCCCTCAATCCGTCATATCTTTGCTTCCATGGAACTACTTACATGAAAAGAAAAATCCAGTGTAAGATCTCAGAGTAAAGTTTTATCCTATCCTTTAATTTTCATTTTACCCGTTAGATGGCGCGCAAGATTGACAAAGCTATCTTAGAAATTTTCCAGTCGTACACAGTTGCAAGGCTATATTGGTTAAATAAGGTCACCACAACGAATTGTTTAAAATCCTCTGGTAATTTAAATTAGAAGTCTGAGCGAAGAAAATGCTTTCTCTACAGTAACCTTTATAAATGCAGGCGAATTACGGGTGTGGAGAATTAAAGTTACTGACTGACAATTCATTTCATGGAGGAATATAGTTTTGGTGGTGTGTAGATTTAACTGCATTTAACACGTAATCGAGATATGTTATATGAGTAGTAATCAATACATTGTTAATGAATTGCTAAAGATGTTGTTCGCATTTCAAACTGATCTCATTACACAAAGTTTTTTCCTTGTATTGTTCTTATTTCTATCTAATTGACCAAATAAATTAACGTTTTCTTAAAATTATTAACGTCTAGGTATTTGACGTACAAAATGCTTGTATTTCCACTATTATTGGTTACAGATAGGTCGCTATAGTGCCGATTATTGTCAGTTTTTGACTCCCAATGACAGACATTTGTACATACGAACAGGTCGACGAGGTGAGAAATATGCCATCATACCAGCATGCTGGCATACGCAGGAATTTTTAAAGAGGGGACTGAAATTTAAAGCTGGGTATTACGCAGCTGCGTTCTGGGGAGAGGGGTGCACTATTAAATATACGTAATTGCAATTTTAAACCACCGTTTTAAGAGTTGTTCAAAGACAAAAATGGTAAACAGAGCTAATTTTAAGAGGGTTTGCACTTAACATTAGTTCCTTTAGCTCTTTACTGGTATCATTAGGAAATTCTTATTTTCTCAAACATTCGGGAGGGGCTGTATCTCCATCAGCTCCCCCTGCGTACACCAGTGTATCAGTTCCTCATATTCTTTCAGCCCAGAAAATTATATCCTTGTATATGTTTAGGGCTCGTGTTATTCTTAATGTGTGAGCCTTATCACAGTATTGGTTTGAGTTGGTTTGAGTTGATGTTTTAAGTCCACTTTATGCACAGTAAGGCTAATCGAGACTGGACCTACAGTTTAAAGTGGGATCCGAACCACTTGTGCCTCCACCGGGTATCGAACCCGGGACCCCTCGATTACAAGGCAATGACGCTACCACTGCGCCATGGGGGAGGCCCCCTTATCACAGTAACTCGATAACTTTAGTAAAACCACGAAAATACTTCGTCAGAATATCTGATTGCGGAAATTTGAATACATCGAGACATACTTCAAGAGAATAGAGACGAGATCACTTATGGTTTATTTTTCAGCAGCCAGCACTGGCGTATGCAGAGGGGGGTTGACGGGGCTACAGCCTCTCCCGAAATTTTGAGAAAACCAAAATTTTCTAAGGAAAGTAGTTAAGAACTTGTGAAAACGTAAGTGCTAACTGAAACCTTGCCCTTCAAATGACATTCGATTACATTGTTTTGTCTTTGAACAACCTTCAAGACGAAGTTAAAAATGGTAATTGTGAAATTTTTTATTGTGTATCCCGCCTCACTAGAACGTATGCGATTCTAATATTTATAAGATCCACCTTTACAATTTTAGCCGTCACCCCCCCCCCCCCACCCCGACGAAAAAATCCTGCGTACGCCAGTGCTATATTTTATCATCGTTTTGCGTGCGTGGCCACCGGGCCGAGGAAGGGGATTTGCCCCCACCAATCCCTCTGGGTACGTCACCCAAGAGAGGTCTGGAAGTACTGATCAGAGTAAAGCTGTTTGTACCCGATCGAATGAATCATGAACAAGTCGCTGAATTGAACGCAATTGAAAGTCGTTGAACAGCGAAATTGGCGAAATCTTGAATGGTGTGATATTGCACATGTGTACACGATCAAAGAACGACTGGACAAGTTCACATTTTATCAAAAGGTTGCAGTATGTACGGCATGAAAAGAAATGAATAGACTGGCGATTAGCCGTAATTTTATTTCCCGAAGAAGTAGTATGATGTTGATATATTAATAATCTACATGTAATCTGAGACACCAGAAAAACAATGTGAACCCGACAAAATACTTTTGTAAAAATCTCATTTCCACAGATAAACAGATAGTTATTTTTCATTGTGTTTATCTAAACGTCAATTTAAGATCAACACAAAATGTTATGGTTTACGGTTGGTTGTTGTCTTGTCGAACATATTTTATTATCACATTACTCACTGCTGTAAAAATATTCATTATTATGTTTTGTACAATTGCAATTAAATAAATACAGAATACGACTGCACCTACTTTCCTTTCTCGCAAGTCACAAACACGTGTTTACACTTCCCTCCCTTCCCACGTTACTTTGTTGATGCTTTCTCTTCGCCACAGAATAGAAATAAACATCATTCTCTACCTCAATGCTCTTTTTCGATAATCGATTTCATGCATGTGCACTGATTGGTCGACAGTCAGGCTTGGATGGCATTATTTAGAACCGTTCCTAATTAGAAATTCTTTGACCTATCCTTGGATTCAATGAGAAAAATGACGATGTCTCTTGACTGTCATTTCCTTTCAAGCGTTCAATTCAACGACTTGTTCATGATTCATTTGTTCGTGTACGAGGTGAATAAGGTTTGTATTTCCTCTCGTCTCTTCATGTATTCACTGTTGCACTCAACTTTTGAATTTTCTTTGATATTGTTTATTTTACATCGCATTTCTTCCCTACTTGGCTGATCGCGACGATCAGGGTGAGTGATGAGAGCAGTCTGGGCAGCCCCCTAACTAGATATTTTGGCGCCCTAGGGAGGATCGCTGTTTGCGCCCCCCTCCCCCCACTATAAAGCATGTGCGTCCTCCGATATTTTCTTCTCAGTCCATGGTTTGGGATATTTACATACTACAAATTTTGAAATGAGGAAACAAAGAAAAACTCATTAAAAAATAACATAGGTTATGTTTAAAGATTCGTAGTTCGCATTCTGATTTAAAAGAAAAAGTTTAGCATATTTATGAATATTTCAGTGATGTTTCAGTGTCTGAAGAACAACTTTTAAACGTACTATAAACGATATACGTATGTGCTACCACTTCGGGAAACGAATTCCACATGAGTGTACAATCCTACAAGTAAAAGATGAAAAAGTTAAGAATAACAATTAATTAAATTAATAAAATTAATTAAAATAGATATTCCAATGTGCAATATGTCCTGGGTAGAAAAATTGTAATTTAAAATTATTCTTACAAAATATTTATAAAGCCCGACTGATATCAGAAGGAAAATAATTAGAATTTAACTTTTCAATTCAATGAGGAATATGCTTGGAACGAACTCTCTGTCGATTTTTCTTCCTCCAAGTCCTTGGTGATTTTTCAAAGCTCTAAACAAAGGAAAATGTCTGGTGCCACTGATACCTGTACAACCCAAAGTGGTCTGATCTGTGGTCTTGCACATACGTCTTACAAACTAACATTTCAACATTGAAGTTCGCACCACTGACTATGTTTTTGTTGAAAGATTATTTTCAACATATAAGATGATCCTCACAGACAAAATTGCGGAGTTTGACTGTGGATAACATGAAAAAAGATTTTTGCCTATATTCCTTTCCCGGATTCTCTGGAGTAAGAGAACGCGAACGCGTTCTGTGCGCATGTTGAAGGGTGTGCGCCTCGTCCAATGAACGCGCGGAGGGGAGGGGCATCCACGGGAGGGGGCGACTCGACTGCTCATTCGCGGTCCAGTAGTTCTGTAGTAAACATGTCAGCTCGCAAGTCTAGGGGAACTCTGCATTCAGGAGAGTGCCTCATAGTGTTGAATGTGTTCGAGAACAACTTGTTTGAAAAGTTTAAAACACATGGCTTTGTTTTTTTTACAAATGTTTAAAACAAAGTGTTTTAAACATGTTTTTCAGACTTGTTTAAAACACATTTTGATACATGATGTTTCATAGTTTGTGGTTATTTGCATGTTTTTTGAAAATGTATGTTTACATTTGTTTTACTTTTTTTTCTGTT
Organism: Lepisma saccharinum; assembly: GCF_977018435.1. Classification (NCBI taxonomy): domain Eukaryota; kingdom Metazoa; phylum Arthropoda; class Insecta; order Zygentoma; family Lepismatidae; genus Lepisma; species Lepisma saccharinum. Next base: position 36,293,129 of record NC_139235.1, on the reverse strand, counting down.
CTTCGTAGCATCAAAAGACAAATAAACGTGCAATATTATTTGTTATTTGTGTAAAACAATACACTGGCCATTGTTAAGAATAAAAGAAGAAATTGGCAGCAGAAAGCGTTTTGCTTTACGGCCGTTACACCGCGCAGCACTTCGTTGCTTTCATCAGGCACCCTTCCCCACCTAGTCTGGCCCCGCCCACAATCTTTCCCCTCTGCGCGTCGCTACTCCAGAGAATCCGGAAAAGCAGTATAACTATACAGCGAAGAGTGGATTTTAATAGCAAATTTCCAATAGCAAGTTCTGCCATCGCCGTAGGGTTAGGCAACACACATAGCGTTATGCAAGATAGTGCATATTTCAGCATATAGGTGTCCCATTTTCAGGAATTTGGAGCTATTTTAAGTTCCTTTGAACCTACTTCAAGATTTTTCGAGCCTTACCTTAAGATTTCTAGGACCTATTTTAGGATTTTAGAGCCTATTTAGGAACCTAAAAAGCACACGTTTTAGAACCTAAAAATCCGAGGTAGTTATAACCTCTGTAATGCAAAATGTGTTATATTAAATGCTATCAAGTGGAATCTTGGCTGGACATACACTTGTCGTTCATTTCCTAACAAACCTCGTGTGATACGTTTTCCAGAGAACAGCTTGTTCCCTGGTGACCTGTGACCTTTCTCCCCCGGTAGGCGAAATGGAGCAGCGTGATTTATAGAAGAATAAAGACGAGGGACAATGCCAACCAAGATTGCGCCACAATCTAAGACCACTGTCGATTTACGACACGAAGAGACCCTGTTCCTCTCACCTCTTCTAAAAGCTGGAGCACAATCTGTCAGGGTTCAGACAGCAAATGTTGTACGTCAAGAAGTAAAGGTTAGTTAAATTTCAAACAGTGTGGGACTCGATCTCGTCTCGAATTCGGTACGAGACAGAAATCGAGACGGACTTGTAAAAATCGAGACTAGAACGAGGCCAAGCCTTTCGAGGTTAAACCGAGAATAAAACAAAACACAGTAAAATGGAAACGAGATTAAGATTCCTTAATTTCAGTGGTTCCCAACCTTTTTTTCATCCAGGACCCACCTTGAAGGAGGATATTACACTTCATGAGACCCTTAAGCATGGGCGCCGGCAGAATTACTTGTAGGGGTGTGCATCCAGTTTATAATCATATTTTTGCTAACATCGAGTAAGAAGCTCTCTTTTGCTCCTGCTTAAACAAATTACACAAACTTCATTCTAGAAAAGTAAATATGTAATTTAAAAGACTAATTTACTGTAGTTCAACATCTAACTAAACACGCATGCTGAAATTGAAGACAATTTTTGAATTACTCACCGAACTAAAGTCCGCCCGGCCAAAGAATGGGCTTGAGGAAACCCAGACTTTCCGCCTACAGTTCAAGCGGGGAAAAGCGGCGTTGCTACCGGTTGCTACACGCCTGATTTTTGTCCGGTCGTACACGACACCTCTTCCTGTCACCATGCCCCCTTCGCTCGCATTTCAGGGAGAGGCAGGGAATCGGAGACCCATTCGCTTGCTACGAGGCGGCAACCATCAGGCTTCGCCGTGCCTGGCTTTGTTGAGGGTGCCACCTGTTTCGAAAACGACCCAAAACGAAAAATTTGGCAACGCCAAATACCATTAGAATTCCCCCTCACCACGGCAACTGGACAAAGCCGACTGATTCAGTGGTTCGACAGAAAAGACAAAAATATATTGATTGATTTAGTTTATTTTACTTCGCGTTTTGTGCCTCTGGGCTAATTTGCGAAGATGGGGATGAGTGATGAAATTGATGAATGGACATTCACAAACAACCAAGCCCGAGCGGGATTCGAACCCGGGACCCTTGTTGTCGCAGCGCGATGTGCTAACCACTCGGTCACAGGGCCCGGCAGACAAAAATAGAATTTCCAAGTCCGTTCTTTGGCCGGAACCACTGTAATGTGACTAATGTGCAATGGTAGAGAGCGAATAACAGAAATGCAGAGTTTAGATTACGTACAACACTGGTTGAATTTAAATGGTTGAAACAATATATCTTAGTAATTTAAATGTAATAGGTTTTTAAGACACAGTAACTAAATTTTCGAGCCCAATTTCGCGACCCACCAAACACCCCTCGGGACCCAGCAGTGGGTTGCGATGCTTTATTCAGACCTTCAAAGAGGCTATAATTGCAATGTTAATGCATTAGTGACAACTCTGAACCTGTTCAACGTGGTTACATACATAAAATTACGTTTAGGAAGGGTCAATCGTTCGTCCCCCCCCCCCCTTAATGGCCTTTGTACGCTGTGAAAGTTTCTATGATGACACATTTTAAGTGGTCTGCTTTCGATCTTGCCATCGATGTTCCAGAGTTCGAGTGTCGGTAAGGGTGTTCATTTTGAGTGTCCCTGGATCAACCTCATGTAATCAGCCTTTATACGCATCTTCATGATTTGCCAAAAATGACAAAAATATACAATACATGGTTTTGGAGACGAGACAGAGACCTGGCTATCGAGGACGATCATCAAGAGACAACACTTTGATTGATTGAGTTGGTGTTTTAAGAACTGGACCGACGGTTTAAATGGGATCGGAACCACTATGTGCCTCCACCGGGTGTCGAACCAGGGACCCCTTGATTACAAGGCGACGACGCTACCACTGCGCCATAGTGGAGGCTAGAGACAATACTGCTACATTGCTAAGTCTCTTTCCGATACCAACCCTGGCAATAACAAAACCTGACAAAGCGAAGAAATACTTACATAAACAACCCTAAGTCACGTAACCTATTCACGACGTATAAATAGTAACCTTGATAGGCTATGATATGATATTTATTAACATTTAAACAGTAATCGAATTGGGCCGGTATGGTATACCGATAGTAAATTAAGATGCTGAAAAGCATAACGACAGTAAAGTTTTAAAATTGGCACTTATTTATTGGAGCCCATCGTAAAAATAACTACTCAATGGCCAAGAATATACTCGCTCATTTCTCTCTCTCTCTCTTTCTTGCACGTTTGAGTTATACCGAACAGCACTGTGCACTCTTCCCCCACCCCGCCGTCCACGGCCGAGAGATACTTGTCGATCATACATAATGAGAAACACAACAACGTGTGCTAAAAACAATGTGCTAAAAAGTTCTCAGTTGAACCAAATAGAGGAATCAACATACTCAATCAAAGTGACATAGGATCAACCAGTAACGTGTTTAAACTTGTATGTAATATTGATAAGAAAGGACGGCTTTTTTTTCCACAGGTTTACCACATGACATAACTTTCAATAAATTAAGAAATGTATCAGTTGGCAGGATAAATCACAGTGATTATGCATGTTAATTTTTGTGGATGATTTTTGTGAAACTTCTGCAGTAGTGAGTGGTTTAATGTCTAATACATTATTTGCAGTGGCGGCTATTAGGGGGGCGAGGGGTGGCAATTGCCCCCCACCATTTTTTGTCACTTTTGGCCCCGCACTATACTAAACCGTATCTACCAAGGGAAGTAAACTGTCCTTGACCCCCCCCCCCCGGTTTTGGCACCTTGCCCTCCCAGTTTTGAAACCCAATCGCAGTCACTGATTATATTAGTTATTACAATTCATGCGAGAGAAAAATAAAAGAGGAGCGTAATTTGTAGTGATAAAAGAGAGAGAATTAATCGATATAATATTTAAGAAATCCCACAAAAAAGTTTGTGTTGTTGTTGAGTTGGTGTTTTAAGTCCACTTTATGCACAGTATGGCTAATCGGGACTGGACCTGCAGTTTAAAGTGGGATCCGAACCACTTGTGCCTCCACCGGGTATCGAACCCGAGACCCCTTGATTACAAGGCAACGACGCTACCACTGCGCCATGGGGGAGGCCCCCACAAAAAAGGATTGTATCAAAAGACAGTCTGTGCATATGAGCATACCGGCAGTAATTCATTTCCAATTCGGCCACTGCATTTAAGATACAAGCCGTTGGGGCTGTGCGTATCCTACAATATTATTATATATAACAGTGGCGCAACCACAGGAGGGCAGAGGGCATTGCCCCCCAACCTTGGACCGAAATGAGTTCTAGGGGGGTGAGGGGGGAAACAATGACGGCCAAGTGTACGTGCAGGTGGAAATTACCGCACACAACTTCAAATTTTATGCAAATAAAAATACTTTACATAAAATTTTCTTGCTCGTTTCGCTCGCAATACCTACTTTTCTTAGTCTTATCAAGTTCGGAACCGTAGCTAGGGGGCGGCGGGAGTCGGCCCTGGGCGCCGAATGATCTAAATGAAAATAAGTTGTAAAATTGATTGATTGATTTAAGTCCACTTAACGCACAGAAAGGCTAATCGGGAATGGACCTACAGTTTAAATTGGGATCCGAACCAATGTGCCATGTGCCTCCACCGGGTATCGAACCCGGGACTCCTTGATCACATGGCGACGATGTTACCACTGCACCATCGGGGAGACACAAAAGTTGTAAAAGAGAGAATGCATTGGCGTCCCATGAAATTATTTGCGCAATATTAAAATAATATTGATGTCAGCCTGAACAAAATATTGGATCCAAAAATGTTCGTGCTCGCTTCGCTGGCAGTTTATCATTGTTATCTGTAATGCATTGTAAATTACCAGACAGAGAAACAAGACTTGTCTTAATTGATTTTGTTTTAAATGCATGAACAATTGTTAGGAGGAAAGGGAGCGTGCATATTTGAGAGACAATTTATGTATTGATTGATTGATTTATTTTGCTTCTCGTTTTGTGCCACATTTGGGTAATTTGCGAAGATGGGGATGAGTGATGATATGATGAAATTGATGAATGGACACTCACAAACAATCATGCCCAAGCCACGATTCGAACCCAGGACTCCTGGCGTCGTAGCGCGATGTACTAACCACTCCACCACGGGGGCCGGCTGACAATTTATGTAATTTTTGCTGTTGGTTTATTGTGAGATGGATGAATTGATTGTGTAATGTATTTAAATAATACATGTTGTATATAATATGTATATTAAAGAAACTTTGAATACGTACGCAATTTAGTGTCCACGTCGCTCCATGTTGCATATATGTGAAACATATGGTGCATGAAAGTTATACATGTTAATGTAAAGAAGAATTATATTTGGAATGCATTTATCAATAATTTTCTGTCTTTCAAAAATAGTTTGCGTGCTTGTTTTCCATTATTAATGTGAAATTGAATGTGTTGAAAAGATAATTCAAATCGTTTGTTCGAACACAAATGCTTTAGCACCAACCTCTATCCCCTTTTTGCATAATTTACGAGGGTAATAATGTCTTTGATACTACTACTACTACTACTAATAATAATAATAATAATAATAGTAATAATAATGTTGGTCCCGGGTTCAAATCACAGCTTGGGCATGGATGTTTGCAAGTGTTCATCATAAATTTCATCATATCATCACTCATCGTCGAATTAGTCAAAAATGAAAGGAACCTCCGCCCCCCCCCCCCCCCAACGTTTCATAACAAAAATACATATACCAATGAATGAGGTTGGGAATAATAGTTGACCTTCGAAATGTAGGATCCCAACTGCCGCGCTAGGAATAGGGACGCGGGAATATTTTCTGGGGATGCACACATTTAATATGTACCAAAATACTAAATAAAAATTGTATTATAAGGCTAAGATAGCCTGTATTTATCTAGTTTTTATTTCCCTCCTTTCTCTGGCAACCTCTCTGGGTCTTACAGACTTCAAGAAACTGTTCCAGCCACTCTAGACCTCGTTGGTCTCAAATAGGAAAAATATTTCGTAACAGTTTCAGCATCCGAGACACATTTCTTCATTTTTAAAGAAGAAACTATTTACGGAAATGAGTTTCTCTAAGGTTTCCAATGTTCGTCAAGGTATTTTCTTTCATCGTGGAATCTATTTGACCGGAAAATCATGTATTTTTCAAGAGAAATATCTCACCGACGCACAAGTGCCATTGCTTTCGCTACGTGAACCGGATGCTGCATACGTTTGATGACGTAACCCCCTGTCAGTGTTTCCAACCCTTTTTTTTTTAATTATGCTTGCCTAACCTAAACAAACCTAACCTAACCTTATCGGAAATGGTTCGTGGGGCTATCCGTGATTGTTCGTGGGGCTACCCGTCAGCTACCCGCGTATAATGTACAATTTGCACACGTGACGAACAGGATAGTAGGTATTTTTCGGTGAAGAAGGTTGGAAACACTGCATAACCACAACGTTAGTCAAGTTGTTAGTCAAGCTGTGTCCGCCGTATTCTGTGTTACGGAAGCGAAGAAAGGAATAACAAAAATTACTCTCTATGTGAAAAATTGTGTTTGTTTTCGTGCAAAAAGCATAACGGCACCTTGAACTATGTTCCGCAATACACAATTGGTAAGTACGAACCATGCGAAACACATGTGTCTCCGATCCATGAAAATGGTAATAAATATTTTATGTGAATTCTCGTTAATCTCCGTCTCAGTATTAGGCATGGGCCTACGAGAGAATTTCTAAAAAGGTCAAAACAAACACGATGTATCTTGATATAGTATGCCTGCATGCGCGTGTGGGGGTGTGTGAGTGTGAGAAAATGGCATGTAATGTTTAAAAGTAGGCCATCGTAAACAGAAATGAGAGGTAGAGACAGGGAAGAAGAGAAAAGAGTGTGTGTGAGAGAGAGAGAGAAAGAGAGAGAGAGAGAAAATGGACGATCAGACAGAGAAAAGAGAAATAACAAACAGAGAAAGACAGTGAGAGAGAAAAATAGAAATAAATAACAGAAAAACAGAGTGAGAGAAAGAAACAGAAATAAAGAACAGAGAAAGAAAAAAGAAAAATAAAGAACAGAAAAAGAGATAGAGAGAGAGAGAGAGAGAAATCAAAAATAGAGAACAAAGAGAGAGAGAGAGAAAGACATGACACGGTCGTGCCAGGTTCAAACATAGGATATTAATAGCCATAAGAATATATTTATCTCAACACAAATTGAGAATGAGCAACATGAGACTGTATATTTGTATACGCGTGATACCTCCCAGGGCACGGGAAAACATTAAGATTTGCAGTAAAAGAACAAAACTCAGGACTTACGTTTTAACATATAGAATCAGAAACTATTTATCTTGATTATGCAATTAAGAACAAAATTGTACATCATGACGAAACGCACTAAAAGTTGCAGTAACAGCAGCACAAAAATTATCACATGCACTTCCATTAACTTCCCGCCACAAGATTCATATCTATCAGGCGGGATGGTGTACTTCAACAGTCTGTTCATATTTTACGTCCGGGAAGGTTTGTCAGACAGAAATAATGAACAGAAAAAGAGGGTGACAGATAGAGAAAAGAAGAGATCGGGAAAGAAAAGGTGAGATAAGAAAGGAAGAGAGAAGGCAGTGAATAGAACACGAGAAGAAAAACATAGACATTATAAGATTGAAAAATTAAACTAAAATCTAGCAAGAATTCAGTAAGAAAGGTAAGTAAAGGTGGAAAAGGGGATAAAACAAAAGAGGATAGGAAAAACACCCCACTCGATTGAAAATTGACGCTCTCAGGGCTTCTTCTTTCTGCTCGAAGAGGGCAGCACAAAACTACATAAATTATTTTTGTAAAAAAATTGATGGAACCTTGAAAAAAATTTCTATAATTCATGCCAATATATTGAGCAAAATGTATTTCATTATCAGCTTTCCTCCAATAATTGGTGTTTAATTTAACTCCTCCAAATAACCATTACTCTCGGAAGTATCTTTATGAAAGTTTTTTCGAGGATTAGAAACAAATTCAGGTGAAAATCGTAAGAGTAATTCTAGCTTCTTTAGTTGATTTGATGTTAACTTCGAGTCTCATGGAGCTTATGTACAAGAAAAACTAGACACACTGTTTTATCCGGTTATAAATTCTAGTTAAACGGTATCATTTGAATAAATACGTAAAATATTTAATATTTTAAATACACCGGGTCGTAGCTGTCTGATTTTAAAATTCACGCTGCTATAAGTTATCAAATGTGAGGTAGAGATGACGACGTAGAAAATGTCCATCCGAAGTATACAAATGTGAAAGAAAGACTGAAATAGAAAAGGAGAATGACATTTAGGTGGGTTACTGATGAAGTATTTTAAAACGAATATCAGAAAAAGTATTGCAACTGGCACTGTAGGGGAGACCGGGGCACATTGTCACAAGGGGCACGTTGTCACAGTAGCAATTCTGAGAAAAGCCTAAACGTTAGCGAGCTGGTGCTGCTTTCTCTTTTACCTACTAGATATCACTTCCAACTGTACTCATTTAGAGGTGCGCGGGAAACACGTGGCTGAGTCAGTTGAGCTTTGTCTGTTTTCAGTGCTTCAGTGTAAATTTTTTGAGTCCTGGAATTTTCCTACTGTGTGTTCGTGAAAGCGTGAACGGTAAGTATCTTCGTGTGTGTTATGTAGGTTAGAAATAGAGCTTCATGATGTGGTACTCTGAATGCGCTTAACCTTATTGCTTGGTACAGATATTTTTAAAAAAGAGGAACTACGACGCGTGGGGCAAGTTGTCACAAATAAGACGGGGCATGTTGTCACTGTGACAATGTGCCCCACTGTGTGTTAGTCATGATACAAGTGGTGTATTCCTCTTTTAATAAGTAGTTCTGTTGCTTCGCAGATGGTGAGAACATACAAGAGAAAGACTGAGAGGAATGCCCTGCCCATGGGAGACCTATTGGCTGCAGCAAGAGCCGTGAAAAAAAACGACAACACCGTATCAATACGTAAAGCAGCCAAACAATTTCATGTCCACTACAAAACATTGGCGAGATTTTGTGCACGTGTTACAGATAGTGAACTACAGTCCGGGCAATGCTCATTCACATTGGGTTACTCAACATGTAACAGAGTATTTGCGGAACATGAGGAAGACTTACTAGTATCATGCCAAAAACAAGCTTCGGACATATATATAGGAATATTTTTGCAATTTATTTACTCTAAAATCACAAGAAAGTTGAATGCCACTGGCAAATTTCGTGTGTTGGAAGTGTAGGCCCTATCTTTTGCAAATGTTCTTACTGAAACAGTTTTCTGTAACCTTTAAGTTTGTAGTTTTGATTCATTATCTACTCTGTAAGCTAGTGTTGTTTTCATGAAGTTCTGGTTTACCTACAAAGATTGATGTAACAATATATGTATCTTTTGGGATGAAGAAAATATACAGGCCCACCTACTTTATTTCCTGTTTAACTAGCATAATTTACCATTTAATTTAATTAGCTTTTAAGTCTCTTTTACATGCTAAGTATTTAGTGCTAGTAACATTTCCAGTCTTTTTCTAGGAGTTGCATTAATAATATATACCTATTTAATGAAACTGCCACTAGAATAGCATGTGACAACTTGCCCCAGATATTGTGACAACTTACCCCGCATATGGGGTACATTGTCACAACTGTATTGACCATAAAGAAGAGTTAATAAGTCCAGTTCAGGATGAGTTACATTGTACAGAGGAACATATGTTGTGCACAAGATAACTAAGTATTTGCATGTAAAAAATTATAATTCTCGGCCTTACGTGAGAGCCACAAAAAAATAAAATGTGAAAATTGTGACAAAGTGCCCCGGTCTCCCCTACAGACCACATTACAAATACGGAGAGTATAGGCACCGGCCTATGGGCCCTCGACAAAGAATGAAAATTATAATTATTTGATCTTGAAAGAAAATTACAATCAAGGTTTCTCAAATTGCTTCCAAAATATAACTAAAATGAATCAACTCCAAAACATGAAAACTTTAAATACTAAATAGAGAAAACGCTGTATTAATTCTAATATCAATACGTAATCAATATTTTAATATTATTATTATTATTTAAATTACAGGGCCTTGCGATATATTGCTACGTCAATGGCTTTAACCCACCCCTTTCATCCTCTCCAATAATATTTTTATAAGTATGTATAATTTCGTCAGTCAATTCTGTTCATTCTCCGCATCAACTTGTACCAGCATACTGACGATTTTCCTTAGACCGTCACATCGCCAGACCGTTTGACATTTCAACGTGGCAGTGTAAAAGAATAGTTCGGCAGAAATCAGATCTAATGCGACCCCAAGGTAAATGGGTGTCAGAAATGACACGGGCCACTTTTAATCACAGTTTTGTGCTAAAAATCACTGATTGGCACTAACAGTGATTCGGACGCAGTCCTGTGATTATTTTTTAAATCACTCTGCCGCTCAAGCTTTGCCGAAACGGTTAACTTGCTTGCTTGATTGATTTGGATTATATTACTACGCTTTTCTTCCCCGTTTGGCTAATCTCGAAGATGAGGATGAGTGATGATATGATGAAACTGATGAAGGGACACTTACAATGAGGAAGTAAACAACTTCTATATATTTTTCTAAAATAGCCTGTATGTAAAAAAAAATATATGCCAAGAGGCGGCGAAAGGGAGAAATCTGAATATACTATTACTAATGACTTACTTTAGCTAGTTCCAAGTCACTTTTGCTACTATGTGACCCACTGGCGTCCAAGGATTTTTTTTTTATTCGGGGGGAGCTGGAATTCTAAACGTGGATTTATATAGCTGCGTTCTAGGTGGGATACATACAGTATAAAATATTAGTAACAAATTTCAACATTCGTCTTAAAGGTTATTCAGAAACAGAAAAAAATATAATAAGCAGCTCTATTGATCAAAATTGGGCCACTTTAGCTCAGTCGTCAGGGTGACTGATTACCATGCGAGAGACCCGGGTTCGATCCCCGGCGGGGAGAACCTGGATTATTTTCCACCTGTTCAAGCGGCTCCAACGTCGTATAAAGTGGGTATAGATGACGCGTTTACTTGGTTAACGTCCAAGATCTGAAGAGAGCTGCCGCCACGAAAGAGGGTGGGGATAAACAGCGAGCGAGTTGTTTTCGTCCAATCACACTCAACCTTCACCCAATGGGCGCATCTGTCATTCTGCTCGTCTACTCCACGTGGAGTCTCGGTCACATGACTGCGGATACGATGTTGCCGTACTTTGCAACTTCAATGTGGAGACCGTGGGAAGGCGGAGGGACAAGGTGGCGTAGAGGAGATGCGTGACAACACTGTGAGTTGAATGTGATTGTTGCAGCTGGTGGGCGCGCTCAGTTGACTTCAAAGCCAGCCGGTCGTTAACGTAGCTAGCGTGTCGACTGTACCTGGAGGAAACTCTGGGGGTAAAGGCGGCCACGAGCGTGGTGCTGATCACATCACCCACACCTTCGGCCGTGATCATGATAGTGTGGGGCCCTAACTCCACACCACCTATACGCCTTCACGGCGTGGTTCAATGCACAGGGGAGCAATTTACTTTTTTTTCATTTCAAAATATTAACTTTCTCAAAATTTCGGTTGAATTGCGTACGCCAGTGAAGTGGCCATATTTAATGTGTCAGATGACGGAAAGGGAAAAAAATGTAGGAGGGGGGGCTTTCAGTAATTAAATACTTTATGGGGATAATGACATGGCTTGAATTTCAAGTCCATTTTACTCACAAAAAGGCTAATCGGGACTGTTTAAAGTCGGATTCGAACCACTAGGTGCCTCCATCTGATATCGGGACCCTTTGATTACAAGATTACTACGCAATCGGGAAGGCCCTGGGTCATTACATGATCTGGGGGGGGGGGGTGGAGGCGCCATTGACCTTTAGGGGGATTGCTACCCCTGCAAAGTGCTCCACTATTGAGAATTCCGCCACCACTTTGGTACTCCCAGTCCAGCTCTCAATCAGTTGAAAGAAAATATGTAAACAGAATTGTTAAATGACAAAGTTCCACCAATAATATTTTTCAATAACTTGACCTCTACGGGCACTCGACTAGAAAAACATGTCCTTCCCTAACTTTTGTTGAACTAGTCAAATCAGCGGTAATCAATCAAGCAGACGGACGACTGGAGTCGGCAACTTAAATGGCAATTAGTTGACAGGAGGTTAAGTAAATTGCCAATCAATACGCCGGTAGCCTTGACTGGGAACATTCCAAAGGAATATTCAACCGCAGCAGTTGCTATGCGGGGGCATTAAGCCTCGTTTCGCTGTGATCATGGATCTAAGAGAATGGTGTTGTGGAAACGTAACATTTCGCAGGGAATTTCATTGGCAAATTAAAGCCGTGATCGGAAACTCGTACTTACATGAGCCATTGCAGGAAACGAAACAGGGATTACAGAGTTTAGGCTTAACCGCTAGGCTATTGAAGTTGTCAGAAAATTATATAAGGGTTACTGAGCACCTGCACGGTCCGGTAGAACTTGGCCCGCTTCAGACGGAAGCATTTCTTTAACATCCGTGGCGGAGTGGTCAGCAAACCGCGTTACGACGACAGTTGTCCCGGGTTCGAATCCCGCCCGAAGCATGTTGTTTTTCCGTCCCATTGGCCAAAAGCGGAAGAAACCCGAAGTAAATTGAACCAAATCAAGTAAATACCGAAGTATTTTCTTTAACATTTGTGCTAGCATATATGATTGCAAGAAATCTTTTATTATTTATTATAGCAGATAGTACTTCACATGGAAGCATTCCGGTTAGCATTTGCGTTTGGGGTGTGAAAGGTGCAGACAACATTAGATAATATATACATCACGAAATGCATACGAGTTACGCTGTTTTCAAGATAGTAAATTGAATGTAATACCCCTTCAGACCTGATTTTTTTTAAATAACGAAAAAAAAATTGGCTGAAATGTAGCTATAAGATGTGACCTGGTTACAAAAACAACAACATTTATTTTTTTCTGAAAACATATTCGTACATTTTTGGCATGAACATGATCAAATCTAAATCTATGTTAAAGTGAAACAAAATGTAGGATATTTACTTTGAATGTCAACTATTCCCGCTATCATTGCAATTTACTCTCTATTTTCTGTCGGTGATACCAGGTGGCAGCAGCAGCCTAGCGATTTGTCAGCAGACGAAATGTACAAAATTATGCGGATTAAATGAAATGCTGAAACATTCGCTATCACGCATTAAAAAAATAATAAAAGTGATGTACACGAGTTTTAAAAGTCGAAATGGTTATTTAATTGAGGAGATAACGTGTAAAGCAGCTGAAATGTTAAATCTCACGTACATAGTATTAACATATTCCTATCCATGGCCCATTGCACGGTGTTTACAATTGAAACAACTAATATATTCTTCCATACGTGTAACGTATGCGCTATAAAGTATGTATTTAAGCAGCGCCATTGATTTGTACGTAACACGTTTTTATAAGAAACGTTATTCCTCTCGGTTGAATAGTTATCGTCTTTTAAAAATGTGAAGTGATGCATTGTTGACATCTGAAGCGGCCGCCATTACAGCTGCACTTTGAGGAAACGCGTTGGTTAAATACCACCAACAAGCAAAATGACTTATTAAGTCAGAATTATAATTATTTTAAAACATGTAAATAATAATACCTTCACTGATTAAACTAATTTTATTAATTTTGAACATTTTTATTGGATTACTCAACTGATAAAGATGTGAAATAAAAGACGGTAAGACGAGTCTGCGGTGGAAACATGCAGAACATTTTGCATTGAAGAAATGTGTTGTTCATCACTTTTTTAATTAGTTCCAGACTTTGTGTAACTGGAAGAGTAATGTAAAAAATGAAGTTTCCGATAAAAATATAATTATTTCTTAAAATAAATCGTCGTTTGAAAAAACTAGCTTAAAGCTCCTTAATTTTTAAACATGCCTCGTATAAACCTTATAAAGCCCACACGGATCTGACAGCTTCTTCATCAAGGGAGCCCGCAGGATTGTTTCTCGGGGGGAGGCAGGGTCATAGAAACTTTTATTATTATTATCATCATCATTATTGTTATTATTTTTTATTGTTACTGCTATTATTTATGTTTATTATTATTATCATTACTACTACTACTACTTCTTATTCTTGCGTTTTTTTTAAAAAAAATATACGTTTGTAATTTCCATATTCTGTGCTGGGTATCTACATACAATTTGCATAACTGTATACTTAACATGTAAATTCATGCAGGACCAAAAGCTGTTTTTGAAAGTTAGATAATCAGTGTAAAAGCTTAAACGTAAACCTACTTCAAATAAATGGTTGGTTGGTTGGTTGATTTGGTATTTTAAGTCCACTTTATGCACAGTAAGGCTAATCGGGACTGGACCTACAGATTAAAGTGGGATGCGAGCAACTTGTTTCCACCGAGTAACGTACCCGGGACGCCTTGATTACTAGGCGGCGACGCTATACTTCAAATAAATTAATAAATAATAATAGTTGCTATACTTTGTGGCCTGTAAGTCACATAAAACAATATTTTTTGTTATAAAATACCTCTACAATTTCACCATTTGAATTACATTAACCCTCCACAGAAATCTCAGGGGGGCAAGTGCCCCCCCCCGGCTCACTCCTGCGGGCGCCCTTGGTCTTCATCCTTACAAAACGTAAAATCGAAATTTCACTGTATAATGATACAAACGTTTGATGCAATTTGCTGCAGCTGCACTTTTTTGCATAAACTTTCCACGAGAAGAAACTCGCATGCCAAGTCCTGATACTTTTAACAACAATTTAAGTTAATTATTTCGCAGTCGGGACTTCATTTCCAAGGTAACGGGAGTGGAAGCCCCCAGGCGCCCCCTCTGGCTTCGCCCTCGATTCTGCATGCAAGAAACCGCCATCAGACACTAGCCGTTTGTCAGGTACTGCGCGATTTGCAACATGGGTAATTACACACGAGCGTTTCCCTTACTCGCGGACACACCCAACATGTATAACGAGGTGCACGAAAGCTTAGGAAGTTTTCAAGAGTTGTCGGGGAATTTCCTTGAGATGGGATCAAAGATTTGGCGAATCTGCTTTGGTGGCCATTCTGTTACTCTTTCTTTTCTTGTTTTAATTCCAACTTTTCTCTTTTTCTATATTACTCTATTTTCTGTCTCTTTCTAGTTTCTATTCTCTCTTCTCTTTTTCCCCTGCTTCTCCATTTCCTCTTTGCTAACTCTCTATTGCTCTATATTTTTCTTACATTAATTCTTCCCCTCCTTCTATACGTATATACGTGCATTTCATATGTCTTCTATCTTCTCTCTTTCTTTCTGTCTTCTCCTGTTTATCTGCCTGTTTCTAGTTTCTACTTATTTCTCTCCTCTTCCTCACTCTGCTTTTCTGTTGCTATATCTCCTTCCTTCTTTCATCATCTATTCTATTTCACTATTTTTCTCTTTTTCAACCCTTTCCTCTTCTTCTTTTTTCAATCCATGTTTCTCTATTTCTTAGAGATGTCTTCATCTATTTCTATTTTTCTGCTTCCTTGCTAATTCTCTGTGTATCTTCACCCCCTCCTTTGCGTTTATTTTAAATTGGGCCAGAGCTCTCCCTCACCCGCCCAGTGGCGACGCCGCCGAGATAGTTTACGAATTGGTGCATTAGAGTACCAGAACCGACTCTTCAAGGGAGCAGTCGCCCCCTTATATTACATTAGAGTAATTCTTACGTCTTACCTTTGAATAGATGTCAAATCTCGCTTCTGAAATTTTATTATGCAAGAAAAGCATAAATTCATAATTTTTGTTACAGGCTTCAGAAAGGCATGTACGAAGCCTTAGGTTAGAATTTTGGGTAAATAATGGCTACGTTTCTTCTTCATCTTATCCATCTTCATCGCTGCGCGTAACCTAGCGAGGTAGAAAAGTGACGTAGTCTCACAAAAATGAATCAAAAATCAAATTACTTTACATTACACACATCGAAATCAAAAAATCACACACATATTGGGTCATTTCAGAGACGGGTTTCAAATATAAACATTTTCGTTTTCAAGAATTATCTAAAGGGACTTCATATGTTGTTTACTCCCCAATTACTTTTCAAAATATAAATACGGTATATGAAATAATACACCGGAATGATTTTTAAAATTATATCACTAGATGGAAGTACCAAGATGAAAATAATCTACACACATATTTTATCCTTTAGATTACCAACTATACAAATATTCGCTCATTCAGTTTTTCTTAAGATTAAAGTATGTAATCCAAGTAATACACATATTCCGATATAGTGAAAGATGTGCTTTTATCTGGCTTATACGCATATTGCACATTTATCATTGTAAAAAATATATATATTTAAAATATATTTTATGTAATATATTCCATGAAGTTAAGGATACATTGCTACACTTGAATGTCCGAAGAGTGTCTATATATGTATTTTGGTTTATCGATATATGCATCCTTGATATAGGAATTGTTATATTCACAAGATTACATAAAGTACATGTATGCTGATGTTGTGATTTTGTACAGGGTGATGCAGAAACAAGTCGACGATTTCAATTGGATTAGGCCAACTTCATAAATGGCACTGCAGTATACATACCGATGTGTTAGAACTATTCATTTTCTTCAGCTGTCATACGTTGCTTGTTGGGCAAGAGAAAAGTGAACGTTTGTCGCAGAAGTACTTTCAAAAAGCTATTGCACTGCTGTGTCACATCGTGAATGAAGAAGAAATGGATGAAAGCGTGGTACATTTTTAATGAATATTCTAATTATTATTTGTGTCCTCATTCGGATTCCGCTTTAAACTGTAGGTCCAGTCCCGATTAGCCTTACTGTGCACAAAGTGGACTTAAAACACCAACTCAAACCAAACCAACTCTAATTATTATTTATCAAACTCGGAGTTCAATACAATATAATTGTCAAGGTCGTAGATATGTAAAACCTTTCAACTTTAGTCTGAACTGACAATCATCACAGCTTTACTTACATATTTTGAGATCCTATGACCATCATTGTGTGAACGGTCTTCTTTCAGACGAGTTTTTTTTTTTTTATGTGACGGCTCGGTAACATATGCCTTGGATGAAAACACACTCGGGTTCGAATTTTCACACTGGTCTCAGTATTCTTCATGTCAGAAAATCACACAATACGTAAAAGGTTGAAATCTGGGGTTGATGCTGGCCCAACTATTCGACATTATGGTGATCTGGGTACAAGTATTTGTATGTCTTATTTAACGTCGCTTTGCGTACCTTTGTGCTAATTGCGACGATGAGGATGAATTATGACTGGATGAAATTACCGAAAGGGCAGTCACAAAGGAACATCCATATTCAAGACATAATTTTAATCTGGACAATCGGTAGCACAATCATTAATCTATCGCTCAGTCGCCATTCGAGTGAATACTACACGCCCTCCAAAACCGTGGGCTTATGGGTAAATAACCTCTTACGGACACTGAAGGTGTATGGGTAATATCAGCGACATATCGCACCGGGTCTATTCTTAATGTGTCTGTTTTTGTTGCAACACCCTGTATAATGTTGAAATATTTCGGGGAAACTCCCCCAGTTATATACGTCCTTGCACACATCCTGACGACCAGCTTTGTGTCTGGCACTGCTCAGTCTGTAACATCCTCCCACTTGGCAAGAAACCAATGTTCTTTTCCTCCCAGCGATGCATCATAGTCTGAAAATAACACCATGATTTAGCAAGTGCCAAGCGACTCGTGTCTATTATTAAGCATTTCATTTTTCAATATTATGTACCTATTATACCGGCAGAAAATCATCTCCATAGAAAAGTGTCAACTTATGCTTGCAAGACAACAGTGGCGGCGATTGGATTCCAAAACTGGGAAGAGGTGCCAAAACTAAGGGGGGGGGGGGAAGACAGTATATTTCCCTTTGTAGATAAGGTTTAGCATAGTGCGGGGGCAAAAGTAGAGAAAAATAGGGGCAACTGCCCCCTCGCACCCCTAATCGCCGCCACTGGTTCTGAAGTAGAAACAGAACCAAATCTGGACTCCTTCAGCAAAATCAGGTTGGTTTTCTTGGCAGGGTTTTATTACTAGGAGCGATAATTTCAGGCTGGAAATGTCAGAGGGGATTAGCTTGATAGTTGCAACGCCAGAAAAAAAATAGAATTTGCGGGAAGGGTGAGAGACAGAAGTTCGAAAATTGACCCAGAATACTGTATATAGCTATAATTATGCCATTATATACGTACTAATAGTCAAAATATTTCTTCTAAAAATGTGCTTTTTTGTGCAAGTTTGTTGTGCGAGTCTTTGGTTTCACATTCCTTTGCCTAAAGTTCAGATTTGTACAGTCACGGACACTTCTGGCTTGTAACGATTCCAGTGAGAGCCAATCGTATTGTTACAATCAATAAATGTCCGTGACTCAGATACAATATGTTATTCAGAAACGACATACATTCGTCAAATGACGAACGTTAACTTTACTGTTTCGTTATGCAACATGTTATAGTAAATAGCTCATAGAGGAGGAAATTCACCGTTGACAATTGGATAATGTTCAATTTTTAAGAAGTCTTATTTTAGAGTACGACAAAACACAGTCCTGAAAATTATTACTCTGTAATTTTTCGTAATATTTTACGTCGCTTCTAAGCCACTTTTACTAATTGTAACTACAAGGGCGAAAGATGATTAGATTAAATTAATGAAGGAACACTTAAAAGTAACACTCATACAAGGCCATGACTTCAACCCAGAACCTTCGGTGGGAATGGAAGTGTTGCAAAATATGCAGAACTACACTGGAAATTAAACTAGAATATTCGTAGCTCATCTGAACACAGAATGTGATAAAAATCAATAGTGTGAAAAGATTGGTAACTATGTGCTGTAGTTATGTACTTTTAATGCATTTCTAATCCGGTTACTCACCTTCAAAGAAGACGTTCTATAACGTGAACTTAACAGTGGTACGTATTTATGTTCTATAATTAACAAACATCAGGTTTTACGTGAGATTCGTAATTTGCAAATAATCTCGTTACACGTAACTGAAAAAAAAGTACCCATTTACTTTTAATTCATGTAGCCGTGGTCCGGGGTTCGAATCCCGGCCTGAGCATTACTGTTCTTTGTAAGTGTCCCTTTATCAATTTTATCATGTCATCACTCATCCTCGAGTGGCTTAAAAAGCGACGCTAAATAATAAAAGCACAATCAAATAATGTAGTCACGATAAGCTTATTCCAGCAGTAAAAAACATTTGTGCATCATACTTCAGAAACACCCTGTATGCATATTTCGAAGCTTGTATAGACTATTTCTGCTGAAATGCATACAAAAAACTCACAAAAGAACACAGAGTTCATTGATTTTTGCACAGAATATTGCCTTCTCTATGAGAATCCTGCATTTTCCTTTGTACCATGATAATTTTTTTTCTTCGTTCGTTCGTTCCTTCAACTCTAGTAGTTCGACGTAATTGGCTGCAGGTGTCGTGCACATCGATTTCCGAGAATAAGCCACGGAGGCTTTCTTTCTTTCTCTCGTTTTCTCAGGAAAGGAAAAGGAAATTGGTCTGTGACACACCTCCTGCCAACAACTCGACTCTTCAAGCAGTGCCAACGGGAAACGGGTGAGATTTTCATGATCTAGCGAACAGGTGATCTTTCAAAGAACGGCTCCACATGCTTCGGTGACTCGGAACGGTGACAAAACTCACTTCTGATACTGAACATGTTTTTTCGCTCATCAGGCTACTAAATGGCACGATTGTGGAACTTTTCATGCGAATTATGATAGATTCTGTAATAGGATATGTCACGCACGCCTTTAAGCGTAAAACGGAAGTTCATAGCGCCGCCAAGCGGATAGTTTGAACAAGTCATTTGTGAAGCTCTGGAACAATTATTCACAATCACTCAGAAAACGAGTGCATAGTTTTACATTTTAATAATGCTTGGCTTAAATTATTGTATCGGAAGCGAGAAAAAAAAGCAAATTACTGTCCACTTTAGTTCGCGAATTTGGTGACATATTCTCACCTTGGTTGAGTTTTATATGATACTACTCACTCTACAGAGAGTGTTTTTCTCATGCAACTTATTTAGGTGAACTTGAGAGTGGGGAAGGGAGGGAGAAGCTAAAGCCCACCCTGGCCCACCCGGTGATGACTTCCTAGGGTCAGGAATTCAACGGTGACCAAAGACGACCAGCTTGTGTATGGCGGTGGTAGAAGGATGGACCTTTCAACTCAGGCTTTTAGCAGTTCATTGTGGATTTCACTATGGCGTCAATGACGTAGCTTTCCTTAGTGCATCCTTGTCTCCTAGCACAGTTGTTGCTACGGGAACAGAGACAACAATGTGGCCGCGTATCGCACATTTTTGCTAATTAGATGTTTGTCTTTGTTATTAAGCATTGTTATACAAGGCGTGGGCAGGCGTTAACTGCACACAGTGGGTGTAGATTACTCTGAAATAGATACTCAACAATGTTGACCAATTAGCAATTACTTGAAAACACGTGTTTAGAAAGTAGAGGAAGAATAAATATGCAAATTTCTTTCAATTCTTTAGTACTTTTTTTAAAACTGTATGCCTACATTTTATTTTGAAACTACCTATGATTGTATGAAATAACTGAAATACTCGAAAAGTTAATCGTTTTGAAAAAAGTAACTCTATCTGTTACTTGCGTATTTAAGTGGGCTATCAGGATTCAGCCGCACCTTCAAAAATGTCCTCTACCATAAACTTATTACACTTATAACTAGAAACCGGATTAATATAAGCGCTAAATGTGGCAAAATATGCATTAAGTATGAACTAAAATACCATTCTTCCTAAATGCATTTTAAGTGATTATTCCAAAACATGAATATTTAAAGTATATATTATGAGCAGGTATACGTAAGTAGCAAAGTACAGAAGGCAAAGCGAGCTTATTTGTCACGTTAGAGTAAAATATATCCTAAATATATGCAGTTATGTGAGCAAAAATTATACGAATATGCATTAACCAATCAAATTTTCAATGGGGTGCAAAATAAAACCTCACTCAAGTGAACTAATCCGAAAAAAAATCAATCCTTGTTTAGAACTTATAATTTCTTATATACGTAGTAACGCACTATATTTACGTTCTGAATGTCAGTATTCCTAAGGTATAAACGTGATACAATCACGAGTGAGTGGATAGCAATCATCACCAGAAAAATAAATAGTTAGCCCTCTCCAAATACAATTATAAATACCGTGGAAGTAAAATCATTTAAAGTCAGAGTCGTCATGTGATCTTTTTTCCCCGGACATCCCCTCTTTTTAGACCATGAAAAGGGCGTAGTTAGAATATAACGGTCAAATATTGAGTGACAAGTAATTAATCTAATTGCCCGTTAGTATGAATTAATTACAATTGGTAATATTAATATCCGTCGCGAATACAGGTGTCTAGCGAACTGTCTTAGCCAGCACTAGCTTGCTTTTCGCCCGAATTCGGATTTACATGCATTCTTATGGGAATATCAAGAAAAATGCAACTTCTAAACCAATGGACCGAATTGGATGAGATTTTCACCAGCGGAAGACCACATCATCAAAGCACTGATTCCAAGATTTGAGCCTAATCAGAACAGAAATACGGGAGTTATGAATTATTAAAGATTCATTGCTGGATTGAATGGAAGACAGAACCCTACTGAGTTGGCCTCTCTGAACGTGTCGAATACAAAAGAGAAAGAGTTAGCCTAATCTCTGCGCGAGGGGCTGCTGCCAGGGGTTAAGGACCTGAGTGAGCATTGGCCAGGATAGGAGGACAACGGTCAAAGCACCAGAAACAATAAACAAGCACCTGATCATAGAGGGTACAGCGTCACTACGTTCAAATCTGGAATAAAAGGGATGATTTGGAACAGTTTGCCACAGTTTTGCCTACAATCGCCACCGGAGTGTGAGCTAAGCGCGACCGAGCTGCGAGTTGCAAGCAGACTCGAGGTCTGGATTTGTTTTTTCTCGAGTGAGTGTTTCAGAGCCATGGAGTAGAGCAGAATAGAACCAGGGGGTCGCTATCCCCTTCGCCGTCAACGCATCCGTGCACATACGTGTGGTTATGTGAGAATAACGCCAGACACGTCCACCCGTGTCAATCGTCCGAAACAACGTCCAAAGTAGTGAAAGTTAATAACATTTGATATCCATGTGAAACCGCGAATGGCTCATCGCGTATGTTCGTCTCATCGCCCAAGTCACGTATCTGTACTTACGAGTGACCGCGAAGAACTGACCTATTATTGCGCAAGTTGTCGTATGGAGTCGACAGTGCAAGAGAGAAGCCAGGATCCGAGGATGCCAGATGGAGCTGCCGACCGATCCACTTTCGCCAACCAGGATAACCGCGAAGTGCAACCCTGGAGTGCAGATGTCTTCCAAAACTGTAGGACCACTTTCACCCAACCCAGGTCAGAGGGAATGCAGCTAAGGTAAGATCCAACCATGTGCGTGTGTGAGAAAGATGACGACTATCTACCGCGAATCTGCGTGAATCAAATCATAACTTAACTTAAATCAGTGCTATGGCAACCCTAGACATCTGTTTTCCGGCGGAGTAATCAAATGTTAAAGATGAGAGTTTATGTTAACAGCAAACGATAGTTCATTAAATATATTTATACCTTCAGAAAAGATAGAAGGAGTTCGCACAAGGAACAATTATTCACTTTATGCTTAAAATCCTAAACGATAAATTGTAAAAGGCAATGTAGCCAAGACATAGCAAGAGTATGGTCAAAGTAGTAATTAATCTAACCTTTGTAATTGTCATATTGTCGCCATATGCCATGGAATGAGAGTATGAATGTGAGATCGAGTGAAAGAGGGCAAGATGTAATGTGTATTTATCTGTGCTTTAATATATATGTATATTCAGAAACACCGTAGTATTATGTAACGTCATTTCAGGTATTTAAAATCAAATCCTCCTAGGTTTGTTCTCGGTAACTCCGACCGTTAGGCACTTATCCTGACCGTATTATATTTCATGTAATGTTTAATTCGCCCAGCAGGTGAGGCGAGAGATTCTTCGTTGTTGCGTTGCTAAGCTCAGCTCAGTTGAGTTAGTTGAGTTAATTAGTTAATTTATTAAATTAGCAGCCCGTAACAAAATATGGCGCCCGAACAAGCGACGAGTAGGCAAATAAATATGTAGGCATATAAAAGGTTGCCCGAATAATCGACGAGTATGTGAATAGACAAGTAGGGGTGTAAAAAGTAGACCCGAACATTCGACGAATAGGCAAATAGAAGAGTTGGCAAATAGGAAGCAAATAGGAATTAGGCTCGTAGAACGATGTTACAGGCAGGCTAGTAAGGAACCTGGAGGTCACGAGTATTCTAATTAGTTGCTTATCTACTCAATGTGAATTTTTATGAAGTTTGATTGTAATGGTTAACAATCAGTTATGTCTATTACCCAAGGGGATTTAATACTTGTTGTTAAAGAGAGTTTTCAGCCTACGAATGTCTACGACAGGGTACCAGAATTTAACGCTAAGGGGGAACTAAGATTTTTTTGTTGAAAATTAAATAATTGCAACCCGTAACTGAAAATCCTGATAAGAATCTATAAAGACGTTTTCATTTAAAGTATTAATGTGTAATTTGCACGGTGATTTTAATTAACTGAATATGCAATCGATGTGTAGCTAGAACCATTTTGTGTGTTTTTATGGTGTAATAGTGAAAATAATTTGTCGCGACTATAGCATTTATCCAATAGCAGAATTATTAGAGGATCTTATTATTTTATTAACAATGGGCGTTATTAACTTCGGACGATAAAGGACAAAAGGACACGCGTTATGACACGGAAGCAGGTGAGGGGTGCGATCCCCGGGATCTGAAACCAGAAACCAGGAAAAGAATTTTGATATCTTTTTCCTTCGGCGATAGCCAGCCACGAGAAGAAGAAGAAGAAAAAGAAGATTGGCATGCAAAGGACTACTCGGCTCCGCCAGAGATTAACGAACAATACCATGGACCGCCTAGGGGTTGAGAATTCTACAGATGCAGGCGTTTCGTCAGCCAGCAACGTTGATAAAGATCTAGGGAAAGATCAGTCGGTAACAGGGTTGCCAGTTCCAGAGAAGATGGACGTGCAGACCATGTTCTCCCAGCTAATCAGCTATATCCAAGCCAGAGATGAAGAAAGAGAACAGAAGAGGAAGGGAGAAGAAGAAGAAAGGCGGAAGATAGAGGCTGCCGAAAGGAGAGAAAGAGAAGAAAGATTGGACCGCCGTTTCCAAGAACTGCTATCCAAAATTGACGAAATGAAGGAGAAAGTACTTCAGTCGGAGAAAGAATGCGAAAGGAGACATGAAGAGACAAACGACCATGTAGTCGCAATGGAGAAAGATCTGCGTGTAGAGTTACGTCAGGTTCAAGAAACTATTGGAACGCTGGACGCAAGAACGACCGAGAATCAGACGGGCATAACCAGCCGATTAGAACGACTGGAAGCGGAGACACGTGAATTGAAGGATTTCCAAATCACGCAACGGAGAAGAAATGAGGACGAAGAGATTCGCCGATTGGAGGCAACGTCCAGGGATGTGAACCCAACCCCTTTGCTCGTCGCAGCAGACGTGACCAACCAGCTGACCTGTCAATCAGCACCAACTTCCTTGGATCGCCAAGCAGCGCGTGACGTCATCGGCCGGAGCGGGAGCTCGCCGAGCTTGAACGCTTTCGCCCAGCAGGAGACACGCAGTGTTTCCAACCCGGAGTCCAATACACGCGGAATCTTCTCAAAGGTCAGCCTAGATCATTTTCAAACGTACAACCCCGATCACGACGAGCTTTTACCGTCAATCTTCATAGGGGACTTCAAGAGAGATTGTTTGTTGTACGGTGTCGATAGCCCAGACTGCCTGAGGCTAATGCGAAAATTACTCAAAGGGAGTGCAAGGATCTGGCTAGAGCAGCGGAATCCACAGTTCAATAGCTTTGAAGAATTTGAACGAGCATTTCTACAACAGTTTCAAGGTCGCCAGCTAGTAGAACGAAAAATCACTTTACTTAGAAATCGCAGGTTTGATGAGAGCCAGAAAATCACCTATAAACAGTTCTTTTGGCAGCGAGTGAGTGATTTCCACGCCCTGAAGCCCGGAATTGAGCCAGTTGAAATGTTAGCCGCAATACGCGCAATGTTTCCGCATTATGTGCAACGTCAGCTAACCGGAGACGCACTTTCCAACCTGGACACGATGTCGATGATTCTTTGCGATTTGGACGCGCTGGAGCAAGAGAAACGAGCATCCTGGGAAAACAAGAATCACAGGAGAAAGTATGGAAATTTTGATGAAGGAAGGCAAGGGGGATTCCCGAAAGTAAACTTGGCAACGAACAATAGTCGGAGACAGAACTCTGGGAGGAACCATAGAGAAGCTTATCCCCAGCGAGGCCAGTACAGCAATAACCGCCCACAACAACAACACTTCCGAGACGATAGGGATGGAGAAAACGCGAGATGGCAACACTGCAGGGGTCAAAACAACCCGAGTCAAAATGAGAGGAATCGTGCTGTGAATGCGGTTAGAACAGTCGTGTCCCCACAGACTGGTGCTAATTTACCCGACTGGAATAGACCGTCAACTAGCCGTTACTTGGACCCACTCTCCCCGGATTACGAACCCGGACGAAGTGGACTGAGGCAAGAACAGCGATCTCTGGAGCAGATAACCGATATTCAAGGCCCGACGGGAAACTAGAAGACTCCTTTGTCAGTCCGGCTCATGTCAAAGGAGACACTGAAGAAAATATTGCACTAGAGCCACCCCGATTGTAAAGTAAACAATAGGAAAATTAGGGATAATTTTTTTTATATTAAAAGGCAAAAAATGTAGACATTTCTTATAATTAATGCAAGAAGTATGCAACATATGTATGAGATGGAGCAAATTGCAAATCAATTATTTACTTGTATCTTATTTAGCTTATTATTCAGTATTCACATTATTATGTATAAAACTACAGGGTGTATCCAAAGTTAGTATATATGTGGTAATATACGTTGAGATTTTGATGTTAAAATGTACTTTATATTGTATTCTTGTATGCTTTATTATATTTGTTTATATTCTCATGATTATATCACAATTGCAGAAAGTATAACTTCATTCTAATGTTGAGTTAAAAGTTATACAGTCCAGGGTTCGAGTCCCTATTCAGACGCCTATGTGTGCGATCACTAACAAATATCATTAATATGTGGTATGAATTTTTTCCTGTCACTCGCAAGTTCGTTCTGAAAAAAATTCATAATTAAAAGGAGGGGAATGTTATAACGGTCAAATATTGAGTGACAAGTAATTAATCTAATTGCCCGTTAGTATGAATTAATTACAATTGGTAATATTAATATCCGTCGCGAATACAGGTGTCTAGCGAACTGTCTTAGCCAGCACTAGCTTGCTTTTCGCCCGAATTCGGATTTACATGCATTCTTATGGGAATATCAAGAAAAATGCAACTTCTAAACCAATGGACCGAATTGGATGAGATTTTCACCAGCGGAAGACCACATCATCAAAGCACTGATTCCAAGATTTGAGCCTAATCAGAACAGAAATACGGGAGTTATGAATTATTAAAGATTCATTGCTGGATTGAATGGAAGACAGAACCCTACTGAGTTGGCCTCTCTGAACGTGTCGAATACAAAAGAGAAAGAGTTAGCCTAATCTCTGCGCGAGGGGCTGCTGCCAGGGGTTAAGGACCTGAGTGAGCATTGGCCAGGATAGGAGGACAACGGTCAAAGCACCAGAAACAATAAACAAGCACCTGATCATAGAGGGTACAGCGTCACTACGTTCAAATCTGGAATAAAAGGGATGATTTGGAACAGTTTGCCACAGTTTTGCCTACAATCGCCACCGGAGTGTGAGCTAAGCGCGACCGAGCTGCGAGTTGCAAGCAGACTCGAGGTCTGGATTTGTTTTTTCTCGAGTGAGTGTTTCAGAGCCATGGAGTAGAGCAGAATAGAACCAGGGGGTCGCTATCCCCTTCGCCGTCAACGCATCCGTGCACATACGTGTGGTTATGTGAGAATAACGCCAGACACGTCCACCCGTGTCAATCGTCCGAAACAACGTCCAAAGTAGTGAAAGTTAATAACATTTGATATCCATGTGAAACCGCGAATGGCTCATCGCGTATGTTCGTCTCATCGCCCAAGTCACGTATCTGTACTTACGAGTGACCGCGAAGAACTGACCTATTATTGCGCAAGTTGTCGTATGGAGTCGACAGTGCAAGAGAGAAGCCAGGATCCGAGGATGCCAGATGGAGCTGCCGACCGATCCACTTTCGCCAACCAGGATAACCGCGAAGTGCAACCCTGGAGTGCAGATGTCTTCCAAAACTGTAGGACCACTTTCACCCAACCCAGGTCAGAGGGAATGCAGCTAAGGTAAGATCCAACCATGTGCGTGTGTGAGAAAGATGACGACTATCTACCGCGAATCTGCGTGAATCAAATCATAACTTAACTTAAATCAGTGCTATGGCAACCCTAGACATCTGTTTTCCGGCGGAGTAATCAAATGTTAAAGATGAGAGTTTATGTTAACAGCAAACGATAGTTCATTAAATATATTTATACCTTCAGAAAAGATAGAAGGAGTTCGCACAAGGAACAATTATTCACTTTATGCTTAAAATCCTAAACGATAAATTGTAAAAGGCAATGTAGCCAAGACATAGCAAGAGTATGGTCAAAGTAGTAATTAATCTAACCTTTGTAATTGTCATATTGTCGCCATATGCCATGGAATGAGAGTATGAATGTGAGATCGAGTGAAAGAGGGCAAGATGTAATGTGTATTTATCTGTGCTTTAATATATATGTATATTCAGAAACACCGTAGTATTATGTAACGTCATTTCAGGTATTTAAAATCAAATCCTCCTAGGTTTGTTCTCGGTAACTCCGACCGTTAGGCACTTATCCTGACCGTATTATATTTCATGTAATGTTTAATTCGCCCAGCAGGTGAGGCGAGAGATTCTTCGTTGTTGCGTTGCTAAGCTCAGCTCAGTTGAGTTAGTTGAGTTAATTAGTTAATTTATTAAATTAGCAGCCCGTAACAAGAAATTTCCACGTTTTCCACAAATCATTAAAATAGGAATAACAATCAGAACATACTCGCTAGATGTCACGCTAATTCGAGTACGAATACGATCATCGCTAAAATCGATTATCAAACAACATCGATAGCGACGGATAGGTACCTATATGTCAGAAGTCTATACAAGTCATGTTATGCGTCCCTTTATCTCTGGACTTGAACTCGTCTCTACATTTCTTTGAACATCGTATCGTGGTTTCGCGTGCTTTGCTGTTGTGTTTTTGTAGTTACATTAGAAAACAGAAACGCCGAAACGAAATGTCGTTTTACTATTTCATCACCTATCTTGTGAACAGGTTTACTCATAATATGTCGAAGGTTTACCAATGCTGTTAAATAAAATAGGTTAATTTGATATTGTCTTCAACTGTGTTATATTTTTGTGAGAAGTTTTATTGAATTGTCAGAAGATGCTATAAGATCACGCATTTAAAAACTGTAATAATGCATAAACAAACATGTTGATGTAGAAATGTAACATGTTTAGCTGAAAACCTTCAAAAAATATGTCCTCTTTTTCGCTTCACAGCCCCGTTTAAATAGCTTTTCCAAGAATGCAATTATTTGTTACTTAATTAATTACTCGTCATGGATCAACTTTTTTTTTCGCCAAGTATATTTCCTTATGAATGTCGACAAATAGAGACTATCTCTAAGGAATGGGAATTACGTTCACATGAAAGCTTATTGAAACTTCAACATCACTCACTTTTTCAAAAAGAATTTAGCTTCAAAATCTAAAAAAATACATCATAATAATATTTCTCAGGCTTTTGAACACTGAACCAACTTTAGAGAACTCAACTCAACAATGTTTTATTGGACTTACAGCTTTACAGGCGGGCCTCCCCCATAACGCAGTGTAGCGTCGTCGCCTTGTAATCAAGGGGTTCCGGGTTCGATACCCGATGGAGGAACAAGTAATTCGGATCCCACTTTAAACTGTAGGTCCAGTCCCGATTAGCCTTACTGTGCATAAAGTGGACTTAAAACAACAACTCAAACAACATACCCGATGGAGGAACAAGTAATTCGGATCCCACTTTAAACTGTAGGTCCAGTCCCGATTAGCCTTACTGTGCATAAAGTGGACTTAAAACAACAACTCAAACAACTCAAACTCAAGCTTTACAGGTAACTGTTTATGCCCAGCATACATTATAAGTACATCAGATACATTTTTTAATATAAATTTTACACACACATTTCAAAAACGCTCTTAAATACAATTTTATATAATTACATTAACTCATTCATTAACAGAAATATATCATAATTTTATATCAGCTTTTCTCAAAAAAAGCTAGTATAACATATCCAATTGTAACATCTGGAGCATACAATATTGACAAATTTAGAGAAATTCTGCTTTGAGATGCAAGGAGGTTGTATAAGTGTGAGTCAATTAAAGGCAATGAACGGTCATTGGTTCACGACATGACCTCACTTTGGAGGTAGATCTACGTGGAGAAATGTACAGCAAACCTACAGTTAAATCCTCACTAAACTGTTTATTCGTACTGTAATGTAACTCAAATAGCAAATATATGTATGTATATTATCCACCGATTCACGACTGACATTCAAACCATCCGCTTGGTGGCGCTAGCAGATTCAGACGCAGGTGACGTATTCTATTATAAAACGAAATTCTCCACAAGCACGTCATTCAATGCGAAAGGAGTTTCAAACCTTCATGGAGTAAGTCTCATTCTCCAGAAAGCCACCAAAAATATGCAAACAAGGCACTTTGACAACTTGATGAGAAAAGGGAATGGACAGATAAATAAATGACAGTAACAACCATGAACCTACGCTGAATGGCTGTATTCATACAGGATAAAATAATTTTAGAGGACTCTTAGCGTCTGACGCATAAAGGGGACTTGTTTCCAGTTTTGCTGCTGCACTTTCACGTGCTTTTGAATGCTAACTGGTGTTGGTGTCCTTGAATTTCGTCCTGTGCTGTGAAAAGTTTTATAGCCGATAAAACTAGAAGAGAACAGCCTTCCGTGATAGCAACTCAACAGAGGAGTTCTGGTATTTTCCAAAGAATTCGCTGCCAAGTTTAGTTGCTGACCTACCGCATAGTGGTTGGCAGGAACCTGCTTCGTGAGAGAAAGTGGGAGAGAGAAATAAAAGTATGAGCCGCGTGCGTGGAAGTAATAATAATAAATAATAATAAATTTTCTTTATTCAGCGGGCGAGGTTCAGCCAAGGGCTGCTCTGCCACCTAACCCTTGTCAATATGAGAATACATATGAGATGATTATAAACTTATGGAGCAGTAAGCTAAACGTAAAGTAATAATAATAATAAAAATAAAAAAATGAAGAAAGAAAAAATACATAGGAATTAGTTGCAAAAAAAAAGTGTAACTAGAAATAAAAAAGACAATAGTAATAATAATACAATAATACAATTCCTTATAGTGAGTGACTTGATACCTTCAGTGTGTGCCCCGACTCTGCCATTGTTCCATTAACAGCAGATCTTTTATTTTGCCTTTAAAATATAATGGGTTTTTTACACTAGCGATATTTGCAGGCAATGCATTCCATGCTTTGGGAGCCGAAAAGGAGAAAGAGGATTTGTAGGCCGTGGTAGAGTGATGGGGTAAATCGAAGTTGTTCCGCTTACGTGTAACATACTGATGGATTTCCCTACGGGAATGCATCTTCTCAAACAGGTACTGCGGTTTACCTTCTGTCAGTATGCGGAGTATAAAACAGAGATAGTGCAACTTCCTTCTGTTTGCCATGGTAAGAACCTGATTATTATTTAAGAATGGAAGAATATGATCGGATCTTTTTGCTTGAAAAATGTATCGGAAGCAGGCATTTTGCACCATTTGTATTTTTTTACTGAGCTTTTGCGAGAGTTGAGGGCCGTAAACATTATCACAATAGTCGAACGGGTAGATTAATGCTTGGATGAGTCTTAGCTTGCATTCCGCAGGGAGGAAGTCACGGAAACGATTCAGATTCCTAAGTGTTCCATAAGCTTTCCTACATTGCGTCTTTACATGTTCTGTCCAATCAAAAATTTCGTCAAAAATCAGACCAAGATTTTTAGCAGTGTTATTCCTGACAATGGGCAAATTGTTTATTTTGAGCTCGAACTTAATATTTTTAATTAACGACCTTGAATAATTAGAACCAATGATTATGAAAGTGGATTTTTCTGGATTTATTTTAAGACCGTTAGATACACACCAGTTACTGACGCTGTTCAAGTCAGAATTTAGTGACTGAAGCTTATGTTCCAACGAAGCGTAATGATCTGAGAAATATAACTGGGTATCGTCTGCGTAAAAATGTGGAGTGAAGAATTTTATGACTTGCTGCAAATCTGCAGTGTAAAGGGTGAAGAGGAGGGGGCCTAATATCGATCCTTGCGGCACGCCTGCTTTCAGCGTTATAGGTTGAGACACGTGAGATGGTGAATTATGTAATACGACCCTTTGACGTCTGTTAAATAGATATGTTTGAAACCAGTTTAATGTTGAAGGAGAAAACTTGTAATATTTAAGTTTGGCTAATAATAAGTCATGCTGCACAGTGTCAAAAGCCTTACTGAGATCCAGAAGTACTAAAATAGTGACTTGCTGTTTATCAATGGCATAGAGAATATCATCCACAACTTTAGCAAGAGCAGTGGCTGTGCTGTGTTTCTCACGAAATCCGGATTGCAGCGGGAGCAGTAAATTATTCGTGTTAACGTAGTTTAACGTCTGCGAATGCACTATTTTCTCGAGTACTTTAGATAGCACAGGCAAAAGACTGATAGGCCTAAAGTCATTGTAAGAAGTGGCGATCTGCTTTTTCTGAAGTGGCAGGATTCGTGCTTCTTTCCACATTTCAGGAAAGACGCCACTGGAAAGAGAGGAGTTAATGACGTGCGTTAACGGAGATAAAACATAAGGCAAAGAAAGTTTGAGCATTTTAGTGCTGATACCATCTACTCCAAAACTATTTGAGCGTGGAACAGGCATGCAGAAAGGACGTGAAATAGAGAGAATTATGGTTAGAAACAACATACAGAGAGAGAGAGAGGGGGAGAGAATGGAAGACTATGTTACAAACACACACATACAATCACAGAGATAGGATATAGACAAGTGTGTGCAGACATACAGATGGGGAGGAGATTGTTGACAGGCACAGGCAGAGAGAGACATTTCAGAGAACACAGACATTGATAATACAAGCACGTGCGCGCGCACACAGACAGACACACAGAGGGGGGAGTATATTATTGATATATGGGGCTGTGAAACGTATATGAGGAAAGCAAAACAAAGTGTTTAAAATATATTTGGATAGGTTAAGGCAAGTTTTCTGTGTTTCGGAATCGCGAGATAACGCGAATTCTGCCATTTTTCTTTTCAGAACAACACCGAATTTTATACTTTAACACCAAAAACGCCGCGAAATACACAATATAAACTGGGGATAACACTTCTTCTGTTCAAAAAGAACTACCTGTTCTGTTATTTGTAGTCTAGCTGGTGATAGTTCGATTCAAAAGACATCACGCTTCATTTATTGCAGTTCGGCGCGACTGACTGTGTTTAACCTCTTCCTGAAATAGAATTCGCTCGGGGGGATCTTCCCAGAAGTCGCAGTTTTGGCATTGTTAGGGAAATGTGATGTGTATGATTATGTTCAAAGATTTGGGTGTTATCATTCAATAAACATTTCATATTTAGTGGCTGGTGACATGAAATAGTTTTTCAAATGGAAGCAATTTGGTGATTTCTTACAAAGGTAAGCATAATTTTTTTTTTGTCATTAAAACTAAATTTTGTCTCAATTTTTCCAGAACTAAAACAATGTGAAAATCTGAAGCATGGAAGGGAACAGTAAAAATGTATGTGAAAATTACACCGATTTAAAATTAATAACACCGAAATTTAAGGGAAAAATAAAACTAAAACTTCACGTCTCTATAATGATATATAGTTATATGTGAACCTCATTTCCACGTAGTACGCGAACGAACCTGTGATGTATACTTTTGACCTATGGCCAGTACACTCCTCTGTAGGGCTGTGAATGCCTGTGTTTTTAACCTATACTCTGTCCCGGGAATCTCTGGAGTTATCGAACAAAAGCAAGTCTCTGCGCAAGTAGTGAGGGCTAGACCAATGTTCACGTGCGAGGAAATGGGATTGCATGGATGGGGGAAAGCGACAGCAGTTACCAGTCTTTGCAGCAGCGTGTACTGCTTCGCTCCGCCCACTCGTTTTTACTAGTATGCGCGGCCTTACTCCAGAGATTCCCGGGATAGAGTATAGGTAAGGATATTTAGGCCTCAGAGAGACGTGTTGGTTACGGTAAAGGGCTGGTCCAGTATAATGTGACGGGTGCTAATAGCCTAAGTGCTGGCGCATTCAAAAGTTGTATTTCGATCAATCGATGAAGTTATGTGGAGAGCGCTACGATGCCAGGGGTTCCG
Organism: Lepisma saccharinum; assembly: GCF_977018435.1. NCBI lineage: Eukaryota > Metazoa > Arthropoda > Insecta > Zygentoma > Lepismatidae > Lepisma > Lepisma saccharinum. The sequence continues at coordinate 36,259,692 of NC_139235.1, read as the reverse complement.
GGTTCGAATCCTGGCCTGGGCATGATGTTTGTGAGTGTCCATTCATCATATCATCACTCATCTCCATCTTCGCAAATTATCCAAAAGTGGCACGAAAAGCGAAGTAAAATAAAGCAAATCAATCAATCAATTAAGTTGTGCGAGAGAGAGAGAGAGAAAGACGGAAAGAGAAAATGCTAGTGCAAGTACAGAGAAAAAAAGAGCCGAAAGATAATTCAGTATACCTACAGAGAGAAGGGAGGGAGAAGTAAAATTGAGTTACAGATGGAGGGAAGAGATAATGTATTCACAAAGAGAGAAAGAGAGTGAGAAATACAATAAGGAAGAAGAGAATTGATCAGGAGTAGAGAACAAGAGAAGGAAAGGGACTATAGACGCAAACAGGAAAAACAAAAGACAGACGCAGAGAAGTAGAGAGAAACTGAGAAACACAGAGAAGAGAGCAGACTGGAATCCACACTCGAGCGTCTCATAATCAACGCACGCACCACACCCAAAACCACGGTTTGGTATATTCAGTGCACTGTAGAAGCCTGTCACGTCCTTCTCAAATGGGATTGGATGCTGCACACACAGATTGCAGTTCAGCGTTTGATTTCCCAACCACAAGAGGATTAAAAAAAAAAAAAGATGCAATGATGTGAGTTTTAAAGAATGCGCCATGATTATCTGTATAGGGTTTAGCAGGTCCATCCTCTCCTATAGGTTTAAGCCGGCCCCCGTAGCGGAGTGGTTAGCACATCACGCTACGACGCCAGAGGTCCCGGGTTCGAATCCCGGCCTGGGCATGGATGTCTGTGAGTGTCCATTCATCAATTTCATTATATCATCACTCATTCCCATCTTTGCAAATTAACCAAAAGTGACACAAATGGCGAAGTAAAGTTAAGCAAATCAATCAATCAAACCTATAGGTTTAATTACATTAATTATATATATGTATATATAAGGAAACGACAGTCAACAATTCGAACACTGTTCGATTGTTTTTGAGTTTGCTTTATTAACCAGGACGTGTCTCAATTGAACTATGTTGCTTTCTGCCTCTTGAGTTAATCGCGACGATAAGAATGCATAATGATACAAACCAATAATGCTTTAGCCAGGATTCGAAAGCGGGACCTTTCTAATGGTATCCCAGAGGACTCGGATACATAGCACGAGACTTGATCAAGTTTAATTTCAAATTGAGGACCTGTACGGAAAATAGACCCAAAGTCCAAAACTTCAAATTTTACAGGAGAGACAAAAAACAAGTTATTGGAAGTATGAGTACCATTTTTTTTTATTTCAAGTAATACAATGTACGTACTTTCAACATTTTGCATGAAAATAAATTGTGACATATATATGTCAATACAGTGAATAAAATATTATTTTAATTGTAAAATTAGAGGCCCTTTATCGCCGGAGACACTAATCTATTATTAGTCAATAATGTGCTCGCTTGCTATTGGTCGGATCAGCAAAACAAAGAATGCGACGTGGTAGCCCGTAACCTCGTCTTTCCAGCGTGCCTTGATGGTTCATTCCATCTCAAATAGGTTCGGCGTCAAAATATTCACAAAGGGACCCATGCTTTCGGCACCGTTCGGCGCCCCTGGGTCGATTCGGGTCGTACTACAACCCAGGTCATCTTCGGGGTGGGTACCCTTTCGATCGCCGCCATTTTCGATTTTATTCCCCTACCCGTTCCAGAGATACGCCTCCGGAAGAGCCATTTTTGGCGCTGCCCTAGCGCCGTAACCATAACTCCATCCACGAAACCTTTACCTCGGTTTAAAGAACTCCGGCCAAAGTTTCCCTTGGTTGCATTATTTAAAGTTGTAAACACGTTCATTCCAGTAGCAACAACCTACCACTTCAACAACACCTAGCATCTCTGTGGAATAAGGGTCCATGTCCATGGACATAGAACCTTTTTCGACGGAGTAGAATTTTTTAAAAAATGTTGTTACAATTACAAATTGAGATCTTTGCACTCAACTTTATTTCATCATGTGCCCGGCACATAAAGTCATTTTCAGAAAAAAGTGGACTTGGGTACATTTTCCATAGTGGTCCTCAATTGTTGTATGGAGGGTTAAGAAAAATTGTTGCATCAACGTTAGTAAAATAAGTTAGTACTTTGTGCATTTATACGTTCTAAGAAGTCACGCAGGGGCATAGACTACCAAGCTCCATCTGCCCAGGTTTGCACCCCCCCCCCCCCCCGTAGGCAGTGATACGTATAAGGTCCGGATTCTTTACTTCCTTCCTTTCCTCTCACTCCTTTTTTCTCTTTTTGGTTTTCTCTCTCTTCATGTCATTTCTTTCTATCAACATCCCATTTTTCTCTATCTCTCTCTCTCCCTCTCGACATTTCTTTCTCTCTCTCTCTCGACATTTCTTCTCTTCTCTCTAGACATTTCTTCTTCTCTCTCTCTCTCTCTCTCGACATTTCTTCTTCTTCTCTCTCTCGACATTTCTTCTTCTTCTTCTCTCTCTCGATATTTCTTCTTCTTCTTTTCTTCTCTTTCTCGATATTTCTTCTTCTTCTTCTCTCTCTCTCTCTCTCTCTCTCTCTCTCGATATTACTTCTTCTTCTTATTCTCTCTCTCTCGATATTTCTTCTTATTATTATTCTCTCTCTCTCGATATTTCTTCTTCTTTCTCTCTCTCTCTCTCTCTCTCTCTCTCTCTCTCTCTCTCTATATATATATATATATATATATATATATATATATATATATATATATATATATATATATATATATATATATATATATCGACATTTCTTATCTATGTCTCTAAATATATGTAAGTACATAAAAATCCGGACCATAGTCATGAGATGTTTTGTGTGTGAAAATTAAAGTTTATTGTAAGTCTATTTATAGGTTAACATGGACTGGGTGTACGGTTTAATGTAGGATCCGATGTGCCTTCACTGGATATCGAACTGTGACCCCCTTGATTACAAGGCGACGAATCACATCGGTTTGGTGATCTCCAGCCTGAAATCGAACTCTGACCTCCCGCGTGACCTCCTGACGATGAAAGAGAAACCATGAAATACCACCACATATTTGCATTTACGTCGCGCGGGTGTCTGCAAGCGCTCGGGTCAGTTTGATTTAAGCACGGGTTAAATTTAATCCTTGGATTACAACAGCCCCCTCCGCTCCTCCGGCACGCGTCCGTAGACCCCCACGTGGCATCCAGGTAGGCTAAATGTGCACCTGTGTGGCAACGTACTCTGTATCAACTTAACATCCGACTTGACAGAGCTGTGTTGTAAGCAAAATAAAGAAGTCGCTTCGGTTCATTCTCCTCTAGGGTTAGTGACAATCGTTCGTTTATATCTTACGCCCTCAGATGGGGATTGTTGTTGAAATTTCTGGCGTGCAGTACAAGACGAAAGAATTTTCCTTCGCTTCAGATAATCTACATTCTTTGTCATCAGAGACACCACACAAATTTGACACGCATGTGTAAATAAACCGAAGGAGACAATGTGTATTTTATTCAGGACAATAAGCCTAGATTTGCATGTACAGTAACAGACAGTTATGGATTGTAACAATCCCATCGACTCAATGGGACCGTTACAACCCAGAACTGTCCGTGACTGTACTACAATAGGATGCATGTTGAGTCCGTGTCTCCCTCTGTGCCACTTCTCAATATCTTTCCCCCCTTTCTTGTTTCTTCAGGCCTCCCCGATGGCGTAGTGGTAATCTCGTCGCCTTGTAATTAAGGGATCCCGGGTTCGTTACCCAGTGGAGGCACATAGTGCTTCGGATCCCACTTTAAACAGTAGGTCCGGTCCCGATTAGCCCATCTGTGCATAAAGTGGAGACAAAAAATCAAACCTATCTTGTTCTCTCTTCCTTCCTTCTTTTCCTTCTGTTTCTCTATCTCTAACTGTCTTCTGTTTAATCTCCTTTTCTCTATGAAAATGGTTCTTTTTCCTTTCTACCTTTCCTCTTTATTTTGATTCTCTGTTCCCTTTTTCTCTATCTTCGTCCACTTCATCTTCCTTACTATCTCCTATTCTCTCTCTCTACCTCATTTTCCTCTTTTCTCTCTCTCTGTCCTACCCACCTACTTCTCTCACTCAAATACATATCAACCTTTCTTCCATGTAATACACCCTGGGCTGCATTCTTGCAGCATAAGGAGATAACGGCGCCTCGACTCGCAGCCAGTATAATAATCGTCTGTGGTAATTGGCGCAGTGGTAGCGTCGTCGCCTTGTAATCAAGGGGTCCCGGGTTCGATACCCGGTGGAGGCACATAGTGATTCGGATAAAACTTTAAACTGTAGGTCCAGTCCCGATTAGCCTTTCTGTGCATAAAGTTGACAAACAACAATTCATTCAAGACTGTCCTTTCATCAATTTCATCTTATCACCTTACATCCTCATTTTCGCGATTAGCCAAAACTGGAAGAAGAATGAAGTAAAATAAAGCAAATAAATCAAATAACCAATCTGACTATAGCTACATTAAAACTCTTTACACACACTGTGTGCCGCAGGCCATATGGCACTTATTGCATTTTTTTTTATTTCGCGTCATTTTCCTACTTCTGTAGGTTAACAGCTGTAACTGATCACATGGCCGTAAAACCACAGACATGGTTAGCAAAAATTCGAACTCAAAAAGCCTGTCTTAGAATTCGTTTCTTATCCACATGGGAGTTAGCATCCAACCATATCTTAACATTTCCACATTAAAACATATCATTTTCAACGTAGAAAACCTGCCGAAAATAGCTCTTCGATTTGGTCTCAACAACATTTATGAGTATTGTATTCGTCATGGCACTAGTACGATACTGAAGGTCACTTAGCTTGCTGCCTATAATTCTCACTGCCATATTCTGCCATCTACCCCAGGGAATACAAGTTCGTGTACAGCAACAATCATTTCTATGTTACTGCGAATGACATTTATACATATTCTTCTTCTATTGCTGTCGAATAGCTCATAAAGAATTTGTTTTCTTTCAGCACAATGGCTGTATCGATTTCAAAGCACTTCGGGGAGGTCAATGGTCGAGAAGAATGCGTTATAACGCGTGTTCCAATAAAACGAAGCCTATTCTATTGAGCTAGAACAATGCAAGGTTCTGTTGCGACACGAAGCTCATAATGTTCTGGAACCTTGATGGGCACAGCTATCTTCTTTCCCCACTCAAAAGAACGATCTGTGGGAAATTAATACCCGTTGACGTCAGTGGCGGATTAACGCTGTTATTTCGTGGGGTTGACTTTCAGAGACGGTAGAATCACCCACTCGTGTGAAGAGATTCGCATACGCGCAAGATTGGGTGAATCAATCAAAGACTGTGAACATTCATTGGTTGGTAAAATGGTATCATTTGGAGGTACAGTGGGATCCATGAGTACTAAAGTGCAAATTGTCCATGACTGTTTTAATTAACTTTTCTCTTGCACCCTATGTGTTTTTAAGCGATGGATTTTTATGTATGCTGGCGCCGAAGTTGTCAACAGCTTGTCTTAAGTTTTCTTTTAATTCTTGAAGCTCTTATTGGGTCAAATCAAGTGCACGAACATGGTGATGGACAATTTGCACGGTGATACTCATGGATCCTGAGTTCACTGTAATGCAAGCCGAATAGCATTACGCCAATTTGTACCAGGTTCGAATCTCTGACTGGGCATGGGTGTTTGTAAAAGTCCCTTCATCCATTTCATCATATCATCACTCATCCTCATCTTCGCGATTAGCCAAAAGTGGCAGAAAAGCGAAGTAAAATAAACCAAATCAATCAATCAACCAAATAGCATTACAAAGTTTGACTTTTTGTTTTTAGTGCACTTCATGCACAGTAAGGCTAATCGGGACCGGACCTACAGTTTAAAGTGGGATCCGAAGCACTATGTGCCTCCACCATTATCGAACCCGGGACCCCTTCATTCGTTAACACTACGCAATTTTCGAGGTATTTTGAAAGGGGGAGGGGTCTCTCTCTCTCTCTCTCTCTCTCTCTCTCCACAGTGTATGTGTGTGTGTGTACATAATTTTGTATGGCTAATCACGACGAAGGGGGTGAAAGGTGATAAGATGAAATTTGGTGAAAGGTCAATCTCACACATGCACATGGTGTGTGTGGGGGGGGAGCAAAAAGAGATGGCTTAGGATTTGAAACAGAGCATTCACAAAATAATACAATAGTAGAGAAAAAGGTCTAAATATGGGCCCACCTTTTTATTTTGTCATTTTCGGAGGAAAAAAATTAATATATCAAGCACCTGCCTTTAAAATGCATATCTATGAAATATATACTTAAATGTAATAGCATGCTAAAGTATAGGTCTCCATTTTTTCAAAAAAAAAAAGCAATTTCCAAAAAATGGTAAAATGATGTATTTCAAAAATGTGGTCTAAATATGGGCTACTAGTGGCAATATCACAAAAAGCAATTAGAATTTTAAAAGACAGTCATTTATCGCTAAAACATTATAAAATTCATATTTATGAATAATCTGTTGTTTTGAAAATCACGCGGAATGGAAAAAATCGAAATTAAGAAAAACATCCATATATTTGTTGAAAATGTGATCTCAGCATTAGACCTCATGTCATAGCCCACATTTAGACCATCACGCTATTTTTCTTCTTCAATTTATTTTCGCTGTTTGTGGTACATATTTCACAAACAAATCATGGCATTATAAAAGCCCACATTTGTTTTATGTACCGCTAATATCATAACCTATACAAAGCAGATGAGAATTCATAAAACGCCGAGTTAAAACATACATGGAAAAAGTTTTCGGAGATCGCAATTCTATAACAGCGTCCAAGGCCGAACTAACCACCAATTTCTCTTGCGAATTGGCGGCGCAACCTTTGTCCTTGACAGATAACCAGTTCCCATAGCCTCTGCCAGGCTGCAGCACCCGGGAGGGCTGATAACTCCAAAACCCATATTTAAACCTTCGCCCATATTTAGACCTTCTCCTCTATATATCTGTCCTTTCTTTACTGATGACTATCTACGATTAAACCCACCTTTTATAACAAACCTCATACCATACGTTTAGATATGAAAATATAAAAGTAAGAAAATTAGAAGTGAATCTTTTACAGGGTGCAAAGCATTTCCGCGCAAGAACTTCATTTTTGGTAACAAACTACGATTCTGTTGAAACGTAGAGAATAAAAACTATTGTATGAATTTCGTTACTCATTACCTGAAAAAGTAACGAGTTACAGTTGAACTTACTTCATAAAACCAACTGATAACTTACTTCCAGAAACCCCATAATTTCGTGTGAACGCAGACTAGGAACAATATTCCTACAGGAAAAGGAAAACTACATAACATAAAAGCGCACGGCATCCACCAAAGCACCAGATTCTGGCGAAACATGCTTTCCCGCCCACGCGTGTGCGAGGCAAATATAACACTCCCTCCCCTCCCCCGGACCACGTTGGCGCACTGAAATATGGTATCAGGTTCCGTTAGCTGCTGGAGGTCATGTGGTACAGACGGGATCAAATGAAATGTACTTCCGTTCTCCTACCAACTCAGAAGCGAGTTGGAAACTCTTCATTGCTCCTGCATAGATAAGAAAGTGGGGGAGGGCAGTAGGAGACAAGGCCATCACACAAACTTGTTTCCGGCAAGCTTTCTGTTGGAGTCTTGGCAGTTTGTGGAAGGATTTTGTGTTCCTACCACCCGTCTCTCCGCCTCTCTCTCTCTCCCTCCTTGTGTTTGAGTGTGCGTGCGCGTGCACACCTGTTTCATTTTAAGTTTGACTTATTTGTATTGCACTGACTAATTGCTGGCCCGACTGGGAATGAACCAGGTTAGCAATGGAGACACAGGAAAATGAAGACATAATGAAGGATCAAAAATACAAAAACTCCTGGCATAAGTAGTTAGTAGTAGTATAGGTAAAGTAAATTTGGTCGTGCCTATAGAACCGTGCCATGAAGGAACATTATGGGGATGTGGCAGTAGGGAGCCGTATATTCTCGAATCCGGCCAATTTTGGAGGTCATATGATCAGCACCATGCTCCAGCCGTCTTTACTCCCCAGGGATGTAGTAGATACGATTTTGATTTGATTCTTTACTTTATTTCGCTTTTTTTGCCACTCTTGGCTAATTTGCGAAGATGGGAATGAGGGATGATATGATGAAATTGATGAATGGACACTCAGAAACATCCATACCCAGGCCAGGATTCGAACCCGGGACCCCTAGCGTCGTAGCGCGATATGCTATCCACTCCGCCACAGGGGCCGGCTAGTAGAAACGAGAAAATAATAAAAAAAAATACATTCTGCGTATGTTACAGTATATATTGGATATTGTCTTGGAAGTATCTGTTAACATCCTAACCTGCAATTTTGTTTAAGGATAAAACTAGTTGAAGGCCGCGAGTGTTCCTGAGAAGTAATGAGCATATCACATAGATTAATGTGAAATAGTATAGCTCGGGTTTTTCGAAAAAAAGAAGGAAGGATATATAAATCAATTCTACGAATGCTTACGTCGTTGTGACCACGGAGTGCATTTTGCACACTAACGAGGATCTGGCGTCTAGACATAAAGCCCGTATAATGGTCTGTGGGGTTTGGACTGTGTCCTATCCATCTACGTTTGTAGTTGTCCTTTCACAAATTTCATCTTAACACACCTTTTATTACCCAAAAGTGGAAGAAAAGCGAAATAAAATAAATAAATAAATCTGTTATTGTGTCCCTGCGTTTTTCAATTTTTCTTCATGACCGAAAATTAATGTTTCACTGATGTTATGCATCATTATAATCATGTGAATTATTTTCCATCATCATCGTGTGCTTAATCATTCCTTAAATCATAGATGCTAACGCTGTTGTCCTTAGTGTAATTGATCTTATTGTGTGGAAGTTTTGATGTAGTCAAAATGATGGTTAAGAATAAATCTCAATTGATTGTTCGAAATTTAAAATATTATAACTCAGACGTGACGAATATTAACTTTTCTTAGATCGATGTCAAAGCACAGCTTGCTTAATCACCGGCCTTGGCATTGTGTTCATTCGGTGTTCATTGTGAATGTCCCTTCATTAATTTCATCATTTCATAAGCCATCCTCATCGTCGCGTTTAGCCAAAAGTAACACAAGAATCGAATTAAAATAAAGCAAACCAATCAATCAATAGAACATAGGGTCTCCAGTTTCATAGAGCAGTATGCAAAGCACTCAGTCATGGAGGCCCTCAAAATTGAAATAATAATTGCAACAGCAAACCTGATATTAGAGTATTTTAAGAGTTTAGGCATATTAACAATTCACGTCAACCAACAACACTTTCACCTGCATTGTGTGATATATGGTTCTGCCCTAACACTTCATTGATTAATTTGCTTTTATTTTACTTAGCTTTTTGTGCTACTTTTGGCTTATTTGCGAAGATGGGGATGAGTGATGATATGATGAAATTGATAAATGGACACTCGCAAACATCCGTGCCCAGGTCGGGATTCGAACCCGGAACACCTGGTCCTGAGATTTCGGCCTGTGTATGGAACCGCTGGCCATCCACAGTCGTGAGGAAATTGGGGAGTTAAAATGAGTAGCGTGACTCGGTCACGGAAATCTATAACGACTGAAGGCTTGTCTTGCTGACCACAAGTCACCCCATAATTCCCACCTCAGCAGGTGGATGTGAGGCCGGCAGTCGGTAGGTAGGACCTGGCCTTCACGGAGGGAGAGAGAGAGAGAGAGAGGCAGAGGCAGGCGGGGAGGGGAGGGAGGCTGGTAGGAACACAAAATCCTTCCACAAACTGCCAAGACTCCAACAGAAAGCTTGCCGGTAACAAGTTTGCATGATGACCTTGTCTGCTACTGCCCTCCCCCACTTTCTTATCTATACAGGAGCAATGAAGAGTTTCCAACTCGCTTTTGAGTTGGTAGGGAAAGAGAAGTACATTTCATTTGATTCCGTCTGTACGCAGCTTCTTGCTGATCCACTCCATGCAGATGGCGATTACACGTTTTTCTCAAGTGCAGATGTTCCCAGCAGAGAATTTTCGCAGGAACGGGAAATTGTGCAGCCGAAAATTACATAAAAGGTGAGAAACATACAAAAATGTGCAAGAAACAGGGAATTAGACAGTGGCGTGCCCAGGATATTCGAAAGAGGGGTTATGTATACTTCTTTTTAGTAGTTAGTCCTCATTTTGCCATCTTTTCCTGCCTTTGGAGGAAAAGGGAGGCCAAAGGGAGGGGTTATGATCCCACCGACCCCCCTTGGGCACGCCACTGAAATTTGACGTCACGCATAATGCACTATACAATTGCTCATTTCTGACTCGCGTTTGCTTCTGTTTTTTTATCTTCTAGCAAAGTATAAACTTCTGAAATATTGTATTAGTTTCCATCTGACTCATCTATATTTGTAATGAAACGTTTAAGAACTTTCAAGTTTTAAGCAAATTTTGGAAATTTAATGGCTAATAAAAAGGAAATAAATTGGGTACATAGATATGTCCACCAGCAAATAACTCATTTTTGTTGTGACACACACCCATAATAGTATTCACAAAGGCCTAATTTGAAGCTACTTCCGCGCCCATTAAAGAGGCTTGTACACCCTCCTACATCTGAATCTCGGATTAAACCCCTTTGCATGGACCAATACTCCCCTGACTATAAGTAAAAATAAGAACTGGTTGTCAGCCCCTTTGGTGACTATTTGTTTCAATTACTGGACCGCGTACGGCGTAAAACAGTGTGAAAGAAAATGGGAATGAACATTTCCTGGTAATATTTATACATTCCACTGTACAACTGCGATGTGCATGGACTGGCAAAGAAAAGTTAAATCGGGAACTCGAATTAATATTGTACATACGACACTAATCACGTAAATGGAAAAGTAGGAAGAATTGGAATTCCAAGAAATGAAATTCCAAAGAAACTTCACAGTCACAGGAGACCAAGGCCAGTTTGTAGCTTTGTACATCATGATTGCATACATTTCGCCCGTAACAGATAGAGTAGACAGTTATTGCCATTACTAAACTTTTTCACCTTGATAGAATTCACAGCAATGACTCGTGTTCTATATTTGATATGAATTTTCTATTGTACACTCGACGGCAAAGATAGTAGGCAAATTGTCCACCATGATATTCGTTTTCTCAGGGGCGGCTTAAGGGTAGGGCGACTCCCGGGGCCCGCTCTCGAGGGGGCGCAAAACCGGGGTGTCCTCTTTGAGTAGCGCCAAAACCTTAATTTTGATTACATAAGCATGGCTAATTGTTTTATAAAGAGTTGTAAGAAACAAGATATTTTATATTGGAAACAATAACACGAGGTGAAAAGAAAGAAGTTTTAGAAAAGAAACATAGATGGCAGCACAAAGTAAAATAATATAAATAAATTGTTGAAGGATAAGTATCGATTTAATGAAAGTAAAAATGTGAAAAGAAATGTAGAAAAGATTAGATCAATGCACAAAATGTAGATAATAGATCAAAAGAAAAATGTAAGTCATTTTCATCATTTAACAAGCTCAAGCCTATAGTGAATTTGTTAGGCAGTGCTTTAAGTAGTATTCAACAATGAAAAAATCTAAGGAATCCAGAAGTTCAAAATATATATTTCAAAATATATGCCTTCATTGCTACCATTCCTACAAGGAAGAAATTTACGAATTTAGTAGTGTAATACAAACGTAGCAAATCATGCAGCAATTTAAGCTAAAAGATAACGGTTATTTTGATATCGTTATGTAGGTAATAAATAAATGCATACAAAATAAACGTATGCTTTAGCAGTAATACTTAAATAGGGGACTAGGGTAGAAAGTTAGGGATGGCAGGATGAAAAGTAGGGGACGTCAAAAATCGCTGGGGTGAAAATGTTATCTTCAGCCATCCTTACTTTCCTTTGACTTCGTGTATGGTTTATAAGCAATGGAATTGTTCTAATGTTGAAACAGATTTCCCATAGCTTCGTTGCTATTTTGTTTTCTGTTCTTGAACTTTACAGCCTACAAATCAATGTGTAGGAATATACGAGATGGGCAATTTGCCTAGTATTGAACTTTGTGGCTCGCTGTGCATGTGAACATTAATGACATCAGATGGCACCACATGCAGAATATAAATTATTTTATTTGTTTCCGTTCTTGAGCGTAAGTTCTTCCTTTGAAACCTTAACATTTAAAATTCGTGTTTTCCGTAAAAGAAGCTATTAGAAATTATACTCACCAAATTGACATTTAAAACTTAGCGAAGAGCTATTATAATTTCTCGTGACCAGTCATTAATAATATATTTATATTTAAACTAAATATGTAGCATTTAAACAGGACAACGTTATCGAAATCGTAAAATCCATAGAATTTTCGGAAGCCAATGCATAACGAGCCAACACGTTTGAAATTGCATTTTTGTAACTCAAAAGGGGGGTAGGGTAAGGAAGTTCGCAATTCGAGACGGCATTTATCGAGAATAAGACAAACAAAATCGAGGCGTCTCGTTCAGGACTTTAGTGAGATTTTAGTGCAATCATCCCCTGCATCTGGCGTGCGCGTGCCGAGAGGAAAGAGGGGGGGAGAGTTTGATTCAAAACGTGCTGGAAATAACGTCGAAATTGTAGTCCTGTACTACTAAAAATATAGCATAAACAGCTATCTTTCACTGCTTCCGTTATGTTGTTCAATTTCTTCCCATAGATGGAGCAGAAGTGTCTTATACACTGCTGACTCCAGTGTGCTCTAAAAAAAACATTGTGAAACTTTATATCCAACAGGTAATAACAATGTAACTTGAGAAAGTCAACAGCCCTTGTGTGTAACGGGTAAAGATTTTACTTTGTCCTTCAAATGATGGAGAAAACGTTATCACACATTAAAAGATTTGGCAAATCACCATTTGAACATTAAATTTAAGGAAAGACCTGTACTGTGTTATTCACTTTACAATGAAAAATGATTTTTGGAATCGTGTAAACAAATGCTGAAATAAGAACTTCATAATCGTAGCATAATTAATATATATATATACTTTCCCTGCACATTGCAACAAGCCATGGACGGTCATAGGGAATGTGGTGGTAATGTGATCAACAGAGGGCGCACTTTTAGGTAAAAACCTTTCTTGCTTCAGAACTCGACCACAGGAGTGCAGACCATAAGGCTGCAAAGTCTTATTTTACATAAAAATGCACAATTTTTACCTTTAGCACATGAAGCACATATTTCTAGAAAAAGAACCTAAAATGTACATATTTTCGACATTTAGTACAAAATAAATTTTCCGAATTCTTTATGTAAGTGCATATTTTGGAATTTATGCATAAAATAAAAATAGTTTCTAATTTTTGAGATTTATTAATAGATTAATGTGTACAAAACGATCTAAGCTTTTTGTGTGGCGGGATAGGAAAACTGAAAACTTCCACAAAACTGCTTTGCGAAACAGTGAAGGATGTTAATGCAGTTGAAAGAAACACTCTTATCTAGGACACGCTTGCAGGCAAGTGCTTAGCGACAAATTCCAAAGTCTGTTCGACAAACAAAACACGGTACCAAAACCCGTGTAAAGAGTGAACGTGTAGTGAAATTGATGGTGTACATGTGCATGACACCCCGCACGTCAAACATGCACGTCTGACTACGTGTGATGTGCAAAGGTCGTTTTCACAATGGAATTCATTGTTCAGATGTAATCGGCGTGTATTTTCAATGGGTAATTTGGAAATGTGCTTTGTTGTTCATTATAAGCAATAGAATGCAACCAGCAACTAATGCCCTGCCGTCACTGGTATTTTTTATTTGACAGAATTTTCAATCATCTTTTTACTTTTAGCCACATCTCCATGCTTTTAGAACATATTTTTTTTTCAGTTTTTTAACACCTAAAATTTCGCTTCCTAGTAATCAGCACCACGATCCGGTCGCTTACCCCCCTCCCCAGGTACCCATTTTATTAGAGGCAGGATGAACCCCAGAACTGCCTTATGCACGGAGATGGTTTCAAAATTTCCCACCCGATATCGAACCCGGGTCTCCCGCATGACAATCAGACGTCCTGCCTTCTGAATCACATGGTATATGAAAATTATGATCCCCCTCCAAACCCCTCCGGAAATCTCATCCTCCGAGCACACCGCTGACCTGACGTTCATTCCTTAAGAGGAGGTTAGCCCAAGCGGGGTCACAGCCTCCATCAAACCCTACTTGGGCACGCACCTATTCAGTACATGTTCTTGCGCTGTCGCAACCGTTGCTCTTTCGAACGCATTTCTTGATTCACCACGAACTCCGTGGGTGATTGTGAAATTGCTATGCGACTTCGAAAGAACTCTCACGCTTTGCAGAATGCTAATCTTATTAGGGACGGCAGGCAACCTGTCCATACTGACACCTCGGAGAAACATGTGAGGCGCCACAAGACCAGAAATGAGTTTTCCCAAACAGTGAAGCAAGTTCAAGGTCAAGTGGATAGAAAGGAGGTTCGGACGTTTTCACGTGTATCTACAGCTGCATTAAGAACCGTTTTCACTGTGGGATTTATTTAGGGATTTGTATGAGCACACATGATGTATGGTCTCCACATTGTACGTAAAAAAAAATAGCATAACACAATAACACAACCTAGCAAAGACAACCGCAACCACACGCTATGAAATCTCTAAAGATACTGAATTGGCAACGTTTCATTTACTCGACGTGGACTTGACAAGTACTCAGTTCGTAAGACGGACGCTATTGGTGGGAAAGGTTTGAGGGGAGGATATACTCGGCTCCACGTAGACTTGACATAGGTGGTCAGAGGGAAACTTAATCTTTCGGAACTTTCTTTAGTAAAGTGGCGTTCCAATGACGACTGGCACTTTACTCAAGGGTGGTCATGAGGAGCGGTCCCCTTAAAATCCACGAACAAAAAAAAATATGAGAAACAATTCATTAAATGTGAAATTACCCAAAATGAATATTTTGTTGAGAACAATTCATGTGTAGAGTATTGTAAAAAATGATTACCAACTGACCTACATATATCAGTTTTCTGGGAGATGTACAGTAGGATCCACTAGTATTGATCGGCAAATTGCCCATGACTGCTTTCATTAATTTTTCTTACATCCTATGTATTTTTAAGCGATGGATTTTTATGTACGCTGGTGCAAGAGTTGTCAACAGCTTGTTTTGAGTTTTCTCTTAATTCTTGAAACTCTTATTTGGTCCAATAAAGTGAACGAACATGGTGATGGATAATTTGCGCGGTAATACTCATGGATCCCACTGTATGATTCCCGGAAAGCCGAGCGTGTTAAGTGATCGACCTTCGATCTCTTTGGTTTGCTTTGGTTTGATGTTTTAAGTCCACTTTATGCACAGTAAGGCTAATCGGGACTGGACCTACAGTTTAAAGTGGGATCCGAACCACTATGTGCCTCCACCGGGTATCGAACCCGAGACCCCTTGATTACAAGGCGATGAAGCTACCACTGCGCCATCGGGGAGGCCCTGACCTTCGATCTCGCCACCGAAGACCCGGGTTCGAGTCACGGCGTAGGCATGGATGATATTTGTGAACGTCACTTTATCGATTTCACCACTTTACATTATCAACGCATCAGCTATACGACACACGGTCCGGATCCCACTTACAACTATGGGCCCAGTCCCGATTAGCTTATCTGTGCAAAAAGTGGACTTAAAAACTCGAAGCTATTACGAGTCTAAATAACCGCCATGTAAGTAAGAACCTGACCTGAATCTGAGAAAGAGTTCTGACCGACTTTAAGCTTCTGGGGGTAAATATACAATTGTTGCCACTGGACGCTTGCCAGGAAGGCGTTATCAGGCTACATGCTCTGGTCCTGTTCTTGTATATTTTTCTTCCATTCCCCACACTGCGGGTCTGGTAAGCCTGTCTGCAATGGGTCTGTTGTAAGATTGGGCTCAGAATTTCTTGTGGACAGTGGCAGAAGGGTCTGCGTTTGCTTTTATCTATCCATTCAACATATTCACTGTATACACAGAACTGAAAATGAATCAAGGTTGACACAGTTAAACGTGTAATCTGACACGTCTTTTCCTTTGTGGACATGTAGTTCTTCTTGTTCTTACTTTGTACCTAAGGATAAGATTGGTATTTTGTTGGAACATTTCAGCCTACTTGTAATGAGATTACACTTGCGACAGTGGCAAGTGACATTTACCTGACAAATGACCAGTGATGTGCCGTAGACTATAAGTTTACGTCTACATGCGTTGTCTACACGTAATCTCTTCTATCATCAACTATGCAAGAAGATAAATGGTATGCAAAAAAGAACAACAGATGGCAGTAGTGAGGCAAGAGTGGTCTTTTTCGACATAAAACACTAGAATATTTCCTATATTAGGTTTCTTCTTAGATGAGAAATTGTTCGAATTTGGAAGAAAGAGTATGAAAATCTCTCTGCACACATGAGCAACTGATACGCAGTATAATTTTATTTTAATTCCACGGCACCCTTTGCTAAGTTATCACCTTTCGCCATGTTATTTACATAGATTACGTAATCTACGTGTATAAAATAGTCTACGTGTAGAATGTAGACTATCGCTGTTTACGTGTAGACGCACATCACTGCAAATGACTAACAAGCTATGACATAAAGACATTCACGTTTCACAACCATACGAAGGCAAAGTCTCACGACTGGAACTTCACACCATAGCAACCGCCATGATCCAGGATGCGAGGATGAGAGGACATGAGAGAATGTTGACGTACCTTGGTTTACTGGTACAAAGTTTCAAGCTTTTGATATTATTGCAGGTGAAGCGATTCGTTGTGGTCAATATTATGTGAATCATCGTTGGCTCGGTGGTATGCTTACAAATTGCGGCACTGTTTCTTCTTCGATAAAAACCTTGATGCAATATGAGAAAATATTAAATCATGAAGATAACATTTTAACAAAGAAATAATTTTGGAACATTGAAAAGAAAACGCAAAAGCTCGATAAGGCGTTAGGCGGCATTAGAGAAATGGGAGCAATTCCTGACATCTTATTCATCATTGATACTAATAAAGAGCATATTGCCCCTTTCTTCTGCTCTGTTTTTGTGAGCGATACAAGCCAGTGCATCTACGGGCCAGTGGTGGCTCGTGGTCTGACTTTATGGGTGTGCACTTCAGCATTGCGTCCAGGTGAAAATTTTATCTTGAGCCTCTCCTGCAAACAAGGTAGCCGATCCAACGACCACATGCAGAAAATCAGTTGTAATATATCTAGCAGTTGTTTATTTCTAACGACCGACTGACCAAACCAACAAACTCCAGCGAAATCGAGAGAACAAATAAAAAAAAATTAAAGAAAATGACAGTACTCACTCAATCCACACTACCCTTCTTCGTTCTTCATAATTTGTCTTTCCGTTCCGCCTTATCTGTCTTATTACTGCAGTCGCTGGCGCGATTTGTACGTGTAGCTAACTTCCCTCCAAATATTCAACAACGTTAAATATTACGTATCTGCTTTCGCTATGTACAGTTTCCTCTTTCATCGTGATCACTTTGCACTGAAAGAGGAACGAGCTTTTGATAGCGCAAAAATTTTGCCACACAATAGAAAGAGCTGACTGATTCACGTCTCCCCTCCCCCCCTTCCCCCTGCCTGAGCGGGTGGATAATTCGACTACAGCGCCACAAGGACAGTTTATTTTGGCTGAGCAAAGGCAATGCAAGACATTTTTTAAAGCACGCGTTTCGCTTTCAGTTGTCCTCCCCTCCCTCCTGTCTTCTTCCTTGACCTTATCATGCTCGGAACAGTGTGGGCGAAGATGCCATAGAAATGTCCCTTTTCCAAAAAAAAATCCCTCGATTTACGGTGATGTATGTGCTGCCTCTACTCCGCCACACGAATGGGATTGCAACACTGCTGTATCGTGAACACAGCACTAGCAGTGCGAGTTTAGCCCATAATACCGTGATCTAGAAGAGCAAGTCCCTTCTCTTTTCTTGCGTGCTGCAAACAGCGGCCAACGAGCACCAGGCAACTTTTGTTCCGAGCGAACGTATCTCAGCGGCAGGCACTGGTAATGCGAAGCGTCCTATGAGGCCAGGAGGCCGGGCCTACCCACGCCATTACTCTTTTAAAGGTGTATTTACTTATTTCGTCAAAACACATGTAATGCAATGGAAAAGTTTGGAAATTTCATTTATGATAATTACAAAAAAATCTAACCCTGTCCTGTATACGAACTTTCCATGGAGTGAGGCACATTTGCTGGGGCCTCTTCTCTTTACATTCCGTCGTACGGTCGTATATGCGGGAAGCCTAATCTTACGAGTACTGTACGTATGCTTATAACGTGCTCCTGAGGCCGGCCTCGCGGTGTTACCCACTAGGACGAACAGAATATCAGCAACACTGCATTTCCGCCAGGGTTGGAAATTTGTGGTGTGCCGGCATTTCTTGTAAACATTAGTCTGTGTTCGTGCAGATATATTTCTATTTCATTGTACATTCTCCATATTTTGTACGAAACTTAGGTTTTTCCTTCCTTTCATCGACAAGAGTAAGTGAAATTGAAAATTACGGAGTTCTGTAGTTCTGACTTCGTTTTCTGGTCAGAGTGCTGATGGTCTTGTCGATTCACCCAACACCGTAGCGTAAACAGAAAGTCTAAAGAACTTATATGTGTAAAGTAAGTCTTCATACCAAATTATGTAAATTAAAATGCTAGCTATGCCTTATATTTACAAAGTAGTTTTACTTTCACTGGAAATAGAATAATTTATTTTTATCGTGAACGGGGATTCCCTCGCTCGATCCCTCTCTGTGAAAACTTGCCTCCTGCTCAGGACGCTACAAGGGAGCGTTGCTCGGAGCGCGAGATTCGTTCGTGGCGGTAGAGCTTTGTTTGTGATTCGTGTCTTGTGCAGCGATCAGATTTATGCAAGAAGTACCGGACTGAAATGCAAGAACAATCGAGTTCTTAATTGAGTGAAGATGTAATCATCGGTAAGGTAGGACCCACTTTTGCTCTTTCATGTTTCCTTCTTATAACAATCATTTCTAAAATGTTTTCAACTATATTTTCCTTTGCAAGTAGCAGTGGCAAGTGACAGCAAAATATTAAAAAAAAAATATTAAAAGTTGTTGAAACGTTATTTAATGCGTTAACACTGTCGTCGAATAGATATTACAAGCAGACATTTTTTTACGCAGCCGACACAAGCGAAGAGGTAGGCAGTTTCGTTTACCCTGAAGGGATAACAAGAGAAGAGGGCGGTCAATGAGAGTACAATGTAAGGGAAGACTTTTTTTGGGTCTAGGACAAAGAGTGTTGTGTTATGGGGTTATTGCGCGGGCCATGTCTGTTTCAGGTCTGGCGGAACAGGCCAGTGTTGTCACATTGGATTGGCAGAAAAGAACTGAATTGCGCCTAAAAATTGGGATTCTATTCTCTCAAGCAACTACATTTATTATAACCTGTTTATATGTCCCAAACAAGGATCCTATGTTCTATTATCACGTAAAGGTATCTACTAACACAAGGGGTAGAACAAACTAGGATGCGAAGTACACACACTGAATGAGAGAGGTCACCTTTACTTATGTTTTTCTTGAAAGCCCCGTAGTCGTCATCCTAACACGTTACGAAGCCAGGTGACCTAATTGTGGTCATGTCAATGTTTCCTGATCATCTTTAATTCATTCTCCACACATTCTCATCGTCACGATTAGCATAGAGGAGAAGAAATGAGACGAAAATATTCAAAATTTAAATTATGTTTACTTGCACATGCAGGTGTCAGAAATTAATTTATCTAGAAAGCCAAGACTGGAATTAACTACAACCATTCCTTTAGTTAGACAACAGATAACAATGGTGCTTTCCTCGGTGCGAGGAAGACTTGCTAGAAAAACTAAGTTGGCAGCAGTAGAACGTACAAAACTGACAGTCGCTGAAAGTGCGGAATTCTGTCGTCTGCTCACGGGACAAACGTCAGACTGACCCGAAAATTATGGGGTTCTTCTAGCCCTTTTCACCTCAATTGCAAAATAAATTTAGAATAAAAGTGATGAAGAATTGACAACAGGGCTCGAGCACTATTCGTTGGATTTTCGCGATGTCCCATGATTGGTAGTTCTTTATGGAAGTGTGTGCATAAATCAGAGGTTGTCCCGGGTTCGATACCCGGTGGAAGTACATGGCACAGTGGTTCGGATCCCACTTTAAACCGTAGGTCCAGTCCCAATTAGCCTTACTGTGCATAAAGTGGACTTAAAACACCAACTCAAACCAAACCAGAGGTTGAAAAAAATACAAACAAATAAAAAAAACCGAAATGAACAAAATTTAGATCATGACATCTGGTGGGCGGGAGGAGAACGTCTAAGACATAATTATCGTACTGATGGCCGGTAACAACACTTTTGAAAACGTCAGGCCACTGGCAAGTAAAGAAGCGGCCTGGAGAGACATTGAACCACTCTCCATGAAATAGCCCCCCCCCCCTCCCTTTCTTTTTACATATTTAAGCAACTAATGGAAATTATCGCACTTTTGTGCCTACCCTGCTAGGAAATCTACGCTTCGCCACTGGAAGCCGATGTGGCGATTGGGCTTCGGAACGTTTGATGTTTTGAAGGACATAGTGTTCAGTGAATAAGTTTTTTTAAAAAATGCATTGCAGATATATTTGGGTGTGCACGTGCGAATGTTCGAATAGGCAGAAGCCGCTACTGCTACGGGCTCTCCATTAATTAAAAAACTTATTTTTTTTTATCTATTTGGCTTACCAGATAGCTGGAAATATCCCAATCCAAACTTGCATACCCCTTGGAAATTGATTTTAGATAACACTGTAATCGTTGTTGAGCATGATGAAGACACAATAATGGCTGCTCATTATGCGATTCATATTGGTTCTGGAGCTGGTTTAAATGCATATTTCTAATTCTTGTTGGGCCTCCCCGATGGCGCAGTGGTAGCCGTTCGATTCCTGATGGAGGCACATAGTGATTCGGATCCCACTTTAAGCTGTAGGTCCAGTCCCGATTAGCCTTACTGTGCATAAAAGTGTACTTAAAACACCAAATCAATCAATCAATCAATCAATCTAATTCTTGTTCTGCATGAAGTTCAATAGTCTGTAGTTATCACAATTCCTCATTTTCATTTCATTAATGCATTCTTATCAGGATAGAACAGCCATATATTCATAACTTTTATTATTAATATTACTGTTTTATGTTCATTTAGTTAACTGTTAGAAACATTTAGTTTCATGCTCTTGATCTAAGATTTAAAAATTTGTATTATTCATTTTAAATACTTGCGATAAAGAAGGTTTGTTCTAATACATACGACTTAATATTTGTATTAGATAAACGAGTTAACTTTTTAGTTGGAAATACTGGCACGCTGAAACTGCAACTTTCACATGTTCTTACCGTAACATTACGACTTCATTCATGGTGAAAACATTGCAGCCGCATATAATTCAGGATAATATTGAATAGAGTAACAAAAATAATTTCAGGCAAACGATTAAGAACTGGGGATTGCATTAGAATAAATAATAATTAGTGTCAACAATAAATTTCCGATATTCAAGGTTCATATATACACAAGAGCAGGAAATGAAATTGGGCTTTCTCTTAGTTAACGTCATCTTGTTTTACATTAACTGTCATTGCTGTTTCTTAGTTATATTTCCGGTTTTTGTAAGAATCCAGAATGAAGACCTTCTTATTAAATACTTTCCCGCCAATATAACAAACTGTATGCTTCTTTCTAGACTTAATCCTTCGGACTAATGTAGGCAAATACATATTTAATTGGCAGAAATTTGAAGAATGTGCAGTCGATGTGAACACGTACGCAATATTCCATGCGTCTTAACATTTAGTCTTTACCATCTTTGTCTCGCAAACTGATCACCACAGATTACAGAACGAAGTATTTTACACGAGAAAGCATTTACGAGCTCTTTGCGAAACTCTTACTGTTTAGTACGATGGGCGGCCATTTTCTAATATGGCGGACAAATCTGATTTCCCTGGACTTTTAAAAGACGATATTCAACACATTTCTACCAATATTTAGCTTCATTTGACTACAATGGGTGAAAAGTCGAAGTATCAGACGATTTATTTTTATTTTTTTCATAATTTGCAATTTTGCTGAAGTTTCCAACAATCCCAAATTAAGATTCTCCGGTCCGGATCGGACCTGACCCAACTTCTTCCAGGATGATAACATATTTATTAAGGTAATCGTAGTACTTGTGATGTGCGAAACATTTTATTTCCTTTTACAAACGTTCAAAAGTCAATTCTGTGTTACATAATGTAAATTAATGATAAAATAAGCACACTACAATATACATTTCCTCTATAACATCAATCATTTGAAGCATTCAACTTTTTGCTATTTGTGCGACATCTACATTTCCATTCTGTAAACTGTAAAAACAAGTTTTGTACAAACTTGTACACATTCGGCCAGCTGGATTTTTGTTTTGTTTGTTTTTTAAGTTCCCATTAATTTTCACCTGAGTTTTCGTGAAATTGGATGCAGTTCTTCTACAATGGAAAACTGGCAGTGAAGGTGCCAGAAGGGGGGATGCCCCCTTCCGCTCTCCTATAGCAAATAAGAAACACTAGATAAATAAATATTATTTTTGTCCTTGTATAGTAATTAGGGTCATGCTTAATGTGGCTGTGCTCTCCCAAATAATATATTCCCTCCCACCACTCACTTTTCATCACTCGATTTTCATTTTGCTATCCTTGAAGTTGCATGACGTTAGGCTGCAGTTTCATAGCGTTATAACGAAATATTCAATGACACTAGTTTCATATCAATAACATGCAATACTAATAATGGGGCTGGTCAGGCAAAGCTGATTGTAGATGGCAGCACGATAGTTGTGTCCTTGCGCTTCAGACAAGCAACTGTTAAAATACATGGGAAATTCTATTCTGGACGTGTTCATATTATATTAATTTGCAAGTTTAATTTGATTTGAAAAGGTGAAAAGAAGTGGCTAGAGATAGACTGAAAGGGAAGCCCACACTTGCAACAAAGAAACAAAAAATTCAATGTCACTCCTCAACTAAGAAAACATTGTCAAGGTCGGGAACTCACACGCAACAGCTGTTCGTGAAGGTTGACTTACTCATTGACTTCCTAGATAACGGTGCTCGATAAAGAAATTCAAGAACCCTTGCCTGAAGACGTCACGGTGTTTGGTTATCACTTTCCCGAATATTAAGGCATTTTTATTGCTATGCAATAATGACACACGCACTACTCGGCAAATTGTCCATGACTTTTTAATAATTTTTCTCTTGCATCCTACGTGTTTTTACATGGATTTTTACGTAAGCTGGTACGAGGATTGTCGGCAGCTTTTATGGAGTTTTGTTTGAATTCTTGAAGGTCTCATTGCTTTCTGCTTTCCTCTATTTATCTCCAAGTGTCTTCGCTAACGCTGTCAAAGTGAGGTATCGATATTTATGTAGAGGTTTGCAACTTAACTGTAAAAAGGCCCATTTACTCATATTCGACACGCTCAACCTCAACTGCATAAAGCAGGATCTACCATACAGAGGGTCAGTGAAAGCAAGCTGTTATCCGAGTCCATTATTCTAGGAAATTAGTTACGAATTCAAAACCAGAAACTTAGATCTTTTCCTTTTTATTTTAACAGTGCAAAGGTACTTTTATACAATGGTAACAATCAAAAAGTAAATATATTCCCTTTCTTTATAAATCCATAATCAGACAACTGTATGATATGCAACTTAAATTTATATTCTACAACTTAATTGATTAATAATTGGGGGATAATACGTGAGTAGTGAATGCGGCCATACGACCGAGAATTCTAAGAATAGGTTCCTCAATACCCAAACTAATATTAATTTAATTAGAAGTTAGAATAACAAAAACCTAACATAGGGTAAAGAAATGAACAAATAAACTATAGAATTTAAAGGAACCACACTATGTAAATTCCCCAACATATCGCCACACTTACCATACACGTTTACAGTCAGAGCTACACCGCTCTTTCCCCCGTGACCGTTGCCTCAAGACAAACGTTCTCGTTTCCTCCTGGTGGCTCTGAGCATAACAGCCAATCAAATCCAGGCATGACATCAGTTGCAGTGTTACCAGCACATTTAGTACATTTGTGGGCAGAGGGTTATAGGTTGTGTATGTTAACTTACCGCATCATATTATCAGATCACAACTTCTAATGGTACCTTGAATCCTACTTTGGCTCCTGGCAGTTCACAGATTATCTGCTGGCTTACAAGTGTTTCGCACTAGTACAAAGAAAATTCTGGTAGATCTATACAATCGTGTGACAAATGATTGGCATAGATAAATATAATCAATTAAATCAAGTTAGTAATAAATAGGTTGCTCCTCCCAATTTAGACTGTTCAACAACATTCAAGACTACACCTGCCGAAGTGACTAGGGATCCACTGCAGATATTCCCGTGAACACTCAGCGAGTGGAACGCCTCATCCTTGAAAATCGATGGATAACATGTCGTCCACTTGTCGAACAGTGGGAACTTTTATCACTAAAGGCGTTCTGTTGCTGCAAGACTATGAACGCCCGCATTGCATACTACAAGAACTCGTGTGGGAGTTGCTGCCACACTCTCCTTACTGTCCTGACCTTGCTCGAAGCTATTTTAACCAAGCTGTTAGGGCCCTTAAAGGAGTTCCAATGGGATAAATGCATTAGTGTATAGAGGGGTATTTCGTCGAGAAATAAAAAAGTATTTTCTGTATGTCCAAATGTGATTCTGAAAAATCAAAAGTCCAGGTTTGACTTGAACGTCCCTCGTAAGGCTCTGTCCTACCTTCTCTGTTAATACAGATTTACTCTGTTTTAATGTGCTATTAGTAGACTCAAGCAATAAAGGTACAACAAACTGCATAAATGTATGGAATATGTTTTCCCTATCGATAGTCATCAGTTGGAAAGTAAGTTAATTGCACATTTCTATTACCCCCTAGTGTCAGTTTGACCCGGCTACTCTGAGTAACTGCGTCCTTGGATATAATATAGAATAAAAATAAACAAAAGAAGGTTGATAATGGATAATTAAAACTGTGTTTTACTCATTAACACAACTCAGTAATGAATGATCTCTCAGCACGTTGTTCAATTATTACTTATTCTATTATTTCGTATACGCATTATATTTTATACGACGGTAGTAAAGTAATGTTAAATCTTCCCCACATTCAGCGGACTATTTTTTTAGTTTACAACTTAAAATGTTGAAAATTACAAATTAATTCCTCCAAAATTTACGTTCATGTCGTAGAATTGGCAGCTCAGTAAGCAACCAATGCATTGCAATTGATCAGCGCCATCTCTTGGTCTGTTGCTCATTTACAAGATCTTGGGTTCGTTCGTTTACATCCTGTGCAGAATTATTTTGACTTCTTTCCTTAAACAAGTCTCGATTTCATAAGTTCCATGCATAAGTCAGAACACGAGAAGCAATCCTAAGGGAACAAAAGCAGAGGGAAGCGTAATTGGGTTGATTGCTTTGGTTTATTTTACTTCGCTTTTCTGCCACTTTTGGATAATCGCAAAGATGAGGATGAGTGATATGGTGAAGGGACACTCACGAGAAAAAACATGCCCAGGCCGGGATTCGAACCGGTACCTCTGGCGATGCAGCACGCAGTGCTAATTACGTCGCCATGGAGGGTAGCTCGTAATTAAACTAACGACCGAAACACAATTCTGACCTCATAAATCAAAGGGCGGGGCTTGTCCTAAGAGTAAAATACGTTCGAGTAGGTAAATAAACCCTTAATCCGAGCGACAACATGATTGTCCTTGCCTTATGCAGTCAAATATACGTTTACAAAATAAGCGGAAATTAATTACTTACAATTTTTCTTGGCATATTCTCAAGATATGAAGGGTACAGGGGAAAAAAGATGAATGTCACAAGAAACTGGAATGGAGTTAAATGAATTTTAATGTTTGAAACGCTCTTACATCTACAATATGGCTTAGCACTGTATGAAATTTTTACATAATCTGAAGCATTATATTGTTTAACTAATGATATAACAGTGTGTCTAATAATGTAAACACGAAGAACACATTTTTGACAAAATTCGTTCTTAATGCACATTTTGCAGGTGAAAAATGATGATTGTCCATTATTCGCACAGAAAAAAAAGCAAAGAAAGATGAATGTCCATTTGAATTGTAAAATACTTTAGTAAAGATTATGAATGCTTTGTGAAATACACAAATGAAATAAAATGCTTTTTAGTGGAAAGAACATGAACATTAAATAGAAAAATGACAACTGTCTCTTATAACACTGATCGGCATGAAAATCCTCCCACGAGGATGAAAGGGTGTACCTTATAGATTTCGAGTCGCTGATTACGAATATCGCATTGAAAAAGTTCCAGCACGTAAGTTTTTTTTTAGGGGGCATTTTCCATAAAAAATTACCGAAAAATTGTATTTTGTAAATGAAATTGTATTTTTTATGCTTGGAATGCATAATTGTGTATTTTTACCTCAATCCAAGAATTGTTACTATATCCTAGGAACTTTCTTTCCCCTTCCCCCACAACCCCCCCCCCCCCCGAAATAGAAGAAAATTCCAAATACACCCCACCCACTCCAAAAAAACAGTGAATTCTGCCACAACACACATTTTTTTGAGAATTCCAGATAAATGTCAAAACAAAAATGTGAATAATATTGCATTTTAACATTACTACTGGAAGAAATATTTTCACGATGTCCCATGAGCCATAAGTGACTGGCTCTAAAATGAATGGTATCTTACAATTTTTAACTGTGTGTGACAGGCTTATTTGTGTACATTGGAGTTCAACGTTTTATTTTCGTTACATTCTTCCTACACTGTCACCTCGGCTTCCTTCAAGGTAAAAGGATTCGTAATCAACTTGTGGTCATTCGTTGGCACCCCCTTGTCTAGACGACAAACAGGATGTGGCTGGAAAAATGTGCCAAGACATCCACCTCGTTGTCCCATGAAGCAGATATTTTACTTCCGAGGTGATCGTGGTGTAAGAGAGTCGCGTTACTCTGTGTCTGTTTATATCGTTAAGGAAAAATATTTCTGCGTGAAATATTGACATTTGTGTTAAACCAACATGCCACGAACTTGCAAAAACTCGGTAGATTCATTCTGCTACATATGTGGGGAAGTGGTCTTCAAGGGACAAAGTAGGCCATTGTCACCGTTCCTAAAGACAGCGTACCACCTGTACTTCGGGTGTAAAGTCGGCGACCAGGATTGCGATTGGGCTCCCAAACAAAGTTGTAAGTGTGCGCGTACTCTAAAAGGATGGTTGAAAGGTACACATAAATCGATGCCGTTCGCCGTACCTATGGTTTGGCGCGAGCCCCGGGATCATGTTGCAGACTGTTATTTCTGCCTGACCAATATTACAGGTTTCTCAAAAGGCACGAAGCATAAAATACAGTATCCTGACTTGGATTCCGCAAGAAGACCTGTCCCACATGATGTTGTTTTTCCTGTACCCGTACCACCAAACTCATACACACTGAGCAGTGTTTCATCGAACGAAGAACCTGAGACTTGTCAGGATGTTGCACAATCTTCGAGTACGCATTCAGATCCCAATTACGCCCCAGTGTCTGAAACTAAGGAATCACATGTGATAAGTCAGGAAGAACTGAATGTTCTGATCAGAGACTTAAACCTTCCGAAGACCAAGGCCCTGTTGCTTGCATCACGACTTCAACAATGGAATCTACTTGACCGAGATGTGAATATATCGATGTACAGAAAAAGAGAGGCGAGCCTAGTTCCTAATTTTACAAAGGATGTTGATTTGGTGTATTGCAGTGACATTCCGTCGCTTATGGAACAACTCAAATTTGACTACATCACTGAAGAATTATCTTGGGAATCATAAGTCACCTAATTACAAAGACATTGTGGGCAGGTTAATTACTTCATTTCGTACCATGGGATGTAATATGTCCCTCAAGTTACATTTCCTGCATTGTCACTTGGACTTCTTCCCTCAACAGTACAGCTTGGGTGAGGTCTCCGATGGACACGGTGAAAGGTTTCATCAACAAATAGCTACCATGGAGAGGCGCTACAGTGGGAAATGGAGTGTGAATATGCTGGCCGACTTCTGTTGGAATGCGACACGCGAGACACCCTGTACAAATTACAAGAGGAGCAGGAACACCAATTGACATGCAAATGTTGAACTTTTACTCTTTATGTAGTTGTATCTGCTTGTTTTATATTGAAATTCTGATGATAGCATGCAATTTTATATGGGGGGAGAATAGCACCTTTGCGTGGTAATTGAAACCCGCCCCCACCCCCTCCCTCAAAACTGGTACGTCTTGGAGAAAAACGGGTTGCGGATTCGAACTCAGGAGCTCGAAATCTATAAGAATCACCTAATTTGGTTCATGGGAGCGACAAAAAGTTTAATTTTGCCGAACAGTGTAATATACATCATTGGTACTAATATTGGGTAACTTCAAATTCTTTTGAAAGTCAAAACATACTGCCTCATGTGAAGTCATCTTCTGACTTGAGAGACGTGCTTGGCGTTTCCTTGTAAAGAAAGAATCAGCCCTTCGCAAATGGAGCTCTTGTTGAGTGTTGAGGTCTTGCAACTGTGCGTGTACTTGAAGTTTCTCTTCATGAACTGATGAGTTAGACAGTTTGTTCTCAAGAGTTTGTTTATTGACTTTGAATTCATCGCATGTGCTGCACGTATCTGTCCGAGGATAACCAAAAGCGATGTTGAATTTTGTGTTGAAGAAATGACGATACGTTTCATATGATACAGGGTTCGTGGATTTTTTTCCTTATACATGGCACGGAGCTTTTTTATCTTCAATTCTTCTGGTAGATAAACACGTTCACTGTCATGAAGGCTATAATGAGATCTCCTGCTTCCAAGGGATTTTATGTGAGAGTATATGGCATTCAGAGTTTCCCGTTTTAATTTGTTTGGTCTAGTTTTATGCTTCCCACGCTCATCTTTACCAACAGAACCTGTCAGTGCTAGTTTAGACTGAATTGTCTGTACACGCCTTGCACTGATACCATGTAAAGCCAAAAATGCCTTGTAACAAACAGGTAACTCAGCCATTACACCACCTCTAAGTACAAGGACTTTGTAACTGTATGAATGTGTATGTAAATTGGCGTCATCCTGATTTTGTCTTGGCCTTTTTCGTGAAACATCATTAAGAGTAATTAAACCCCCTAGATAACAGTTTTGTGCATTATAATTGTCCATTCTATTAAATTGCACAATTTCAAACGAGAGCACTTGCAGTCTGTTCCTGTTTCATTAGTACTACACAGCATTTTCTTTCTAACATCAATCACCCTTCCAAGATGGCCTCTTCTTTGTTCTCCCAAAGTTACCATCCACTTCTGGGTTACTCATGGCGAAAACTGTGAAACCAACAAAACCCGCATTCAAACTGACAATGTCAGAACTTAGACGACAATGCGTCTGTGAAGTAAAGGCTGTTGCGCAATGAGTCCGTATCGTACGCGACGATCTATTCCTACACAATGGATGGACAATCATCATTTTTGCCCTGTAACCCTTGGACGTCTATCGTTTTTCTCCTGTACACGTTTTTTTAAACCTTCATTAAATATGTGTCTCTCAGCGCTTTTAGCCTGTTTTGACATTTTAACCGTTAGTGTGGACTGCCTTTAATATCAAGGAGGCAAAATATCATTTTTTGTGATTTTGTGACATTCATCTTTTTTCCCCTGTACCCTTCATATGATATGGATGGGAAGCATCTGTACAGTATTTCCAGCATAGATCTTACTGCCCTAAAATGGAAGTTTTCAAATTTTCATTTTGCAAGAAGGTAATCTCCCTTCTGCTTTTCACAGTGTTGCCAGTGCCTGAGCTTGCCCAATTGTGATGGATTCACGATGAATGAGTTCTACTAGCAGTGGTGGCAATCAGGAGGGCATGGGAAAAGGTGCACCTTCCCTATTCTTCGCCCCCGCACTATGGCCTAAGTTAAGACTTGTCAACAAAGAATATGTAAACAGTCCTTGCTCCTCCAGTTTGGACACCAAATCGTCGCTACTGACATTAAATAGCCAGGTGTTTCTCACGAGTTGTTAATTGCAAATCAAAATACAAGATGACGCAAGATATGAAGATTTTAAAATTCACTTAAGTTAATAATAATTTTGACACATTTTCTCTCTTTGCATACTTTTGACACGGGATAGTTTTCACTGTTTACCACACAGAAATTTTAGACACATTTTCGTATGCCGTTAATACGCAAAGTAAAGAACTATACATTCTCTCAAAAGGAAAAGTTCATGCTGTAACTATAGAGTTAGAGTTTAAAGTTATAAACGTGGAGTTTCATCAGCATTTTGCTTGAAGTAAACTTCAAACAAACTCAAACTCGTATGTTATAAAGAACCTACGTAACATAACGCAACACTACTTGAACATTTTACTGCTTCATAGATAAGATGATATACCTTCATATCAGTGGCGTCTCGTGGCCTTAAATTTGGCCGGGGCTTATTTTTTTAAGAATTTAAAATATAATGACAATTCAAATGAATTACAAAAAATAGGTATTTTTCTTCTTCTAGACTACAAAACGGACTTATTTTTTAACAAAAGTATTTAAAAGGTAATAACAATTCATATGAATTACAAAAAAACAGGCATTTATCTTCTTCTAAACTACAAAATTGGACTTATTTTTTTTAAAGAATTTAAAATATAATGACCATTCACGTGAATTACAAAAGAAACAGGTATTGCTGTGAAACGTACCTTTCTTCGAACGTTGGTTCTCATTTAAACAAGAACTGTGCTCTCCAGTTCTTCTGCTCAGCAAATTTTGTAATTATTTTTTAAAATTAATTTTGTGATTATTTTTTCATTGAAGCCCTCTAAACCTAATTGTTTAACAACAAGTTTTTCTTGGTCACTCAATGTCTGAAATGGTGTTACCAACAAGAAATCCACTTTGTTCATAGCGAATAAAAGCCACCACAACGCTACACTACAACACGCGGGATCGAACGAACGCGACGCCACGGAAGTAGCCCCGAATCAACATCCAAACCCATTGCACCCCTCCTTTCGCTCTCTCTGCTAGCACGTGACCTTCACTGTAGCGTGTAGCGTAGACCACGCCTTCCTCTGCGACGAGCCCCGAGATGATAACTGACATCAATGCCGCTAGGAGCGCTGTCGTATCAGTTGCTGCTCACGATGAACTTACGTCGGTAAATATCGCCTTTTAAAAGATTGTGTGATAGTTATGTATTATGGTGATTGAAAATTACGTCAATACGTCCGTTTTTCTTTCGGGGCTAAGCCCCGGAAGCCCCAAGGAACGAGACGCCACTGCTTCATATAACTTAAAATAACACAACAGTTCTGAAGTTCAAGTTCAAATTTTGAACGAGTTTGGATTGTGAAGTAGGATGCATAAGTATCTCCAAGCAAATTGTCCATCACAACGTTCATTCTTTTTTATATAAGGAATGAACGATTAAGAAGTTAAACAAAAAGCCAAACAAGCTGCTCACAACTTCTACACCTGCATACATAAAAATCTATACCTTAAAAACACGTGGAAAGGAATATAAAAAAAAATGATAATAGTCATGGACAGTTTGCTGAGTAAAGCTTGTGCATTCTGTGCAACTAACGAAGAATTGTTATCCAGTATTTTCTGTCTGGTCATTTTAGGGGGGGGGGGGGCTAAAGTTAATATTAGCAACAAAATTATCATAAATAAAGTCTTTGTACAATTTGTGGTCATTTAGGTGTTACGAGATGTCGAAACATCACTAATAAAACTCTAGTCTCTTGTTTAACAAGTATGTCTTTGTTCTCGAAATATATACGTCAGCAGTATACGCAAGATATACAGCGAGACACCGTAGAAACTTCCACAGCTTATAGAGGTCGTTAAGAAAAGCAACTTTGTATTGATAACTTTTTCCTTGCTCCATGACTCGTTTCGGCGCTAAGTACCCTAGATAAATGTAATCTTATCCTACAAGTATGCAACCATTTACACATGTTCGCAACTGAGGATTAAAACTGCAATTACGATAAACATGTGTGACTTTATCTAAAAATAATCACAGGTCGGTGTGAATGAATAACTCACATAGGCTAGAAAATTTTAAGTTTGGCATCGTAAATGGTACGTAGTTTACCAAAGTTAGAACAAAATGGAGTGCATCGAGACGTTAAGTATACGGGGTGAGTAAAACGTCCCTGCCCACGCCTTATAAAATGAAAGTGAGTGTAGATTGCAGCAATTGGTCATGGTAGTAATATGTTAGGCCTAGGGGGAAACTTTTTGGTGCATGTCATGACAACGTCCGCCATCTTGGTGACCGCCATCTTGGATCCAACTTCATTTCTTTAAACGGGAAGGGGGGCATGTGGGGTATGGTTTTGGGCTAGAATTTCACCAGAAATTCAGTGGTGAAGTCAGATTTATGAAAACTAGTGATAAGGAAGTTATGGGCATATGAAAGTGATAATTACGTATCATTTGCAGGTGCTGAACCATGCCATTGACCAAAGGCCGAACGTATCCAGATCATCAATCGGGGGGGGGGAGAAGTGTAGTTCTATTCTCGGCACTGTCCCTAAATATAATTGCTTTTATATAACTGTTTTAGTTATTTTACGACACTTTTCTAGCCCCCTACGATAATCACGACGTGGGGATTAATGAAATACAGGGTGCTCGAAAAGTCCCGAAGTCAGGATTCGTACCTACAATCATCTAACTTCGTAGCTACTTGACTCCATTGAAGAGTGCTGAGCCTTGCATGGCATTGTTGTGCCCAGAAAAGAGTCGATAGGATTCGTAACCACCTTCCGCCTGATCAAGAATTTCTTAAACCAAATAAATGGAAAGAGATTAGCATTGCCTACTAGTAACAAATCCGTCACAATCACATGTCCCCAATCATGAAATTTATGGGCACTCCACTGCATGGAGGACGGAGAAGTAAATTTTCCAACCCTGAGGAAGATGTGCTTCTTTATATCTCCCCAATTCTAGCAGAGTAATAACATAATTACAAATAAACAAACAAAATATTATGGTCATAAAAAGTTATCTTTCGTTAAATCACATCACACTCCATATGAAAAGAGTGTGCTGCTGCTAGCACTAAGCATAAAATTGTGAACTATCCAGCCTATTCGCCAGATCTGGTTCTAATTTCTTATCCGTAAGATACTGTCTACACACAAGTGTGTGTGTGTGTGTGTGTGTCATAATTTATCATCATAACTGCCACACGATGTTAGGCAACCATAAGTAACAAACAAAAGAAAGACGAGAAAAACAAGCGGATGACGCAGACACTAGGAAAGATTTAGGTTGGATGAAACAAGTAATCAGAGAAATACATCAAGTAAAAAAACAAAAACAGGACCATTTCTCTCTCCCAGATAAAAAGAGGAAAAGATAAAGAGTAAGCGGTAAACAAAGTTTATTCGTTCTGTTACAAAGAAACGTCTGGAGATAGAAATACACAGATGAACTGAATTGTGCAGAAGAATAATCATTTGTGTTATGCAGAAGTGAGAATTGGCATGTTTGAGAAGGGGTTTACGTGATCGGAAAGTTTCAACTTTTGGGTCTTCTTTGTGGATGTTCCTTCGACAATTTCATCATATCATCACTTATCTCCAACGTCGCGATTAGCCAAAATTGGAAGAAAAGCGGCGCTAAATAACAAAAGTAAAATCTTTTTCCTATCATAATGTCATTTGCAGCACCATTTGCAAGTGAATTTGTGTAATGAATGTATTTTACTTATGTCACGTTTGTTATGAACATTAAATCTCCCATTCAGTAACATATAATTTCATACCACCTGGCATAACTACAAATTTGGGTGACTCTAAAATTCATTATGTACTGGACTGAGATAGTTTAAGGAAGTTGGAAAGACTCGATAAAAATGCATTAGGTTTCTTTGGTCTTATACTGAGCAAAATGGGAATGCAAGATATACGGTTTGAAGTTTGTTTGAATTTCATTTTATTCGAAAGTGGATCTACATTTTGAATTGGGATCCCGACCACCAGGTATCGAACTTGGTACCCTTGGATTACAAGGCGAGTAAACTGATAGAAATTGTTCAAATATCAGACTGGATAAATGTCCCAGCAAAAGAATCGTATTGAAAAATTTACCGTTTCACCCATTTTTTGTTTTTACTTCCTGTTAGTTCAATTGGTGAAGATACTCGCTGTGAACTTGGTCATAATATGTTTATTACAGGCGAACATATGGTTGAAGGGGTGTCCTATATCCTTTGTTTATGTATTTTTGAAAAAGAAATCAGATCGTGATTCAACGGTTAATGGAACAATATGCATTGTCTTAGTTTCCTGCCAGAAACGGAAGTAAGACATGCAACTTTTGTGCATTACTGCATGCAGTTTTAAAATAGTTTAAAAAAATTGTTAAGAGGTGATTCAGAAATTCCTGTTTCCACAGCGTGGTATTGAGTTTGAGTTTGTGTTCCAAGTCCACTTTATGCACACAAAGTCTAATCGGGACTGGACCTACAGTTTAAAGTGGAATCCGAACCACCATGTGCCTCCGCCGGGTATTGAATCCGGAACTGCTTGATTACAAAGCGACGACGCTACCACTGCGCTATCGGGGAGGCACACAGCCTGGTATAGTTCCTAAGTATTTCAAATCGCATAAAAAACAGTGGCGGGGATGGGGGGTAGATGGCGGGCTTCCATTTACAACGGGGCCACCACTAGAAGGATGGATCATATTAGTGATGACGTCACAGCAGACGACAAACCAGGATTTGAGTCTATACAACGGTCAAACGTGTTTTCTTCCTATCCCTAGCCATTGAAATTTGCATGGCAAGGGTTAGCTTTAATTATTGTGACAGCAGTTATGAAACAAAATTATGATGCGTATCGTACATCAGTGTAAAGATGAGATTTCGGAGAATACGACTATATATCACACATACCTTATAGAGGACAAGGTAAAGAATAACCGGAGTAAAAAAATCATGCCTTTTCAAAACATTCCAGTTCCGAGCACAGCCGAAGCAGAGCCGAAGCTCACCCGATCTCAAGTCGGCCACGCTGCCGCTATGAATGATGGGAAACCAGCAGCCTCAGGCGATTTAACCGGCGGCGCCCATTGGCTGTGATTCCGGATCGCACGTTGTTAGGAGCTTATATCAACGTATTCTCCGAACTCTCATCCATGCATTGATGTAGGATATGCATAATATCACAATTTTGTTTCATAATTGCTGTCACAATTCTTAAAGCTAACCCTTCCGATGGAAAATTCAACGGCTCGGGATAGGAAAAAAAACACGTGGTAGATTTGTTTGGACTCATGACGTCACATTAATATGATCCATTGTTGGCCTCAAAATGGAAAAACTGATAGCTATACGTACTTACCGTTTCACCCATTTTTATTATTATTATTATTTTTTAAATTTCCTGTTAGTTCAATTCGTGAAGATTCTCGCTGTGAACTTGGCAATATGTCTATTATAGGCGAACATGTAGTTGAAGAGATGTCCTATATCCTTTGTTTGTGTATTTTCGAAAAAGAAATCAGATCGTGATTCAGGGGTTAATGGAACAATATGCATTGTTTTGTTTCCTGCGGGAAACGGAAGTAAGACATGCAACTTTTGTGCATTACTGCACGCAATTTTCGGTTTTATGAAAATGTTAAGAGAGGATTCAGAAATTCCTGTTTCAACAACCTGGTATAGTTTTAAGTATTTCAAATCGCATATAATCCAGTGGCGGGGCTTCCATTTACAACTGGGCCTCCACTGGGGATTGTTGGCTTCAAAATGGGAAAACTAATATATTTGATATGTATGTATATGCATAGGTGGTCTAAAAGTTTTAACTCAATTTGTTAGCCCGTAAGGCCTCACGTATATATAAATCCAGTCCTGATGCAAGGCAGTTTACATTTTACACATTATAATAACTATGAAAGCGTAAGAGTAACTTCGGGGCGTTTGGCTTCCATTCAGGGAAACCATGTTCGATCTCCATGCTTTCGTATTTGCGTTGGTAGCTCTGGGTGGGGATATCACAGATTCTTGTCGACAGGTATGTGGGAGAGAGGTGCTAATCACACCATCTTCACTGTTGACACGGTGGAAAGAGCGTGGAGTCCTACCACCACGCCACTTGTGTGCCGTCGTGGCTAGGTGCAATACAGAAGAGAGCTTCACTTTCTTTCTTTCTGAATGTGTAATGTGAGAGGTGTATCATCAAAAGCCACAGTGTCTTTTTACAAGAAGTTCACCAACTGTTACTTGTATCTAAAATCCCGAGGACAGTATTCTTTTCAGTAAACGTTCCACATGCCACTCGTGCTTTTTTCTTTTAAAGGTAGAGAATGATGCTGGAAATTAGGAGGCTATCCCGTGGGTGAGGCCTAGCCCACCGTGAAATAGCCCTACGTAACAAATTGTTAGAACTATTTCACAGCAGAGGAATAAAAATGATATAAAAACAACGAAAGAAATAAAAACAAGACGACATAGATAAGAAAAACAAGAAGGGGAACAAAGAAAGATAGAAATTAAAGAAAAATAGAGGAAGATAAAAGGTAATAGAGATGAAACAGACAAGGGAATTAAGCTAGATAGAAAGTGATAAACAGAACAACTTAGAAAGAAACAAAGGAAGAAAAAGAAAGATAGAATGAAAAGGTAGAGACAGAAAAGAAAAAGAGAAGAAAGGGGGAGAAACAAAAAAGGAAACAAAAGAAGGAAGAGAAAGAAACTAACATGGAGCGAGAGAGAATGAAAGCGAAGAGAAAAGAAAGGGAGGAAGTAAGAGAGAAAAAGAGCAAGTAAACGAGAAAGAAAGAAGAATTTGGAAAGAAAGAGTAAGAAAGAAAAATAGTGAAAGTGAGAAAGTGAAAGGAAGAAAAATAGGGAAAGAGAAAGCATGAAAATCAGGGAAAGAGAAAGCAAGAAAATAGAGAAAGAGCGTGAGAAAGAAAAATAGGGAGAGAGAAAGTGAAAGGAAGAAAAATAGGGAAAAAGAAGAAAGAAAAATAAGGAAAGAGGAAGGAAGAAAATAGAGAAAGGAATAAAAATAGGGAAAGAAAAAGCAAGAAAATAGAGAAAGAGAGTAAGAAATAAAAATAGGGAGAGAGACAGTGAAAGCATGAAAAATAGAGAAACAGAAAGCAAGAAAAACAGGGAAAGCAGAAGAAAGAAATGAAAATAGAGAGATCGAGGAAGGAAGCGATGAAGATTGAAAACAGAGAGAAAAGAGGGAGAAAGAGAAATAGGGAAAGAGTAGAAGAACAGAAAGTATCTTAACAGAAACAGAACCACCGGAAAGTATTTCATCTACCCTTAAGCCGCACAAACCAAATCTTCTGTCGACTTCCCTGCTGGAAATCCTTCTTGAATAACAGTTAAAATCCTATATTCTTGAGGGACAGGAAATTCCCCGATTGGAAACTAATTTAGAAATGTAGAGAGAGAGGAGAATCACAGAAAGGGGAAATCCCCGGATTTTAATTCGAACACTGGTTCTATATGGATTCATGAATGCATGCCACAAAGTTCTGCAAGTGAATTGTATGCAAATGTCTGGAGTGTAAAGTACTGGGCGGATATATAAATTATGCTGCATACTTTGAAGAACATGCGCGTAATAGCGTTGGCTTAGTGCCCATACTCAATTTGTACCAAAAGTCATTATTTACAGTTTCATTTGCGAGAAGGTGCATTCTGCAAGAAATGGCAGTGCTGTCGATGAATGGGAACTGAATTCCGGTAGAAAAGAATAAATGTTCAAGAGAAGTAGAGAATACTTGAATACTACCTCGTTTTCTTTCTTCGTCATTCTCTTCTTCTCTCCTATTCTTTCTTTCTCTATCTTTGTCGTATTTCTATCATTTTTCGCTCTTCCTGTACAATTTTTTTTCTCTCTCTCTCTCTTCCTGTCCTATTTCCTCACTTTTCTCTCTTCCTGTTCTATTGTTCTCTCTTCTCTCTATTCCTGTCCTATTTTATCTTCTCTCTATCCCTGTCCTATTTTTCTATCTTCTTCTCTTCCTGTTCTATTGTTCTCCCTTCTCTCTATTCCTGTCCTATTTTCGCTCTTCTCTCTATTCTTGTCCTGTTTTTTTCCTTCTATCTATTCCTGTCCTATTCTCTCTCCTCTCTTCCTGTCCTATCTTTCTACCTTCTCTCTCTTCCTATCCTATTTTCTATCCTATCTCCTCTTTTTCTCCTCTCTATTTCGCCCTCTTTCTCTCTCTCGTTCTTTCTTTTTATCCCTTCTTTCTCTTCCTCTCCTATTTTATATCCTCTCTCCCTTTCCCTCTCCTTCCTCTCTCTCTCAGTGGCAATTTCTATGTTCAGTCTCTGTTTTACACCTATTGACTGTAAACCTTTTTTTATCTCTGTATAACCTCTCATACTTTTATGTATTTTATATTATGAATATCACTGCAGGCGGTAGCATGTCGTAAGGAGGTGGGATATGACTATGAAGGCCTAAAAAATAGCTTTATTTCAGCAGTGTTCAATCTGGTTCAACCTTGCATTACACCCTCACCGTTGCACTGCAAGCTCAACTTCGCATCCCTCACGGTTCGACATGTCTCCTAACCACAAACACCCTCACCCACATATGTTCTCTAGATGGTGCAAAGTGTGTCCATCGGATATCACTTCTCATCATTGCCATGTTTTTACATGAGTTGACATTCCTCTCTTTTTTTAGATTAAGTCCACATTATGCATAGATAGGCTAATCGGGACAGGACATACAGTTTCAAGTTAGATCCAAGTGTCTCACCGAGTATCGAACCCGCGACCCCTTGATTACAATGAGACGACGTTACCACTATGCCATTGGGGAGGTGCATTCCTCTTTTTGACAGAAACTCTGAACGTGAGATGGAGACACTGCTCCAATTAACTTCCTCTTTTGGATGTCTCTATGGAAGTGCATCATATGTAGTGTTAGTAGTAACAGTAATTATAATAATGATGATAGTATATAATATAATGTATAAAATGTTAACATTAAAATTATAAAGGCTGTTAATATTGCTAGCTATATTGTTACTACTATATGAAAAGTATAAGAAATATCTGATATTATATAGACTACAATACATTCGATATCTATATTTTTCTTAATTTTGAGAACGGACATTGATATAAAACTCTTCTGGCGAGAAAATAAATGTCAAAGTAAACAGAAAAATGTAATTTATAGAATAATATGTTCCAGCTGACGAAAGAGAAGTCACTCGTTATAATTTCTATGTAGGCCTATAATAATAGATCTGGCAACATGGCACTCTGTTACCATGACAAATGGTGCTGCCATCGGAAAATTACCGCAACATCACCTTTAGTACGGCCTTAAGTTTATCTTATATTTATTAGTATTATTTTTGTTGTTGTTATTTTTAATCTTTTATTTTCGTAGACAACTAGACGTGAA
This sequence comes from Lepisma saccharinum, assembly GCF_977018435.1. Taxonomy (NCBI): domain Eukaryota; kingdom Metazoa; phylum Arthropoda; class Insecta; order Zygentoma; family Lepismatidae; genus Lepisma; species Lepisma saccharinum. The sequence goes on along the minus strand of NC_139235.1, from coordinate 36,220,118 downwards.
GAAGGAACAACGCTTCGTCTACTTTCCCAAAGTGAAAGATCCAGGAGAATCACTTCCTCATGACACCTCTTAGCAGGAGGTCGCGAGTTTAAATCCCGTGCATTTGACCTTGAATGGCGATTCTTTCCTAAGTACTATTTTCGCTAGCGCCGCGATGGAATTTTTTGTGAAGGCCTTCTGTGATGACCCAGTTCCCTCACAAAGGTTTCTCAACTTCATCGCTTAATACGTGTGTGCATAGGCCTACTGTAAGGGTGTGAGATATCAACTGATGTTTGAATTCAGACATCGAGTCTATGTATGGCGCATGACTGCCTCGCTGGAGATCCGGGTTCCATTCCTGGGGATGGATGATCTCAGTTGGGAATTTATCAGGCCATACCCCTGCAGTACACCCAGCGTCTAATAAGATGGGGTACTTGGGAGAGTGGGGAGAGTAGCTACAAGACGGCCGGAGAGTGGTGCTGATCACATCACCTCCACGATGGCCTTCTGCGGAGCCTTCACGGTTTGTTACCATGTGTAGGGGAACACTCATGTATCAAGGCTTGTTTAAAGTCCGCTTTATGCATAGGTAGGCTAATCGGGACTGGGCATACGGTTTAGGGTGGGATCTGAACCACAAACCGAGCATCGAAGCTGGGATCCCGTGATTACAAGCCAGCAACGTTACCACTACGCTATCGGAAAGGCTCATATCAACATGGACATCAAGCTATTTGCATTTTGCTTACTTTACGCCACATCGCAACGATGAGGACGAATGATTACATTAAACTGATGAAGGGACACTTAAAAAGCATAGGTCGAGTCAAAACTCGAACCCGGGACCTACGACGGGGACATCCTTAGTCGTCTATTCTACGCACTCAGCCATGGATGTAGCAAATAATTGGCAGACACATCTTCACATTATCTACTAACTTCATGGGAATGTCACTTTGAAAATAATTATAATAATCGTGATTGTGTCCTATCTCGTTGTACAAATGTTTAGTGCTATTAATCTCAATCTCTGTAATTCTTATGGTATTTTATATTTAAACCTATCACTGATAATGTCAGTATAGTGACTGACCTTTATGTACATACCTTGTATGAGATGTTGCCATTGAAATTACGATTGTATTTTGTCTTTACTTTTAGTTCGGGCTTCGAGTTTTAAAGAGTGGTCAAGTTAAATTGTAAGAAGCTGTTATTTCTTTGAGTGAAATGGATTTTATGCACATAAGTATTTCCTTTGCTAAGAAGTACAGACTTTTCTCTTAGTGAAAACTTGACTTTGATTTTTATTTGACGAACGAACAGAGAGATTATTACCCAATACCCTGAGAGGCATCACGTGAATGCTACGACTCTTCATGTGATCATTTCTATTGTGCTTTAGTTAAATAATCACGTTTTTTGACTGAAATAACGTGCCAATTGATTGATTGAATTGTTGTTTTAAGTCCACTTTATGCACAGAAAGGTTAATCGCGACCGAACCTACAGTTTATAGTGCGATCCGAACCACTGTGCCATGTGCCTCCACCGGGTATCGAACCCGGGACCCCTATATACGTAATAATCGTGAGAATATGCTAAATGTCAGTATTTAGATAAAGTGTAATCTTGTCAACAATAAAGTTAGAGAGATAATATTATTGGGTATAAACAAAAGGAGATAACTTCTTTCAAAAAAGAATGCATTGTGTAAAGAAAAAAATAGGTGAGGCAAAATACAGTAGATATCGGGGAACTGCCCATAACCGGTGTTAAAGATGATTGAAAGAACACTGATTGGTCTTCAAAGATGGCACGTGTGAATGAAACACGTACCGAGGATTTCCTTCAGAATGAGTAACACTGTCACCTTTGGTGCCAAAGGTCCTGAGTTCAATCCTAGGTGGGGCTCCACAATATCGGTTTAGATTGGGAATCGAGAGAACAAAATGGTGGAAAGCACGACACGATAAGGTTCTCACGTTATTATTAACGTACGTCGGGTTCGATTCCCGGCTGAGATGACGTCACAGTGGCCGAGCACGTTGATTGGTGAACTCACGGTCTCGCCCCCGACGGGCCTCGAGTCCTGGCGTGGGCACGGATGTATGTGCTGCTGCCAGAGACTCGTTGGCTCGCAAGAAGCAGTTACAGGGAAAGTGAGGTTGAGTTTTGGATGCCCTTACCATAAGGTTACCTTACACCCATGGACGTCCGCAGGATTCTTTCCATGGAGGGGCAAGCAAGGTAATTTTTTTCCAGGGGGGCAAAGGAGGCATATTTTTCTCCATAATAGTGATGACCCCTCAAAAAACACTATTTCAGTCTGTAATTATCATGTTCCTTCGACGTATTTGTAATAACTTTGCTGTGGCTGAAATGAAATGATGTGTGAAATATATAATTTTCAGGTGGACATTCATTTCCCAGGGGGGGGGGGAAGTGGCCTCCCCTTGCCCCCCTTCCGGACGTCCATGCTTACACCTCAACAATTGATTGAAGAACATAAAGAAATTACACCTTGATGGCCCCAAATGGGGAAAAAAGTTTGATCTAAGTGTTCTGTGCTCAGACAGGTTAATCGGGACTGGACCTACAGCTAAAAAAAGTGCCGAACTATTGCACAATGTGCCTCCACCGTGAATTGAACCCGCGACCTTTTAGTTACAAGGCAACAGCTTTACAAGATGAACACCCAGAATGGAGTACATGCACATTATCATCAGTATATCTTCTCTAATAACCAAGAGTGGTGTGGTACTCACCCTCCTCCTATTGTGCCGGGCGATTGGCCTGGATGACTTCATGATTGATGCTGTTCGGGAACACACACACTGGCAAAAAAAACTATCGCACTACTCTACACAAGCAAGTCAGAATTCTAAGCTTTTTTCTCTTACAATCGAGCACTCATTCACTAAACGAAGCACAATGATTTTGGGCAATGCAATCGCGCACAACTAGGGGGACAAATGAAAAATGAAAAGGACGCACAATTATTCCACTCTCACATCTTCGTTTCAGTTGCAACATCGGCGAGACGAATACACGCTCGCATTCTCCTGAGCGAAGCTGCACAGCACAACCCGTGCGCGTGTGGATTTAGACACCTTTCGTATGGCGCTACGTAACGACAACTGAGCCAGAAGTCGTGTGACGTCACTAATCTAAGGCCGGGAACGACGGAGACACGTGACTGCACTGATCGCCTTGCGAGAATCACTCATTGGGCGGTGGCCGGCACGTCACTCCAACACTCGAGTGTGATAGGCAAGATAAAGGGCTTGAAAGACGCTGTCTTTTTTTTTTTTGGACGCCGGGAACAGCTGGTGGCAGATGCTTGACTTACCTGTTGTCAGGCGAAAATACTGCAGACCCTTTAAGGAGTGGTTTGGCAATAGTTTAATCTTTAAAGGTTTATTAAATACTAAAAAATAATTCGTAGATTTCTTGCTTTGTCATGCTATTTTGATAGGGGTTCGACCGTTCGCGTAGCCAAATGATTTTCACTCTTGCCTCTGGTGTGAAACGTCCCAGGTTCGATCCCAGTGAGAGCTCCAAAATTTCGCCGCCATCATGGGACAGCTTGAGGAAGTACATGAAATCAAATCAGATGGCTCGGTGGCCTAACGCGCGTTTCGATCTCGCAACCGAATTTCTTTGGTTTAAATCCCGCCATGGGTGTTTGTTTGTGTGTGTGTCTACTCACTCATCATTGTCATATAATCGTCACCCATCCTCATCGTCGAGATTAACCAAAAGTGGTAGGAAAGAGAAAAAAACAAGTAACAGTAGCGGGCTCCTGTCCCGATAACCAGAAAGCCAGTTAGCGCAGTAAAAAGTTTGTTTCCCTACAGAAAAAAAATGAAACAGTGAAGCATGGTTGCATACATATAGGATAGAAAAATGACATTTTTCGAGGGCATGTAGTGTTGAGTTTCGTTTTTAGTCCACGTTATGCACAGATGGGCTCATCGGGACTGGACTTACAGTTTAACCGGAATCCGAACCACTACCTGCCTCCACTGTGTATCGAACCCGGAATCCATTGATTACAATGCAACGTCGTGGTGTTGAAACGGGACAACAATGAACAAAACGTTGCTCAGAAAATTTGTATGTCTTTGTGCTCTCTACAAGGAATAGGAATTACGTCTTTGATAACGCCTTTCTCTTTCCACACTACGAAACCAAAAACTGAATTATATCCTGAATATATGCAACCCCACAGCATAATTCGCAGCTGCTACCAATGGATTTAACTTTATAAATTACGAAAAGCAAAAAATATTACGTATTTCAGCTGGCCACACTGCAGATATATCTAAATAAGTCTCATAATAAGACAATTTTTGTTTATACGAAATGTTACCCACACCTACAAAAGAAAAAGAGTGTCTCGAATATTAAGTCCCAGTCTCGTCTGGTCTCGATCCTTGTTTTAGTCTCTGAGAGTTTGGTCTCGTTCTCGTCTCGAATTTTGAGAACACACACATATCTTTTAATAACTCCCACCTGAGACAGATAATTTAATCGATAGCCCTGGCAACATTGTTCTCAAGGTTAAAGAAAAATGACACGATTGAATGCAGCAGCTTTGCACAACAGGGTACTGACAAAAGATAGAGATTGATTGGCCAGTGGTTCTGTTTAACAGAAGTCAACGATGTTCAACACACAATGTTGCAAAACAAGTGAAGAATTAAGCAACAGAAGAAATAAAAAATACAGATGTGAATATATTATCTACATTGAACTCTCTCTCTGAAAAGAAATTCTCGTCACTGTGATGGTAAATTTTGGACACAATATTAAATATTTCATAACACTTAATGTTATAAATGATATAACACGTTTTACTTATTATTTATTAAAGTAGATTAAAAACAGACATAATAAGACAGATCTTATTATCCAAATCAAAATGTTGCTTCTAGCACACTGACTAATAATAATTACAAGTATTTTTACCTATTTTAAGTTATTTTTCTGCGTCTTTTGACCAATCGCGACATCTAACGAGTAAATTTTAGAAATCTACTAGAAAATTAACAGAAATGTTTAATCGTGATTTACGAGAATTTTAGCCCATCTATCAAGATTTTACATATCAATTTATCTCATCTTCAAACATGGCTCCCTTGTCGTTTGCACTGTATATTTTCAATATTTTATTTTTCCATATTTTGACCATCTATATTGCCTGACCAGTCAAAAGTGATTTGTGCTTTACAGGAAAATTAATAAGCAATTATTAATTAATTAAGTAATTAATGCCAATGGCGTGCGTAGGAGGCGTTGGTGGGTGTATCTTGCCCTTTCATATATGAATGGGTTTGTTGTGGAAAGAGGCAGGTTTCAGAAGTTTGCAGTCTGCAAAATTGGATAGCTTTATAAGGCTACTTTGCTCGTTTTAGTTGCGACAGTCCATTCCCTTTAATCCCTGTCCAGATTTTTTCGAAGCAGTCGTGATCAGGGTTGTTAAAAGTCCAGGAAACCTTAAATTCTAATGAGTTCTATTGGGTTCCGCTGCAGGACCGGAACCTTTTTTCTCGCACAATTTAAATTCGGTCCAAGTTGCGTATTGTATCATTCAAAAAAGGTTCCTGAACCGTATTCTAGTTTTGTAAGATTTATTGAAATTTTGGTTATGATTCGTCATTATTGTAGAGTTTTTGTAATACAATTATTGCAAACTCTCATTCAGATAATTAACCTTACTATGATCGGAAATAAAACAGTACATTGCTGAACCAGGATCTGCTATTCAAACCTGAAGCAAGTGCTGAGAAAATACTTGAGCATACCTGCTGCATCAGTATTCAGTGATTGAGTGTTCAGTGTTGCTGAACAGATTTGCGATGAGAGATGAAGTAGGTTATTTCCTGAAGTGCTTCCAAATCCCGTGTTTCTGAAGTTGAATCTGACAGAACAGGAATTCATTTTGCATTTCAAAGAACTGTTTGTGTACTAATGTTAAATCTCTTGAGAATCCATGTTCTTCTTAAAGGTTCACATAACATTTTGTAGATGCAAATGTACATTCGCATCTCTTGAGAATATATATGTATGTGCATATGATATGCAATAGAAATGTACATACCAAATTTATTTTTGTCATGCTGAAAATAACATCCCATTTCTGTTTAATAATCTTATGTATCGGAATCGGTTAAATATCGGCATCGGTATCGGTTCCAAAAATTATTGGTGAGTACATCGGCATCAGTAAATTTTCACATCCCAGTGGGATGGTACCACTTCGTTGTCTCATTTTCTCATCTCCCCGTCGTGGATAACGTCACCTATCAAAGTGTTCAATTGGACCAATAATCAATTTGCCACTCGCGGTAAACGACCTTGGACATTCTACTCCGTGGCGTAGCAAGGGATGAGCCAAGTGGGCGACGACGCCCGGGGCCTCGCTTCCCATGAGGTTGATACGAAAAATGAAATAAATAGCAGAGAAAAATGTGGGCAATAAAATTAAAACATCCTGTTATTAAATGGTTTTAAATTCTAGTTAAACGTTAATCGCTATAATTTGATGAATACTTTAAATCAGGGGCGTAACATAGAAGCAGGTGAGCCCTAAGCCTAAGATGGCCCGAAAAAAGTAAAAATTATCGTCGTATTTGTCATGTGAAACATTTACGCAAAAATTCACGATAACTTGCTTTTGCCCATTTATTTTTTATTGAATAAAAACCACTTTGTCTGGATATTTTCTTCCTTCTCTTGATCTTGCATTCCCGATTTCAATAAGTTAACAATAAAGGACCTCCAACTGCCACGAAGCAAGTGTGAGGCATTTATTGCTTGCGTTGTTTCATTCCTTCTTACAGCAAGCACGTATCCAGGGGGGGAGGGGAGCGGTCCGAAAATGTGGAACATAGGGAAGATCCGAAATGCTGTTGAATTAGTTGAGTTAGGTTATTTTACATCGATGACTTTTCTTGCTAATCGCGAAGATGAGGATGAGTAATGATATGATGAAACTGTTAAAGGAGCACTCACAAAGAACACCCATGAGAAAAGAAAAGAGACAAATACATTTTTACGGGGAGTGAAATGATTAAATATAATTTTGGTCAGTAATGTATTATCATTATTTAAACATGATAGATTGCTGACGTATCCCTGAAGATTACGATTCACATTGAGATTGAAAGAATGGATGGGGGCCTCGCATTCTCTCGCCCAGGATCTCGTGATATATAGCTACGCCACTGATTCTACTGACGTCCATACACTTTCCGCTGCCTTCGCCGGGAATCGAAATAATTCATTACGAGGCAGTAGTGTATACCGCTGGGTCTGGTGCGGGACATTTTTGCGAAAACTAAAATCTAATTTAAGAGCTCTAAAACTGGCCCTTCTAACCTACAATTCCGCTTAACTCTAATAACGCATTTGTGGTTAGCTTAGGGTGGCCTAGATTACAGCCCTTGGCTTTTAGTTGCGGCATTTGGTTGGAAATTTGGTGATCTGCACCAGACTGCGCCACTAAGCCCAGAGACAGGTTAAGTTAGCAGAAACTTTTCACATATATAGAACCAAACATACGCGTAGAATATAGTTCCACTGCTATACTGCCGATTTCTGTGATATGAACAACTCGACTGTTGAGGCAAGACTGGCACGGAAGATTCTGAGCGTCATTCTCGCGTGGATTAATACATAAAACCTGCTACAAACCTAACCCCTTAAGTGGGTGTTTACATTTTATAAATTGAGTTACAAGCGGGTTACCCGAGCTGTGTTCGGGGTTGCAAGGTGTAACGTTAAGCGGGTTGCCCGAGCTAGGTTCGGGCAGGAAAGTTTATTCCAACTTCTCGCGTATTGTTGTGTACACTATGCAATAACAATTTTTAATTAAAATAATAAGTTAAAGGAATAAATACATACATAAATTCCAAGATGAGATTGTATTATCCAATGCTACTATTCAAAATGTTGAATAATATTTTACGATATTTCTGCTTTGTCAATTTGCAAAATAATTAGTAAAAGGAATAAATGAGTACATACATTCCAAAAATTCTTTCTGTTGTGTCAATTTGTAAAATAATAACTCAAAGGAATAAATCTGTGCATATATTCCAATATGTAATATGAAAACTTTGAACAATATTCAATGGAAGTTCTGTTATGTCAATTTGTCAAATAATAAATTAAAAGAATAAATATATACATATATTCTTAAATGAAAATGTATTTTCCGTGGTATTATTCAAAACGTTGAGAGAGTGAGAGAATGAGAGTGTGTGTGTAACTTAAACCTAAATGGGAATTGAAACTACTGCACACATAATTTAAAGTACAAGTAAATCGTATGTTGAATCTTAGACCCCAGTTCAGCGAGTCCCCAGTCCGGCCCTGTCCCAGAGGGCACATGGATCTGGACAACATTATAACATTACATGTTTTGTAAATGAGAGAAAGGTGTATGAACACACAAACATTCAAGCAAACTGTACAAAACTAAATGTATCTATGTATGTACAACTGTATATCCATTTAAAGAAAATAATTCCCCGCTACGGGAACATTGACTGGACCTGAAATGCACAAAAAGCCGCCAAATTCAAATGCTCGAGTACAACTCGGGCTCCCCGCTTAAGGGTTGTTCGTTCATCTAATCATCGTGCAATTCCGTTGCAGGAACAGTAAGTTATGAAGGTTAAATAAAAGATTAGTAACAGTGGTGCGGTCCTGTACATGTCTAGAAGTGTTTAAATTTTTAAAAAACAAGAAGGGGATAAAGTATGACGTACATTCTAATTATTCTTTTTTAAAAATGTAAAAGGGTAATTTGAAACCAGGTTCCCAAATGACGATAAAATGCTATAATTTACCTTATTAACTAAGCTGCCATCTAGTGGTTGAATGGCGAACAAAGGTCCAACTTACCTGAAATAAAAGAAATATACAGATTAACATTTTTTGTTGCACAGGGAATCAGTTTTATGTGACTTTTCTTGTTTTACTCCTCTTTTTTTATTATATTTTTTAGATCAACTGTACTAAACACGATCCATGATTAGGTAAAAATTATGAATGTGGAACAGAGAGGAACACACACATTTATGTCGCAACTTGAACCCCGACCCTTCGTTCATTGGTTCGTCAGTAGTGCACTCAACACATTGACACTCAAGAGATCATAATAATAATAATAACACATTACCAATTTACTCTGACTTTTGAATTGAAAGGGATAGGGGGAAGGCTCCCCGTTTGATCTTTCCCAAGGTCTTCCTTCTAAACTCATGCAACCTGGAAAGAATAGTCCTCTCCAGCCCCGTAGCTAGATATTTTGTCGCCCTAGGCAGGATTGCAGTTTTGCGACACACCCCGCCTGCACTACGGCATTTTATGTGTGTCCTTCGATTTTTTTCTTCTAAAGTCCGCTTTAGACGAAAGCATTTTCCTTAGCATGTTTCTTAACATGACCAAAATGCTTTTCAGACGGCATGGCATTTCTCAACGACAGGATCGGTCCTATTTTCGCAGCAATTTTCGTAGCATAACCAATCAGAAGCGACCTCTAGGTCACGAGTGCAGCTGTAATGGCGGCCGCGCGAGATGTAAACAATGTATCACTTCAAATTTTTAAAAGCCGATAACTATTCAACCGAGAGGAATAACGTTTCATACAAAACAATATTAGGTACAAAACAATAGCTCTGCTTAATTACATCTATTATAGCGTATACAATACGTGTATGGAAGAATATTTTAGTTGTTTCAATTGTAAACACCGTGCACTCAGCATAGATAGTGTAACTCGACGTGTCTTTCATGCTGTATATGTTATACATTGTAATCGTAAAAGCTTACCGAAATTTTGCATGAAATGCTTCCGTACTATATGTTATCAGATTTTTGGAAGCATTTACGTAGCATTTATGCTAACAAAAATGTTAAAGGAAATGCTTTCGTTTAAAGCGGACTTTACAATGGTGTAATATTTACGTCCTGCAAATTTTGAAATGAGGAAACAAAGATAAATTCATTATAGGTTATATTTTAAGAATATTTCAGTTATGTCTTAGTGTGAGAATAGCATGTTTAGAAACGCACTATTACTATTACTTTGGTAAACAGAAAACTTCATTAGTGAATTACCAGAAGACACGCCTAGAACTGAAATTAGAATTACACGGGATGACCCCCCCCCTCCCCACTTCTCACTTGAAAATCTTAGTAGCACTTTATACGCTTTCATTTTCCACTTGCCGACCTCCTTACGACCAATCGTACGGACCTGGAGACAAAAATACGGTCCGTTTGCCATGTGCGTACGGTATTATCCTATTCAAAAGTTTTCAACGCTGACAGTGTGAAGCAGGCAAAGCGGGTAACTCCCGTCGCCCATTACGCAATCCCGTTTCTCTCACTGTTCATTGGTGGAGCCGTCTCGCGTCTCACTCCAGACTTGTTCTCGTTCGCCTGGTCTACAGTTAGCTGGTACGGGGTTTAGTCATGGGCGTTCTTTGTGAGCATCACTTCATCAATTTCATTGTATCGTAACTCATCCTCATCTTCGCGATTAGCTAAAAGTGGCAGAAAAGCGACGTGCAATAAACTTAATTCAATCAATCAATCTTTCTCAGAGAATATGTATTGTATGGGTTTAATGCAGCTTTTCTTCCTCTCTCGGCTAACCTCGAAGATGATGAGAAAGGATTACATAAAATTGATGAAACGACACTTACAAGTGAACACACACGCCCACACCAGGACTCGAACCTTGGACCGCCGTAGGTGGTGAGATTTTAACCGAAAAGGTGGTTTGTGAATGTAGCTGCGGCAATTGCATCTAACTACATTCATTATCATGGTAGAGATTACTAGAAAAGTGACATAAAAATAGGAAAAAATACACTATACTAAAACAAATTCAAGTCAATAAGTGTGTAACGGACTGAGTAATTTAAAAACAAGATAATGTTCGCTGGCTATTTATTCTATAGTGCTTTTCTAAGTGCTTACATTCATCATTTCTGCTGCATTTTTGTCTGCCTGTGTTATAAGTTTTTAGTGCCTGTAAATCCACTCCAGAGTTATAATAGTTAAAATAAATATCTGAATGTGAATGAACTCTATATTTTTCACCATTTTGCTATCTACAGACCACATTTATCGAAGCATAACTCATAGGAATGTAAACTCGAATTTCACTATGACGACCACAGTGGCGAAGTGGTTGGCACACCGCAATACGGCGTCAGGGAACCCAGTATGAATCCCGAACTGGGCACTGGTGTCCTTTGTGCAGTGGCGTGCCCAGGATTTTCGAAAGGGAGGGGTTATGTATACTTTTTCTTGGTAGTCAACCTTCATATTGTCATATTTTCCTACCTTTGACGTTCTTTTTGTTAGGAATATTGGGTCAAAGTGGGGTTAAAACCCCCACCAACCTCCTTGAGCACGCCACTGTTTGTGAGTGTCTTTTTATCGATTTTCGAAAGGGAGGGGTTACGTACACTTTTTCTTGGTAGTCAACCTTCATATTGTCATATTTTCCTACCTTTGACGTTCTTTTTTTTAGAAATACTGGGTCAAAGGGGGGAAGTTATAACCCCCCTTTGGCACGCCACTGTTTGTGAGTGTCATTTTATCAATTTCAGCACATCATTTTCATCGTCACGATTAGCGACGAGTATCTGGCAGAAAACTGACGTAAAATAACCACATTAATCAATCGAATTACACTACGAGCCCTTCTAAGACATAGGTATAACTTTTTTTTCGTGTAAAATGAAGCATATATAATACAGATCTTTTTGAAAATATATAGGACATATGGTTGAAACTAGTGATCGAAACGTTTAGGAGGACTGCTCAGATAAGAAGAAATAATTCTTCTCTTTCATCATGTTATCAGTGAACTTCGGTGCTTACAAGTAGACATTCACTCGAAAACAACAATAACTGCATTATATAATGTCAGCCAGCCTTATCTCTGGTGCTAGGAATGAAATAGGAATAAAATTCCCTTTTATTCTGACATTTCTTTTCAATTTCCCACTCAGCAACGTGAGTTTTATTATTTCAAGGTCAAGTTGTGTACAGTTGCCATGACAAATATATACGAGGTGGATTCAAGTTGTAAAATCTCGTAATTTATTTTCTTGAAACCAGCGGTGTGCATATTTCACAATGTCGACGTTACGGTTGCAGCCGCGTCTTCCCGTTTCGCCCAGTACCGAAAAACTTGTTTTATTGACACAAGTGATAACACGCCCCAGAATGGAAGTACCGTTTCGACCAGAGGGAATTTTTAAAAGATGGTTTGAATGTGAAGGGAAATGTGAAAGTAAAAACCCTTTAATCAGGTGTGGCTTCCAAAGGGGAGCCTTGTCGCATTGTTTAATGCATTAATAACAGAAATACAGATACATGTACATAAGAATACACAGTAAGTTAGGTTAGGTTAGGCAAACACAATAGTTGCGCGACATCCTTCGTTGCATTTCCAGTACCATTTGTTGGAATATCGCGAGTGAATTCGATATATATGGCTCTACACGATTGGGAATTTTTACATTCACATTTTCCTCTGTGCGAAACGTTAACTGGCGAAATGGTACTTCCGTTTTGGTGCGGGTTATCACTTGGGTCAATAAAACAAGTTTTTCGGTACTGGGCGAAAGGGGAATGGGCGAAACGGGCATGAATCGGTTGCAGCGATCGCTTCTTTGAGAGTGTCGAATACGCTGGAAAATTTTGGGGCAACTGGAGAGTCCTTGAGAGTTGGGAAATGTCACGTGCAAGGTAAGGTGAGTAGGGGTCATAGAGAAGAAGCTCACAGTTGTTGTGCAGACGTTTCTGAAGAAATGCTCCATGAGCAGGAGCATTGTCGTGATGGAAGAATACAGTGTGGCCTCCTTTCCTTCCTCTTTTTGATGCAATGCTGGAAGAAACGTTGTCTTCAGAACAACAGTGTAAGAGGCAGTAGGCGAGGATGATGTTTCCACTTTCTAAAAACATTAGTACTAATTGAAATTAAAATTTAAAAATATTAAATGCTAATTTCATATTTCGTTTTCTTGTATATTCCTTGCGAATGGCGCTATGTACTAAACTTTAAAACTTGTCGTTTGATTAATATGTGCTCGTGCTTGTAATTGCATTAAAAATCTACTTCATTGAATTAGCAAGATGTAACATAGTGATATATTTCCGCGTGACCTTTCAACTCCTTAGCCCTTTCGGCAAAATTACTGGCTGTACTTTTTTTGATGAAACATAAGTGATGTCAATTTACATATTAAAGAATATACTTTTCAGATTCTATAGCTTTGTATTTGTTTTCGTTGTTACATGTCACTTTTCTGCCACTTTTGACTAATCGCGGCGATGAGAATTTTACTTCGCGTTTTGTGCCTCTTGGCTAATTTGCGAAGATGGGGATGAGTGATGAAATTGATGAATGGACATTCACAAACAACCAAGCCCGAGCGGGATTCGAACCCGGGACCCTTGACGTCGCAGCGCGATCTACGAAAAATAGTTGTAGCAGCAATCACAAAAAACGCCTATGCCCAAGACGGAAACTTCGATATCAATATCGATAGTCGAACACTTAATGCATTCGGCCAACGTGCTGGCCCACATTCGATAACATATTTAAGATAAAAATTAACATTTATTTTAATGTTTACCTTGCATATTTAAATACAACACTTGTTTCGGGAAGTCAGTTTGTAACCGATTGTTTACATAAAGAAGTAAAAGGAATCGAGATACCCCTTTTTGAAAGAATAGACTGTCCCAAAGACAAAGGGAAATAAGCGATCGTGTATTTTTCGCGCGGAGAAGTTACAGCAGTTGGCGCGGAGATTTTGACTGCGAGGTGGTAGCACTAGTGTGCTCGGTCTGTTTAATTTTAGCAGATCTTCGTGGACATTTTTTTTTTGATCGAAGAAAATAAAACAACTCCATTGGGCTTTTGCGAAGCGAGTTGGCAAAGACTGAAAGTGTGAACAGACTTGTGTTTCCTCACTCGTTATCGTAGTAACTATGGAAAACGGATCAGCCAGTGCTATCCTAGATTGACATTCTTAAATGTATCCGCGGAGGAAGAAACCGTCAGTCGCAGCGAAGCACCTCAGGGCTGATCGTGAAGCCGAGGTTGCAAAGAGGGAATTTCTTCAACTTAGAGACACCAAGGAACCACCAGGAAAAGAAGAACAACGAAGATTTTTGGATAAGTGATAACTAGTGTCGAGAGCTTTCGTGTATTAAACCCCACAAGTCTAGTCTGATAGATAATCCCCTGTAAAGTTTGAAGAGTGTAGCACTAATCTGATCTAAAAACCGGCGAGGTGTCCTTAAGTAGGCCTACATGTTAATCTCTTTAATATTTTTTATAAACAAATGAAACTTTAGTATTTTTAGTGAAATTGTTTCTTAGTTTTCTACGTAATTAAAAGAAAACATAATATCACATATAATCGATTTATCTTAACCACTACTCTTATTGGTAGAAGTTATTTATTTGTTGAAGATGTACCACAGGAGCAAGCTCAAGTTGTTTGTATCAAGTGTTCTGTATTTGGCATGTTTACACACACCAGTCAGCTATAATTAAACACCATTTCTTGCAAATACTATGGCAATACATGCACTAAGTTCGTTTCACTGCATAAGAGTTCACGCATTAGTTGATAATTATGCACCCTTGCGCTATCTCTGATTGCATAACACAACTTCAATTGCATTAATCCCCGTCACGAACCACAGGGAAAAAGACTTCTCAAAGAATAAAGAACTTATGAAAGGTTCTTTTCTCTGTGTGCCTGAATGCTATAGATGCTTAATTGATTCCAAGGAACACGACAGGTACTCATTCCTAACTAGTTCCGAGAAAGCAGTTGTTCAAATGGAATATTGCCGACCATGTCCTTGGCTTAGAACAGCAACGCTGGCTAGAAACCGCGAGAACAAGCCGGTGTAGGCCAACTTGGAAAATTGTACCTGAGACGATTTGCAATCTTCAATTTTCCGGTTTGAAGCTAAAAAGAATTTTCTTGTCCACTTGCATGTCAGATTGCAATTATAGAAAAAAAAATTAAGAAATAAAAATAATGCATCAGTATCACAAGAATAAACAACACGTTAAATTTCTAGTAATTACTAAAAAATACCAAACAAAATGCCACAACTACAGTTAATAATCGAAATGTTTATTTTCATTTTCTTTTATCCTTAATCTTCATAATAAAAATTCAGGGGGCAGGGTAGCGGTCATACTGAGCCCGGATCTACCAAAAATTCCAGATAAAATTTTGTATATTAAAAGGAAAAAAAGTTAACCTGTTACTTGCCAAACTCTTACACATCTAGTTTTCACCCGCCATTATAGTCTTATATATTGCATTAATGGGGTCATGTTTATGCTGAAAAATATGATTAAACCAATACATTATTCGGTCATTGTTTTGAGATAATGATTATCGTGCTCGAGGGTAGTAAATAAATATTGATATTAACAAAACGTGATCAGTAGAGCTCGGAAGTTGGCCTAAAAAATGTCACAAAATAACCTATAAAATGACCTTAAAATTATTTTAAAATGTCCTACAAATTTGAAAAAATGATCTAAAATAATTTTCGCTCTGATATTGAAAGCTAGATTTTTCATAAATTACAAGTGAGAAGTTGAATAATTTGACAAAACATAAAACCCGTTGTTTGGTGGTTTAAACTACTGAAAGAAAGGAATAAAAACAATTATGTGCTAATGTAGTTTTCTTTATTCTTACTTCAAGGTTACATAAAATACACCTCAAGGTTTTTCTGTACGAGTCATTCATCTTCTTTCAGAGTGAACCTTCCACGATACAGTCACCTTCTCTCTGATACAGTAGTCGGCCACGTTCTGAAAATACGGTTATGGTTTTGCACACATCGGATTATATTCTTTTAAATATTGTGACTAGCGATAATAGAGGCCACCAAGGCAACCTCAAAAAAGACATCACACAAAGTATTTTAAGTTTGCCGGAGGAAAATAAATGTACCACAATAAATTATTTAATGCATGGGCAAACATTTCAGTTAAAATAATATTGTACCTTCCCATTGACCGTATTTTCAATTAATGGCGAACTTACTAAAAGGACCATGTCAGGAATGTAATATGTAAATATTAAGATATGCCAGCAAGTGAATTTCAAATTCACGAAACAAGAAGGGAGGAGAAAAATAAGCCTCAAAAATGAAGAAAAATGCAATAAAAACCACAAAAAATACCGAAAATATCCAAAAAGAATATACGAAAGGTTATTTTCTCTGTGTGTCTGAATGCTGTAGATGTTATATTGATTCCAAGGAACAGAACAGGTACTCATTCCTAACTAGTTCCGAGAAAGCAGTTGTTCAAATGCAATATTGCCGACCATATCCTTGGCTTAGAACAGCAACGCTGGCTAGAAACCGCGAGAACAAGCCGGTGTAGGCCACCTTGGAAAATTGTACCTGAGATATCAAGTTTAGCATTGTTTTCAAGGCTCAGAAAAGAAATATGATTTGTCATAAACTACCGAGACCTAGTGATCACGTAATTTTTGCAGTAAATACGTTTATAAATGTTGACAAGTTGATTCAAAGGTTGTATTTGTCCAGCCATCTAGTATTTCCGGTCACATTTCACCTTCCTCGTTATCCCAGACAGTAGAAAAATGTCGTAAAATAACCTAATGAAGAGTCATCTGTAACGTGAGAAATATATCCAGGTTAGTGTCGATTCAAGATTTCAGTGATGACGACATTAAGCAATTTGTGCGATGTCTCGCAGATGACTGTTGCGTCTGAATAACTTGAGCATGCCGATTCCAAAAATGAAATCAATTTTTACCCATCACGTCTAGTTTTTTCAGAAAACAGCAACATATTAACTACCTAATTTCGCGATACGCTGTGTAGTTCCATTATTTCCACAATAGATGGTTCTGTTTAGATGGTGGTAAAATATTGATTCTCTACAATAAAAATCATCCAATTTTGAACCATAAATGCATGTAGAATTGTATGCATTTAATCCACCTTCACATGACACAGGGGTCAGATCGGAAAATGGTAAAGTTTGAATTTGAATTTGAATTTAAAATTTTGGGTGCGTCAGCACTAAGGCTATTTTGCACCCGTCACATGATACGGGGTCCAGCCCCTTATCGTTACACATAACAACTCTAACGTTGCATAACTAAAATCATAAAATATTAAAATCTTCTGACTTTCGTTAAAAGCTGAGGCTGTAAAGGAGCACTCAGTACAAATAAGAACAAAACACAGGACAACACAAACAAAATTATACTGGCCATGGGGCCAGTCGCCAGAGCCTCGTTAGTCTGCAGTCCAGGGTGTACTACGTGGAAGTGAGGTTGACTATTGTGTGCACTACGTGGAAGGATCACCCCTTACACCCCGGAAAATGATAGAGGGAGATATATATATATAGAGAGAGAGAGAGAGACAGAGAGATTACAAAAGAGTTGGGTAACAGTTTCATAGATCGGAGAGACATTAAAATCTGATATTTTGTGTTTCGCATGGTTCGTACTTACCAATTGTGTATTGCGGAACATAGTTCAAGGTGCCCGTTATGCTTTTTGCACGAAAACAAACACAATTTTTCACATTCTGAGTGTTTTTTTTTTTTTAATTTCTTTCTTCGTTTCCGTAACACACGTTATGGCAGGCACATCTTGACTCACGTTGTGGGTATGTAGTGTTTCAATCTTCTTCACCGAAAAATACCTACTACCGTGTTCGTCACCGGTGGAAATTATACATTATGCACGGGTAGCTGACGGATAGCCCCACGAACCATACACGGATAGCCCCACAAACCATTCACGGATAGCCCCACGAACCATTTCCGATAAGGTTATGTTAGGTTTCGTTAGGCAAGCATAGTAAAAAAATAGGGGGTTGAAACACTGACAGGGGCTTACGTCATCAAACGTACGCAGCATCCGGTTGTCGTAGGGCAGGCAAATGAAAGCAATGGCAATTGTGCGTCGGTGAGATATTTCTCTTGCAAAATACATGATTTCCCGGTCAAATATATTCCACGATGAAAGAAAATATCTCTACGAACGTTGTAAACCTTGGATAAACTCATTTCCATAAGTAGTTTCTGTGTAAAAATGAAGAAATGTGTCTCCGACGTATGAAACTGTTACCAATAGTTGAAATGTTTAAATGTTTTTAAGTGTTAGATTTTATATAATTCTTGCTTCCTGTTAAAAATAAGATTTCATACTTATATCACAGACAAGTACGTATTACAATGCCGCTCTGTGCTTATATCAGTCTTGTATTGGTGTTTTATGTATATTTTGTATTGCTAAGGTCCGTACTCAGGATTCCATTAAGGGGGAGGAGGTAGATGCAAATATGTGGAACAAAGAGAACATCAGAAATGCTGTGAGGTTATTTTAGGTTGCTTTTCTGCCAAGTTTGTCTAATCGCGATGACGAGGATGAGGATTAAATTGATGAAATGGAACACACTCGCAAAGAACACATATGGCCAGGTTGGGATTCGAACCCGGAACCCCTTGCGTCGCAACGCGCTCACCATTCCACCACGGTGATATTAGAAATGCTTTTGGAGTATTAGATGTGACCACCAACCCTATTGCAATATTACAGCTAGAGATAATCATACAATTATATACTTTCAACTTATGGTCCAAAGTAACAGAAATATTTCAACTCAATAAATAATAAATTTCCTTTAGTTTTCTTATACCAGCGACATTGAAAAGTCATGATAATTCTATGTTTTGAAAATAATATATTTACAAATTAAATGTTGCGTATTATTCATTACTATTATTACAATAAAGAACATGTCTAAACGTGAGTTAACAAAAACAAGAGACATTTTCGAATCCCAACTATAATTCGAAAAAAATCGGGACAGGGATTAGAAGTAATGGACTCCCCCAACTAAATAGCTATATCGGACGTCTGGTAGCCTTGCATCAATGATTATAAAACTAAAACTATCCAATATTGCAGACTGCAGACATATACACAACAAACATTCATTTATGCAAGAACAAAATTGAAATTTTTACAAATTTGCAATATCGTCGATGTTATATTCGTAGCTTTTTATAGGTTCACATTTAAATATTTCATGGTTCGAGGTGGGCATGGCCCCCTTGGCCCTTCCCCTGGGTACGGGCCTGCCTTGAGGTACAAGTTCCCATAGCACATCTAAGTATTTTGAATATGACGGTATGTATACGCATCTCACGGTCCACAAATTATGAACAATATTTAATGTATTTTTGTTCTCGTTGGTTAAGAACGGAAAAATGTATTAAAATAAATGTAATGCAAGGAATTTACACAAGAAGATTGAATTGATCAACTCTGTACAGCAATTCCTAACGAGAAAATCCAAAATTATTGTAATCTTTTGCTCTAAAACTTTGCTGTAGAAAATACTTACTTTTAGACTAATACAGTGTTACAGGCCGCGGTGGCTCAGTCGGTAACGCGTCTGACTACCATGCTAAAGGTCCCGGGTTCGATCCCCGACCGGTTCAAATCCGGGAACTTTTCTAACGATGGAAGCGGCCCCGGCGCCCACCCAGCGTCGAATAACTCTGGGGGAAACTCTGGGGGGTAAAGGCGGTCAGGGGCGTGATGCTGATCACATCACCCCCACTCACGACCGGATCAAGGAAGTGTGGGGCGTTACCCCCACACCCCCTATACGCCTTCATGGCGTGGTGCTATGCACAGGGGAGCACTTTACCTTTTACCAGTGTTACAAATACTCTGACAAATCCTGAAAATTTTATTTTAAACGTTGAGACAATGTAACACAAACTTCGAAAGAATTATTTGCAAGAAGAAATAATGAATCATTGATATTTCTCAGTGTTTTGAGTTTTAATGTTAGTGTGAATAATAATAATAACAACAACAACAACAACAGATATTTACTTATTCTCAATATAGAAAATGAAACAGGGAGTTCGCTGTTAATACAGGGATTGCGCTTCTTGTGTTACGGGCCGACTTCCGTAGCGGATTGGTTAGGATACCGCGCTACGACGCCAGAGGTTCCAGGTTCGAATCCAGAGCATGGGTGTACTTTGTGAGTGTCCCTTCATCAATTTCATCATACCATCCCTAATCCTCATCGCCGCGATTAGCCAAAAGTTGCACTAAATAACAAAAATCAAGCATCAAATATTTGGATCTTGGAAGAACTTAGCCCTGTCTAAATCTAAGCTTCATTTCAAAATCATTGAAATTATAAATTTGATCAAAATTTCGATAATTATACAATTAACCGTTTTCAAAGTAGACCATTTTCTCTTGTTTTAACGTTCATCTTTTTAGCATAGCCTATCAGAAATAATCGCACTTATTTTAATCTGCGTTTCTGCTAAACTTTCATGTAGAGGTTTATTTCTATTTCTTGCATCAAAGTTCAAATAAACTGTAATGAATTGTTGCTCCCTCTGGTGACCATTGAATCAGCATTCTGGTAAATTGCATAAGAAATATCAAGGTGAGAAATTGTGCCATCACCACCAGCCTTGTTCGACTGGACTTCTGAAGATCATTGTTGCCAGTTCTGTAATTTTATCATCAAACGTCACGCGAAAGCACACGTTTTAAGACCGATCCGTTACGTTCCAAGAGCGTAACTGATTCTTGCCGAAAGAGTTGTGTGGCAGCTAGATTGAATCGGTGTTTAATTAAATTTGAACTACCAGACATATTTTGAAGTTTAACTTAGCCTACATTATTTTCGCATTAATTTGTTTTACTTTATTCACTCATATACGAATATAATCGTATTTGGAGACTAAGGGCGCAATTCTATGCGTGTGTGTGCGTGGACTGGAAATATATTCATGGTCTGTCAGGCGGCTGTTTTTCTGACACGTGGTTAGCGCATGAAGTCCCATCGCCGTTCTTGTCTTGCCTTCGAGACAGGAATACACAGGAATTGTCCTCAAGACGCTAGGTCAACACTGCAACTTGGAAGCTGCTACCGGGAATCGAACCCGGAACCGCTAAGAGAGGACCTAATTGCCGAGTCACCCACTTATACACTATATAGCCAAAAGTCACCGGTCACCCAAGTGAACATGGCAGTTGTGTCATGGTCTGGGCTGTTTTTCCTCGTTTTGGCCAATGGCTGTATGAACAGTGGTGTTTATGAGGACATGTTAGACAATAGCATGCAGCCGGCAACAGTTTGGAATGAGTCATTTTCTCTGTCAGCACGAGAATGCCCCTGCCCATAAAGCAGGGTCCATTGCATCAGGTGGATGTGCTTATCTGGCCAGCTCAAAGCCCCGACTAGGAACCCCACAGAACGTCTTTGGGATGAACTGGAGCGTCGGTTGCGTTCTCCCAGACCCACTCGACCGAAAATCACCCATGAACTGTTCACGAGGCTACAGGACGAAGGGGAAAAAATTCAACAGCCAGAGCTTAGTGAAAAGCCTGCCCTGAAGAGTAAATGCTGTAATAATAGCGAAGGGAGGTCAGAAATTTCATTACGTAGTTATCTTGATGTGTATTTGGAATGGACAGCACTGGGTGTCCAGTGGCTATATAGTGTATGTGGGCATACCCGGAGACTATAGCCAACATTTTATAGTGGTCAGAATAAATCAGAGATGTTTGATCCTTAGTCTGAAGTTCAAGGGTCCTACACAATCTTCTATATTTTACGTAAGATAAGTTAACGCAATAAGGCCCGGACCATAATAAAGCCAACTGACTGTTTCTCTGAAACTATGAAGAGTGATTGCCAGATGGCAACATTATATGAGAGCTGAAAGTGCTCAAGGAAGAACATTACTCGTAATTCCCGCGTAGTATGAGTCGTCGCGGAACTGGAGCAGTCCGAAGTTTAGTTGCTGTTGCAAAAAAGTGAGATATAACTTTCAAACCACATATTTCGTCTTATATATGTTCATGTATTGTAGACAGTAGGATAACACTTGGTCTGCATGTAACATTAACCATGTCCATTACAACAACAAAGTGTTTCCCGTTGTACTTTTATTGTACTGAGTTGTAATATTACGAAACTGCATGTCGTGCCATGTTACACAACAAGGCCCAAGAGCTTGTGTGGTATACGGGACGTGGTGTCATGAGGAGTGTGCTGGGATACTACCTCAGGACGAGGACATTTTCACTTGCCCTCGCTGCTAGATGGACTGAAACTGAGTTGTAAGCTTAGACTTTTATTTCGTGAGTGGTTTAAAATCTGATGAATCTGATCTTATTGCTTTTTTGTACTTTGAAGCATAGTTTTGTAACAATTTACCATCGAACTTTGAGTGTTGCTACACGGGCCTTATTATGAAATAGGATGCAAAATATGGCCCATTGCAAACATTTTTTCATCACATTTTATTTTGTATTTTGAGGAATTGTACGACTGCTATATATTGATAGTCTGTAACCAACATAATAAAGTTTCATGTCCTGTAACAATAATTGTCCATTATTCTACAGTTTCAAAGGCAAATTTTTTTAGGTGGGCCTTATTGCGGTAACTTACCATAAAAATGGATGTATGTGTGTTTTTTCCAGCATAACTCTCGAACGCCTGGAGCAATTTCAACCAAACTAAGTACACATATCACTTGCAATCTGGAAATAAATACTGTGGGGGTAAGACACCCCTGGCACCCATAGGGGTGGGGTGGAAAGGGGTGACTTAAAAATAATCGAAAACGACCTATATTAGTGTGGAATCCATAGT
This sequence comes from Lepisma saccharinum, assembly GCF_977018435.1. Taxonomy (NCBI): domain Eukaryota; kingdom Metazoa; phylum Arthropoda; class Insecta; order Zygentoma; family Lepismatidae; genus Lepisma; species Lepisma saccharinum. Next base: position 36,197,354 of record NC_139235.1, on the reverse strand, counting down.
TTTCGGGGTCGATAAGATGAATAGTGACACTCCCAATGCCGTTCAACTCCAAGTTAATTTTACACTATAGTTACAATTCATTATTTTCCTGTGTAATAGAAGATTGGGATAAATAAATACCCGGGCAACGCCTGGAAATCAGGTAGTAAGAATGTGAACGTCATTGCAATTACTAAACAATTAATATATACATGTTTTGTATTATTCCGTGGGAGCGATAAACAGAACATGTTGGACCTTAAAGCTAAGAATTATGAGAGTTGATAAAAGTTTCTAAATTAGTGTTTGTTTCCATTTCCGATGCGGCCTTATTTAATTGTAAAACTTGGTATGATAATATCAAACTTCTATTTTGCGTTTCAAAGTGGCAATTTTTAATCATATCCAATCACATTCCTCATCATTATTCTCTTTTGTTTACTTTTCATTGAATTTTGACGCTAATGAATTTACATTGTTAAATATAAAATAATATTTTCTATTAATGATTTCATAGTGCATATGAACTCATTACGATTGAAGCATCTGAACACCATTTTTATTGATTGATTGATTGACTTGGTGTTTTAAGTCCACTTTATGCACAGTAAGGCTAATCGGGACTGGACCTACAGTTTCATGTGGGATCTGAACCACCATGTGCCTCCACCGAGTATCGAACCCGGGACCCCTTGATTACAAGGCGACGACGCTACCACTGCGCCATCGGGAGGAAACACGATTTTTATGTAGTACTTTGTATAGAAGTCAGAAAAAATTATATTAGTTGCTTAATTGTAAGCTGAGCGGGCCCCTCTAAAGCGCGGGGCCTTTGGCGAGTGCCCAAGTTGCCCCTCTTTGCCGCCGGTTGTGTATTCACATTGCTATTGCGTTTCAAGCCACGAAAGATTACCGTCATATTCATCTTTATATGTTCATTTTATTTTTTTTACCACGAAATTTGCTAATTGAATTTTGACAGGATTAGCCAGCCTGATTTTTGGTGGGTCGTAACTCCCTCTGCCCCGTCCATGGAGCCTCTTCTGGTGCTTGAATCTTTCAGTACTGTTAACTTCCTTGAAACTGGCAAGTCTATTTGACCAGAGGCGTCTCGTGAACGCATGCGTCAATTGTGGAAAAAAGGACAACTTGCTCTGCAACGACATTCATGAACATTTCTACATTCTAATTTCTTCATATAGGAGAAGTATTTATTTTACACGAGAGCGCTCAATTAAGCTTATATTACATTTCTTGGATCTGAAGTGAAAGAAAGTAATAATTCTTTTCCCACAATTGACGCATTCGTCACTTCAGATCCAAGAAATATAATAAAGGGTCTTTCATTAAGAGTGATACTTTTTCAAATTTGAAAAAAAAATAAACCACTCAACGTATCAAAGTAAATTGTGCTTTATTTTGAAGCTTAGACATTGCAGTTATGTTCTGAACAAAATATCGTTCAAATGTCCACCACGGCTTTGAACACACTGACGCACACAATGGCTCCACTGATCCTGATTTCAGTGGAAAAATCATCTTCTCAGACGAGGCGCATTGTTGTCTTAGTGGATTCGTCAATACGCAAAATTGTCCTTATTGGAGCGAGAAGACCCCACAAGTGGTCCATGAGGTGCCATTGCATTTAGAAAAACTCACTGTGTGGTGCGGTTTATGGCGTGGCGGCGTCATTGAACCTTATTTCTCTCGAGATGATGACAGAAGAACCGTTACCGTCAATGGCAACCGCTACAGATCCATGTTACGCGAATGTCTGTGGCCAGAACTTGACACCATAGATATTGAAAACATGTGGTTCCAGCAGGATGGCGCTACGCGCCAAACAGCTGATGCTACGCTCGATTTGCCGAGGGAGAAGTTTGGCGACCAAATCATCTCAAGTCGTGGATGTGTGAATTGGCCGCCACGGTCGTGTGATTTAACACCCATGGATTTTTTTTCTTTGGGGCTACATCAAAGCCCAGGTCTATGCTGACAAGCCACGAACTTTGGAACATTTGGAGGCGAACATTCGTCAGGCTATCGCAGACATAACGCCACTAATGTTGGACAGAGTGATTAACAATTGGAGCTTCGTGTGCGTCAGTGTGTTCAAAGCCGTGGTGGACATTTGAACAATATTTTATTCAGAACATAACTGCAATGTCTAAGCTTCAAAATAAAGCACAATTTACTTTGATACGTTGAGTGGTTTATTTTTTTTTCAAATTTTAAAAAGTATCACTCTTAATGAAAGACCCTTTATAAGCTCAGTTCAGCGCTCTGGTGTAAAATAAATACTTCTGCTATATGAAGACATTAGAATGTAGAAACGCTCATGAATGTCGTCGCAGAGCAAGCTGTCCTTTTCCCCACAATTGACGCATGCGCAGCATGCACCGCCTGCGTTCACGAGACGCCTCTGTATTTGACTATTGTGGGGGCGAGCGGGAAAAGTTTCAAGTAGTGCAACAGCCTCCTCATTCTCTCCACCGAGTCGCCAGATATTCCGGGCTTTTTCTGTGGCCTTGACTTCCAGAAAGTTTGAAATTACAAGTAAAGCTCGTTTATCGGAAGAATAAAATGTTTCATTGAGACTGAGTAGTTGGTTTCAATGGTGTACGCAGGATTTCCTTTCGGAGGGGACTGGAAATTGAGTAGGTGGATATTACAAATCTGCCATCTTAAAGGTTGACTTAAGACAAAAAAATGTAATCGGGGATCATTTTAAGGCGAGTTTTCAGTTTAGATTTCCCCCGACTTCTTTTCTGCTTTCTCTGGAAAATTTTGATTTTCTCAAAATTTCGAGAGGGGCTGTAACCCCTTCAGCCCCGTCTCTGCGTACGCCAGTGGTTGGTCTGCGGTATGTTTGTTCCATTGGCAACGCACAATAAAGTCAGCACGAATTATACCTATTCATTGTTTCATGCGTTACTTTTAAACAATGAAGTATTGTCGAGTTTGAGAGAAACAATGGACAATCTGTTCGGTTACTCAACAGAAGTTGTGGATTAAAGAAACACCATAAAATTGTAAAATAAATTTATAGGTGCTGGTTCATTGAAATACTGGTAGTTGCTTATTGTTTGGGAGATGTTTTTCACAACTTGCGGCTTTTCAACGGCTTCCAAGGCTATACAGGGTGCAGCTGCTGTGCCAAAATTGTAAGGGGGGGGGGGGGGGCACTGCTTCTGTAAATTTTGAAAAATCGGTCATTTATTCAACACGTAATTTTTATAAATGTGTCTCTGAATATGGAGATGGAAGTATGCACACTGTCTGACCAAACTATGATACGAACGCTTCGAAGTGTTGCATTTTCAAAGTTGTACAGCTCACAATACTAGCACTCATTTAATCTCATTTTCATGAATTCCGAACTCCCACATGTCTTTTATGAACAAAAAATTGATGTTTTTGCACATGACAAAGTGTAGCGTGTTGGCAGGATAACATGAATATGATTGAACTAGGTTTATTTTACTAAGAATCTCTGCGAGCACTGACGTCATTTGCAGTCAGCCAATGACCGTTCATTATGCCTGATTGGCCCCATCTGAATGTAGACGGCTTGGTTCCCACACCGCTGACGTATCATTTTCTCGCAGACATTCATCCATCTCTTTCTTCTGCGTGTTCCCTATTACCCACATATTTTCCCTCTTACCTCATCGCCAGATAATTTATGTGATGGACGCTTAAAAAAAAGGAAGAAGAAATCTGCTCTTCCTCTAGATTGCCTGAGGTGCAAAAAAAAGTCACAGACTGCTCCCTACCTTTCATTTAGTCGTACAATGCCTCCTATAATCTAACGTGCGGGAGATTTGCCTAGCAACAGAGAGACTTAATAACACGTGTGTGATTTGTTGCTTTTTTATTTGCCCTTGCAATCCTTGCTCCAAATTCGCTCCCACCTCTAGACACGTTTTTGTCTGTTCACAAAGAGAGGCTGATGTTTATTTGGGCAGGTCAAAAAACTGCATGAATCAAATCTTGTATCTTCAAGGTACTGATAAATAATTAGTAGTAATAACAAAAGTCCATAGATGTCACTGGAATATATGAATCAATAAAAGGTGAACTAGTTGAGTTATGGACAAAATTTTTTCTAATTTTTGGTAGTGAATTATTAGCTGCCTTTAAAGTTTAATAGAATATTAAGTTATTGAGAATTTCGTGGCGTAAAGAATACATTGATTCTCTATTCTCCTAATTTATTTCATGGTTTTCCATTAATAGATACTTTATTTTAGGAAAAGAAAAGTACGTTATACATTAATCCCCTTTTCAACACAGTGATTTTATCAACTTCTTTCGTGCTCTAAATTAATTCTTAAGAAATTGCAGAAAACTCTATAGGGGAGTTTTCAGACCGAAGTGACACGGGGCCTATCCAATCTGTAGAGGAGTATTCATTGCGCATACACGTGTCGCTCGGACTGGAACGTTCAGCCTCCTGTATCGTGTCGCTTCGGTCTGTTATTCGCGCATGCGAGGTGAATGCTTGCTTAAAGACACGAGGGGTCCCTGTGGCTTGTCGCCTCAATGTGAAGCTCCTGTCTCGCCTGTGCGTGTTGCTTGTCGCCTATCGCTTCGGTCTGAAAGATCCCTAATCGACGAAACGTGAAGGTCATTCGGCAAGTTAAGAGACAAGCATGGATACAATGTTTGTTCTATGTCCACTGTATGCACAAATAGACTAATCGGGACTGCGTCTATAATTCCAAGTGGGTTCCGAACCACTATGTACCTGCATTAGATATCGAACCCAGAACCCGTCATTACAAGGCGATGACCTTACCACTGCGCCATCCAGAAAGCGACTTGGATAAGATGTATATTAGAAACTGTTTGATTCGATATGATTTTTTTATATATTTAGCGTCGCTTTTTACCACATTTGGCTAATCGCGACAATGTGGATCAGTGTTGATATGATTAAATTGATGTAGGGACATTCACAAGGAAAACCCTTGCCCAGGCTGGGATTCGAACCTGAGACCACTAGCGTCGTAGCGCGCTGGTACTAACCACTACACCACGCAGGTCGTTATATTAGAACTTATGTTGTCATACAGCTGTCAATCAAAGGTTTAATTTGTTGTATCAGATAAACGAATAACTTCTCACGTTCTGAATAAAAACTTATAGACGTGGACTGAAGAGAAATTCCTCAAAAGACAATTAACCGAATTGAGTAATGATTGGACATCCACCCCAACGTAAAGAGTATATAATATTAGGTCATACCATTTCTCTAAGTTTACCTTGACACTCGCAAAGAGAGATATTTTCCTCATAGAAACATGTTAGCGAATATATCCTTCATATATACAAGATTTCTTACAAGCAACAGCCATACAAGTCAACTACTACATACGCGTCACAAACACCAAATTCATTTAATTCTCCAGTCTGAATAACAAGCACAACATCGTATCTTTCTAAACGTCATCCTAATGTGTCGTGAAATTTGATTGGCTTACTATGAGCTGAAGTGCGCAGAGATCATACGAGGGGAAGTAATACTTTTTTATTAACTTTTTTTTAGCCAAAAACGCATGAAATCGCATGACTCTCTTGTTGTATGTACAGTTCGGGAGCGCTATTGCCATATTTGCAACTAAATCATACCTGCGTATGAAATATCTAATGTCTTCTATCTATTTTTCAGCAAGATGGATTACACTGCCATCTTTCGACATCTTTTAAAACTAGTAACTAAAATCATCTGGGCTGATTTTTCCTTAATATGTTTTCGGTGGTAATTTACACTTTTATTTTTGGAGAGACATTCCTTAAGTAGTGTAAATTTCTATTTTATCCTCCACATTGCAGCGCTGTATCCCAATTATACAGTCCTGGCATGGCTACAAAATAACATTTGTTTTAAGTCAATAACTAGCGATTGGTGAAATTCTCAAAAGGCTCGTGTCGCCTTTCGCTTTGATGTGAATTCTGCTAACCGTGACGTAAAAAAAAATCATACACCACATTTCACCACCTGGACGTAAGAATTTTAGTTTATATCTTGCTCACTTGATGACGAAACTAACTTGTCGTTTCAACATAGGGTAAGACGCCGTCATGTTGACAGCGCTATTACAGAGACAACTCGATTATTTTGATTTTAACCTTTCGGAAAGTCTATTTTCAATTTATTGTATGTTGTAACTAGAAACAAATAAATAATGGCAATGGAACTAACTTCCTCTTAGCTTCTTTTACTGTTAATTCCATTTTTTTAAAATTAAGTAACCAGCGGTGGAAAATATGTTATTCGTGAACTCTTGTTAAGAAACAAATGAAGTATAACTTCACATTACTTCATTCTGTATGTGCTTACACAACAACTAAGACGAGCTGTATGATTCCGTGATTCACCATCTTCAATAGCCTTTGCGCCGGTCCCCGTGGCGGAGTGGTTAGCACATCGCGCTACGACGTCAGGGGTCCCGGGTTCGAATCCTGGCCTGGGCATGGATGTTTGTGAGTGTCCATTCATCAATTTCATCATGTCATCACTCATTCCCATCTTCGCAAATGAGCCAAAAGTGGCACAAAAAGCGAAGTAAAAAAAGCAAATCAATCAGCTTTGCAGCTTTTTAATTGCGACGTAAACCCGATCTTTCTCTTTCCTGCCTTAACAAATTACGAGTCTTGCTTACGACGGGAATTGCTTTTTTACAAGCTCTATAAGCATTGAAACTGACTTCACGACGTGCCACGCGCTTTGAAAGCGAGGAATCCATGAAGGACAACGTACAGTGAACGACGTAAGTGGTTGAATCGTTGTGAGTGGTTTTCACACTTCAGATGTAGCACCTGCTTCCCCTTGCAAGTAGACAACCTGTAGGTACGTAAGAGTTAAACAGGCTGATGATCATTTAGGATGGCATGTGTCATATCCTACTTGCCTTAAATCCGCATAACGCACTGATGGCAAAGCGGGATTGTGACTGGAATGTGTAAACAGAGATTCGAACCCTGCCAGGAATAAAACGACCATTCACGTCTTTTTCTTAAAATCAAGAATGGATGGAGCCATTCGTACGTGGGGAAGAGCCGATTGAGCTATCACCTTGGAAGCCCGAAAGTGAAATTTTCGCGCTTAATTCGTTTCGCTGTTGTTCCTTTCGCGATTAGTTCGTTGCTCTCGCGGTTACTCCATCACACCCTTCGGCAAGGTGGGGTGGCGGATTCGCTGACCTCATTGGTTCTCGATGACAGTTTCGGCGCGAAGAGCACAGAGTCACGCGACATGGACCAGAAGCGTCGGCAATGGGCCTGCATGGGTGAGCACCAGCCCTATTTGAAATGACCTTTGCTCATGCGATCAGCCCACATGGGAAATATTGAAGAATAATTTAGAGTCCAGCAAGGATCATATAGAACAAACAACAGAGGGATAGAGAAATACCTTCTGAATGGGAAGCGGAAATAAACAAAGTGATTGAAAGAGAGAAAGTAAAATAAAACGAGGAGAGAAAAGCATGGACAAAGGAAGGACGGTATAAAGAAAGAGGAAAAGAACAAATAGAGAAACAGAGGGGGATAGAGGAACAAAGGAAGCAAGAGAAGAAAAGAAAGAGATAACAAGAGAGTGAAGGAAAAATAAATAAAGAAAGAGGAAAAGAGGAAATAGAGAAACACATGGGGAAACAAAGGAAGGAACTTCCTTCCTTCAAGGAAGAGAAGAAAAGAAGGAGAGAACAAGAGAGTGAAGGAAGAAGAAATAAGATTACGGAGAAACAGGGGTAGGAAGAAAGAGAGAGAAGAACAAGGGAAGAGAGAAATAACTAAACAGGAGAAAAGAGAGGGATAGAAACAAAGAAAATGTGACAAGGAAAGAGAGAAAGAATTGCAAAGGTGAGTTCACTTGAACAGTGTTCAACAAAGCCACTTTCCTCTGGGCGGGGGACGTCACACTTATCGGGTGGGATGTCAGGAATCAAATAATAACACCACTACAAAAACTAATATTTTTAAGTTCTCCGACCCTCGTGGCGGAGTGGTTAGCACATGGCGCTACGGCGTCAGGGGTCCCGGGTTCGAATCCCGACCTGGACATGTTTGTGAGTGTACATTCATCAATTTCATCATGTCACTCATCCTCATCTTCGCAAATTCAAAAGTGGCACAATGGCGAAGTAAAATAAAGCAAATCAACCAACCATTACGTTTGATATTGATGTAAATTACGATTAGGTTTAATAAACTATAATTTTAAGTATAAGAATTAATAAAATAATATTATAGTATGCTAGGCTTTCTAGAGCATATATGTGAATTAGAGGTCTGCACGGGCCTAAATTGTAAGGCCCGAGTCCGGCCCGGCCCGAGGAAAAGAAACCCGAACCCGACCCGAGTCCGATAATAAGTAAACATGAGCCCGGCCCGAGCCCGAAAACATAATTAAAATTACTTTCCAATTCAGCATTTGAAAAAAAAATGGGCACTGTCGTACTTCGTTAACTAGCTGTTATAAAAAAATGTATTCTCATTCTCGAAGTAAACCATAATTTCAATAATTAAAAATTATTTTTCGATGACAATATTCGCTAACAAAATAGCCACGAGGCCCGGGCCCGACCCGAGCCCGAGAAGTTCTGGTTATTTATGGCCCGAGCCCGTGCAGACCTCTAATGTGAATGTCATCATCAATGAAACTTTCTGTGCGTTCCCCGTCTCCCTCAGCTGACACCTTCATTGAAGCTTGAAACGTGTCCCGATCCATGCTATTTCTTAATTTATCAGTTATCAAAACGGACGATAATTTAAATTCGTTAATTATTTTGACTTTTAATTATAAAGAGGACTGAATCAGTGCTTATTACTAAGAAAAAATAGTACGTCCTACGTTAAATTTGCAAAATTTCTTAGCTTTTGTTCGAATGGTCTGCCAGGTTAATGAAATTTTCTGGGGTATCCCTCGGACCACCACCTGGATTCACGACTGCACTTCAAAATATCAGTCCCCCTCCTTGAACCCTCCACACACCCTCAACACCACCCGCCTCAAGATTTCCTCAACACCCTCTACCTAATTTTGGTTCTAGATTTACCCATACATCTAAATACGATACAATTTTGGATAAATCCTGCTTGAACCTTCTCATGGACAGGTTGGCTTGAATGACGATATCTTGGGAGAAGAGAAGAAATTCTGAAATCTCTCACCCCCGTCTACAACCGCTTCAAAGTTTTAAACTACCTAGTCTTACCATAAATACTGTCCCAAAGTTGTAAGTAAATAGACACAAAATGGTGAGAGATATTGTAATATCAGAATAACATGAGATGCATGGATGCATTATGAACCAAAATCACAAATAATTATTCGAAATGGCCACCTTTAGCACTGACACACTTCTGAAATCTTCGTGGCCACTCATCAATGGAATTACGCAATACATCAAGTGGAAACTCCGCAGCTGCCTTCTGAAGAGACCGCTTTAAACTGTCAATATTGGGATGTATCTTCTTGCAAGCCATCTCCTGAAGCTTGGACCACAATTTGTAGTCCAAAGGGTTTCAATCTGGACTGGCAGAGGGCCAATCTGACGTGGAAATGAAGTCAGGAACATTTGCCTCCAACCACTGCTGGGTGGTGCGTGCTTTGTGTGCTGGGGCTGAGTCCTGCTGAAGCTCAAGTTCTCTCCATGGAAGATGGTGTCGGTAAGATTATTGCTTAGTTTCTCAAGCACTGTCTGCTGGTACACTTTGGCTGATGTTTTTACCCCTTTTTCACAGAAATGGAGCGTGCCCTCATAGCAAATGTTGCAGACTTCATTTCCACTTCAGATTGGCCTTCTGCAAGTCCGGACCTATACCCTTTGGACTACAAATTGTGGTCCAAGATTCAGGAGATGGCTTGGAAGAAGAGACATCCAAATATTGAAAGATTAAAGCGGTCGGTCTCTTCTGAAGGCAGTTGCTCATTTTCCACTTGATGTATTGCGTAATTCCATTGATGAGTGGCCACGAAGACTTCAGAAGTGTGTCAGTGCTAAAGGTGGCCATTTCGAATAATTATTTGTGATTTTGGTTCATAATGCATCCATACACCTCATGTTATTCTGATATTACAATATCTCTCACCATTTTGTGTCCATTTACTTACAACTTTGGGACAGTATTTATGGTAAGACTAGGTATATGTTTCAAGGCTACTGGTTTGCCATTGTCCGCGTGAAGGTGTAGCAACAACGTGTGCACCTGGGCTAAATAAAAAAAAGGTTGATTTTTCTGTCATTCAAGGTCAAGCGTGTGGCACGAAGTAAACAGGAGAAAGCTCTTCACAGATTATTTCACGTGCTTAATCTCTCGCGAGTAGCGATACACGTTATTTGCTCTCTTTAGACTCAATAAAAGAAAACATTTATTGATGCGATGGGCAGGGGAACCGACTTAATCTATTTTTAAAAAGCAACGACTCACTTAACCCGCTTATCGTAGTATTGTTTGTTGTATCATGTATGTAAACTCATACCCTATCCCAGCTAACTGTGGAACAAGCGGGGAAAATCGAGTGGCTAGAGCGAATCAGTTGCTCGAATGCTGGTAACGGCAGTCGCTTTCCCCCTCCACGCAATCCCATTCCTCTCAAGCGTTCATTGGTGGAGCCGTCTCGCGTCACTACTTGCGTAGAGCATTGTTTTTGTTTGCCTGCTCCACAGTTAGCTGGGACGGAGTATACCTCCCGTGTTTTTTTAACTGAGATAGGAATTCCACTCGTACCTTGTAGAAGAAAACCATGCCCATAGTGAAAACTTCATTGATAGTAACTTTGTATGGAAGTTGGCACACCTTTCTGATATTTTACACAAACTAAATGTTCTGAATGTATCTCTACAAGGAAATGATGTCCACGTTCTTTACCTATCAGACAAGCAGGCAGCCTTCAAAAGGAAGTTGCTGCCTTGGAAGACGAAAACAGTGGTGATTGTTTTTGCACATTGAGCGTGTTGTTGGAAGAAACAGGACTGCATTAAATAAATATATCAAATCTGTGTTTGTGGAACGCTTGCCAAAACTTCATCTCCACTTCCAATAGTGAACACAGAACACACGGTACAACTTGATCAGCGACCCATTCAAAGCAGACCTCCACCAAATTTCACCACAGCAAAAGAGGAGCAGCTTATTGATCTTTCCTCAGACACAGTCAGGGGCGCCGACTTGTCAAAATTATTGGGGGGCTCTGATCACTGAAATAAATGAATGACTGACTTACTCCCTCCATTTTTAATAAAAATTACGTCTTCATATAGCAGTTTTTAAGCAGCTATTATATTCCTCATGCAAATGAAATGTAACATAAAAAACGTGTGTCTGCTCATTTGTTTTTTTAGATAACAATTAACATTTTTATTTAAAAGTAGGCTATGTATTTACATTAAGAGGCCAACATAACAGTTTTATGCCGGCCTCGGTAGCCGAGCGTGTTGGGTGGTCGGCTCAACTCGCTTTGATTCGGAGGTGTCGGATTCGAGTCCCGGCGAGGGCATGTGTGTGTTTTAATGTCCGCAACAGACTTGTAAAGAAAGGACATGTGACGGGTGCAAAGAACCTTAGTGTTGACGTACCCATAAAAATAGCGAATATTTGCAATATTTAACAGTTTTATTTAACTATTTACATAAATGCTAACACAAATCGCAGGCAAATAGTTTTACTTTTTTGTTCTTGCTACAATATTTTACTTTTTAAATTTAATTTTGCAATAATAAATAAACACATAGCACGCCGTGCTTTAGCAATAATGCCTTTGATCATAGCCGTCCCCGCTTTTGCAATACAAACTTTTCATAAGCTTTCCTTGCGTACTTTATTGCAAGCCAGTGTTAAATAAACACAAAGACTTTAGAATTATTTCCCCCTTATTCTTTAACTAGAGAAGAGATTTCGAGGATAACTAAATATTGTACATATCAATATTGCCTGAAAATCGTGTTTACGACCTCAAATTGTTCAGAATTCACTAAACAACAAACATACTGGTATAATTGTTATATCACCTCGTTATTTTGAAACTCTTTTTAGTAAAAATGTTAACAATACTCATAATTATATACTTAGTATATAGTAATAAGTCATGTGTTTTGCTGTCTCCGTTCATAGCCCCCCCCCCTCAAAGTTGATGGTTTAGCGGTCTCAGCCCCCCAAAGTTGATGGTCTAGAACATTTCAAATGTGTATTTAAAGTTAAGTTCATGTGGCACAATCCAGAGTAAACTTTACAAGAGAAGCAAAATAATACATTAGATCCTCTTAAGCAAAATTATTTGAGGGGCTCTGCCCCCACACCATTAACATTGGGGGGGGGCTCGAGCCCCACCAAGCCCAATGAAGTCGGCGCCTATGGACACAGTGTGCGAATTAACGGGGGATTTCGGGGATCCCCCCCACACAATATTTTATCCCCTTTAAAGAAAATGGAATTGAAGGCACACAGTATACCATTTCTTAGCTGTAACAAACACAATTGAGAAATCACTCGTGTCCATCAATGGTCCAGTCACCAAAGATTTCCCTGCCGAAAAGTATGCAGCCTTCTGGATAAATAAAGACACCATTCTGAAACTGACCAATCTTATATACCCTGTCCCAGCTAACTGTAGAGCAGGGCCGCTCATAGCGGCAGAGGAGGAGGAAGGAAATCTAGTGGTGACAGCGCAGCGTTGCCAACCGTACGGTCCTGACAGACCTTTGTCCGTACGCTAAATGCACGGCTTATCAAAATTTGCACTTGCTGCTTTATCCCTAATATTTCCCTAAGAAATTCTTAAACCAGGCGAGCGGACCTGGAGATAAAAATACGGTCCGTTTGCCATGTGCGTGCGGTATTGTCGCTTTCAAAAGTTTGCAACGCTGACAGATCGAAGCAGAGAAAGCGGGTAACTCCAGTCGTGCATTACGCAATCCCGTTTCTCTCACTGTTCATTGGTGGAGCCGTCTCGCGTCACTACTTGCGCAGAGACTTGTTCTCGTTCGCCTGGTCTACAGTTAGCTGGTACACGGTATAGAGCCGAGGCAACAGGAGTTTTCATGGCATAGTGTTTATATTTTACATGTATTAAAATGTCATTTTCAAGAAATTTTCTAGGTAGATCAGATGCACATTAAGTTTGAACTTGTGAATAGAAATTTGGTCAAGTTTTCGATGTTACTAGTTCCACTGCTCTCTTTGTGTAAAAGTCTGGGTTTTCTTAGAATGTAATTATATATTTTCATTATGTGTATGCGTACCAACAGAATAAACACATGAAGAGATTTAGTGCTGGTCTTTCACGATCACACGTGTATTTATCTATTTTTATTAGGAGAATCCGCGTTCAGATTTGGCAGCTAAAGTTTAATTTACTTTTATTTTGTACAAACCCTCCAATTTACTGTCCAAAATTATTATCCAAATTATTTAACTAGAGAACTTGGGACATAGACTGAGCGAAATATGCAATCCTTCTCAAAAACGTTGAACCTGCATTATATAAAGATCGACCACGAATCCACACTTTGCTATTCATGGTGTATCTCATTGAAATTATTTAAATACCATGTCCTTACTCACATATCTATTACGTAGAAATGCATTTTAAACTCCTCAGTCAGGAACTTCACATAACTATGTACACATATGGGGAATGAATGTGGTTGTGTGTGTACAAATATGTTGAAAAACTTAATATGGCACAAAAATTATATGTGTATATTACGTAATGAATATATGTGTACAAATATGTACGTGAGTGTGTGTGTGTGTAAGTTTGACCCCTCCCCAATCACACCAGCCGATGTATTCTGCTTCCAAACAAGACTTACCGTCAAACGGAATAACTTAGTCTTTGAAGGTAACTTCGTCATGGGACCGATAGATGTCGGTAGGAGTCACATGCTCTTTGTTTCCTTATGATACATGTGCTGAACTTATTTTGTTTTCCAACACGTTGTAAGATTGCAATGTTTAAAATCCAATAAAAAAAAATAAATAAGAATGAAAGACACACAAACGTCACTAGTATGACAAGCGTGACGATCTTACCTCTTCATGGGAGTAATTTTGACCTGCTAGGAACGTAAGCAGAGCAGTGACGTCGCCAGCCTGAAATAAGTGTTGGGGGGGGTTAAAGATTTCGGAGTCAAATTCTCAGGGGGATAACTTATACCAGGTAAAAGGTATTTACGTAAAACTTTTCTACGGTATATTTTTACCAGTGACATATTTTACAGTTAGATCCAAAGATAAATCATTGCATTTTTTTCTATCACACACAAAAGTACCTTTAGGCACAGATCTTTCATGTCAAGTAAAATGCAATAATTCTATTGTTGTCTCTTCCAAAGCCATTTTTTAGTGGAATAATATCACAGACTTACTAATTACTATTCAAATAAACAGTACAAAATACGTTATAAAAGCTACGGATAAACGTATAAATATAAACATAACACTATTTCTATGTAAAGAGTTTGAGTATTTTTTTTTTTTTTTGCTAAAATGAGAAAATGAACCACATCAAGAAATACGATAAGATACGTATATTTTCATGAGCAGCTACAACCTTGTTTAAATCCAAAGATTTTGCAAGCTCTTTCTCAAAGAGAAAATAGATGGAGCACTCAACCTCTCGTTACCAATTCGATTACGAAGATAACACCTGATTTGCTGCAAACAGCCGTTGATGGGGGTATATACATTTCAATAACACAAAGCATGTAAAGTTCGTAAAAGGCAGATTTTAATGTTTCAACCATTGCAAGGAGGTGCTGAAGGGTCTTTATCTTTAGTTCCTTTCTACCTCATAGTGTGCGATAACTCTAAATTGTCCAAATCACAACAGGGAGCGGCACAAAATTGTAGCTTTTCGTGCTTCAGAAAAGTGGCACTAACTTAATAAAGTAAGCATGAAATAAACAACACCACCATTGAATAGAAAAGTTTTAATGATATCATTTACTCTGCTGTCATGATGAAACATCTTACGTTTCCTTGTTCAACGACTGAAATTCAGACCTTAGGGCTAAAAATGGGGAGGATACGAGAAATACCGTCAACACAGGAGGTGCCACTCTCAAGGAAAAAAAACATATTTTCACTATAAAATTCACCTCCATTAGGAGACAAATATATTGACATACAAGCAATTAATAGAGTTGCAACCCTTGCACCGAGCATTTTGACTAGTGAAAATAACTGCTGAAGATTATAATTTTATTTCAGAATATATTATGCATAAATACTGATCCGAATTGGATCAAAGATTGATTCTCCTGCGCGAATACCACTATGACGGTACTGCAGAAATTGCTCTGTAACCTCACAAATGATAATTAATTAAGATGTAGGACGAAGACTGCGAGCAATAAAATTGCCCAAGCATGCTGATTTTCGCACTGTATTGCAATTATTAGTTGATTGGATTTGTATTAAGGTCCTCAACATGCACAGAGACCTACAGTTTCTAGTGAAATCCAAACAGAACCACTTAATGAAATATTATACCTCGACCGGGGATGGAAGCCAGGACCCCTTGATATCAGGTTCAGGGCTAGACTATTGGGGCTGGGGCATTTAAGAATCAGGTAGTTTGTGTACTCTTTGATTCTTTATCATCGTATTTGTCCCTCTCGAATAACGACGAAACCAATGAGAGAACATCGCTATAACACTTGTGTAATTGTCGATACTCCAATGAGGAACTAACAAATAGAAAATAAACATAACGCTTCTTTAGATTTTGAACGTCGTCCTACACATTCATGTAAAATTCATTTGTCACACCTGCTAGACCTATTCAGGAACTGTATATGCCAACAACCAAAGAACAAAGTCACAGTCACTGAATACGTTCACCTACCAGACAGGCACCAGATTTCGTAGCAAGTTTGGCGACTCATGATTGGCCCATCACTTAGTATCAAATGATCACTGTTATCCAGGCATATCTACAGCTGTTCTGCCCCTATTTAATTTTACCACACATTATAAATAAGGTGACCTTGAGATCTAACCGAACTAGAAAATGTATTTGAACATTGAACTTACCCCAACGGAAGTTTTATAATGGAAAATGTAAACCTTTACTTTTTAAGTTTTCGCTCGAAATGCATGTACCGTATTACAAAAATCTAGTGGGGCTACATGTGAGGCTGAGACCAGTTTTGGGGGCTTCAGCCCCCCTATGACGCCGTCCCTGAAGCAGAGATGACGAAGTTACCCTATTTTCTGGGGTAACTTTGTCACGAAAATGTTGACGTATTTGCCCCCCGGAATATCTTTGCTATTCCTTCAGCACATTTGTAAAGGACAAAGTGTTCCTAGCGTATAATTTTCGTCTTATCACGCCACGGATTTTGTAGGGCACATTAGACTATGCCAAAATCTGTACGAAGTTACCCCGTTTGACGGTACTACAATTTATAGGAGAATTTTTAAGGACGCGGTGTCCAATACTCCATAATAGTCAATAACTGGGTACTTAAACCTGGTAGCCTCCCCATGGGGAGGCCCAGAAATCAACATTGCGTTTGTTAAGGTACCATTCCAATATTTACGTGAAGTGATTGCGGAAAACTCACAAACACGATTCATACAAGATAGCCGACAGCGGGTTTTAAAGCTGCAAAGCACGTAAACCGTGCAAAATAGAACACAGTTGTTTTCAATAATTATGATTTTCATTTGTTTCACTAACCTGTAAAATCATATAGGCTATACTTTCAAAATTAAGTGCGAAATCGGATGTGTAATGTTGAGTAAAATAATCTTACTTTCTCCTGATTGTTTGCGTGGACTTATGGATACGTAGAGAGTTACGAGGGATCCGTGAGCCAAAGTTTGAGAATAAACAATGCACTACACGAGGAATAAACATGCATAGCAGAGTTTTTGAAATCGCAAAAGATAAATCTTTACGCATTCAGATGGCACCGTATATTTTGTTTAACCATTCTGACATGCATTACATTCATAAATAATATTCGTTGAAGCAAACTATAAAAATATATAAAATTCAACATTGTACTACGAATATTGTTTAGCTTATCAACGGTTTTAAGAACTTTCTTTAAATATGTAGACTGTAGCTCTGTAACTTATTCACACTCTGTGCATTTATTTTATAATACTTTCTGTGCAATAGAAGCATGGAGGAACGTATTTACTCTCAAAAGAGTTGTTTAATGCTGATATTTCCCTCCGTTGCTTGTCCTTGCACTTTCATGAGATTAGAACGTTGCTTTACACGGAATAGAGTTGCACTCAAGTAGATAAAAATTAACAACTCGGTAAGATTCAACTTTGAGTTGGATATTTGGCGGCAAAATAATTGTTTTCAGACATAGGATAATCGGTATCGGTCCTCCTGTTGAAAGTAGGGACCGCACAGAGAATAAAGTTTGTTTGTAGTCAGCGGCGGCGATTAGGGTGGGAAGGGAGAGGGCGATTGCTACTCCTCTTTTGCAGCCGTACTATGCTAAACCTTACCTACAAATGGAAATATACTGCTTTTGGTGCCGTACTGTTAGCAAACGTGCTCGTATCGAACACGTTCTCTTAGCGAACACAGTTACGAAAGGAATTTGCAGGTGGGTGCTGTTAGCGAACACGCAAACTTGTCCTGTATTATTTGTCCTTGAATCTGGTCATCATGCAAGTGTTGCCAGTGATAACCCAACTTGCGTGGAGAAACACCTCAGTGGCTGATGCCTCTTGACCTTACCTGACCAACCCCTTGATCATTCTTCAATCGGGTCTTTCTTGTCGCACAACAGTTTTGCTACCTTGTGTTCTAACGTCAGACGAGGAATGCCTACAAGGTTAGGTTAGGCCTGTTAGGTTAGGTTCCATTACCTTAACAACAATGAAAAATGATTATTTAGGCTAAGAGAACTAAACATAGCTAGCCTAACCTAAAACTGAAAATAACATTTACAAATGTCTTAGGAAGAAGTTCTTTGTACAAAAAGTAACTTAGATTGGTTAACATATACATTTACCATGCAAAATTTAATTTTAAGGAAGATTAAATATATCAATATTTTAACAAAAACTTTCATGTAGTTAACCTAAATTGTTGAGGATACTTCATTTAGCTAATTTCAAACTAAAATGATTATAAGGTATCACTGGCAACACTTGCATATTGACCACTTTTAAGGACAAACAAGACAGGGCAAGTTTGTGTGTTCGCTAACAGCACGCACCTGCAAATCCTTTCCTTCCCGTGTTCGCTAAGAGCACGTGTTCGCTACGAGCACGGAATCTTGTTTTTAGCCCCCAGTTTAATCACCTTGCCCCAACTCCCCCGGTTTTGGAACCCAATCGCCGCCACTGTTTGTAGTAACCAAATACTACTTTCTTTTAATTAAAAAAAATCTTTAAACAGGCGACAAATAAATGGTTGTTCGCCAGAACCGAATTCTTTTAGTAATCGTGCACATGTGCTTAGAGTTACAAATCAATTTAGTTGATAATTTTTTTAGCTTACGGTTACCAAACGTGTTTTGATAATTTTTAAAACAACCCTTTATTCTGTGTGGTTGAATAATTAAATGTGATAAACCGAATGGCTGAAATGTTCACCACGGGAATCGAACCGGAAGAAGTCTTGAGAGATTCGGTAAAGCTGAGTCTATATAAAAAACATTATATGGCAAGTCTTAAGAGTTCCCTACAAAATAAACACAATTCAGATGAGAAATGTAATAGTTTGCAAAAATGTTACGCCATCTTTGATTTTTTTTCTAGTTTCTATTTACATTTGTTATCGTACTTACATAGCTACACTATCCGCCCTAAGTGCGGGGGCGTTGGGGGATGCTATCCCCAAGAGTTTCTTAAATCATCCCACCAGCTATAGATCGACCACAAGGAAAAAAACCTTGGGGCGAAAAGTCCCCGCGCAGCTTTCCCTTCTTCCCTCCACCTCAGGCCATAAGGAAGCATGGTCCACTCTCCCCCCTCCCCTACTCGCGGGGGTACGGTGCACAGGAGTCGCGGGTCTGCGCATGTTGTTTTCCTCGTGGTTCCACTATAGGTTAATTTGCATAAGCATCCTCCCCCCTTATTCCCAAACTCGACGAAGCATTCCCGCAGCTAGGAATTTCTACTTCTAGCACCGTTCGTGAGGATTTTTCATCAGATTTCACCCTTTTAAAACTTTTTGAAAGAAGAAGTAATAAATTTAATTCGAAAATATTTTGCCTGAAAATAAAATAAAACTGTATCGTGTACTGCTGAAACTTAAAGACATTTTATCATTTTATGATTCAAGGTTTTTTTTATTATTTTTTACACAATATATAAAGGGTGTTGCGTCAGTATAAATTACATAACAAAGTTCTGGAATGCAAGAGCAAGTTTATGTTTGTGCACTAAAATATCTGAAGTGATTGTAGTTCAACAATACAAAAAGACCGCAGACTCGATTACAATACATATTCTCAAACGTTATTCAATACACATTACGTCATTCAATAACGTACGAATTGAGATAATCCTCTTACCTTTTCAGTACACTTTATTGACACTGACTGCATATTTATAGCAATGAAATAATTATTTGATTGTTGGAAATAACTTACCCTTTGTCTTTGTCTTATTTCCATTGTTGTTTTTCCTTTCAATTTCTCTCGATCTCAACACCAAAAGAGCTTCTGATGAAGTATGCAGAGAAAACCTGGAAAAGGGAAAATTAATGTTAGTTGCTACAACCGCTTGTAAGAGTGTAGGGATGGTTACTCTGTGAAGTGAGCTGGAATTCTTAAAGAAAGGACAAAATTCGAAATTCTGTAGTTGCCCCTCTGTGGGTCAGACACTAATTTACATATAAACATGATTTCTTGCAGCATATTCAAAACAACTACACATCATTTATTAATTTCCAACGTACGAGCAATTCGTTCTGCAACCATATAGAGGTAACACAACAAACGAATAAAGTTATGTGGGAGTATTCATAGGATATAATTAACCCCCCTCCCCCCGAGGTAGTTACTTGCAAATTCCATTGGGTTGAAAATACATAATTTTACTTGCAGAGTATAATATTGTTCAATAACGGCGATAAGGTTCCTCTACACTAAGTTTCTGATGAATGTATTACGGGGGGGGGGGCAACTGTTCCCTCCCCGTGCGCACGCCTATGGTTCTCATTTCATAAAATTCGATAAACCGCACTTTTAAAAATTTTCAGGAGCTGCAAATGTTGATTACTTTCCAAAATATAAATAAGTAAGAAATTATGTTCTTTATATATCTATAGGTCATAATACCAAATTATATCCAAAAGTTTCGTCGAGCGCGCTACGAACAGGGGCACCGAGTTCGAATCCAGCCCTGGGTATGAGTGTTCTTTGTGAGTGTCCGTTCCTTCATCATCTCATCCCGCCTCGTCGCGATTAGCCATAAGTAACAGGAAAGCGACGTAAAATAACCTCATTCAACCAATCAAACGATACAAAAGTTCCAGAGCTCTCTTGAAAATTGTAGAGTTTGTACAGTTTCCGTGTTATTGATTATTTTATTACAAATTAATGCAAAATGTTTACTAGTGAGAATGGAAGGAGGTTCCGACTCGTTAAACCCTCCCCTTAAATATGGTCCGCAGTATTCAGACTTTACACTAGTTGAAATCCCACTGTTTTAAGCCTATTTTATGCTCCGATAGGCTAATCGGAATGCAATTGTTGTTAGAGTTGACGAGCTGTATCTTTGCGGGTGGCCTTGGCTACTCCGTGCAGAGTGTGAGAGAGAGACGTTTATGTAGTTGCCACCTATTCGCCCTTGGGTGGTCTACAGCAAGGACAGAACGCAAGAATAATGACGCGCAGCCGGTAGCTCCTCCCCCTTGCTACTGCGCAGCCAGGCTTGGGCAGGGTTCACCCGAAAAGATGCAGCTCGTCAACTCTATGTAAGATTATGCCTGGGTGGAACCAAGTCATGCGTCCAATTCAACTTCTGTATGCCACCAGCTACGTATCGCCTTTTCCACTGACAGACCAGACACGCTAGTTCCCTGTTGCAAGACGCTCGATGTTAGCTAATGCAATTTACGACGCACTTGCCAATTTCTGTAGCCGAGATGTAGCTGCAGTCTTAAATAGCATTATCGGATGCGGTTTCGAAAGCAGTTGATCCGAATGTAATGCTCTCTGGTATGTAGAACTTCGAGTTAGCAGTGCTTTCGCGGAATGAGATTTTCACTAACGCATAGCAAGGATACTGTAATCACAAGGGCAGTGGCAGATTGGTCACTTACTCCATAGATAGCACCAGGATCGTAAATCTAGAGGTGCATATCGAGTGCAGATCGTACTACAAGGGATTGGATGTATCATTAAATAAAAATACAACAAATTAACTCATTTATTTATTCTGTGCTTAGTAACTGGGTTATTACGATTTCTATTTGGAAATACAATTATACTCACATTTACGATATAATATTTTTTTCTCTGTGTTCATATAGAAGAGTTCTGCACTATACATGTTAAAAAGTATAGTCATGATTTAGACTTCAGTTCCATTCAGTCCACAAGTAAGATATCACGGGAGAAATATGTATTCAGTAAGTTTGACATTTTGCACATACCTATGCGTAATTTCATGGTCGTCCGACAGGTGGTGCCATTGTAGCAGTCTGTTAAAGTGGCGGAAGTGAGACACTCGTCCCAAACAGCACGCCGTCATTGAATTTTTAGTGACAGAAAACGAAAGCGTGGTACACATTAACTGTTCTGTCTGCGGAAGTGCTACACTCAATAGGTGTGTTTCACCTACGTCACAAACTGTTGCATTGTGGGATCGAGCAGCCATGATTGTGGCGGGTTCTTGTAAACATTCGGAATTCAAGCGGGCGGGAGGGAGATTTGAACCTTGTTTACGATGCAATATTAGGTTGTTTAGGTCTAACAGGCACTCACGTTTGTCCTAGAATTTTCCTAGAAAGAACAGAAGATGCAATTCACGTCACAGAATTTTCCGATTGTTGATTAAAAAAAGCCGTCATGGCGAGAATAAATCGTGCCAACATTAATGAACAAATCAAACAGTACAGAGCGGTGGGGCGAACATTTCTTTTCAGGTAAGTTCATATATCACATTTCCCTGTGACTTTTAGTACAAATGGATTGAACTGGTGTTTTTTATCATACTTGCAAGCAGCGTTTCCTTGTTATTGTTTTATTTCGTAGAAAGGTGTTGATAAGATAATGATAAAAATGATAACATTCGAAGTTAAATTCATCTTGATAATTGCACGCTTGTACTTGCTTGTTTATATTTCGTTCATTAACACAAACTGTTATTAATTGTTATCTTATTCATGAGAAGAGATGCCGGTAGTCGGTTTTGCTTACTGTCAGAAAAAAGCACTGCTTGGTTGAAACATGTTAATGATATATCAAAGTATCTCAAATTGATTGATTTATTTGGTTTATTTTACTTCGTTTTGCTGCTATATTTAGCTAGTCGTTAAGATCAGTCATGCCCAGGTCGAGATTCGAATCCGGGACCCCTAGCATCATAGTGCGTTGTCTAAACCACTCCGTCACTGAGGCCTGCATATCCCAAATTGTTAAAGCAAGGAGTGAAATTACTGTTTTTGAACAACTCAACATTTCAAATTACTGCGCTTGAACAAACGTTAAAAGGAAACATAGAAGGAAATGGCTGAGTCTTGGAATTTTCAGTTAATCTGTACTCAAGGACGTCGATGACCACTTTCTCCCACCCCGAGCGGGAAACATAGGTTACTTACTGGATGTAAATGCTTCGAGCAGAATCCGAACCACTAATAAATACGAAAACAAACTGATTCCATGTAGCTGGTTCAAGTAAATAAACACAGTTGAACTAGAGTTGGCCTTTTTTGCATTTTTATGCAATGTTGCCGACATTCTACACAGTACTAACAACAAACGTGCACTTGGCGCAGGTGTAACGAACGCTGCGTGGTGGGTATTTCCTTGCAGACGACAAACAGCTTTGCCGCAAAAATGGTGGCCGTGCGAATCCTGACGTCACATGAAACCCACCTATAGGCTGGATAGTTAAGGAACGAACTTTGATTTTGATTCGATTTTTGTTACTCAGCGTCGCTTTTCTGCCACCTTTGGCTAATCACGACGATGAGTGATAATGTGAAATTATTGAAGGGACATTCACAAAGGACACGCATGCACAGGTAGGGATTCAAACCCGGGGCTCCTAACGCCGTAGAACGCTGTGCTAGCCACTCCGTGACGGAGGTCGGCTTAAGGAACTATCTGAATCTCTAACTCTACAACACTATTGTACAAATCTTAGGCTACATAACATTTTTCAAGACGATCTGTACAATGGCATTGTAAAGCTGGAGCTTAGGTTACTTTCTTGAACTATTCAGCTAAACTAGTACACTAAGGTTCCGATAGTTACAATTTAAAGGTATCAGAGATACAGTTTCTTGGTTGAAAAACAGTTACAGTAACAGTTACTCATTTTAAAAGTAACTCAATTACAGTTAGGCTACTGATACTGCAAAAGTAACTGAAGTTAGTTTTACAGTTACTTACTGTTGTGAATTTTTTTGCAAACTAGTTACATACAGTTAATGATTATTAATTATAATAAAATAAATATATGAAGACTTAAGTTGTTTTATTTATGTTTCTAGTACATAATATTAAGTCTTCACATATTTATATTATTAGAACAAGTAACTGGTGAAACAAGGAGTCAGCTTGTTTGAATGGTCATTAATAATATTTGAATACATGCATACACACACACATATATATATATATATATATATATATATATATATATATTGCTACCTTCATTTGGTGCAAAGGTACATAAACCTTAATCTTAAAACTCAGCTAGCTTATCTACAGGGTAGGGTTCTTTGTAGACAACGAAACCAGACAGGATGCCTTCCAATGGAGACGTTTAAACGAATATATTCTGTAAACACAGGATACATGGAGTAAGAATTTTACATGATAAGCTACATTCTTCTATAATTTTCTCGTTTACTGGCAACTTTCATCTCAATATTCTTCCTTCGTAATGGGCAGATCTGGATCGGGACTTCCTTCTTAATGGACGGCCTGGATCTGGACTTCCTTCTCGATATGGAGGATCTGGACTTCCCTCTTAATGGACGTTCTGGATCGGGACTTCCTTCTTGGTGGACGGTCTGGATCGTAACTTCCTTCTCAATATGGACGGTCTGGATCTGGACTTCCTTCTCAATATGGAGGATCTGGACTTCCCTCTGGATTTCAATTTATTTCGGTTTTGACTATTTAACGAATTCCTTTATCCTTTTCCAACTTTTTCCTCTAAGCTTTGGGAATAATACTAATATCCTCCCTTGGGGCTTCGATCGGAACGCGCCACCACTAACTAGGTGCAACAGAGTGTATACTTGGTGCAGCCGATTGACATGCGCATCCAAGTAGGTGCTACAGTTAAACTGCGCAACCAAAAAGTGCTGTGGGGCGTCGATCAGAACGCGCTCGCCACTGATGTAAACAAAATTTCCCCTATAGGAATGGTAAATCAATCATACAGATGCAATATCTGTTCAAAGACACAAACTTGTATCAGTGCTTTGACTTCCTTAATTTTCATATTAACTTACATGTGATCATTGATTTGATTTATAAGATATATATATTAATTTACTTCTTTCATATTTATTTTTTGTCTTCTTATAATATATTCTATTGTTTTTCATATTTCCAATTTGCTTTGTTCTTATTTATAAAATTATTCACATATATTATGCCAATTCTTAACCTTGCACGCCTGGTGCTGCCATCTCTATTCGTCTTTGGCAAACTATTCACATTACTTGGTCCTATTGGGTACGTAACAATATGTGTGTGTGTGTGTGTGTGTGTGTGTGTGTGTGTGTGTGATGGTGTGTGTGTGTGTGTTAAATATGCAACAGTCTTCGTGCTGTTACGTACCCAATAGGACCAAGTAATGTAAATAGTTTCCCAAGAAGGAATAGAGATGGCAGCACCAGGCGTGCAAGGTTAAGAATTAGCATATAATGTGGATAACTTTATAAATAAGAACAAAGGAAATTAGAAAGATGAAAAACAATAGAGTATATTATAAGAAGACAAAGGATAAATATAAAAGAAATAAATTAATGTATATACTTGATAAATCAAACTAGTGATCATATGTAAATTGATCAGAAAACTAAAGAAGTCAAAGCACTGCTACAAATCTGCGTGTTAGAACAGATCTTGTAATTTTTTTTACCACAACAGCACTTTTGGCACCAAGTACATCCTAGGTTGGACATATTTAGTGTTGGCGCGTTCCAATCGCAGCCATAGGGGAGGAAATTAGTTCAGTTCCTAAAGCCTAAGGGAAAAAGCTGTAAGAAGGATGAAGTAATCCCCAAATCGTAGAGAAAGCTAAAATAGAAGGAAATTAAGAAGAAAGTCAATATCCAAACCATCTACGAAGAAGGAAGTCCAGATCCAGATCGGCCATTAAAAAGGAAGTCCAGGCCCAGACTGTACATTGAGAAGGAAGTCCATATAGAATAATATTCAAATCGAGAAAAGAAACGATGAAAACATATTGAGATGAAAATTGACTGTATATGAAAAATACAGAAGAATGTAGCTTATCACGTAAATATTCTGATTCCATGTATCCTGTGTTCGAATAATATATACGTTTAAACGTCTCCATTGGAAGGCATCCTGTCTAGTTTCGTTGTCTACAAAGACCCTACCCTGTAGATATTCTAGCTGAGGTTTAAAATTAAGATTTATTTACCTTTGCACAAATGGAGGTAGCAGTGCGCAATTACAAATGACGAAATACAGTAACGTGTGGATGCTCTAAATTTGGCATGGAACAAAGTATCTTTGCCTTCCACGATTCCACGAAAATCCTTTCATCTTAGCATCCTGAGAAGACGCATAGTTGGAACCAAAGTTACCACATTTAGCACTTACCCCACTTTACAAAGTTTCAAGTTAACAATTTGAGTGTCGTCATGTAACTGCTGTTAACATTACTTCTATTGCAAAATTCCAGTTCCATTTTTGTGAGTATATAAAGCCCAGGTATTATTGGAAAGATATTAAAGCCGTCCATACATGATTCAATTATCATTGAAACAGAGAATTCATGACCAAACAAAATCGACAATTTCAAGACGTTGAAAAACGTCCTTGCTGGAATTTTTGGAATTCTGAAATTGCACTCGTACACGTGTAAAGAAACATTTGAAAACGATTTCATTTTTTACCGCAAGAAAAATAAATTAACAAATTAGCCCTAAGAAAGATATAAACAAGATGTTTATGAGAAACTTGAAACGTATGTGATGAATTTTCTCTTTATTATAAATTAAACACAAACACCAAATGAGAAACAGTGATCATAGTTAATTTTGCAAATATTTTCATAGCTACACAGGCATGTTTCTCATTTCCTTAATCTGAAATGCAGACGTCATATGACACCTGCCTAGTCTGGTAGCAAATGCCTGTGGACATCAACGACCTTCATTTAAAATTTTCGCAAAAATTGGGATCAATTCATGTTAATAAATGATGTGTAGATCGTTTCACAGACTACAGCCCGTTACAATCCTGCGCTGAGCTTAGTGCAGTAAATTGTCCACAGATGGCAGATGCGCTTAGAGAAAATATATTTATGACATCCTTTCCCCAGTTCCACTAAGGAACCTGCCATTATATAAGTATAAATAAGTCAATTTATAATGAAGATTGATATGAAATTATTCATTGTATATGCAGTGACAAACATCTGTAAAATTTGTTCTTAATAGTAGTATTACGGATTCCTGTAATAAATAAGAAGTATTTCAAAAATTGCAAAGAGGAAGTTTTATACAGTTTTATTGTACAGTGGAATACATAAGTATTGCTCGGACATTTGTCCATGTCCATTTTTATTAACCTTTCTCATGCATCCTAATTGTTTTTAAGGAATTGATTTTTACGAATGTTTGTGTTTGGCGTTTTGTCTCAATTCTTGTAACCTCATTGGGTTAAACAGAGGAAACAAACATGGTAAAAAATGTGTTTGGTAATACTTATGTACCCTACTGTCCACCTACAAATTTGCATTCCTTTGTGTCATGAAGAAGTGGTAATTTTCTAATTATGTTACAATGTTTGATTGATTGAAATACAATTTTGGGGTGCGTCACCACTTCGGTTATTTGCACATTTACAAACCCTAGAGTGCTGCAGAACCAGAGATATATAATGCGCTCTTATTGGCTGTGCGCTCCGGAAGTGTTTATGTCCCGTGTCCGTCGTTCCTTGTTTGTTTACAGCATAAGTATGGCAAAATCAGAATCGTGGTAATCAAATTGTCGAAATTATGTTGTAATGATGCGATCTTTACTTAATCCTTATTAATTAATTTAATTAGACCGGCCAGATATAAGTTTCATGAGTTTTGGTTGTTAGTGGCATCTTTATTAATATGTATGCAACTTTTGGATGTCGTGGTTTGTATTTAGGGTAGGGGTGCACTGCCCAAAGATGGGTTTGGGGGGATTGAATGTCGGTGTTGATGACCCAGCATCGCAAGGTTAATTGGAATCTACTAGAAAGAAATTAAGCGGTGGTGAGTAGAACCCGGATCTGTATGTAATTACGTGTTCTATTCCATTCTAGATACATACCTTGAACAGAAAAATGTCAACGAATTATATAACTGATATGATTTTGCGTAAGTCTTATGTTACATATTTTTACATATTTGCAAATTTGTTAATTTACTTTACATGATACAATATATGCAAGGATATTACATATTTGGGGTGGTGCATTTCCACTTTGGTTTTCTCCAGTTCTTTACTACCTACATTTGAACATTTTGATATTCTCAAAATTTCTCCCATCACTACACTGAATACAAGTCTGAAACCACTATTAACCTTTTTACTGCAATACAAGGGAATTAGAGTGATTCAGAAAGAGCATTTCGCTCGAGCGCCAAATAGTTCGCTGATACGGCGCTAGATAGCGTACGGAATCGAGAGCTTCTTCGCTCGACCGAATAACGCTCGTACAGGAACATAATCTCCATGTTAAAATGTAGTTTAGACCATCTTACCAATACAGTGATATAGGAAAATGAAATAGATGATTGTGGGCTAAAACTGCCAGGACGGATATTTTACATGCATGTGTCTACGGTTATTGTCACATTAGAATAACATTCCATTGTAAACGCTCGAGAGACGAACAAAGTACGAGCAAGCAAAGGTGATTCCATGCAGAACTCTGAGAATATAGCAATCACAGAAATCAGGTAAAATCATTTCATGGAACTTTTCGATTAGCTTTTGCGATTACAATGTATAATACATACAGCACGAAAGTCACGTCGAGTTACACCATTTATGGCGAGTGTACGGTGTTTACAATTGGAACAACTAAAATATTTTTCCATACCTGTACAGTAAACGCTATACATCATGTATTTAAGCAGCGCCATTGATTTGTACCTAAAACCATTTAGCACGAAACCTTATTCCTCTCGATTGAATAGTTATCGTCTTTTAAAAATGTGAAGTGATACATTGTTGACATCTGACGCGGCAGCCATTACATTTGCACCCGTGACATGAGGTCGCTTCTGATTGGTTATGCTACGAAAAATGCTACGGACATAGGACGGAACATATCAATGAGAAATTCCGTGAAATATGCCATGACATCTGTAATGCCATAAGGTTTTTCACTTTACGCGGTAGCCTGGCGTAGATGTTAAGAAAAATGCTACGCAAAATGCTTTCGTCTAGAGCGAGCCTAACTATGATTGGCAAATACCAACACGATCCAGAAATCATAGTTTTCCCATCCCCACAATCTTCTGGGCATGCTAACTCGTTGACTCATGCCAAGCTCCGAGATAACAAGGTTTTTCGGAGGAAAACCTTCTTCGTTTCCTCTAAACAAGAGCATTCGTCTTCGACATGTCATCTTTGTGTGCGTTTTTCCTGTTTGTTTTTTTCTGTTCCAACCTTCAAGATCATGACGTAACCTTCAGGAGTAAACAATCCCCCATCAGAAGATCCCGGCTGGAGATTGCCAACAAGTTCCAAAACGTGGACTAATTCTACGTTTCATCTTCTGCGTTAATTACCCTCTGACATCTAATCTAACTCTTACGTAAGTGGAGACATCTGCCGGAGAAACCTGCAAGTTGTCTTTTTGCATTCTTCTCCGGGGAATCGTTTCGCGAGTGATTTTTGACGCTGTTCTTTTACGTAATGGGTTGCTCCACTCAATTGCGAAACTCATCGACTTGATGTCAATGATTTTTTATTCTTTTCTTCAACCTCTGTTTCGTCATGGCCGTATAAAGAAGTGACCACATTAATTCGATGTTAATATTCAGACATCTCCCACCTGCACTCAGTGATGGGCCGTAGACTATAAGTTTACGTCTACATGCGTTGTCTACACGTAATCTACGCGTACATTACATTGGATTGTAGTTTACATAGACTATGTAGACAATCTAAAGTACATAAAAATTAATTTTCAAGGGTTTCATGAAAGGAAAGTGACATTTTCAACTATATTGATTCGTAACGAAATGAAAAGAATCCTACTTACAACAAAATTTCTCTTCTCCTATGGAAGAAGATAAATAGTATGCAAAAAAGACAACAGATGGCAGTCGTGAGGCACGAGTGGTCTTTTTCACAAAAAAACACTAGAATATTTCTATTAGGTTTCTTCCTAGGTGAGAAATTGTTCGAATTTGGAAGAAAGAGTATGAAAAGTTCCCTTCACACATCAGCAACTGATACGCAGTATAATTGTCTTTTAATTCCACGGCGCCCTTTGTTAAGTTATCACCTTTCGCAATGTTGTTTACATAGATTAC
This sequence comes from Lepisma saccharinum, assembly GCF_977018435.1. Taxonomy (NCBI): domain Eukaryota; kingdom Metazoa; phylum Arthropoda; class Insecta; order Zygentoma; family Lepismatidae; genus Lepisma; species Lepisma saccharinum. The sequence continues at coordinate 36,167,471 of NC_139235.1, read as the reverse complement.
GTAATCTACGTGTATAAAATAGTCTACGTGTAGAATGTAGACTATCGTTGTTTACGCGTAGACGCACATCACACTTGAGTGAGCAGGAATTTCGTAAGGGCCACGACGGCGCCAGAGAGGGGGTTGCGAGGCTCAGACCCAATTCTCATCTCAATAGTAATAATAATAACAAAAGTAAATATTTGTGAAAGTAAGTTTATTATACTGTAGTCTACTTATTGTAACAATGTGATTTCCTATATTAATTTTCGATAGCGATAAACATGTACAATAAAAATAAAAACCAGTGACGCAACAGCCCTTTGAGGGGCCGGCCCTACCTACTCATTCACTCCCCCTTGGTGGGAGAACATCCAACAAGTTACGGGGTGACGTGAGGTCAGCACGACGAACCCCCAGGAGACTCGAACCTGCGCGCGTCCCGTAGCAGGAACCCAAAGCATGGCGGGACAAAAAGTATAATATAATTAATTGTGTAATAAGGTTATCGTTTTTACTATCATTCAGAAATTGTAGTAAACAGGTCGGTGGCTGAGCACGTTAAGTGGGCGTTTTCGATCTTCCAACCAAAGTTCTCGATCTCGGATTCGAATTCCGGCCTGGGCACGAGTGTTCTTTGTGAATGCCCCTTCATTAATTTCATCATATCATCAATCATTGTTCTAGTCGCGATTAGTCAAAAGAGGTTGAAATGCGACGCAAGATAAACAAAATCAATAAACCTTCATTGCGATGGGTAAAAGGTGCATTTCTGTGTGTTAATTGCCTGGAATCTGAAAAACCCAAGGCAGACTTGGGCAACTCGCTTCCACTTGTGGCGCCCAGTAGGAGCTCCGTGCGGTGCGACCCCTCCACCTTCACGCTTCTCCTCAAGGTCCGTTAGTAGCAGAGTAGAAGTGGGGCAGCAGCTTGCGTTGAAAAAAAATACTGCGGGAGAAGGCGCTCTTCTTTTCACGGACCACCCCCTGTTTCCTCTGTCATGATGACAATGCCACAACACCTTCTGCTTCGCTCGCTCCTTCCTTTCCGCTCCTCTTACAACGAAACAGTAGCGCTTCTCTCTCTGCACTCCACATGTGCACACGAGAGCGCTCAAATACGACGGGTTGACCTAAGAGTTTGGCTCTTTTAGTATTTTTAAGCCCACTTTTATACACAAATAAGATAATTGGGACTGTACCAAAGTGTTAAAGTGCTATCCGAACCATTATGTATGCTCCCACCGTGTATCGAACCCGGGATCGCTTTATAACAGAGTTCTACTGGATCGGGTCAAGGGGTCCCGGGTTCGATACCCGGTGGAGGCCCATAGTAGTTCGGATCCCACTTTAAGCTGTAGGTCCAGTCCCGATTAGCCTTACAGTGCATAAAGTGGACTTAAAACACGAACTCAACTCTTGACTGGATCGGGTATACAAGTGAGCATAATAATTTTATTATCAATTTGGTTAAAGTCTACACACCGCCTGAAAAGTTCTTGGATAAGCCCCTGTTCATGTTGACGTACACCGTGTGGATGCGAGTCAGTGTAGAAGCGGCTGATTGGTTGTTCTTTCCAGTTGCAAAATTAAATTGCACTGCTCGTTCACTAACAGTTATTGACTAACCTGTGTACATTTTCTTTGGTCGGTGACTGTGCTGATTGCGCAAAATTGCGGTCTACGATAGTTCAACGGCATCGGCTAGACACCTCTCTTCCTTTTCGTTGAAAGCCTTTGTGGAAAACGGAACATAACTAATAATGGCGTACATAGTGTCCTTATTGTGGGAGGAAACCAAGCGAACAGCTGCCTCTGACTTCATTTCCTGTTGGTTTTCTCAGAACGGATGTGACAAGCTACAAGCTGATGTGCTTATATCTAACAGCTTATGCCGTCGGAGTCGTATCGCTACACACAAATAATGCGCAGAACCCTTCTGTTTCCAACAGTGACAATCACTCCATATACCCAGGGTAGCGTGCATACCCCTTGTCAAGAGGAATGTGGTGCGGGGCACATTCAGCTGCTGAGACCCGCTTTAGACGGATGCATTTCCTTTAACATATTTGCTAGCATAAATGCTTCCAAAAATGTGATGGCAGACAGTACTTTACACGAAATGATTTCATGTAACATCCCGGTTAACTTTTTCGACTGCGATGTATGATATATACAGCACGAAAGGCACGTCGAGTTACACCATCTATGGTTAGAGGACGGCGTTTACAATTGAAACTACTAAAATATTCTTCGATACATGTATTGTATACGCTATAATGCATGTATTTAAGCAGTGCCATTGATTTGTACCCAACATCTCTTTATAGGAAACCTTATTCCTCTCGATTAAATACTTATCGGCTTTTAAAAATGTGAAGTGATACATTGTGTACATCTCACTCGGCCGCCATTACAGCTGCACACGTGACCTAGAGCTCGCGTCTGATTGGTTATGCTACGAAAAATGCTACGGAAATAGGACCGATCCTATTCTTGATAAATGCGATGAAATATGCCCTGACATGAAATGCCATAAGATTTTCCACTTTATGTAGCATTTTGGTCATGTTCTAAATGTTAAGAAAAATGTTAAGGAAAATGCTTTCGTCTAAGGCGGGCCAACAGCCACCAAAACTAATTGCTAAGGGCCGTAATCCTGGCACTCCTAACCTAACAACTCCTAACCTACAATTCCATATAGTGCTAACAACACTGTGATTAGGTTAGAAGGGCCAGGTTTAGAGTTCTTAGCAATTAGTTTTAGCGACTGTTAGCTGCTGGATAAGCCCCGCACCAGACCCTGTCAAAGAAGACATTGGGTGGTCAGTTGGTAATTGGTACTCAACGGTTTGGCCAACACAGTGAGTGTGAAAGGGTATATGTTGTGTCATGAGACATGTAAAATTAGCAAATCTTTCATATTGCAATTAATGAACTGAAAATGAATGATACAAGTGGAAATTCTCATCATTCAAGATCCTTGGGCAAGAATTCTTCAGGGAAATAGTGCTAGTTAAATACATCGACAAGTCAGTGCTCTGCATAGAGAATTTCGTTCAGATGGACGCTAGGGTGTATAACATTTCTCTACAACAAAATTAAAATGTCTACTTTTGTTATGTGAAATGTTTTGGTAGTCCTGCAGGGTATTCGCTGAGGCCAGTGGTTCTCAAACTGTGGTACGTGTACCCCCAGGGGGTACATGAAAGACTTGAAAGGGGTACGCGATCACCTGTTCTGTTACCATCCTTCGAAGGGTTTCGCCATAAACAAAACGAGAAAACAGGAAGTGTAATTATAGGTATCTGTAGAGCCATCTGGTGAGAGTTTCTTAAAGCAACTTTTAGTGAGATAAATGTAATTACTAGAGCCTCTGTTTTCATGTAATTACATACTTTTTCCTTTGTAAGATTATGTAGTCAAGCAAAACTAATAAATGCTGGTGAATTTGAATGATAGGAAGAATATACATGAATTTCATGCTACATATTAAGCATATTTTGCTTTAAGAGTACATATTTTTACATGAAATGCGGTATTTGCGCCATTTCTCTAATTGTCATTGAGTAATGCAGATATATTTTTGAGACTAGATTCAAAATGTAATTTCTGCAGTATTTTCGCCATTTCTCTAATTGTCATTGAGCAAAGCAGATATATTTTTGTGACAAGATTCAAAATATAATTTCTGCGGTATTTGCGCCATTTCTCTAATTATCATTGAGTAATGCAGATATATTTTTGAGACAAGATTCAAAATATAATTTCTGCGGTATTTGCGCCATTTCTCTAATTATCATTGAGTAATGCAGATATATTTTTGAGACAAGATTCAAAATATAATTTCTGCGGTATTTGCGCCATTTCTCTAATTGTCATTGAGTAATGCAGATATACTAAGATTCAAAATATAATTTCTGCGGTATTTGCGCCATTTCTGTAATTGTCATTGAGTAATGCAGATATATTTTTGAGACTAAGATTCAAAATATAATTTCTGCTGTATTTGCGCCATTTCTCTAATTGTCATTGAGTAATGCAGATATATTTTTGAGACTAAGATTCAAAATATAATTTCTGCTGTATTTGCGCCATTTCTCTAATTGTCATTGAGCAAAGCAGATATATTTTTGTGACAAGATTCAAAACATAATTTCTCTAAAAATTCGGCAATATTTATCTGATTGTGGCAGGCCTATCACCTTATCACCACTTAATCTTCTTTAAATCCATGGAAATCACATCACAAAAATCTGTGTATACTTTGATTTTCAGTTCTGCCATGTTTCCAAACAACCCTTCCTGATTCTGGGAACATTGTTCCAGGTATTGACTGGTGACCTTGATAGAATTTACGAGTAATTCACTCGACCTAAAGAATAGCTCAAAAAGTAAGTTATGCTCGAAGGTAACGAAAAATATTGTTACATATTTTAATATATACCGCGTGTCCCAAAAGTCGCTTGATCGAGAAATAAATATTCGTATTTTTTGTAATACACCTAATCTTGTTTAAAAAATGTCATATTTGTTATGTTGGTAACACTACTTATATTGTTTTCTTTTTTTCCAGGTGACTGAGTACTACATTGTTGGGTAATTATGTATTGTTGACCAGTGTTGATCTGTCAATTAACCATGAACCGTAAACTAACAACTGAAGAACGCGTTTTTCTCTTACAATGTTGGTGGAAGACCAACAAAAATAGTTTGGAAGTCGTGCAGCAATTTCAGGAAAAATTTCCTCAAACTCCAGCACCATCCAGACAAGGAATCTACAACCTGAATAAACGATTTGAGACTACTGGAAGCGTACATCATTCGCCAAGGAGTGGGAGACCAAAAACTGCTGCAAGTGTAGATAATGTAACAACCATTGCCGAATCAGTTATTCAGAGCCCAAAGAAATCTATTCGTAAAAGATCTGCTGAGTTTGATATTGCTCGCAGTAGTGTATATCGTATTGGCAGCAACTTTGACGAGTGGATCGGAAGACGTAGTACAACTGATTGGCAGTGATGTGCCGTACACTATAAGTTTTCGTCTACATGCGTTGTCTACACGTAATCTACGCGTAGATTACATTGGGTTGTAGTTTACGTAGACTACGTAGACAATCTAAAGTGCATTACAATTAATTTTCAAGGCTTTCATGAAAGGAAGGTGGCATTTTCAACTATATTGGTTCCTTACAATCTGAAAATAATCCAATATGGAACAAAATTTCTCTCCTCTTCTATCGTCAACTATGGAAGAAGATAAATAGTATGCAAAGAAAACAACAGATGGCAGTCGTGAGGCAATATTAGTCTTCTTTCTATAAAACGCTACAATATTTCCTGTTAGGTTTCTTTCCTAGGCGAAAAATTGTTCGAATTTGGAAGGGAGCGTACGAAAAGTTCTTCTCACACATCAGCAATTAATACGCAGTATAATTTTGTTTTATTTTTACGGCACCCTTTGCTAAGTTATCACCTTTCGCCACGTTGTTTACATAGATTACGTCATCTACGTGTATAAAATAGTCTACGTCTAGAATGTAGACTATCGTTGTTTACGTGTAAACGCACATCAGTGCTGATTGGTCACCAAGATCATGTGATCTTACACCGTTAGTCTTTTCAGTTTGGGGAATTTTGAAAAATATTGTTTTCTCTTATAAGCCTAGAGATTTGCAACAGTTGGGAGAAATAATCGAAGATGAATTTGAAGCGTTAAACGCAAACAAAGATTTGTGTTAAAAGTTTGGTTACAAGGGTAAAAAACGCTGTGAAAAATGAAGTACATGGGCAGCATTTTGAGCAACTCTTGTAAGTTTTTTAAAACAATGTGTAGTAAATTCTACTATGTATGAAATTACAAAAAAATATTGTTGATTTAATAACACAAGTATTATTTTCAAATACAAATATTTATTTATCGGTCAAGCGACTTTTGGGACAGCCGGTATTTTCATATTTCAGTGAATTTTTCTTCATATTCATGTCCACATTTCTCACATTTTGGTTACATAAAAATCCGGGCCTTAGTAATGTATTATAGTGCAAAACATGGCCCATGATAGCAAACGAAGAAATAACCTCACAATGATTTTAAAATGTACATGAGCCAATAAAGGTAAACAATGATTGGAGAAAATGGAGGAATGAATTTGTAAACGAAATTCAAGAAATTCAAAATTAGTATAGATTTGTGTACCAGAACGAGATTAGATGTTGGTGCCCTCTGCACCGAATTTGTCCCCCCATCACCTATTCTCATGTTTATGAGTAATGTTATTCTCCTACAGTTAGTTTCATCTTCTTGAATAAGGCATAAATTTCAAGAAAATGTATTTGTGGCGGAGTGGTTACCACAGCTCACTACGATGTCAGGGGTCCCGGGTTCGAATCCCGACCTGGGCGTGGGTGTTCTTTGTGGGTTTCCCTTCATCATATCATCATTCATCTTCGTCTTGGCGATTAGCCAAAAGTGTATGTCCCGTGTAGGTTCCTTTACAATCTTGCATTTCTCAAAGGGGCTTCTTAAACTTACAGGTAGACAAGGAGATTCTTCCTCTTAATATACTGTGAAGGGTGCGAAATGATCATACGTGCCTAAGAATCTAAAAAAAAATTAACCCATTCGTGCATTCATTAATTGAGCTGAATAAGGTTAAAGGTTATTTGAAAACAAACTCTGGAAACTCACTGCAATTCTAAGTTATTCATTCTTGATTATCTTGCTTCTGATCAGTAATTCATTGTGCCTGTTACGAAAACGTTAGAAGTTTTGTTGTTTCGCGAATTTCTGAAGTGTGTTCTACAGAGCATTCCCGGACATTCGCTACGAGACTCGGCGGCAAGCGGCCCGGCATCAGCGCTTGTCTTTCCCGGTGAACGGGAACCGCGACAGTCGCACGCTACAGTCTGGGTTTTTTTTCGCTCTCCCTGCCTTCGCTCTCTTTCCCTTTCTGTTGACGTTGCAGACTGACGCCAGTATAATCTTCCCTCGGAAGTTGTGTTGTTTCGTGTCCGTGTGTTGAAGATTGTGGCTTAATATGGCACCACAAAAGTTTACATTACAACAAGTGATTTATCTTGTCGAGTCTTACTTCGGAAAGAGGAATTGTGGAGAAGTGCGACGACGTTTTGCAACGAAATTTCCTGGTGTTCCCGTTCCACATAGGACCACTATATTAAACCTCGTAAAAAAGTTTAGAGTAACAGGGTCAGTTCTGAATGAAAGTGGAATGAATGAAGGGGAAATCTAAAAAATAAAGTATACGAAGACAATCCGCACACCATCCGTGAGTTAAAAGAGAGTATTGTACAAGAAATCGGGAGAATTATAGTAGACGAACTTGCACGTGTAAATGCCAATTTCCTTCGGAGATGCCAGGAATGTGTTGCAGCAGAGGGACATCATTTTCAATACCTTCTGTAGTCAAGGTTAGTACACAATATGAAAACTGTAATTTTAATAGCCGACTCTAGCGACTGTCGCGGACCCGTTCACCGGGAAAGACAAGCCCTGATGCCGGGCCGCTTGCCGCCGAGTCTCGTAGCGAATGTCAGGGAATGTAGTTCTTAGGTGCTGCATAAATGAACGAAGAAATTAAATGACAAACTGTTACACTTTTTCCTCTCTTTATTGACGTTTCAAGTGTCTTCCCTGTTTCACTCTATCTTCCTTTCTAGCATTTTCCCGTTTTGTCCATTTCTAAAATTTCCATTTAATTGTTTTCATCCATATTCTCTTCTATTCTTCTTCTAGAGTTCTCTTTTCTTTTATCATTTGCTTGATTTTCTTTTTATGACTTAAAATTTGCCATTTCATATTTTCCTGTTTCTGTTTCTATAGCTTCCATTTCATTGTTTTCCCTTACACTCTCTTGTTTTGCACAGTTCTATTTTTACCGTTTGATTTTCTTGTTATAACTTATATTTTTTTTCTTCGTCTCTTCTTCTTTAGTGATCATTCACATTTGTTATGAGTATCTTGTTGCGTTTGTTACACAACTACGATCCAAGTTATTTTCGCTTTCATGGATTTCTTCCTCGTTCTCATATCTTGACCCTTTTCTTGCTGTTGTTTATTTAATATTGCTGTCTTTGTTTCAAGAGTACACCATATCTCTTTAATTATTTCTATTCTTCTTAATAGTGAATTATTTATATTACTTTCTTCATTTCCCTCTTTTGCTTGTTTTTACGTTTCTCTTTCCTTTGAGCATTTCCTTTCAACACTTCTTGTGTACAAATTTTTCTTTCCAGATGTCAATTATCTTCCCAGTTTACTATATTTTCTAATCTAGTTCGTCTTTATATCTGTTTTAGTAGTAATATTCTTGGTGTAGTTTCTCCAGATGCATCTATTCAGTAACGTATCTCTCTTCTTTTTAACTCCCTTTTTCTAAATTTTCTGCCTTATAAGTGAGTCGTTTATTCCTTGTTTTGTTATTTCTTCTTTTTCCTACTACTTCATTTCTCTGGTCTTGATTACTGCCCCCACCCCCTTTTAATATTTTAATCTTCGTGAAAGAGGTTATTTAGGTATTTTCTTTCCTTTTTAAATATTTATCTTCTCGAATGAATCTACTCTGCAAGTTTTCTCCTTGTATAATTTTTTACTTCTATTTGTTCCTTTTTTCAAACATGATCTGCAACCACTGTGCTGATTTCCTACATTGGTTATTGAGCCGAATGGAGAAGCCTTCGTGACTAAAGCTCCGCCTCTCAAAATAAGCCATTAATAAATACATAAAATTGCCGTCCCCTGGGGGAAACCATTAGGTCAACTTACAAATTACTTCCAAGTCAAAAAAAGAAAAAACTTCTCGCCCGCCAAGAAATCCATATCTTGAACGTCGCTCGAGTTAAACTTTCTCAACTTCCATTTGTCCTCATAAATCTAACTTCCATTTCAAATAGCTCCCGCTCAGCTTTTTCCACGTGCTTCGAATTGGGCATTCTTCTTCTCAAAGTGGGAAAAGGTATTTTTCCGCCTCTTAAAAAGAGAAAGATAAATGGTACGTTAAAATTGATATAGACTTCATATTCAGTCCAGGATTTGAGTAAATTATCCATGAATATAGTATAGAAACCAGGGGCGTACTTAGAGGCAGCAGAGGGGGTGTTCTTACAAGAACTGGTAACATCGGAGGAAGATAAGGACTTTCTTTGAGTTCGTCCGGAGCTGTAGGACACCTGTCTTCAGTGACGCCAACTTATGTTGCCCGTGGGTACTCGAGCCCACCCAACAATTCAGCAATAGAAATCAAATCCCTGCATGGCTGGACCTTTGTACGTCGCCAAGGCAGATATTTTCAAATATTCCTCTCCATTCGAAAAACCTCTGTGATATTCCAAAAACTGAAGAATTACACCAGCTTAGTACTTCTAGTGCATTCACATGAATTTTCGTGTAGTTTGCTTTCGTTGTTATCTGGATATGCTCAATAGTTTCCGTGGTTATGTAAAACTATTGAACTATTGATAATATTCAGACCATAGTGACAGCAAACCCCATTAAGATTCACGTGAATGTTCATTATCATGAGCAAAACGTGGACTTGAATTAAACTTTCTTTTCATATAGAGCCTAGAGCTTGCATTTTATAATCAAGTTTAACAGGCTTTAACGGAACAGAATCTAAAATTTAAATCTTGATCCGAACCACTCTGCAATATGCTACAAAAGAGGATCGAACCCAGACTCATGCAGATAATGTTTTTTCTTTCTTTGTTTATTACATTTACTTCTCATATCTGATCATTCAGTTTACCGTTACTATGGGAGGAATTATAATGACAATAACATACAATAATAACCACTTATTTCCACCCTTGGTCCAATTTTTGCCAAAAAAACGCTAACCTCTACAACATAGTTAGTTCCCTTTCCTGTCAGTGTAAGTGTAAAAAAAAATAATGAAAATATGCATTTACATGCCCTATTTATTATATTATTACATAAGATTATGTAACTCAATCTCCAGTTCAGCTTATCTAATGTTTGTCAATAGATGACGCTACTGTGTCTTCATAACGAATTACATACCAGTACATCCCCAAACGTGTAAATGCAAAGAATAAATAATAATTTTAGATCGTTGTCTTTATTCCCTGAAAAACACAAGGAGCTTTACACCACATTTTGATCAATTTTTAACAACACTGGTGTAAAAAATTGTGTTTATTACAACCATTTAGTAGTGTTATTTTTACATCACTGAGTTTGAACGAATAAAATGTGAATTCGACGTCTCGTGTGATTAGGCTTCTGAACATGATCCATGTCGAAGTCACAAGTAAGCTTCGACTAAAAGTATAATTTAAAGTGATCCAGTAGCAGATCAGTTCTGGGTTCGATACCGGTGGAGACATACTGCACAGTGGTTCAGAACACACTTTAAACTGTAGGTCCAGTACCGATTAGCTATCTGTGCATAAAGTGGACTCAAAACAACAGTAACAACTCTCATATCCCCAACAACAAAGCGATTCCACTTAGACATTCAAAGTACCATATACAAATCTGTGCAATGGTGGTAAACTTTCGTGATAAGTATATATTGATCATATTACTAGATCTTGTCCAAATTCACGCTCATTAAGTGTTTTCCATAACCATATATTACAAAATGTATAATACTTTCACTCGTATTTATAATTATTTATACAATTAGATATATCATTTATCTCACTCCCATTTAACAAGTTATTTTAACTCTCGAGACGCAATGTACCGGTATTACGGACAAATGGGTAATTGACTAATACTGTAAATAGCGTGGTGCTATGTAGAAATAGCAAAAAAGCACGAGATTAGAAAACCACAAATAAAAATAATGCAACAATTTAGTACCCTGACAAAATAGAGAGGTCGCAACGCTTCATGTAGTTTATTGTTGTTACATATAGATACTTAAAATCTATATATTTCCCGTGGTACTTCAGATTTTGTTAGTGGAAATCACAGTTGAAAGAAATGTATACAATACTTTGATGTAAGACAGCATAGTAGATACCAAATTATAGAAATTTGTTAACGCCTACGCAGTAATAGTTTACTAAAGTCATTAATTAGTAAATAGGGGTTCATTTTATGGCAATATTGGGGTATCTCCTCTGGTAAGCCATGTTTTGTGGCACATACCATAATTTGTAGTCTAGAGCACTGGCGTATGAAGAGAGGGGGATAATGGAGCTGCAGCCCCTCACGAAATTTTGCTTTCATTTGAAAATTTTGATTTTCTCAAAATTTCGGGAGGGGCTGAAGCTCCATCATCCCCTCTGCGCCAGTGCTCTAGACTAAGGATTATGGTCTGTGCCACAAAACATGGCTTTCAAGAAGAGATACCCAGTATTGCCAGTCTGAGGCACTTTTTTCTGAAGACAATGGCAGTGGTACTCTCGATACAGTGCGTAATGCGATTGATGAGTGACCACAGAGAACTAGGGCATATGTGCGGGAAAAAGGTTGTCATTTTCAACATAGTGTCTTGTATGCTCAATATATCCGTGTAACATATATTCGTGGTATATTACAATTTCCTTAAGCATCTTATGTGATTTCATTGTAAAACTTAGGACAGTATTTATGGTAAGTCACTATAAAATATAAACCTATACGTGGCTGAGCCTATACGAGCTGTATCGATTTTATTTTATTTACAGATACCGGCCTATATTTTCCCGCCGTTTGTACTCCTGGAACTTCTGCACATTTTGAAGTTTCCATTGATTCTGTACCAAGAGTATGTGAAAGAAACTGTTTTCTGTAATTATATAACACACATTGTTTATATTCTGATTTAATATTTTAAAGGAATATTTTTAACAAACTTTTAATTGTTATAATTTTCAAGCATTGGTATCGGTATCGGCTGTAATCGGTAAGAGTATGGGTATGGGTATCTGTTCAGCCATAGTTACAAATAAGGTAACGGTTCTACATTTCGGTTAATTTTTTTGGGCCACCCTGTATCATTGCCATGATATGCTAACCGAACATAGTATTATAATGTACAATCACCGGCAATAAAACTGGGACAACTAATTCATAAAATACTCGCTTCCTTGTAAGGTGTTATGTGTGTTGCATAATTCTATGGTGATAAGAGGATTTTAATAGGAAATTTTCAATGGCGACGTCTATCACCGCCTTAGTGTCAGGCAACACGTATAAGAATGAAGAATACAACACACACACACGGTTATTAAAATTCCACGGACCCATAAATTATAATGGCTTCTATTGGGTTCTGTAAGAGGACCGGAATCCTTTTTCTGGCACAATTTAAATTCGGTTCAAGTCGCGTATTGTTTCACTTCAATCTTTGGCCGATTTTAAATTGATCCTGGAAAAGGTTCCGGGACCGAATTGAAATACTACATATTATAGCATATAAAGGTTCTTTCCGGTCCAGAATGTATTTTCTTTCCCGGACGGAATTGAAAATATTTACAATTCCTGGACCTTCAATAACCTTGAGGTTGTTAAAGGTCCAGGAACCTATAAATTCTAATGGGTTCCATTGGGACCGGAACCTTTTCCCTCGCACAATTTAAATTCGGTCCACGTTGTGTATTGCTATTTTTCAATACCGAAATTGGACCGTATTTACATGAGGGTACGGGACAGAATTGAAATTCTTTAGAAATAAAATGGTTCTTTACGGTCCAGAACCCGGACCGGAATTTAATTTATTTTCAATTCCTGGACCTTTAACCCTGACAAAATACCTGCAGTTGAAAGCTAAACTGACATGACTGAAATGTGACACAGTAGCGATTCGAACGCGGAATATTACGATACATTCAAATGTTGACTGAATTGTACTCACCTTCATATCAGAAGAAGTGAACTTATCAGGGGGGGGGGGATAGAAACGTGACGAAAATACAGTCTGGTAGAAAGGCAAACAAAGGAAACGAAACAAAACAAAAGAACTGTCTCCCTCACAGCCTTGTGGAACCAGCACCCTTAACCATCGTTGTTGTCAGCGGGGTCACACCGGACTCCCGCCACGGACACCCTTCCCGTGATCCTTTGCACCACGAGAGGCGAACGGACGCCGGCGTCGATGTCCGACGCGTTAAAGTCCCGGACACATCGCGTCCCGACGCTCATTCTCCATACGTTGCTGTCGCGGACAGAGAAGTTCACCCTCGGCCGGTGGCGTCGTGCACTTTGTCCCTGTCGCCGGGAAAGCGGTGCTAGACCAGTCAGCTGATCGGCAGTGTTGCCGACCGGCGTAACGGAAAATGCGCTGAGTGCGGTTCGGAATCGATCTGAATGAGGTTGTATCGTGTCAGCATCCTCCTGGGGGGAAGCACAAAACGTAACGAAACCGGTCTCCGTGATGAAGTGGTTAGCATAACGGCTTGTTGGTCGATTTAATTACGGTCTCTGAGATTGGAAGGTGACAGGAGAAATGGTGAAAACATGAAGAAAATTAATTGACTTTTGGTTAAGGCCTCCCCGATGGCGTAGTGTTAACTTCGTCGCATTGTAATCAAGAGGTCTCGTGTTCGATATCCGGTAGAAGCAGACAGTATTCGGATTACACTTTAAACTGTAGGTCCAGTACCGATTAGCTCATCTGTGCATAAATTGGATTTAAAACAAAAACCCAAACACAAGTTACTCTTAGTTAAAGTTTCCTTCTCGCTATTCACTCGGGAGTGAATAATGATTGATTGATTTGCTTTATTTTACTTCGCTTTTTGTGCCACTTTTGGCTAATTTGCGAAGATGGGGATGAGTGATGAAATTGATGAATAGACACTCGCAAACATCCATGCCCAGGCCAGGATTCGAACCCGGGACTCCTGGCGTCGTAGCCCGATATGCTAACCACTAAGCCACGAAGGTCGGCTCGGAGTGAATAAGAGATAAGCCGTAGTACGTTCTTTCTAGTGGTTCTCTCATTAATTTTCAACAAGTCATCGTTAAGATTAATATACGGTTCTCCCGATGTTATTGTGGTAACTGTGTCACATTGCAATCAAGGAGTCCCATGTTCGATCTCCGGCTGGAGGTACAATCACCGGCAAAAGTTGGACACCTGAAATGCTGCTATTAAAATCCATTTATCCGTAGAATTAGGCAACACACATAACATCTTGCATGGAAGCGAGTATTTCAGGATATAGGTATCCCATTTTTATTCTAGTGACTGTACACAGTAGTTCGGATCCGACTTCAAATTTCACGTCCATTCTCGATTAGCCTATCTGAGCACAAAGTGGCGCTGACGCATACGTTTACAATTAATAGACCACAGGAAATGACATTAAATATTCCTATCATCCGATTTAATAGCATTTATCCGTTAAAATTAACGCGAAAATAAGTGGCTTGAGTCAAAAAAGCAACTGTAACATTACAAATGGCACATATATACTTCTGTCAGTCTGGAACGTTGAAGGCACGAACCGCAATTTGTCTTAACGCGGTTGAACACCCTTAAGGATATATAAACTATGCAACCAGTTGTGCGGAACGTGTACCGTTTCTGCTGTAGAACTGCGCTCAAGTTTGCACCTAACTGTACAACTGTGCATCATTTATGGATTATTCGTAGCTATTTTATCTTGCTTTTCAGTCTGTCGAGGCCTCTCTCGGGATCAAACATGAGCTTTCATTGTGTTTTTTCGAATGATTCTCAAAGTGTAAAGAAACTGAAAAGCTATGCAATTGATCACTGGAGGGAATGCCGGGCGCCCCCTCCAAAACCCAAGGTTTTCTCATCCCTATTGGGGGGGGGGATGATTTTTATCCCCAGAACATAATAGTCACTTTTATAACAAATATGTCACAAATGTTCACAAGCAAATTTTTGTGCTCTACCATTACAGCAAACAGTTCTGAAACTTCCAGTATACATGCAACTTATCGAGAACTACTTAGCAACTTTTTATGAGGTTGTTATCATTGATTGTAAATGAGCAAAAGAGCTGCAAATTTGATAGAAGGCTCTTCGTGTCGATTATTTGATTACAAGAATTCATGAACTAGAGATTGAATCACTAATCGACAAATGTAAGAGAAACAACCATTTTCAAAAGTTCGCATATAGACCGTTCAAATTGTCCATGATTATTTTTATTAATTTTCTCTTACATCCCATGTGTTTTTAAGCGATGGATTTTTATGTATGCCGGTGCAGAAGTTGTCAACAGCTTGTTTTGAGTTTTCATTTAATTCTTGAAGCTCTTATTGGGTCAAATAAAGTGCACGGACATGGTGATGGACAATTTGCACGGTAATATTCATGGATCCCACTGTACATTACAACCATAGGGGTAGTTTTGGCCGTCCGCTTTGGGGGGGGGGGGGGGCTAGCTGGGGCTAAGTTTATTCATGCTTTTATCCATTACAAAAATTATCACAGGCATTCTCCTTGGGAGACAGGTGATCCCCACAATAAATGCTATTATAGATGGTTGTAAACTTATTGAAGAACACATTTCTTCTTTAGAATAAAGAAGGTATAATTTTAATATGTGATAATATTAATGGGTAATCCTTTGTTCGTAGTACTGAGCAAATTATAATGCTGCAAGGCATTTAAAAGCACAATCTACATAGGTAATGGAATAGTAAAAATTTAAATTCCCTTAATTTCTATACAACGAAACTTCGCATTTTCCTAATTTTACTACAACTGAGAACTACTTGCGACTAGATTCTTTAAACTAGAAAACTTGAAGATGATCTTAGAGAGGGGATAGATTTAGTTGGTTTGTCATCTTAATAATCTTATGAATGTTTCCAAAGAGCTCTCCAGAATATTATTTAGTAGGCTGTAAATAGTTTCCATTCATTTAATCCTCACATGCAGATCATCTTTTTTTCCAATATACAATGCATCCTTATAATTGGACGTTATTTGCTTAATCAAGGCCACTCGCAAGATTTTTCTCAAGGAGAGAGGGCAGCAGTACTTAAATCTTAAAGTGGAGGAAAGGTGGGGATGGTTTTTCTAAGTTTATAGAATTCTCGTATAGCATCTCCACCACTAGGATAATTTGCATAGGCACTGCTGTCTTTCGGAACATATGGTCCCCGTAAAATGACACGCATTTCAACTTTCATTGTATTCTTTCCTTATCTGTGACTGCCACACC
Source organism: Lepisma saccharinum (assembly GCF_977018435.1). NCBI lineage: Eukaryota > Metazoa > Arthropoda > Insecta > Zygentoma > Lepismatidae > Lepisma > Lepisma saccharinum. The sequence goes on along the minus strand of NC_139235.1, from coordinate 36,151,372 downwards.
ACGAGAGTAATACATGAAAGTTTCATGAGAATTATCTAATTTCTGTGTGCAGTTTCTCTTTCCTTAATCATTTTATGCATATGTCACGTTTTGGGGGGGGAGCTTATGGCTGGTTCTGGGGGCTTAGCCTCCCTCCTAACCCCTACCTAACTACGCCTATGATTACAACATGCCCTAGATGCATATAATATATTAAAATAAGTTGTTTTTTGGGACATTCTAGTAAATATGGTATATTTTTTATATGCATTGTGTAATTATAAATATAAATGAACGATAAGTTTCCAGGGCATGTTCATGTACACGTGATTTCAAGTTCCAGTAGTAGAGAGCCAAAATAATAAATATTCTTAATATAATTGATACGTTAACACAATAGAGGGATGCATTCCCCTGCACACTGCAACAAACCATGGTGGCTCATTGGATGGGGAGGGGGGAGATACTGGGCTCTACACATATACGACGAATTTGGTTTGACGTCAGGGACGGATAGTGCAAAGGGAAATATAATCTCTTTGTCTCCCTCACAGTTTTGGCACCTTGCTCCCCCTGTTTTGGAACCCAATCGCCGCCACTGGGAACGGGTTAACGACCGAGCAACCTGTATGACTGCTCCAATCCCGCACCAAACCGGGATATTCTCCGCGAGTAGCGCCAAAACCTTAATTTTGATGACATAAAAGTCCGTTTGTTTCAAAAAGAGTTGTTACAAACCATATACTGTATTTCAATAACACAAGTTGGAAAGAAATTAGTTTAAAAAACGAAGCATAGATGGCAGCACAAGATAAAAGAATATAACTGAATTATTGGAGGATAAATATCAATACGGTGAAAGTAGAATGTGATGAAAAGTTATAGAAAAGAGGAATACTATGTACGAAGAAATATATAACAGAGAAAATGGAAAACGGAAGTGGCCTCATCAACCAACAATTATAGCACGTAGTCAATTCTTTGGCACGCATAAAGAAGTATTCAACCAAGGTCAATTATAGCCTGTAGATCATGATTAGTTGACTTTCTTCCAAGGAAAACATTTTTGAATTTACTGTTATTTTGATATCGTTATACAGGTCAGACCCGTACCCAGGATTTTTTTTGAGGGAGGGGCCAGACCTGAAAATAAATAAAAGAGAGAGAGAATACAAGATAGTTCTGTTTTCCACAAATTAACAATGTTTTCAAATTTACTCTAATTTTCTTATAGCAGCAACATTAAAATATAATGATAATTATATATAACTATGTTTAGAAAATAATATATTTATAAATTAAATGTTGCGTAGTAGCAATTATTATTATAATAAATAACATGTATAAATGTGACTTAAAAAAAAATAATAAAGAGACATTTTTACATCACGTTCGCATCAGTTCGACATAAGTCGGGACAGGGATTAAAAGTAATGTACTGTCCCGACTAAATCGGTGAATCGGACGTCTGGTAGCCTTGCATCAATGATTATATAACTAAAATTATCCAATAGTGCAGACTGTAGACTTCTACACAACAAACACATTCATTTATGCAAGAACAAAATTGAAATTTCTTACAAATTTGAAAAATCGTCGATTTTATTTTCGCAGCTTTTGATAGGTCTATATTTGATTTTTTTCATGGTTCGAGGTGGGGAGAGCATGGCCCCCATGTCCCCTCCCGTGGGTACGGGCCTGATGTAGGTATCAAATAAATGCATACCTATAATAAACTGATTCTTTAACAGTAATAAATAAGGTAATTATTTTTCATATTTAAAACAGTAAATATCTAACATGGTCAAGGTTTTTATTGAGACTGGAAGCTACCAGGGGGAAAATTAGGGATGCTGGCAGAAAGTGCCCCCCCCCCCCCCGCAAGATCATCTAACCCGGAAATCGAGCCCGGATCTCCCGCGTTACAGTCAGACGCCCTACCAACTCGACCACTGCGGCTCCAAGTTAACACAATACTAATTGTAATTCAGTAATGAAGAAATGCTATATTGAAATCAATACATTTTAAATGATAAGGGTATGAAAGGTTTGAATCGTGGCAAGTTGAACTATAGATGGATCCTTGATCAGCTATGATGTCTTGAATATATGATTCTCTTTTGTTAAATACTAAATTATGTTATCCAACTCTTATTTTCGGTGGTATTGTCAAATAAAATATTTACTACACACGTAGAAATGAAATATGTTCAATAGAAACAAGACAGGCTTCTGTTTTGAATGTTCCGTGGATTCATAATTTTGAAACATACTTTTCAAGAGATACGATTACAAATTATCATACCATTGTCTAGTTTCGATACTTTCTGCAGTGCGTGGCGCAGATTCCGTGATGAGCAGTCCAACTAATTACGATTTTTCCTCGAATGAGTGTCGTGAATGAAAACATTCAAATCATACTAGGTTTGGTACAGTATTTGTATGGATGGCATCACTGAATTATCAGGAAACCGCTGCCGCTCTCGGCCAATACCCGTCCGTGATGCATCCGCCAATAGGAGGCGGGCTTTATGGCGCTCTAACTTCCGCAGTGGTGCCAACGTCACTAGTTTGCAAGCGGGCCTAGCCCCCGTACAGCTATAAATGAGAGATAAATTTTGCATCTGCCCTTGAAGTTGGCGTATTGATTTTTCACCTGTTATTCTACTCTGAGGGCAATGAAACGGCCCTACAGCTCTACGTGCAAGGGTCATTGAAGGTTTGATACGTACTGTTGCATTTGCATAGACTTCTCATTTGTCCGTCCACAGGCCTTGCGTGAAAATTGTTGATAGCAGACCAGGAAGTTGTTCAGTATTAACTTCCGGCTCACACATGATCAAACCCGCATGTGTGACTTCCGTGATCGTCAGAAGGAAGTGTTGACTCAGCTCGCTTCGAGGGGAAAGAAATGTCTCTCCGAAGAGAAATTTGGCAATGCCGCAGGGCTAAGTAGGTCAGCCTTGATCCGCAACATGACGGGTCCCGCAGTGGGTCAAAGGAGTGTCATAGGACCACAGTCGTTCGGTGTTTCGGCGCGTTGGAGCTTCGAAATGGCTATATTTCCCACCACCTATAAAACTATCGTATTAACTCTGAATAAACAACGAATTTACTTCCATCTTCTGACGTCAGACCTTAAATCATGCTTAAAAGTGGCTATCATTTTCGTTCTGCATGCTCTAATGAGGAAGTCATGAAATATACGTTCTGCAAAACGTAACTTTGTATTTTAGACCTCCAATATGAAATCAATAAAATTATCTTCCCGTTCTATCTTGTGGTTAAGATCGTTAAAATGGGTTATGGCTTCCCTTGGTGATACTTACTGCTATATTTACTCATCTTTCCACCTACCCCGATGCTCTTTCTGTTTAGGAAACTTCAGTCCCAGTGCGGAGGGGGGTATCAACCCTCACTCTGCATGCTAATGGTAAGGTATGCATCACTTTCTTGTTTTATTTCCGTTAAGGAATACCATTCCGATCAATCAAACATTTATCTCCAAATAAAGTTTCACTATTCCAATCCTAAAACGTGCCTTCATGGCAAGGGGCTACATGCACGGCGAACTTTACCTTCACCTGTAATGAATTGACGAAGAAAAATAAAATTCGTTGCTTACCTACGCCTATATGCTCTGTATTTTCAAGCAGAGGTGGGCGTTCATACATTTCCGGGCTCGAATCCCGGCCTGGACATGTGTTTTCTGAGAGTGTCTCTTCATCAATTTCATTATATGATCACTCGCCTTCGCGATTAGCGAAAATTGGCAGAGAAGCGAAGTAAAGTAAACCAAATTAATCAATTGTGACAAGTTTTGTGCGGATATACATTGCGTAGACGTGGGAACACATCTTTCTAGCTGCTGAAGTTCGTGAGATATTGGCACGTCTCGTGATATATGCTCTTAGTTCAGGCTGGCGTAGATAGTTAACTAATCTAGATACTGAAGTTGCAGCTAGTTGGTTCATCAAATTGCATTTGTGTTAGTTCCATAGATATTGCATTGAAATAACCAACACGTAATGGTACTTTTTGTATTACTGAGATTTTACTGCAAGTCATATAATATGCGATCAATTTGGCGTAACACACTTTTTTGGAGGAGCAGAGGGAATCGTGTAGTTAGCTATGCACCCATTTGCACTGCCGCAGTGTAATAAAAATTTCAAAAGGTTTATGCCGACGCAGGGAACTCAAACCAATTTTCACCGCCAGGGACTGGGCATTCAACATTTACGTAGTTTGGGTTGCATATGCACCAGGCGCTTTTCGCTCGGCAAGTACAAATTCGCTGAAGATAGATTCAGCAGTTGAAATGGAATACAACAGAGGGCAGGAATCGGACTTTTTAGTAAACGTGTATTTTGATGAAGGAAAAAATAACTCTCCATTGGTAAACGGGTGACCTGAATTTCATTTTCTTTAAAGTCAAGATAGAGTTGGGTGCGTTCCGAGGTTTGTATATCTTCCCACATGTGAGCAGGTCATTACATTTAGGCATTGCAATTGTTGTACACCAGTGGGCCATTAATATATTCTTGAATCGTATATTGGATGCTTATTTGCAAATTTTCTGATTGGTAACTCAAATCATTTTACTCTTGTGGTGCAATTGAGTGAGGTTGGTTGTGGCAATTTCTGCAAATGAATCTTTCTGAATACAGTACAGCGATAAATTATGCCTAATGTAAAAATATCGATTCTTAATGGGAGGTCATTGTATTGTTGGCAAGTCTGTATAAGAGGGATCTTTTTTTAATTTGTAGTCTAGGTTTCTTTGTATAAAATAATCTTGTGTTGCGAGTTGTGCGCATAGGCACTCGAAAGTGGAATTCCTCAAGGAGTGTTGCATCGGATTTTGCCATTCACAATTTTGTATAAATAACTGAAATCATTCTGCAGACGTCGCTGATAAGCAGTTTGTAAGTTTAGAAAAGACAAGAGATGCAGAGATGAAAAATTGCGTAATGAGGGAACCCTGTGACGGATTATAGCTAGGAAGAAGTGAAAGACTGACTCGATTCTAGAGAGCTGAGTGGGACACGCCATGGACCAGACGGGAGAGCAGTATTCTATTATCGGGGAGATGAATGATTTGAAGTACAAGGTGAGGGCTGAGATGTCACTAATTTCGGTGAAACGATGCAGTAAACCTAAGAGACGCATAGCCTTTTTTGTCGTGCCTGTAATATGTTCTTCAAATTTGAGTTTTCGGTAGAAAAAAATGCCTATGTCTTTGTGAGAGGATATTGCTTTGATGTTATTGCAAAAGATGGAGTAAGATGACTTTAATAGGTTCTTCTTGAGAGAGATGGTGAGAGTAGTACACTTTTCAGGATGTAATGTAAGGCCCCATGTTAGACACCAGGAAGTAAATGTTGTTATGTCATTCTGAAGAAGATGAGTATCGTTGGAAGTGGAGATTTCTCTGAAAATTTTACAGTCATCTGCGAAAAGAAGGTAGTTACTAGAGGGAGCTGTGAGATGGTCGGCAAGGTTGTCGACGAATAATATGAATAAGAAAGGTCCTGGAACACGTGTGTGACCGTGTTAGATAGAGTATTTAGATACGTTGGAAGGGTTTGATATTGGATTTTTGTAAAATTGATAAACCGGTTTCAAGATGATGAATGGAAAGTAGATGTTCCGAACTCTCCAAATTCTGATCATATTTTCTAATGTCGATCTTGGACTATTTTCGGAATAAAAAAACGAAAAATTCAACAATTCATTGCATCATTTGAGTTACAATTCAATCATAAGAACTTCTGAAATACAGTACGTAGTTTAGGAGGTTGCAGGGCAAGGACGAGTTTAATTCAAGTTGTCTAAGACTAGTTCTGTATTGCATTTGAGCGAAAATGATCAACCCGTTTCAAGATGGCGTCATAACCATTAAAACTCTCGTACATTTAGAGCTTTTCAGCCGAAGCGCGCGCGCGTGTGTGAGTGTAATCTTTGATGATTGGTCTGGTATTGCATTAGGGCGAAATCAAAGCACAAGTTTCAAAATGGAGAATTTTACACCTACAAAAGTTTCTAAAATACACTTGGAACGGTTGGTGCCCTGTGCAGATATTTTGTGGAGTTGAAATGACATCATAGTGCAAGGAAGTTATCTCCTGGACGAAGACTGAGCAGAAGAGTTAACTTTTGATCCTGTTTGCGTGACTAGGAGCTATGCCTCCATTTGCACTCTGCAAGGGGAAGACAAATGCGATGTTATCATTACGCTGCAAGCGTTATCTGGAACGTTATGTTCACCTTAAATCACTTTGGCCATGAAAATTCACACTTTCACGCATCCTCCAGCACCAGTGACCTATTATTTCGCTCTGGTTGATTTGTTCTGAACTCTCAACTACCATTGCACCTTGTTGACGGATGCCATTATGATATATGACGTCACAGGCAATGGAAGGCTTATTTAGGGGATCTATATGGGAAATTAATCCATATGGCAAGACTAGTGGTATTAACAGGTGGGCTGTTGGGCTTCAGCCCTTTCTTGAAAACCCTGAACCTTAGAAATATTAAACTTATCACAAAAAGGTGGATTCGGGTTCACTAAAAATTGGTAGATGCTTATTTAAAAAGTGGCAAGATATGCATTGAAAAATACGCTTTCTTTTTTAGATTCGAAGAGGTACAATATAGGTTCAGACAAAAATTCGGAGTTCATTGTCACTGGACACTCCTTTACAGTCGCATTGGAACGATGTATTTATGAGTCGTGGAATCTGGAACACATACTAATATACAGTGGTATGTCTTAGAAACTAAAACACACACTTTAAAAGAATGAAAAATCTGGGAACGATGTACTCTATGTAGCAACACGATGGAAAGTTCTGAACATAGTTTGCAGGAACGCCCTGTATGCACTTGAAAGTTCTTGAAGCTGAAATGCACATTGCTACGCACTGGGGAGTCGTCTCGATATTTCCTTATTATTCTCATCTTCTAAGCTTCCTACCCTCAATTGGATATCCCATACTTTCTCTAATGGTGTGTAAATTCCCTAATTTATTTAAAACGGCGTCTTGGATTCAACAGAACTAACCCTTCTTTTTACATTGTTGAACCGTAATTTTATCATCAACTGTAACTCTTCGTGTATGGTAACTTATGAACTTCTTAGTTACAATATATCTTATACGTTTTTCATTCGCTTCTATTGTTCTTTTTAAGTTAATTGTATTAGAGTGTATTAAGTACTCTGCATTATGTTAAGTTTCTGTACATCTTTCATTGCACTTGTCTATCTCACATACTTTATATGTTGGTGCTGCCATCTTTCCGTGTCTTCGTAAGGTTGCTACTCTTATTCTTCTTGAGCACTAAATATCTGATATGTATTTTCACAGTAATAGAATCTCAACACTTATTGAGCGAAGATAATAATAAACATAAGATAATTCAATATATACAATTATATTCACTATGAAAAGTCTCCAAAGTGTTCTAAACGCACTAAAATAAACCAATCAACTAAATCAACTTTTTTATGTGGACCGCACCTACATTTGGAAAACGATTATACTAAGTTTCAATCACAACAATCCAAGCATAGAGAAAATAAAGGCTATGATTGGCTATTTTGAAAAATGTGTGCCCCAGAAGTACAATCGCACACACGTCTCTGTACCACGCTGTTAACTACCTTCTTCATTTAAATGAAAACTTTACTTTTCATGTATTTATTCTCCGTGATCGAATTTCTATACTGTGTATTTTAACACATTTTCCCCCTTTCTGTATACAAATATAATGCGTACTTGTGTTTGCATACGCCCTCGCGGCCCTTTGAATACAGTAGACAGAATATGTCAATGAAGATTGCACAGGGAAATGCGTCTACCTCAACAACAACACATGTAGATTCCCTCATTCACAATCAACAGAGGAAAGTCCCTGTTTCCGGGCGCCAGTCGACTTTGACGGACGAATATTAGAAAAACAATTGACCTGTCAATCACATTGCCACGGACAGAGAGATTGACTTTTGAGAAGGATAGCGCGTCCCATTCGTGTTTACCGTATTTGAGGCGTTCATCAAATGCAGGATTGAAAAGAACAAACAATTGTTTCGTCCTAGCATGTGTATGCAGTTGAATATAGATAATGCTCGGCTGTGTGAGTAGAATCGAAACGCCAGCCTTACGCCCTTCCCCTCTTGTTCAAGATGGGTCTCGCTTATTACCAGAGCTAGGAATTTTAGGTGCAAAAAATTGCCAATAAAGGTGCAAAAGTGCCAATTTTTGTACAAAAAAGGTGCTAAAATAGGTGCTAATTTTCAGATGTAAAGTTTATTGTGAGCAGTCCATACATATATGATTCAACTTGTCTGGATAAACACATAGAGTATTCTCTGGTTTTAAATCGTTTAATATAACTAAGCAAAGAAAATTCTCTGATACATTAGAAAGCGACATAAAGGAAAACATGCTTCTTCTTACTTGCTTAGAATTAGTCATCTAGAAAACTGTAAAAATAGATTACATTCAAAATTTCTATGTTCTTCTGAGTGAGGCTTCATCTGCGGTCACTAAGCAGATACTTGTAAGTTGAAAAAGAACCTTCAACGTCAACAGACACAAGTGGTGCGTGCATATTTTGTTTTCAACCGGTAATCGACATCCTTGTTGGTTGCGACTTCTTGAACATCAGGGTTTTTGGCTAAACTTTGTTCTAACTTCTCTTTCCCGACCCCTTGCAGCTCTCGTTGCACATCCATCAAAACAGCCCACTGTGCTTCCTTTTCAGGACACTGCTCCTCCAGTTTTGTGATTGCGGTAGTAAGGAAAGAGAAGCCATGTACAATATAGAGTTCATCTTGCAATTCCTGTTTAAGTGCAAGTTTTTTGGCTTTTTCAACAGCTGAGGAATCACTAGGCAAAGCATCTAAAAATGTCGATATTGTATGGAAATGATTGCAAATAAACACTGCAGCTTTTAACCATGTACCCCATCTAGTGAGGATGAGAAAGGGTGGTAGTGGAAGTTTCCTAATTTCTATGTACTTCTGTATTCTAGAAGGAGCATTTTTCAGTATTTTCTTAATGCTAGAAACAAAATTAGTTCACATATGTATATTCATCTTTAAGAGCTTCACAAACTCGATGCAAAGCATGAACAATGCAGGGCAGATGTTTTAAGTTAGGAAACATATTCTTCACATTAGAAAATGCAGCTAACATGTAAGATGCTTGGTCTGTAAGAACTAACCACACTCTATCATATTTTATGCCCTCTGGCCACAATACAAAACGTGCACCATTGAAGCTTTGCATTACACTTGCATTATCTGTTTTGCCAAGAAAATAAGTTTTTAAAAGCATGGGTTTCACTTGATGTCCATTGAGAGGTGCTACTAAAATGTTCAAAACGTACCCGTTTTGCCTATCTGTGGTTTCATCTAGTATGAAATAGACTGGATGGTCAGCTACTACTTGCCTGATCTGCGAGATTTTAACTTCATGAAGAGGTTGAAGGTAAGATTTCCTTAAGGTGCTCTCATCTGGAACTGACTTCCCAGTATATTTTTGCAAATATGATTTCATGACAGGATTGTTAAGTTTCGAAAGAGGTATTCCACACGCTATAAATGTCCTTGCTGTCTCACTGAAAAATTCATTTGTATTTCTGGAACTCTAAGATGCAAGCACCTCACCAATGAATTGCTGTCGCTTCCCCACCTTTACCATCTCGTAGTTCTTTATTCCTGACGTGCTTCCCACTTTGTAGATGCTGCACAACCCGAGTGCGTTGGTGTTTGTCATCAACAGCAATAGAAATATCACACCTCAGAACAGGATCCATCACTCTGAATGCCGTCACCGCTAAACTGTTTAACAACAGTTTCCCAACATTTACTTTATGTTTTGACATGGTGAACAAGCAAATCCGATGCATCGATCACAGACTGCATTTACTTTTCTCGCTGAGATGGGAGAAGGCAAAAACAACAATTCGTAAACAATACAGCATAGAACAAAAAGAGCACAACTTCTAGCAATTGTAACGCATCATTGTTGGCACTGTTTAAAGTCCGCGCGCTTACTACATTAACGTCCAAGAACTGAAGAAAGCCGATTCATTGTTGTGCAGTAAACAAGAATCGCGTGCCTCAAATGTGGGTGGGGTTAAACAACGCGCGAGTTGTATTTAAAAAAAAATGTTAAAGATGCAAAAAGGGCGGAAAAGTGGAAAAGGTTCTGAGATTGTGAAAAAGGTGGAAAAAGGTGCAACCGAAACACCATGAGCAGAGTTCAGTACGTGATTATTTTGGGGATGAGTCACTTTTTTACCCATTTTCACACAAAAAAAATTAAGGTGCAGCACCTAAAATTCCTAGCTATGCTTATTACACACCGTCTTGAATGTCGTCGCCTACTGACGTCAGATAGTTTACTGTAGGATTACAAATTATAGATACACGAGTTTGGACTCCAATTAGAAATTGGTTCAACGGATATCTCTGTGTGTGGTGTTGCCACGTTCCACATATACATTTACTCCGTTTAATAAAAACCTGTATTAAGTTGATTTCTCAATGTGAATTGACAATGATAATGGATTTTAAAAACAAATGCGAAGAGCTTCGAAACAAGACCAATGTTGTATTTGTAGGACCAGCCAATCCTAAGAAAAAGTTGTTCCGCATAATTGATGATAACGGTTTTTTGACAAATCTTAAAAATCTGAAAATTAAGAATTGTGTTTAGAACCTTTCTGCCTGAACCATACTAAAGTTTCATCACAATCGGACAAACCTTTTTTTTATTTATAGAATTTAAACGAGAGCGATTGTTTGCAAAACTTAAAAGGACAGCCATTTCTTGTTCTTACAACGATAAAAAATTAAAGGCATACACGAAAAAAATGGTTAGCATATATAAACGCAGACTTAAGTAAGCTAAATTTTGATGTAATTTGTTTTTATGTAGGTCTACTGGTTAATTTTATTTGGAGTCCAAAATCGAGTATTTATAATCTTTTATCTGACAATAGGCCTGTTAGGTTACTTTTCTTAGCCTAAATACAGTGTAGTTTCTCGGGGTCTTGACCAAAGAGGAATTATTTATGCTAAAAGCTCTAAACGTAACATGCCTAACCTAACAACGAGAACATTTATTGTGACGTCAGTGACGTTGGTGTTCAATACGGTGTCCGATAAGTGAGACCCGTATAAGATGTCCTGTACAATTGTAAAGTTCGGCATGTTATCCCCGCCTCAAAGAGTATGATTGCTTTCGTAACCTGGTTGTGCTGCATTGGTTGCGAGTCACGACTTCCGAAGCTACCAATCAGCAAGCGAGCCGATGACGTCATCTCAACCTTGCTTACGTTGTACACTGTCGGTAGGCTCGCTAGCTGTATATATACAACACACACACACACACACAAAAAAAACTATTGTGTATGTGTGCATGCACTGCAATACAAAATCATAGTTGCCAGTAAAAGTTAATTATCTGTCGGATAGTATTGTACAAGCGATAATATCCTACAGAAATAGTACTGGGTGTCTATAAATGATGTATACAACTTCGTTTCCCTGTAGAATGAAAACTAAATTGCATATGTCTTCTCTGCGACAGGAAAACTAACTGACAACTGCGAAAGTTGGGCAACGTTGTGCTAGTTCGGGACTCCGGCGAAAACTTTCACTTGTGGTATATGTTTGAGGCATAAAAGTTCTTTGTTCCATATCGTCGTTTCATTTTGCAAGCAACTTGAAGATGTATAATTCATTTGTGGATACCCTGTATAACGCCAGCAGACTCCTTCAGGCTGAAGCTGATAAATTTAACTCCTTTCTTGGAATATCTTGTGTATGTTATTTTAAGGTTTTTGCTTTAAAGATGGATATTGTTTTAATACAGACATATCAATGACGGTGGCAATCATGCAAGAAATGGCAAAAAGTGGGAGACACCGACCCCATAATTGTCGTCACTTGTGAAAGGAGAGAGTTTGGACACCCGAAACCAGGGGTAGAGACAACTAAAAAGAATTCAGGCATCACCCCCTTTTTCTCAAGAGCCATCTTTTTTTTGGGGGGGGGGGCAAATATGGTCTTAGAAATCCAACTAAGATAAATCTACACATTTCGAAATTTGATCTTAAAACATTTAAATATTATAAGTATATTAATACAGGATTGGATTAAAAGTAATTAATTCTTGCCCCGGAGTGGTCTTCGTAAGAAAGGCTCAACTGGTAACAGTATGAATAACTATGCAATACATTCTAATATATGGTCGACTCTATCATATCACTGCAGATTTTAAAATTCGGCTGGCAACAGTGAAAAAGTAATAATGGCTAATTTATTATTCTGCTTTAATTATACATGTGATACAGAAACTACACAAACATTAGAAAACATACACTGTACTTACTCATTTTTTTAAAAAAGTGATGGAAATTTCCATAAGCGAACTTGAAATACTAAGGAAGTATTTCTCTATGACTGAATTTGAAAATTCGGCGCCCCGTTTCATCCACCCCTGCCCAAAACAATCTCGACACGCTCTTGGAAGTAATTGTCAGGTCGAAGTTCATCGATAAAGAATGATCGAGAAACAAAGAAATCAAATTGTTATATTCCTGAGCTCTTAAGAACCAAGAAAGATGTAAAACAAATCGTCATAATGATTGAATGATTTTGTTTATTTTACTTCGTTTTTATGTACTTTTAGCTAATCGTGAGGATTAGGATGAGCGATGAATGGTGAAAATGATGAAGGAACAGCCACGAAGTACAACCATGCCCAGGCCGGGATTACGAATCATCATAAATCATCCTTAGGAAGTTATATCGTCAGTTAAAAGAATCCACTTGGTAAAATCTTACAAGACTTCACGGTTAGTTCTAAATTAGTCTAACGTACTTAGGCAAGCTAAATAGATTTTAATCTAAATGTTATATACATTTTAAAGTGAGGTCTGAATTACTTACCAGAGTGGATACACTTAAAAATCGAATCCAGGTCTGTAACTTATAAAACAACAGTGCCTAAGATAACTTTAATTAATAGTAATACTAAAATAATTTCAAGTACTTCAAGCAAGTTACAGGAAACGTAAGCTACTTTTACGAATGTTGTGACATCTTTTGGTGATTTATCTCTCTATTGTTCGTGAATTCAAAAGAAATTATTTTGCGTAACATTATGTGAGGTGTATGTGAGTGCTTTTTCTTGTACAACAACATCAGAATACATAAGTTCAACACATTTAAGTGCATTTCATGGACTAGCTACAGATTCCTCCTTAGTCTAGTAGAGAACTAGTCAATCCGCTGTATTTGTGGAAGAACGCTCTCGTGTGCAAGCGTTGGTTGCAGAGCGAACAGCGCGGTACTGTAGCGTTGTAAGTCAGGAGACTTCGTCGGTCGCGTTTGTGCACTGGGAAACATCTCGTCACTGAATTCGTAATAGTGCAGTGTGGCATTTTAATGATGGCAGAAGTAACGGAATATTGCTCCATGGGCTTACCCCACGGTATTATTTTACCCCTTAATATATACCGGTAGTGGCGGCGATTAGGGGGCCGAGGAGGGGCAGCTGCCTCCCCCCACTTTTCGCCACTTTTGTCCCCGCACTATTCTAAACCTTATTAACAAAGGGAAATATACTGTATTTGCCCCCCTAGATTTGGCACCTTACCCCCCCCCCCCCACCTCGGTTTTGAAACCCAATCGCCGCCACTGTAAACCGGTACGGCTCTCATACTCCTCTGCTGCTTTCTTGCGTTTAGAGTGATTGATTTGTTTTATTTTACTTTGCTTTTCTGCCACTTTTGTTTAATCGTGAAGATGAGGATGAGTGATGATATGATGTAATTGAAGACACACTCATAAGAAACACCCATGTCCAGTCAGGGATTCGAACCGAGACCCCTGGCGTCGTAGTGCGGTGTGCTAACCATTCCGCCACGGAGGCTGGCTTTTCTGACAATCATTGTTGAAACTCGCAGTAAATATCATGTAAAAATATCTCTTAATTTCGTTGTTTATTACCTAAAAAATAACTAGTTATAGTTTCCGTTGCTCAAAGAAAGGAACTCGTTATTTCCAAACACTGATACTTCTTATGATTCAAAACAATCCCCGCCTTATTCCCTGTACTGTGGGGAGAGTGAAACTACTGTTGTTTGTTGCAAGAACGTCCACACAATGGTTACAATGTAGATGTGAACTCGTACACAGTTACCAAATGCGTCGTATATAGTTCCTTTTCGTTTGTCATAGTTGGCAACACTTGATTCAAAATTGAAATCAATAGTTACTCTATGCAGGGAGGGATCGATTTAGGCAATCATGGCGCCCGCGAGCCGGCGTCGTCAGTGTGCTTCTTCTCGGTGTAGCTCTGATTTCATCATGGAACGAACTCTATGTGGTGGGAGATTTCGTTAAAGGCGATTATGCTTAGCAAGGGAGCGACGCCTGGAAAAACGTCAGACACCGATTGACGCCTGGAAATGATGCTCTCACTGCCAGCACCATCTAGTGGCTGTGGAGAGAAACTGCTTTCCCTTGCGGCGTAGCATGGAGACTGCGCTCTGGCCAGAAGTATTATCAGTGAATGATGACTTTTCCATTGAACAGCAAGATCGTAAAGGATACGGTGGCGTACTGAATTAGCTAGGTAGGGGTCAGGAAGAGCTAAGACCTCCCAGAATGTAGTCGAGCGTCTCCTGGAATTCCATTTTTTTTACATATTTTGAAACTGCTTTCATAGTCTTCGTTTCCTTACAGGCCCGGATTTCCCAATAGGCCTCATAGGCCCGGACCTAGAGCGGCACTTTGGTAGGGGCGGCACGATTGTTTGTTTTATATTTATAACAAACTAACTAACTCTCTAGCCTTCTTAAACCCGAAGGTTCATGGCTGCAGCAACACAGGCCTTCCATCTGTCCCTATCTTGAGCAAGATCTATATACTCTTTTTCATCCCTACCGATTTCCTTTAGATCTATCTCAACGTTGTCCCTCCATCTTCGTCTTGGTCTTCCTACAGGTCTCTTACCATCAGGTTTCCCAACAAGAATCCTGTAAACTCCTCTTTCCTCTCCCATTCGTGCCACATGGCTTGCCCACCTAAGTCTTCTTGATTTAATAATTCTAATAATATCTGGACATGAATACAAATTATGTACTTCTAAATTATGTAACCTTTTCCACTCACCTGTCTCCTCATCCCTTTTAGGTCCAAATATTATCCTAAGGATTTTAATTTCAAATACTCTCAATTTATGTTCCTCTTTCAATGTAAGGGACCAAGTTTCACACCCATATAATACTACAGGCAAAATTACTGTTTTGTATATTTTAACTTTTAGTTTCTTAGATATTAAACGAGAAGACAAAAGTTTATGAAGAGAGAAGTAACATGAATTTCCTGAATTAAGCCTACTTTTTATTTCCTCTTTAATATAATTTTCACTTGTTAATATTACTCCTAAGTAATATTTATAAGGACTACGTAATTCTCGGATTGCCTTTTTTTTCTCCGGACACACGAATGGAATGACTTAATGTGTTGTATTGTAAATATAAGTTAACGAAGAATATTTCTTAAGAGAGAGAGGCTAGCAGGGCTCGGAACTAGTTTACTAATTTGTTGTTTTAATTACCGACGTTGTTGTTTCGAATGTACAGTATTGTGCTGAGCCGGGTCGGCGATTGCGGCAAGAACGTGGAACCTGCAGCTTGCTTTTGAAAGACAACACCGGCTTGGCTGCGTTCCAGGAACGGCGTTCCTTGTTACTGCTTGTATGGGCCGCATATCAAAAGCATGTGATTCGCGTTGAATTGTTGAGAATTAAACTGTCGGCGCAAGCATTATTAAAGGGCGATTTCGCATTGCACTATTCTACTGTTACTTGCTCGAGGATATTATTCAAGAAGTAGGTGGTGTGTCTCGCGTGTGTCAGTGTCCGACGTGCGTTTGTTGGGGTAAGTTTAAAACGTCATTACGCTCATTATGAGTGATCAAAGAGTAAGACTCAGTGGGTCACAATACAAAAAGAGAAAAGCGGAGAAAGATGAAAAACAGGAAGCATTTCTGAAGAAGGTTCCGAAAATCAGTTCTTTTTTTATACAGAAATGTAATCATCAAGAAAGTGAGGAAAGTGCCGTTGATGAACCCAGTGTGTGTTCTGTCGATTCTACAGATGTTCCTCATGCATCCAATGTATGATCGCATGTACCTATCACTTAAATAAAGTAAAAATAAGTCTTCTCTGAAAAACAAGGTAAATGTTAAAATGTAATTTATATAATTTATGTCATATCGCTTTGTGACATTTTTTGTATGTAACTATCATTTAATTAATACTGCAATAGTAAAAATAGTAATACAGAAAATAATGATTTTTTTCTAGTCTTGATAAACGATATGGGGGGGCGGCAGAGCTTGTTTGGCCTAGGGGCGGCAAAGAGGTAAATCCGATTCAATTAATAGAAAAATTAATCTTTACATGTATACTAATAGCAGATAATCCTACCTCCGTTGCAGAGTGGTTAGCACAGGGTAGGGTTCGATTCTCGACCTGGGCACAGGTGTTCTTTGTAACTGTCTCTTCATCAATTTTATCATATCATCACTCATCCTCATCTTCGAAATTAGCCAAAAGTGGCAGAAAAGCGAATTATAACCAATCAAATACCAGAGATCAGGGATTGATTTTTTTTCCTTAAGATACATCCATTTTTCACAAGCATAATATTATTTTAAAGATATTTTCTAAGTAATAAATTCCTGTATGTGTCTTTACTACAAGTCAACGTGATAATGACAGCTAGAATCAGTGGCGGCTGTTAGGGGGCGTGGTGGTGCAAGTTGCCCTCACCCCCACTTTTTACCACTTTTGACCCAGCACTATGAGCCTTGTCTACCAAAATAAGGTAAACTGTCCTTGCTACTCCCCTCCAGGTCTGGCACCTAATCGCCACTACTATCTAGAACGATAAAATGGGAGGCAAATTATATTAATTTAGTGAGAGAATGTATTAATGTGTGTGTGTGTGCATACAATTAAAATATGCACACTCATGCAACCATCCAAATATACTGTGACAGTCTTCTGAAAAAACGCCCCCTGTAAAGCTGTGACCTTCCGCCTTTCTTCTTGGAATTCAGTTCTAGTACCTACAGATCCTTGCTCAAGGATTTCATTCAGGAGGAAAGATACGTATATCACACGTAACAGACTTATTTTGTTTTAGGAAAGGGTCACCGACAGATGGAGCCACAACTTCCATCTCACTTATGGACAAGTAATGAAACAACGCATTAAAGTGTTAAGTCGCGACAAGTAGCTGTTTATAGTATTATAGAGAGGAAATTCTAAGCACCGATTTTTGGATTGATCTGTAACATTTATTAATCAATTGTTTACTATTGCTTTCGGAATATAGCAGCACCATGCTTTCTATTTTTAATTATGATTACCGCAATAAATTCTACCCCAAGATTTCGTAATTCAGAATATGTTCCGTTATAGAAGTAGTTGAGCCTGAAGTTTACTAAATTGCTATCGTGAATCCTTTTTTTTTCAGTTGGGTCAAAGTGGCATCGCAATTCCTCATCCACTCCCCGGGTCTTGGCACGCCATTGCCTGTGATATATTTTGCCATAACTATTATGATGACGCTGAACGACAGCCACTTTTTAAACGTATTGCTCATAAGTAGACTTCGGATTTTAGATTTTTAACCTCTTTTTTCCTTTACATGTATATAAGAAATAAGTTACGTCAGCGTTTCGTTAAAAAAACACGACTGATGAAGTTTTATAAGACCTAAAGAAACTTATTTTAGGTTTATGCGCCTAAATCAAGCCTTTTTTTTTAGGTTTTTATATATTTTTAAAGGTTTTACAGAATTTTTATGTCACACAGAGGCATTTGCTTTGTTTAGTCACGAAACAATTCAATGACGGAGGTATTTGAAACGTACTCTCTGTCGATTTCCCTTCCTCCACGTCCATGGTGATTTTTCAAAGCTCAAATGTCTGGTGCCACTGTTACCCAGGGTTTCGGAGCGGAACGGATCAACGCTCCGGCTGTTGCCCACGCTCCGGAGCGAGGAGCGAGATTCTAAGAAATGGTTCGCTCCGCTCCGGAGCGGAGCGATGTCTTAGCCCGCTCCGCTCCGGAGCGGAGCAGCGGAAATCGGAAAGTTTCTCGCTTCGGAGCGAGGAGCGAAATTTTAGGGAACGGTTCACTCCGCTCCGGAGCGGAGCGATGCCTTGTGACGCTCCGCTCCGGAGCGATATTCAAAGAACTTGCCCACTCCGCTCCGGAGCGACTCCGGAGCGCTCCGAGGTTGGATAATACGAGTGTATACAGAAAACTAACGGTCAAAGGTTCCGAGTACATTAGTAAGTTTGTTTGTGGAATTTGTACGCCATTTGAAAATAGCCCGTTATTGTTTCTTTCTCATTTCCTGTGGTGGCCGCGGTGACTCAGTCGGTAACGCGTCTGACTACCATGCTAAAGTTCTCGGGTTCGATCCCCGGCCGGTTCAAATCCGAGAACTTTTCTAACGATGGAAGCGGCCCCGGCGCACACCCAGCGTCGAATAACATGGGTACCTGGTGGAAACCCTGGGGGCTAAAGGCGGTCAGGGGCGTGATGTTGATCACATCACCTCCCACTCACGACCGGATCAAGAAAGTGTGGGGCGTTACCCCCACACCCCCTATACGCCTTCATGGCGTGGTGATATGCACAGGGGAGCACTTTACCTTTTTTTACCGTTATTGTTGTTATAAAACTGATTATTACCAAAGCTAACGCCACGGAAACAGTCCAGACAAGATTACGTCACTCACGTACAGTGTTGCCAATAAGCAAGGAATAATCCTTACACAATACACCAGGGAAGGCACAATGAACTGTATACGTACAACGCGCAATGTGTCAACTGTGAAGCGTAGAAGAAGTGTGGCAAACCTGGAGGGCCAGGGGTGTGAAGGAGGCAAGGGGAAGCTTCGATCTTCACTGGACTGTTCTCGTGAAGATAGCGATATTATTATTATTACTATTTTCATCATCACTTTTACTACTCTACTACTACTTCTGGGGACAATATATTTCAATAGCAGGTGTGCCACCTGTGGGTTTATAAGTTGAGAGAATGGAACCACTCTCTCATATCCTGTCACCAGGGATCGCGACTGAAACTCATTTCGGTTCAACTTCTGGTTCGGACTAAGCACTTCGGCATATCGGCCCGACGTTACAGTCCACGGCGCGGGAGAAGTGAGTTATTCCGGAATATTGGTTCGAGTAACACTGGCGAAACTACTGCAGAGAATCCATTTGACCTTCTAAAGGCCAGGAGCACGCAGAGGAAAGGCAAAGCAACTTGTACGGAGGAAGATAAAAGGAAGACAGGTGTTCATGCAAAACACTCGCTGGTGCACGATTGCCATATCTAACTTTCTTTTACGCTGGTTATGTATGATACTTTGAATGTAGCGAAAGGGAAAAGTTTAAAGTAATTGGAAATCCAGGTTGCTAATTTTAATTTTTCGATTTTTGAATATATGAAGTTGAAAATCGGAATCATGCTTATTAATGTTACTGTAAACACGGCCAATTAGGAAACGTTTTAATTTGAAATACAGAGTTTTCATATCTAACTTTTTAAAAATCCTGACACTAGAAAGTTGAAAACCGGCTTCTTCAAAAATGTAAGTTGCTACATTTGGTTTAATTTTATGAAGATATAAAGTCGATAATCGGAATGCTGTTTGTATACAGCCGAACAGGGGAATTTAAATAGTATGAAATACACGGTTGTCATATCGATTCTTTTTCCCAACTTTAAAGGCAGGAAGTTGAAATAGGTATTTAATGGTTACATACGTATAATACTGCAAAAATTACAAAATGTCTGGTTGCCATATCTAACATTTCAAGTTTGTAAGCAGTAACCTGGAAATAGGCATGGTGGTTATAAGAAATTTTGCAAAAACGACGAATGGAGTGTTACTATAATTAGCTTTCTGAGTCTAGATAGCCAGAAAACGTATACGTATAAAATTAATATTTTTTTGTATTAAGTACGTTGTACACCAAACTGAAAGCAAGTTTTCAGTAATGAACAATGTGTAGTCAGCAGATAAGTCGAAACAAGATGTATAAACCTTAATAACCGTGATAAACACAAAATGTAATATTATCTACTTGGATAAGGGCATGTCCTGAATTTTATGGTTTCATTTTGGAAAACAGGGCTGCGAGCAATTCCTCACTGATGGCATTTGATTTGATTTTTGTTACTTAGCTTTGAATTTTTGGCTAATCGCGACGATGATAATGAGAGAATTGATAAATGTGTACTGAAAAAAAAGGTAGCGCGCTGTACCCCGATAACATAGTGGTAACAACGTCGCCTTGTAATGAAGGGGCACTGGGATCGATACCCGGTGGAGGGACATAGTGGCTCGAATCCCACTTTAGGTAGGATTTAAACTGTACGTCTATTCTCGATAGCGTATTGTTGAGTCTTAAATCCACCAAAAGTCCATAACAAAAGGCATTGTTTCAACGTATGTTGAATGTATAATTGCAATGTATATTGTGATAAATTAATCCTTAAGCAAATATACATTTGTAATTCTGTTTAACAATAAGAGACTTCACTTTCCTTTACATCTATTCACAAGAGCATAAAAATACAACTTGGAAATTAATTTCCAAATGAACAACCTCTTATTCATATCTTTTACGTATGTGTGTGTGTGTGTGTTTTCTGAAATCTGGCAAAGTCCTAATAATGTATTCACTTCATAAGTGTCTATTACATAACAGAAAGCATCATTGGGTATTCAATATCAGACGAATAACGAATTCCATGGGAATATTTCTGCGAGTTCGTGGATGTGAGTTCAGCTCTCAACGACAAATGGTGTTGGTTTGACCCGCGTTAATGTAATTGGTATTTCCTTTGTGTTTGTTTCTCTATCACAGTATATTTATTTTCCATAGTTTCGGTGTCCTATTTTTTACCGACTTATCTAGGATTTGTCTAAAATTACGGATCATGAGAAATATACGATTAAAGGCAAAGCAAAGATAATAGTCCAGAAAAGACAAATTGAAACTTATACTTAGTTGAAAGGACAATTGGTCATTGTTGATTACAATTATAGAAATAACTTGATCGAAATACTTGGTTTTCTTTTACATACATTTTTGTAATTCTTTTTGTGCACCTTTCCTACTTGAACAGGTAGACTATAAATAAAAACTTGGCATGGTTTCTTTCAATTCATTATTATAGTATAGATCTTCCGTGATTCTCGTGGCTTATGATGCATCGAATTAACAATTACGGATTTTTCTTTGTTGTTCTTGTATATTTATTTAACAAATCTAGTCACCTTATAATTCCATTAACCGAGACTGGTTGGAATGATTTCTCCATTCGCATGGACGTCCGGAAGGGAGGGGGCCACGCCACCCGGAAATGAAAGTCAATCAAGAAGTACATACTATTTCACGCATATAATTTCATTTCAGTCACAGTAATATATGTTATTTATTGCAAGAGCGTTGCAGGAACACGATAACTTCAAACTGTAGAATTTTTTTAAAGGGAGTAATACTATTTTGGGGAAATTCTGCCTCATTCTGCCCCCCCCCCCCCTCCCTTGGAAAAATATCTTGCTTGTCCCTTCCTGGAAAAAATCCTGAAGACGTCCATGTATCAGCGGCGTTAAAAATTTCATTAAATGTCCATACACCACCGTTGACAAGCACACATACTGTAATATGCATGTAATGATACAAGAGAACACAGCTTTTAAAGGCTTCTTTTTATGACAGTGAAGAGAAGAACAACACGCGCAAGTAATACTTTTAAAAGAGAACAATCTAGCCAGAATTGGTGTAGCATAATTGTAATGCAACTGGCAACACTGGATCTGTCTGGCAAAGACGATGCCTTTACCATGTAACCCCGAAAGCACACACAAACAAGCTATGTACCAGTTACACCCTCCTCCCCTCTTGAAACGGGCACAAGACCAATGCCCTAGCCGATTGCACTAAGTCACCTGCAAGGAACACGGAATACGGCACAACACGAAGCTGTCTGTTGTATGGGGGAGGTGGGTCTGACAAATCCGCAAAGCAGAAAAAATGATTGATTGAAATTATTCGTAACCCATTCAACACATAACATGCAAACTCTTATATCTAAGAGTCACAATACAAAATAGTATATTTCAATACAGAAATACTATTTACGTAATTCATATTTCAAATTACATCAAATGAACAATTTACGTACTATAGCTCTCTCTCTCTCTCTCTCTCTCTCTCTCTCTCTCTCTCTCTCTCTCTCTCTCTCTCTCTCTCTCTCTCTCTCTCTCTCCTCTCTCTCTCTCCCTCTCTCTATTGAGCCAAAACAACATTTTTGTATTGTTTTACCAAAGTTTAATGTGCATGATTGATTGATTGATTTAGTTCATTTTACTTCTCTTCTTTGTCGCTTTTGGCTAATCGCGAAGATGGGGATGATCGATGTTATGATTAAATTGATGAACGATACACACACACAAAGATTGTACACTCGCCTCACTTAGTACTCCGGCATTTTGTTTCTTTATACAGCATATTTGCAGAAGATACAATTCAACATACAAGTGTATAAAACAAACTTATTACTAACTTCGTTGACCCTGTACAAGCCCATGCCGGGATTAGAACCACCCCACGGATCTCTGACGTCATAGGGTGATGTGCTGTAGAGCGACTACAAACAAAAAAGCTTCGGCCAAAAGTCCCCGAGCACCTTCCCCTTCACCCGTTCGACTAGGGCCATAAGGAAGCATGATCCACTCTGTCCCTCCCCTCCAAGCGGGGGCGATCATACAGACAAACAACTAGATTTCATTTTGATTTGATTTAGTTTATTTTACTTCGCGTTTTGTGCCTGTTGGCTAATTTGCGAAGATGGGGATGAGTGATGAAATGATGAAATTGATGAATGGACATTCACAAACAACCAAGCCCGACCGGGATTCGAACCCGGGACCCTTGGCGTCGCAGCGCGATGTGCTAACCACTCGGCCACAGGGTCGGACACAAACAACTAGAGTAAGGGGAAACAGGACTGTAGGCTCTTTTCCATGTGGTTCTACTATAACCACTCCGTCACGGAAGTCGGCTTTAATGTGCACATTCCCATTATTCATAGTTGTATTACAGCATTCGTGTAAAAACAAACCCCTAACCGGATCGGAGCGTGCTGTCAAAAGCACCACGCTCCGGAGCGGAGTGCTGCTGTCTCACGCTCCGCTCCGGATCGGAGCGTGTGTCTCAGAAAGCCGAACCACTCCGCTCCGGAGCGGAGTGCTATTGTATCACGCTCCGCTCCGGATCGGAGCGTACGTCTCAAAAAGCTGAACCACTCCGCTCCGGAGCGGAGTGCTGTTATATCACGCTCCGCTCCGGATCGGAGCGTGCGACTCAAAAAGTCGAACTACTCCGCTCCGGAGCGGAGCGTGTCTCTCAAGAAATCGAACCACTCCGCTCCGGATCGGAGTGCTGTCGTACCACGCTCCGCTCCGGAGCGAGGAGCGGAGTAGAACTGACGCTTCGAAGTCGCTCCGTCGCTCCTTTAGTACGCTCCGCGCTCCGCTCCGAAACCCTGCTGTTACCTGCACAGTCCAAAGTGGTCTGATCTGTGTGGTCTTGCTCACTTTTCGCGTCACTTCGGTGCTTTGTGGCGTTCTCACCTTGCAAACTAACATTTCAGCATTGATGTTTGCAGCACTGACTATGTTTCTGTTGAAAAATAAGATGATCCTCACAGACAAAATTGCGGAGTTTGACTGTGGATAACATGAAAAAAGATTTTTGCGAAGAGTGGATTTTAATAGCAAATTTCCAATGGTAAGTTCTGCCATCGCCCTAGGGTTAGGCAATACACACAACGTTATGGAAGATAGTGGGTATTTCAGGATATAAAATGGGTGTCCCATTTTCATTGCCGTTGACTATACCTAATTAACATTTTTCAGGAATTTTGAACTATTTTAATTTTTTTTTAACTTCAAGATTTTTTAAGCCTAACTTAAGATTTTTAGGACCTATTTTAGAAGTTTTAGGACCTTTTTTTAGGATTTTTAGAACCTATTTTAGGATTTTTAGAGCTTATTTTAGGAACCTAAAAGCACACTTTTTAGAACCTTTCTCTCTCTCTCTCTCTCTGCATGGAGTAGCTAGGGTCACTCGCAAAAATACAGCTCGTCAACTCTAACAAATTTCATGAGGGCTTGATATACACAGCAGTGTCCGGTGAATATTGTTACATATACGCACGAGTTCACGGACGATCGAATGGTTATATCCCTCGCCTTTGTTGTGAATACTCCAGTGGTCTTTCAATAGGTAAAACCTGAAAATTTCGGTGTTAACACAGCATCGAGAAAACAATGGGAAAGGGGTGGGATTGGGTAGTACTTGAAAAGCTATGTCGAAATAAATGAATCACAATTACGAAAATGACACAGATAGGTAGAGACCAATAAACAACGTGAAACTCTGGAGTAACAGTTTCCTGTCCTTTCCTACTATCCAATGTTGCAAGAACTTCCTTAGAAAATCTAAAAGTAGTGGAGAAAAATGTAGAAATGCGTCATATGTAAGAGGTAAACAATATCAGTCAGTTCATAAAGAAATCTGGCACGAAAATAAGAAATAGAAACAGAAAAAAGAAAAGATAGAGAGGAAAACGTGTTAAGAGAGAGAAATATGGAGAATTACGAAAAAATAAGTAAGTGGCGAGAAAATGGGACAAAGGATACAAGTTAGAAGAAAAAACAATGAATAAAATTCTGAGTAGCAAAGAAAAAAGAAAGACGAAAATCTACAAAAGACAGTGGAAAAGAGAATCTGAAAGAATAAAAAGAAGAACTAAAGTAAAACTGAGAAATATGGCGAAGGAAGGAACTCAATGGAAGGGGATATAACTCCATAAACCCTCCTTAGGGTACGCCAATGTAAACATGGTTAGCAACAGATCGTCTTCTTGGCACTGCAGAATCCAAGCAAAACCCGGAAACTGGAGAATATTGTCGGCTGCACGGAAAACAA
The DNA here is from genome assembly GCF_977018435.1 of Lepisma saccharinum. Taxonomy (NCBI): domain Eukaryota; kingdom Metazoa; phylum Arthropoda; class Insecta; order Zygentoma; family Lepismatidae; genus Lepisma; species Lepisma saccharinum. The sequence continues at coordinate 36,126,260 of NC_139235.1, read as the reverse complement.
ATAGCAGTCACGAAGACTCTCTGCTTGAAATTTACAGAACACTAGAGACATCTATCGTCGCGGTTCAGCTCCAATCACCAGTTGCTTGTTAAGTCGCCGCTGTTCATCGCGTGATAAAGAAGGGTATGTTTCGCAAATTCTGATTGGAAAAGGGTCAGACCAGGACAAAGACACGTAGCCCAGAGATATGGTACTGCAATTGTAGGCGCCCTCTTGTCCTGTCGCATTGATTGGGAACTAAATAATGGTTCTCTTTCTTGGAGCCAAAGTTGATTATTTGGTTTTGTAATTATGTACCCGGTATGGTATTTCGAAATTTCCAGTGAGGGTAGGGGAGGAAGTATGGTAACAACTTGTGAAAATACAGTTGCATGTTATTATATGTACAGGGTGTTTCACAGAATTGCATTTTCTTTGTAAGGTTTTGCAAGTCTTGTTTCGACACTACAAGCTCTTTACAAAAACTGTAATTTATCTCGTACAGCGAACGACAAAAATAATAGTAGGCAAATTGTCCATAGCTACTTTCATTTTCTAAAATTCTACATCCTGTGTTGCTTTAAAGACTGGAATTGTGTTCATTCGAAGCATATGTTGTTCTCAGCGTACGTATTGAAGTTTTTATTTCAATTCATTATCATCACATTGTAGAAAAGTGAGTGAAAATGATCATTGGCAAATAGCCTACTGTTTCATTTGCCGTTGGGTGTACGTAATCAACCGTACTGCACAGATTCATAGTTACCACTGCCATGTATTATTTTTATCAGAAAGCATACTAAAGGGTTGGAAACATTGCCAGTAGAGACGTTACCACTACGCAATTGGGAAGCCCTATTTTAGTTAATTGCCTACAGCTCAATGTAATAAATAATTTTATTTATATTATCATAGATGCCTAATAAAAGTTTATTGTTATTTGATGCGGTGGCTAAAGGTGTTTCGTTTTCTTTTTCAACATCGTGCCTCCTAAATTTCATTCCGCACCCCTTCAGCGCTCTTCTATGGCGCTCCGGTCCGGATTCGGTCCACGGCCTCCTCAATCTTCCTCTTCCATCCTGTCCTGGCTGTAACAAATAGACTGTGCTGTGTGTAACATCGCAGTAAATTAATCTGCTAGTGTTGTAATCATATATAAGTTATGAATTGTAATTAGTTCTTCATGGACTTCAAAGTAAATTTCACAATAAGTATTTTAGGAGCAAAGAAGTGTCAATGAAATATAAATATAATATGGTAACTTAATGTTAATGTAAACACCACAATTATCGCACTTTGAATGTTGTGAAGTTTGTGTAACTTAATTGACTAGTTGGTATTGGAGGATATATTTCAAAACCGTACGAGAAAGGTTTCATTAGAATATACAACTTCTATCGTAATATACGAGTAATGCAATTTTATACTAGTGTGTCCGTAAAGTGGTATATCAACATATGTTATACACTCACATTCACTGCCACGGGTTACATGTGCTACATTTTTCAACAGTGCCAATGCTATTCTCTTATTGTTTTAAGAGAAAACATTATTTTCCCAAAACTTCAGCAGTTATTAGCATCTAAACTTGCGAAGTGGTATACCGTGTTTGTGCAGTCGCCATTTTTAAAGATGCGATTTTAAGGATCGTGTGAGACCCCTTTTGCTGCCTTCGCGAACTGAAGAGGTAAAAAAATCTTATGGTAGTTTCGAGTCAGAGGTGGGTAGGGAATTAGGGAGCTACTTAACCACCGTGTGAGACTGGCTTAAGGCTACTCTCTTCCAGTTCCTAGTTCTCAGTAGTTGTACTGCGTCTGCTCGAACCGCTTCTTCCTATGTGTTTCTGGGTCTACCCACTAATCATTTCCCTCCAAAACTTCCTTGCATCACCTTCTTGGGGATTCAGCTTTCATCCATCCTGATTACATGTCCTGCCCACTCTAACCTTTTAGCTCTTATAGAAGTTGAGATGGGGACATCTTTGTAAAGCTAAAATAATTTCTGATTGGTTCTTATTCTCCAAATATCTTGCACTTTTATTGGTCCAAATATTTTCTGTTTAAACAAGTCCACCATTTCAGCTGCGCTTTGATTAAAGTTCCATGTTTCACTTCCATATATCATTATGCTGCGAATTAGGGTTTTATACAAAGTAACTTTGGCTCTATGGTTTACTCCATGATATTTAATCAATGGTACTAATGAGAAGTACCGTATGCTTTATTGGCTCTTTGTATTCTGTGTCTTACTTCTATCATCTTATCATTTTTGTCTGTGACGAATACTCCTACATAAGGGAAACTTAATACCACTTCAAATGCATATTCTCCAATCTTTATATGATTTTCCTTTGACTTTGCTTTCTTCGTTTGGACTAATATTTTTGTTTCATTTGTGTTAATTTGTAATCCAATTTCCTTCCCTTTCTCGTCTAGTGTTTCCACCACTTCTATTGATCTTCCTATGATATTGATGTCATCTGCATACTCAACTATTTGCGTCACCTTATATTCTAATGTTCTTCTGGTATCTATCATTAGTTGACACGCGCCTACACTAGTCCTCTAGAGCCTTTGAATGGTCACAGATTACCCAAATCGGACTTCTCAGTCAGGCTAGTAGGGTAAACGGATGGCTGGCCCTGTCTGGTCACTGGTGTCGGACTTATACCTTTCCTTTAGTTGGAAATGAGAGGTTATAGAACTTTCTTCCAATAAAGTTTGGTTTATTGTATTTTATGCACAATTGAAATAAAACTTATCCAGTGGCAATCCTGGATCAAGTTGACAAATGCAGATCTGCGTACTACAAATCTGTAACAGGCAACCCTTCCAAGATTATTCACGGTTTGATGGTATCGCAAGAACCCAGCAGCAGGCTATGAGAAACTAAACCAAAGCATAAGCAGAGCCCGACATGGGGCACAGGCAGTTCTCCCTACGAGGTTGACTTGTGATACCACTCTAACGGTAACCGGGTAAGAAAGTCGAAATATACAGAAATCTGGTTCCCTTTTATGCCGAATGGTTGTTTACAAAATACCAAGGAAACTTGGTCGATATTTACATGTATCCATGGATTTCCATAATTACATCATGCAATTTAGGCTTTTACAATATTTACATAAAGTTATTAAAGTTGTAAATTACATACCTTCCTAAAATATTTTTTAACGCCGAAAAAGATCACATAATAATTAATTTTGTTATCTTAAAAACTGCAGATGAATTCCAGAATGTTTGAATCTCGTGCAAGGCACAGATAATGTATGCATAATCTAGCACGCGCAGATGTTGAGCTCCTGCCTTATAAATGGAAGCATGACCAGATTCGACTGGGGCTACACGTAGTTTCCTTATCACATATTCCGGAGATAGATTGAACACGAGCGGTGCCAAGCCATCTCCTTGTTTGAGACCTTCTTTAACTGGAAAGCTCTCTCCCATATTTGCTTGTATCTTCACACGTGCTTTGGTGTTCTGCATCGTCATTTCTACCAATCGAATTAATTTTGCGGGTATTCTGAATGCTCTCAATATGTTTCCAATTTTAGTTCTATCAATGGAGTCATATGCTTGTTTTAAATCGACAAAGACTTGTACATTATTTCTATGTTCCCTTCCCAACACTTCTCCAGTATCTGTCTGACTGTGTGTATTTGATCTGTTGTAAACCTGCCTTTTCTGAAGCCGGGTTGGTACTCTTCCAATGCTTCTTCTGCATATGGTTGTAGTAGTCTAAGTATGCTTGTCAATATCTTGCACGCCTTCCTTGTCTTCTGTGATCAGATTCGTATTCTCCCAGTACAGAAGTAGGTTTAAGGGTAATAAATTCCTTACACACAAATTCTATACTCACTGCAATAGCTTATATCGACTGTTAGTGCCTATTTAGATTATTGGTGCCTTCAAGTACAGTCAGCGGCAATAAAAATGGGACACCTAGATCCAGTGGCGGCGACTTTCGCCACCTTTGCCCCCCCCCTCCCCGGGTTTAGGAACCCAATCGCCGCCACTGCCTAGATCCTGAGAAGCTCACTTCCTTTCATGGTGTTATGTGTGTTACCTATGTCTACGGCGATAAATGGATTTTAATAGCAATGTGTATATATGTAAATATTATGTATGTACGTATGTGTGTATGTAATCTTGAGAAAAGACTGAGACGAGAACGAGACTAGAGTTTGTTCGACGAGACGAGACGAGATACAAGACAGGGAAGCCGAGCCTCGTTCCCGCACCATCTCTATGTGGATAAAATGACGGTAGGATTGCCCTTGCAGTGTCTAGGCGAGATTTAACGATTTTTGAGCCCGAGCTGTGGACAACGGAAATAGCGGATGGAGTTGAAAGCGGCTCCCGGTAATCTTATGAAAGCTTTCTGTTGAACTTCCAGACTCCCTCTTCCAGGAAAGCAAGCAGAAGCTTCCCTCGGGATGCAGAAATGAAAACATTGGGAATCCGTTATTAGAAATGATTATACAGAGTGGGAGTGTTTTTAGATGGAAATCTAGACTTGGCATAAGAAATTCTGGTGTTTCTACGAGAAAAATTAAGTAATTGGAGATGACTTTGTCTGTCCAAGGGAGTGCAGAGAAGAGGTGTGGAGGTTAAACCCTAATGCAAATATATTCGCTACCGTCTTGAACTCAAAGGGCCCCGGGTTAGACACAGCGGTTCGGATCCTACTTTAAAATGTAAGCCCAGTTCCAATTAGCCTATCGGTGCATAAAATGGAGTTAAAACAAAACTTTGTGTATGGGTATATACAGGGTGTTCCGTGATCTTGATTCAAACTTGCAGGGTGGATGGAGACTGACCCAAGTACTAATATGAGATAAGGATCCCCGGTCCGGAAACGCACCATTAAAAGGTTATGAGTCTATACTATTTAGAGCTTTATATGACAGTGGAATAAGATAACTGGGAGATGCGGCTTGTCGATTTAATACTGACGTTACTACAGTGTATCGTAGTACTTTACGGCGAAAACGTTACAGTTATTGTTCAAAATGGTGACCCCTAGCGTCGCAAGAAGCTCAGTCGTATCCCCTCTGGAGTCGTTCTGACGATATAGCAAGGATTCTTGCCAACAGGTCCTCCTCACTCAAACGGTTGACGATTGGGTGCTGAGCCGAGGGACACCCCTCGCACCCCCTCCTGACAAGAATCCTTGCTGCCTGTGATATCGTCAGAATAACCCCGGGGATTTTACAGCAGATGCCACAGAGCTTCTTGAGATGCTATCGTGCCTGCATCGACGCTTGGGGCCGCCATTTTGAACACCTACTGTAACGTTTTCGTCCTAGAGTGCTACGGTACACTGAATAACGTCCGCATTAAATCTATTCCACTGACATATAAAGCCCCAAATAGTTTTGTCTCATAACTTTTTAATGATGCGTTTTTGGGCCGGGGTTTCTTATCTCATATCAGTACTTGGGTCAGTCTCCATTCACCCTGCAAGTTTGAATCAAGGTCGTGGAAACACCCTGTGTAGGTACTATGTGTATTTGTGTGTATGTGTGTGTGTGTGTGTGTGTGTGTGTGTGTGATGGTGTGTGTGTGTGTGTGTGTGTGTGTGTGCATACAGTAAATTTTGCAACAAACTCAATTTATGTAACCTTGAATGTAGACGAAATATATTATCAGTTTGCAGAAAATCTTAGCAGGTGTTATAAGTTAGATTGTAAAACAAATCTTCAAATATTATATGTAAGAGTTTCTCAGTATAAACATCAGAAGACAGCATAATTTAATTACAAGCACAGTTATAAATCTAACTCTTGGTAGCTCAAATGGAGGAGGTAAATGTCCCAGTGTAGACTTATAGGAATTAAAGTTTGGCAATAATATAGGTTTATAAAGAATTATTTTTTATTTATCTTAATTACTAACTTATGTATTTGATGCACATTATTACAAAAAGCCTCGGTTATGTAGCTAACCAACTTCGCAATGTATTTGCTAAATACCTTTAATAATAATACTTATTATTATTATGACCTGGTGGCATGTATATTAAATACACAGTGTTTCATAAACGTGTTAATTTGTTCACAAGACTGAAATAGACTAATTTCATTTCAATTCACTTTCAAAGCATGAAAAATTTGCTTCGTCCACTTCATATATATCGCATTGTTGAAATTGTAAACTACCCCTTCGTACATTGATGAAATTTAGAACTAAAATCATTTATTGAATGGTGTGCATGGGCAAAGTTAACGACAAATAACCATAAGTTGGACCATTGTGAAATATTTTAATAGTAGAGAAAAAGTTTAAGGGATTCTAGGGTAGGTGTTGGGGAGGGTGTGGACAAATTACTGGGATGCTGGGGAATAGCGAGGGAGCTTCAATTGGTGAGTCGACCTCCCTGAAATTGGCGTGATTTATTTAAATATAAATTTTATTATTTAAATTAGGAAGAAAGCATATTATTTTTACCCTCGATAAGACACACAAAATTCAGTTATGTAGTATTCCAATCACCTAACGAAAGTAGAAACTAAGTTTCAACTTAACCAAAATAAGAATGCCCCCGGCAAACTCGCAAACTAAAGTGCACAGTCATTTGTTTCCTCATCTCACTTACCCCTTCTCTCGTGCCTGTGAGCCTTGAGAGTTGTGACTACAGCGTTACAGGGGTATTCTCATCTTGGCCAAGCTGTACGTTGAAAATTTGTGAGCAAAATGCAACAACCATTGTCTACCACTGACACCAAAGAATAAATTGTACCATGAGTTTTAAAAATTCCAAAAACTAGATTTGTGTGGGGGTACAAGACAGTGTCCCAAAATGATTATCTGGGTTTCACGGTCGTTTAATTTCCCTATATGTGGGTTTCAAGGACAAAACTTTCGTGGGGGTAAACAACAACTCAACAAGTTTAAGTTTACATAGTGTATCTTATAAATGTTCAATGTGATCACCTTTCGTGACACAGCACACATCCATCTGGTAGTCCAAAGCTTCTCGACGCTTTCGTTCGACACACTTGGACATCCAGAACTCTTCCCTTTGCAGACACATCCAGTTGCTTGAAACTTATTAAACCATCGACGAATGTTGTTACCGGACGGAGGATCACTTCCAAATCGCCGTCGAAAAGCTCGCTGAACTGAATCAGCAGAACCACACCTTTTAAATTCAATGGCACAAAATTACTTCTGCACGGGAGCCGCCATCTTGAAATACACCTACGCCGCTGTGACTGATGGGGAACAAGTGACAGGGAAGCAAACTTCCACAGCCGTTCTTATCGTACATGCACGATATAAAGATGCACCTTCGTCTGTTGCAATATACCAACTACTTGAACAACCCCGATAATCATTTTGGTGCACGGTGTGTAAACTACATGACTAAATTTTCTCCCTGACTTTCAAAGATTTTTTCTTACACGAGATATATAGAAATTAATAACAAAATAGAATAACTATGTCTTTCAGTGTATTAACTGTATGAAGTATGAAAAATCAAAGGAAAACAATTGTACTATATATTCACTAATCTGGTGAGTCGATTGAAGTGTATTAATAAGAATAGCAGTATTTGTACATTTTATGTCAATGACCTGACCTTCTACAAAAATTTCTGGCGACGCCTATGCAGGGGGAGGGGTTATGATAAAGTTGTGTCTTTCTTCTCATTGTTGGAAACAATCCAAAACAGTTCACAGAAATCTCCTTGCAGTAATGATATACGGATGGTCTGTCACTGTGGTGGTAAGGCAATGAGGTACTGGAAGATATTTTTCAACTTTATCGACATGCAGTGGATTTTTTCCACACTCGAGTGTTTGTTTCCTGTAGATCTACTTTATCTGCAGTTGCAGTATTTCACATAAACTGCAGCATTTGTTTCATTCAACTAACAGTCACTTCCAAGCTTCTTCTGCCAGCTAGTCCTGTACCCTGGAACGTTACACCCGAATCGCGCTACTTTCTAGCAGGGGTGCCCACAGAGGGGATTATGGCGCAGGCTGCGCCATCGAGATTTGGGGGTGGGAGGGGATTTTTCCCTTCAAATAATATAAAATTCAACATTCATATATTTATTTCAAAATATATGTTAAAAATTTACACCTTAAAAGCACCATATTTAATCCATTAGATGATTCGTTTTGATATGGTTTATTTTACTTCGCTTCTTGTGCCACTTTTGGATAATTTGCGAAGATGGGGATGAGTGATGATATGATGAAATTGATGAAAAAACATCATAAACGTCCATGCCCAAGCCAGGATTTGAACCCGGGACTCCTGGCGTCGCAGCGCGATGTGCTAACCACTCCGCCACGGGAGCCGGCTCCATTAGATAAATAAAATATAGTGTTTAATGGTATAATCAAAGACGGCAGGGGGAGAAATATCCAACTCTTACATATTAGGTCTTAATTGACACGTGGGTTCTCGGGGGTTATGATTTAAACGTTTGGGGGGGGGGCAGTATCCAACTCCTGGTCTTAGATTATGGCGGGTATTTTAGTTAGAGGGGATTGAGCATTAAATTGAAGGGGATATCCAATTCTTGTGTATTCCTGTTGTCTTAGACTGTTGTGGAAATTCTGGTGTGGAGACTGAGAATTAATTTTTTGGAGGAGGCAATATCTACTCTTCAATATTAACAGTAAGTCTAAAATTGGCATAGAAATTTTGGTGGTAGGAATGAGTATGAAATTTAAAGGGGGAGATAGAAAGCTCTTGATAAAGTGTTAAATCTTAGATTGTCAAGGTATTTCTGTAGTGGAGAGAGAGTTTGAACATTAAATTTTGGAGATTGTATTTAGCGACGTTTTGACCCCGAACGTGCCAAAAGAGTAGCTGGGAAAGACTAAATATTTCGGGATCCTAAGAAAGTATTGACATCCCATTAAATTAATATTCTTGAAAGCCTGCAAAGAAATGGATGTAAACATTTTCTTGCTCACTTCGCTCTCAATGTTATGTTCCGAGAATGCGTGTTTGGCGCTTTACTGAGGTGAACGTGAAGTTTAATACTAGGCCTATAGCTGCATTACAAGACATAAGCAATATTCTCGATATCCATTATTAACATCACTTCTTAAAATATAATGCTTAGTGTTGGTAGATATACTGCTTAATTTAAAGCAAGTGCATCATTTGGAACAAAAACATGTCAAATCCGCATAGCTTCTTGTCACAGGAAAATTTTACTTTAACAAGTTAAATTTGCACTGAAGATAAAATCCACATAATTATTGTTATGGGTAACTAAAATCATTATATTTACCCAAAGAAAACGGGGGGGGTGGAGTTCTTTGAAAGAGAAACCGTATTATATTATCATTCTGAGCTTTACTTTGTGGCGATTATGATATGGTTTGAGGGCGCGAATAATGTAATTTGGCGGGGACGCATGACATGATTTTTGGGGGGGGGGGGGGGGTGCGCCATTGGTCTTGGGAGGGGATGGGCACCCCTGCTTTCTGGCCACCAATAGCATAAGAGCGCGGGTATACAATTGCGCGGCCATTGGCTGGTCAAATGGAGTGCGTCCACGTGCAGGAAAACTCCTTTAATGTATCAGAATTTCATGATTTTTCTAAATACATAATTTACTACTGATGAGCCATATGAACTGCGTGGTTACATTAAGGATTCTCTTCTTCTTCTTTTCTGGCACTACAGCCCATCACAGGCCTTGGCCTCCTTCAGAATCTTCCGCCATCCATCTCTATCCAGCGCCTTCCTTCTCCAACTCCTAACTCCCAGCATACTTAGGTCCTCTTCTACCGAATCAACCCACCTTAAAGGTGGTCTTCCTACTTTTCTCCTGCCCTCCATATGCATAAACGTTATCTTTTTGCACATCGAGTTATCTGGCATTCGGTATATATGTCCTAGCCACCTTAACCGTATTAGTTTAATTTCCTTCACAATATCTATATCTTGGTAGAGTTGATATAGTTCATTATTGTATCTTCTTCTCCAAAATCCGTTTTCACATATAGGACCATAGATCCTGCGCAGGATCTTCCTTTCAAAACTTCCAATCATTGTCTCAGCATTCTTAGTTATAATCCATGATTCACATCCATACATTAAAATAGGTCTTATTAACGTTTTATATAACTTAACTTTTGTTTTCCTTCTGATATACCGGGACTTCATATGTTTTCCAAGTCCAAAGTAACTTCTATTTGCCATACTTATTCTGTGTTGAATCTCTGTCAGGGAATCTCCTTTTTCTGTTATATACACTCCAAGATATTTAAATTCCTGTACTCTCTCAAAGGAGAGCCCGTTAACTTCAAAATGTGTAGTACTAGTATGCACCTTGGTTATTTCCATATATTTTGTTTTAGCAGCATTTACTGCAAGCCCCATTTTTTGTGCTGCTGTAAGGAGATTAGCTACAGCTTCACGCAGTGCTCTTGTTGTTCTAGCTATTATAACCACATCATCTGCATATGCCATCATTTGCACTGACTTGTTTATTATAGTTCCTCTAGTGTCTATGCCTGATTCTCTGACAGCCTTTTCTAGTGCAATATTGAATAGCGTACATGACAGGGCATCTCCTTGACGCAATCCTTGTTTTGTTTCGAATTCTTGAGATAGCTGATTTCTTATTTGTACTCTACATCGCACTTTTTTTAGAGTCTCTTCTACTAGATTTACTAATTTCTGTGGGATGTTAAATTCCCTCATGGCTTCAATCAGCTCGTTCCTTCGTATGGTATCATACGCAGATTTAAAATCTATATAAAGGTGATATGTATTTATTCCAAATTCTTTTGTCTTTGCGCATATCTGTCGAATTGTATGTATGTGGTCTGAGGTCGATTTTCCCTCTCTAAAGCCACATTGGTAGTCACCTATTATTTTATTTACATACGGGGAGAGCCTTCGGAAAAGTATATTAGAGAGAATTTTGTATCCGGTGTTAAGTTTGCTGATGCCTCTATAGTTTTCTGTTTGTAGGCGATCCCCCTTCTTATATATGGGGTATATTATACCTTCTTCCCATTGTAATGGGATTTCTTCATCCTTCCATATTTTGTCTAGTAGATTTTGAATGCTTCTCAAGAAGTCCCTTCCGTGAAGTTTCATCATCTCTGCTGTTATTTTGTCAGATCCTGGCGCTCTATTGTTTTTCAGCTTCTCAATGGCACTCTTAACTTCTTCAAGGCTAGGTCCCTGCTTTTCCTGTTCATTAAGCTGGGGATTTGTTACATTCTGATCTTCTTCCGTATGCTGATTCTGTTCTTGCTCCATTCCGCTTCCATTCTGGTTTTGTTCATTCAAAAGTTCATTAAAATGTTCCTGCCATCTAATTAAAATATCCTGGTCATTACTTAACAGTCGTCCGTCTTTATCCTTACATATATATGCTCCAGTTTGGAATCCTCTCATTTCATTGACAGTTCTATAGAATCTTCTACTCTCTCGTTTTCCATTAAATGATTCCACTTGTCTCATTTTACTTTCCACACTCTCTTTTTCTTTCTCTTGTGTATTTTATTTTCCTTCCTTCTCAGTTCTCTATATACTTCTAGCTTTGCTCTTGTAAAATAACTTTGTATCATATTTCTGTATGCTTCATTTTTCTGCTTGGTTATCTCCTTGCACTCCTCGTCAAACCATTCATTACGGTTTTGTTTCTTCATTTCCCCTATTTCCTCATCTGCTACTTTTATTATTACATCTCGTATTTTGCACCACTCTTCATTGGGATTAGTGTTGTTCACGCCATCTTCCAGGTTTTTCAGTCTGTCAGTAATCATTTGCTGATATGTTTTCTTTCTGTCTTTTTCCTTCAATTTATATATATCATATTTTGTGATTTTACTTTCTTGCCTTTTGTGTATACATGATATTCTGTTCTTGATCTTAGTAATCACCAGGTAGTGATCTGTGTCTACATTTGCTCCCCTAAAACTACGTACATCTAAAATACTTGATTTGTGTTTACTATCTAAAATTACATGGTCTATCTGGTTACTTGATCTCCCATCTGGAGTTCTCCATGTTGCTTTATGTATATCTTTGTGAGGATAAAAGGTGCCTGCTATAATCATTTGATGCCTATTTGCAAAATCAATCAGTTTTATTCCATTATTGTTACTCTCATGGTGCAGGCTATGAGATCCTATCACAGGTTTAGCCCAGATTTCCCTGCCTACCTTTGCATTAAAATCTCCAAGAATTATTTTGATATCATATTGGGGGCATGAATCGTAAACCCTCTCCAATTTATCATAGAAAGCATCCTTTTCTTCCTCAGATTTATCCTCTGTTGGTGCGTGGGTTGTTATCAAGCTGTAGTTATGGAACTTTCCCCTAACTCTTAAAATGCAGGTTCTATCATCTATTGCCTTAAAATCCATTACTAGATTTTTCATCTTCTTCTTTATTAAAAAACCTGTTCCAAACTCATGTTTTTCTCCACAGCTATAATATATTACTGTGTCTTTCTGCTCCAACACATCCTTCCCAGTCCACCTAATTTCCTGTAATGCAAGAATATCAAGCTTGTATTTATTAAACTCTTCGGTAAGGTTTCTTAGGGCTCCAGTTCTGTATAGAGATAATACGTTCCATGATCCTACTCTCATAACCTTATTCTTGCCAGTTCGTCTTACATATTCCAGTCCGGCTCTCTGATTTGAAGGCTTCTCAACAATAGGTGCTTTTACTGGGTAGAATGGTCAGTCCCACGCCAAACCCCCAAGCTTGGGGGACCAGGATTTTTATTTGGGGTTTACTCCCCTAGGGAGGCTGGCTTCACCATGCCTAAAGAGTCCTCCCTACCCTTGGTTTTCTGTTAGGGTTTCCTTCCCTTAGCCTTTGGGGATCCCTCCCCTCCCTGCAAGGCAGTGGTTACATTAAGGATTAAGAGGCTATAAATATGCTTTAACTAGAAGATTCAACCAGCAATTAGAACGTAATATTTCGAAAGAGATTCTCCATATACAGTTCAATGTTCCTACCAAATTGTTACTGACGTGAGTACCTCGTACGAGACTCGTTATTCCCACCAGATGGCAAGCACTTCGTTTGATAATCTTTTGGTTCACCGAAAAGAAAATTGTTCTGTATTAAGATAATTCTACCGATTAATAACTTTTATTTATTGTCACTGACTCAACGTACATCTTTACTCCATTGAATAAAAATCAGTTAAAATCTGTTTCGCAATGTGAATCGACAATGATAATGATTTTAAAAACAGATGCAAAGAGCTTCAAAACAAGACCAATATTGTATTTGTAGGACTACCCACTAAGAAACAGTTGTTTTGTAAAATTGAGAAGAACGTTTCCTCGACAAATTTTAAAATCTGAAAATTAAGAATTATGTACTAAAATTTCAACACGATCTGACAAGCCGTTTTTGATTTATAAAATGTAAATAAGAGCGATGGTTTGCAAAACTAAAAATATCGGCACTTGTTTTGTTCTCGCGAAGATAAAAAATAGAAGGCATACTCGAAAAAAAAATGGTTAGCATAGATTAACACAGAATTAAATAAGCTAAATTTTGATGTAACTCGTTTTTATGTAGGTCTAATGGTTAATTTTTAATTGGAGTCCAAACTCGAGTATCTATAATTTTTAATTCGACAGTAGACCATGCCACAGTTTAGCGTATGGCATTGTTCATTTGCTTTGTATCAGAAACAGTACCACTGATTCCACATTTTCATTCCTCTACATTGGGTTCCAAAACCGGGGGGGGGCAAGGTGCCAAAACTGGGGGCAAAGACAGTATATTTTCCTTTGTAGGCAAGGTTTAGCATAGTGCGGGGGCAAAAGTGGCGAAAAGTGTGAGGGGGGCAACTGCCCCCTAGCCTCCCCTAATCGCCGCCACTGAACAGAAAGACTACAAAACCGCACAGGTTACGGCATGGCAAAAAAAAAAAAAATTAAAAATCTTGCAAAGTTTCTAGCAGAAGAAAATACTACACAGTTCACGGTACGACACTGTCCATTTACCCGGCTGCAAAAACGAATGCCAAACTTACAAGCCGCAGCAAAAAGGATGCCAGTCTGTAAAAGTTGACGTTACGCCGTTCTGCATTATTGAAGGAGAAAGGTCAACAGGTAGGCGTTCTTTGTGGCGGAGAGGAAGGGGGCGAGGCTGAATTAGCAAATCAATTAGAGCAGACTAAATGACGCGTGGTGTTCCAGCCCTGCGAGCGATCAATCTTGGCAACAAACCAGAACACTGAGGTAGAGGGAAAAAAAGACTTCAAAATTAGCATAAGAGAGCAATATATCTGTCTACGTTAGGGTTGCCAGATGTTAATAGGAATAATATCAGGAGACATGTGGAAATAACATAATTCTGTATTACTAACTTCTCCATACTCTGGTAGTTGGAGCTGTTCTCGTGATTTTTTAGCCATATCTTAATTATGCATGTCAAATATCCAACAATGACAAAAACTGTATTTTTGCTGTTTTAGGTCACTTTCGTGCCACTTTTGGCTAATCACGATGATAAAGATGAATGATGAGATGAAATTCGATGACGGGACATTCGCGGAGAACATCCATGTCCAGGCTGGTACTCGAATTTGGAACATCGGTGACGAAATAAAAAATCGATCAATTAGCGCCATGTCCATCAATCCGGCTAACTCTCTGGAATTCCTAAACCAGAAGATTGTTACTTGCCGGTCTCCGCGGCGGAGTAGATAGCACAGCGCGCTACGACCGCAGGGATCCCGGATTCGAATCCCGGCGTAGGCATTGGTGTTCTTTGTGAGTTCCCTAATCAATTTCATCATATCATCACTCATCCTCATCTTCGCGATTAGCCAAAAGTAGCTGAAAAGCGAAGTAAAATAAACCAAATAAATCAACCAAGATTACCTCAGTAGAACAAGCCTTCCATCTCTCCCCTATCCTGGGCAAAATACGGTGCACAAGAAAAATTGTTGCAAAATTGGATATTCACAGAATGAGGTTGCCAGGAAATGAAGCAAAAAGCAAAAATTTTTATTTTACAATAAAGTCAGTGTTTTACATTAAACAAGAGAAAAAAGTATGCAGTAGCACTGTTAGGAAACAACCCAAGACAACCGAGGTGTATATGAGTGTCAGCAGTCTCAGCGGACATCGCGGTTGCGCTGGTTTCTGGTCTTCAGGAAGCAATGGGCTTCACATCAGGTTGTCCAGTGTATCCTGAGGAATTCGGTCCTATTCCTGTATATGGCGGCCTCAGTGAGCCATCAGAAGGTCTATAGTGGGTTTTGACGATTGACGATAGCTCTCTTGAGGATCCGAGTGTCTATGCATTCTTGATGCATTTGAGGTTGAGGAATAAGCTGGCCATGACATGCGAATGGTTCTGTGCTCCTGCAGGAACTGGGTGATGATAAGTGCACTGTGGGGTCACACAATATTTTCACAATACGTAACATTTAAAAAAAATTAAAAAAGGCCGAATCAGACGGAACTGGATATCCAGTTAGTTGGCGCTGAACTGGCTACCTGACCGGAAGTGATGGCTGCCTGCCTGGCTGGCTGCTTGACTGGTTTTGAGGAATAAGCCATGTTCTAATTTCTACTGACTATCCTCGACTGGATTCTGTGGAACAGCCAATCGGAGCAAAGTTTGGCCATGTGAAGATAATCTGTGGGTTTGCAAAGGAGAGTTTTTGTCTGTGGTTTCCGAGAATTGGCTGTTTCTGTCTCGATAGACGGTACAATGCATTCGTGTTAACTGTTCAGTTCATTAGTATTTAGGTATTTATGCAAAGCGATGTGATTTGTACGTGAGAAATATGATTAGCCGAAAATGAAAATCCTTATTATTACAAGTGAATTAAATGTTTGATTTTCTTCTCTTTTCTTTTTTTGTAAATGAATCCTGCGAATCTCATGTATGAATATGCATACCCGAGTTCGTTAAAAAGCTTGTTCGGTACGCATTGATTACCATATTTTTTCGAGCCAATTTCTAGTCCATACTTTTCCTTTTTAATTTTTAAAAAGCACAAAGAAGTAATTCTCCTACAACATTCTTTACAGATTGTCTGCTCTGCACAATGTCTTATTGGAACAAAAGACTATCGACAAGTACGGTAACAAGTATCGTGTGAGGCGGAAACTAGAAAATTGTTAGCCAGTCCAGCGCCAACTAGGGTATTCCTACTAGAAATCCAGTTCCGTGTGATGTGGGTTTATCACTGTAAATCCAATTCTGGACTTCCTTGCCAATTTGCTTCAGGTATAGTCCGGACACTTCTGGCACAGATAAAGATATATAAGCAGATCTTCATCTAAGGCAGGGAAACCGGTGCACGGAACTTCCACTGGGAACGACCCCTCGCAAGAAGTTTCGGAATAATACGTTGAGAGGCGCTGAGAGGCACTACTCGAAATATTGCTTCCACTTCTTCTGCCACAAAAAGACAACAGATGGCACTGCTAAATTTCGACGCTCGGGTGCTAAGTCTGACGTCATCGAATTCCGAGACAACTTTCACTTATATGTCTTTATCTGTGACCAAACTGATCCCTTTCCACGATATTCCTTGGATAAAATCGTCATCGAGGCTCTCTCCAGTTGAATGTGTGACGGGAATCATTTTGCAAACTGAATCTGGACTGATCTGTGAAGAACACGTTCCTCTATTCGTTCAGGGTCCAATTTCGATGATGCTGACTCCACTGTAAGCGGGCCCTTCTCTGCACTGGATAAAGCGGGACACACACTACCGGATAATTGGCAAAGAGACCAGCTGTCCTGAGCCTCCGGTACACCGTTTGGCGAGAGAAACTCTAACCCCTGAGGTGGCTGCAAGCTCTGAGGACAGTTGTCTTTGCAGACATCGTCCGGTTTCGTGTGCAGTTAAAGCCAGATATCGGCCCTGTTGTGGCGTTGTTACTCGTTGACAACTTTCTGGCCTACCATGATCATCTGCTGTGTCTTGAAACAGTCGCCAAAGCCTGGAAATGACTGTGGCACAGTCAACGCTGCTGTGACTTCAGTCTGTGTTTGACCTGCTTCCAGGCGTCCGATGATTCTTTGCTGACTTCTTTGTGCCATGTTCTGACTGTACATTGCACACTTTACCAAGAGATGGTCCTCCGATCACAATGAGCCTTCGATACAAAATAAGGCACTCTTAGATGGGAGAAACGGGGTTAGGTGGGAGAACACCCACAGACTGAACCTAGCCCTTCAATAAAGAAATTTGAATGTGTTCTGATATGCTGTATTTTGTTTACCTTTCAATCACGGACCTATTTGACACTAGCAGTACTGTTGCCTATGCGCGTAAGGTGAGTTACACTCCTTGATAAATATTTATGGTGATCGTGCAAGTCTTCCCCTCCCATTTTCCTACTCTTTTGACACTACCGTATTATGATAATGGAGTAATAACGTCGTCTGTGACTTTCTTATTAAACATTCCCTGGAGCTCTAGGCAGTGTCAATATGACAAGAATGATCTTCTTGTCATCCACATTTTCCTTTTTTTCTCCATCAACAGCCTATTGGGCTGGGTAGATTTGGATGTTCCTTTTCTGCTTCTATCTCACTCGAATAGTTGGAAGTATCAACTCCTCCTGATAAAAGGTGTGAGGGGCACTTTGGTTG
Source organism: Lepisma saccharinum (assembly GCF_977018435.1). Classification (NCBI taxonomy): domain Eukaryota; kingdom Metazoa; phylum Arthropoda; class Insecta; order Zygentoma; family Lepismatidae; genus Lepisma; species Lepisma saccharinum. The sequence goes on along the minus strand of NC_139235.1, from coordinate 36,108,696 downwards.
GAACAAGACGTGAGCCTTGAACATCCCTTTTCGCGAACGGACGCCATCGTAGTTTGCCGAAATCTTTGATTTGATATGAATGAATTTCTTAAAAATCGTGTCATCATATTCGGAGACACCCAAATGTCAACCTCACTTCCACGTAGTACACCCTGGACTTCATTTTGCAGACTAACAATGCTCTGACGTCTGGACCCATCGGACATTAGTTGTGTGCTCTCCATATGTGTTTGTAATTGTCCTTTCACCTATTTCATCTTATGGTAATTTATTCTTAAATTTGAAATTAGCCAAAAGTAGCAGAAACGAGAAGTAAAATAAATCAAGTCATTCTTTTATTCTGTCATCTTGTTCATCGAATCCAGGAGAACCAAGGTTTGCAAGAGATTGAAGCACATCATCTTCTGCGCCATCAAATACGTTCAACAACTACTTCTGTGCAAGTACAAACACATACTGGGATACCATTAATATTGTGAACGCTGGCACCAAAGTGTCCCTCAAACCTTTCACCAGAAGAAGTTACTTCCAAGTATTGGAGTGAAATAAAAGGAAAAAAAAGGAACATCCAAAAGTACCCAGCCCAATAGGCTGTTGAATGGAGAAGGAAGAAAATGAGGATGACAAAAAATATCATTCTTGTCATATACACACTACCTAGAGCTTCAGAGAATATTACAGTTGATATGTGGTTGCGGAAAAGAAGAAATGTTCATGCATATGCCGAGATCAGTCACTGCGACGTACTGAACTGTCTTTGTAGTGCAGGACAGAGATTCAGATCAGAGTGACGAGGAATTTGACTAAAGTGACTCTATTGATGACATTATTTTTCCCAAATGATTATAGCCACTCTTAATCTTGATAACAGGTGAGCTGCTAAAATTTCAAAACACAGTTCGGAAGTCACTCCAACTATAATAGTTATAATAATAGTAATGATAATAATAATAATAATAATGAATATTTTTCACTTGTTATTTATTAACAGAAAATGCCTCTTGAAAAATCAGATAATTGAACTCTACATTAGGATATGGACAGTATTTTATGTGCAGAACCTCCACGACGAGCGTTTGCATGTATGGTCTCTGACACATTTTCCAGCAAGACACCTGTAGTGATACATGATTGCATGCCTCCAAATGAAGGCATCCACCATACACATATCTTCCCTTCGTGCAAATACCCAATAAACTTACAAATGGTCAAAATGACTCCCAATGGAGTTTAGGAGATATGGTGTTTTTTTCGTTAATGTCTGCAGAGGCAGCCGTTTTGGATGTATGACGTCACACAAGTCATACGCCACAATAGTAGGCGTCAACATATATCACAGGCAGTATTTTCTCCCCTTTATATGCCAGAGTGTCAAGTAAAGTGTAAAATCCTTGGAGAAAAGGACACAAAATAGTTTCACTGGATATTTCTCCATAACAATGCGAGATACGAAAAAAACTGTAAGAATCAATTTTATTCCTTTTTCAATTCTGAACAAAAAATGTATCTACAAAATTTTGTCAAAAACCATATTGAAGGAGTTATGATCGATGTTGTTTTAGTACATGATGCGGCAGCCATCTTGGATTTATTACGTCACACAGGCCATGCCACAATTGCGGGGAAAAACACCTGGTAGTACATGAGTGTATACCACACTACCAACGTATCACCGGTAGTCATATATTCCCTTCATTCAAAAACCCACGGCTTTATGTATAGCAAAATTTTGAAAGTTCTACCAACTGAAAGAACACTAACATTGTAGTACAGGATATTTTCCTGAGACTGCTGAAGTTCATTCTAATCTTGGACGAACAGAGTTTACGTTATCCAATATTTGTAAATATGTAAAAATGTGTGCCTTTAATTTGCAAACGGCTATGTAGCGGAAGTGTTAGTTTAAGAAGAGCCGGGAATTTTGTTTAGATTCGGCCTGTCATGTCCAACACTGTTCCGACTTTCTTGAACTATAGTGGTGTTGCGTAAATGCCTCGTTCTTCTAGTTAACTCAGAATTAGATACATTCTTCATTATAAGAAGCATTGCTAATACGTATAAATATATTATTTTCTAAACCTAGAATTATCATTGCTGTTCAATGCTGATGGTACAAGAAAATTAAAGGATATTTGAAAACACTGTTAATTTGCGGAGCAAAGTACTATTCGAATTCTTCTGAGAATTGAATGCATCCGTTAAGTACTAAGCTGTACGCTGTGTGACAGCCTTTGTATGTGAGCGACTGTGTTGCTGATGGTCGGGTTGGGGGAGGGGGTGTCTATCGATGAGCTGGATTTTTTCCATTACTTTGGGTCATAATTTTCAACTCTACAATTATACATTTAGCTCCTTGCAATACCACCATAGCATTGCTGGTCACATCTAATACTTCAACAGCATTTCGCCGACTGCTGTGGCATAGTGACTAGCATATGATTTATAACACCATTAAGCGTTGTTTCCATGATATGAAAACCTCAATATGCTGACCAAGGCAGAAATTTATTTTATGAAAAACATAAACTAAACGTAACGTTTCAACCTTCTAGCAAGGTGTTCTTCAGACTCTGCACCAAGTACAAATGTAACAAGGTACAAAACAGGACGATATATATACACAAAAATTACTCCCCTCCAGACTATTAGAAAGTTGTTCTGGAACATTCTAGCAGGTGGCTTTCCCTTGTCAACTGTACTTTCACCTAAAAGGCTGAACATTTTCTTTCATCTGGAATGTGGTTGGACTCCTTATCTCACGCACTTTTTCCTTCATTCTTCTTCCTTCTTCTCTCCTCTTTGTCTGTTGTCCTTTCCACTCTTTCTAACACCTTCTTCCATTCTTTGTTTATCTTCAGTCCCCTATTCCAGTTCATTGTGTCTTCTACATTTTTCTTCTCTATTTCCTTGGCCTCCTTCCATTTTCTCACTAGTATTCTTTTCTCCCTTCCTATCTGCTTAGCCTCATCCCACTCTATGTCATGTCCTGTTTCTCTCGTGTGTTTAAATATAGCATTTCTCTCTCTCTTAAGTCGTACATCATCCCTATGTTGTTTCAACCTATATTTCAGTCTCTTTTTCATTTCTCCTATGTACACACTCTGACATTCTTTACATTTTACTTCGTAGATAATCCCTTCCTCTTCCTCTTCTCTGTTTTCCTTTTTGTTGTTTGCATTCTTCGCTATTCTTAAGATGCTTCTCCCTCCCTTCCTGTAAGTTTTAATGCCCGCTATCCTAAGCACGTTGCATATCTTTTCTGTGGTCTTCCCCATACTCCTTATTCCAAACCTCCTCTCTGTACTTGGTGCAGAGTCTGAAAAATACCTTGCTAGAAGGTTAAAACGTTACGTTTAGTTTATGTTTTTTAAAAAATTAATTTCTGCCTTGGTCAGCATATTGAGTTTCTCATAGCATATCACGCCAAGTCGCCAGGGGTCCATGGTTCGAATCCCGGTCTGGGCATGGGTGTTCTTTGCGAGTGTTTTTTCATCAATTTCATCATATCATAAATCATCCTCATCGTCACGATTACACAATTAGGCAAAGTAGACACATTTTCGGCGCTTCTCTTTGTTCATCATTTTCGGATTCCCCTCCGCCCGCTCTAAAAAAATCACGAGTACCCCAAATCAGAGAGTCTGACACGCCTATGCTCAAGGCTGCAACACTAATCAAGTGAGCTTCAAAACACCATTTTTGATATAATGGCGCCTCTTACACACTTTTGCACCAGTGAAGAGGAGTGGTTTCTTGCGCTCTATCAGCCTAAAACTTATAGAACTTTCTCGGCAATATCTCTGTGCATGCTTACCACACCAGAAAGTTTACTAATGTAGGAGAAAGTTCGACAATGGACTCGGTACGCAAGCAGATGAGTGGAAAGTGCTTCGCAGTGATGTGCGTCTACGAGTAAACAACGATAGTCTACATTCTACACGTAGACTATTTTATACACGTAGATTACGTAATCTTGGCGAAAGATGATAGCTAACTAGGGAGCGGAAGTTGATGACCTAAAAAATATAGGTATATGACCTATAGAATGTCCTTAAAAATGGGAAAAAATGACGTAAAAAATGACCAATAAATTTGTTAGTTTCAGGTTAAAAATTGAAATGAAAAGGAAATTAAACAAAATGCAATTTTGCTTTGAAAAAATTTCGCCTCTGACCAGGGTTTTTTCCAGCCTCTCCTTATCTGATCTTAAATCTGAGTTTGCCCCCAGACGGACACCTGGTGGTTTCCCCCCACACAATAAAGACTGTCAGCAGTTCAGCATTTCTTTTGCTCGTAAATTGGAATCCTGCGATATATCTATCTATTTATATATATATATATATATATATATATATATATATATATATATATATATATATATATATATATATATATATATAGGCCTATGTTCACCTTGGTGAAAAGACTCAAGAATATTACCAAAATGAAATAAGTGGCAAAATATGACGAAAGAATACACCGACTATTGCGAAAAATGACGGGAAAATGCCGAAAATGACCTAAAACCTGAAAATTGGCAAAAAAAAGAAAAAAATGCACTTTAAAATTATCTTATTTGGGTTCTTGACGAAGCGTAATATTGTGTATATTTAATGGGTATCGTGTCAGAGATGTCAGAAAAAAGATGACATTTCATCAACTTCCGCTCCCTAGTGATAACTTATCAAAGGGCGCCGTGTAATTAAAAGAAAATTATACTGTGTATCAGTTGCTGATGTGTAAGAATAACTGTTCATACTCTTTCTTCCAAATTCGAACAATTTCTCACCTAGGAAGAAACCTAATGTAGGAAATATTCTAGTGCTCTAAGGGAAGAAGACCACTCTTGCCTCACAACTGCCATCTGTTGTTGTTTCTTGCATACTATTTATCTTCATCCATAGTTGATAATAGAAGACGAGAAATTTTGTTGTAAATAGGGTTATTTTCATTTCGTTAGAAACCAATATAGTTGAAAATGTCACTTTCCTTTCATGAAACCCTTGAAAATTAATTTTCATGCACCTTAGATTGTCTACGTAGTCTATGTAAACTACAACCCAATGTAATCTACGCGCAGATTATGTGTAGACAACGCATGTAGACGTAAACTTATAGTCTACGGCACATCACTGCTCATAAGTGATTGCACGTGGACCCAAAAGACTTATTCTTCTTAAGGTATACAGGCACTAACTGAAAGTTGAAAAGATATGTAGATGAGCAATAGGTCTGTGCTAAAATGCAGCAAACGAGTGCAACCCTACATGCTATAGTCGCCGATTCCTTCAGACATTTGCGGGGGCCCAAAGCTAAGGAAAGCGTAAAGACCGATTTATTTCCGTTTGCGGGTGGGAAGCTTTTTTTATATGAAAATAATTCATAGTAGAGACCTAAGAATATACACATTTGAGTTAAACTTTGTAATTACAATTACCAGCTCTGACAAGAATAATATATCTATCAAGGTACAGGGTGTTTCAACAAAAAGATAACTGAGAGAATCCAAAACACAACTTGTTCAGTTACCATTTTATTGAAACACCTTGTACATCTAGCTTTATGAGCTGGATAAAAAAAACTCTACATTGTGATTACATAATTAAGTAACATAATATTTTATCTGCAACTTTTGATTGAGAATTTTATTATCATATACTGTTTCCCACAATCCTTTAAGGGAGTTCAATATCTTCGCACGTGCTTACACATATACACACACAAACATACTTTTTAGCGTTGGTTACGCATTGTATAAGTCACAATAATGCATTATGAAGTAGCACACATATGTTTACAGGCATAAAATATGAGCAAAAAAATTACCAATCCTCATTAAACAAAAGAGTCGCATTTTGCAACATATTTTTTTCAACTTCTACTCGACGTGTACGAAAGGAAACAACATTCAACGAAATATGTCATGGTTCCTTTAGTAGTAATATTATCCAGTTTTCCTTCATGTATTTGACACAGTGCCACAAAGTTAAGATGCTTTTGGGTCATCGCACTTCGTAAGTAGTTGTTGAGGCGATGCAAAGAACAAACTACTTTCAGCCTCGCAAGAAAAATATAGCGTAAAAGCAAGCGCACTAGTCCTTCTGCTTTCCTTAAATAGTAGCAGCGAGTATTTACCACTAGGTTATCCTAGGCTGTAGCCTGGGGGCCGCACAAAAAAGAGACGCTGAAGAGACGGAAGTGACCCGGACCATCGTTTATTGAAATTCCTTAAATTTGTATTAATAGCAAGTCACACATGTCAAGTCCTTTTACTTGCTTTTCCATGGAAAAAGGTAGAAGGAAGGGTTTCTAGCGTTTAAATAACTTATTTTTTCTGTACTGCATTTTAACCCATACAAGTCTAAATTCAAGTCATTTTTTTTACTCAGATGTGTCTATATTTTGAAGTTTAAATGTGTTATTAATACAGAGCATGCAATTAAGGCACTAAGTAATGATGATGATGATGATAATGTCGGCAGGGCCCAAAACAAAGGATAGCCTAGGGGCCTAAATTTTATAAATCACCTCCTGAATGGTTGCTCTAACTGTGCACCATGGGTACTGATCGGAACATGGAATATATATAGCATATTGTTTATAGACGTTTTCCGAATTAAATGAGGATAATATCATAATAAATTAAAAACATATATCCTATCATTCGTTATTCATTTTACCGTCCTAGTTTGATAATAGTTCAATTTAGATAATTGTTATCTTACTGGTATTTCCAGTTACTTTAGTTCTCTGAGATAGGGACACGATTAAGCCATTTTAATGCCGTTTCCAAACGCCAAACCATGCTCCTTGCAGTTATTGGCTATATAGCCACGTACATAGAACTATATTTCGGGATGGATCCGAGCCAAGTGTTTTACATGTGATAATAATGATAATAATAAAGTTTATAATTAATAGGTTGATGAGATCTAAAAAGCCAATTAACTTTAGTATAAGCGTTTGCAAACCAAGTTACTACTCACATTTTTGGATTTTCTTATTGAAATAATCAGTGTCCATGTTTTCTTTTTTCCGTTCTCTTTTCTTAACTGTGAGCTTAACAACATTCAACCACCATAATTCACTGCTTTATAATGTAGGAAGACGATCAATTCCGTTTTCTCATTCCTTTCTTTTGTCTCTTTCAAATTCAAGTGATAGGCAAAACATTCCAAATTTTGGCATCTCAGAAGTTCATAAGGTAAGGTAAACCGATGCATCAACAGACACCGACAATAGAAGTTTACATTCGTGTGAAAAACCCACCTATTTTTTTGATGAACTTACCCACTCAAGAACACGAGTTGTACAGTTGTATTCCCATGCTTCTTTCTCTATTCTTGTGCCTAATCATAATAAGCGTATATCATACGTTTTTACTAACTAACTGTTTGTTTGGAGAAAGTAATATATTGTGATATAGTGAAACGCCCATTTCAGAGAAGAATCACGCGTAATGTCCCACAGGGACCTCAAATAAATTATGAAATTTCCATCACACAATAAATTCAACTTTGTACAGCCCAAATACAAAACGTTCCTGCGCCACTGCATAATACTTTAACTTTGGTGTTGTCTCTATTCGGGAGCATAAGGTGCCTTATGAAGTTCAGATTATGATGCAACAATGATTCAAACATTCTCGGATAGATGGCTCTGCATTGTTTACAGATACATATTAACAATGGCGAAAATGCATCTCCTAAGGAGCTTCGAATTGTCTAGTATATTAAAAAAAAATCATGGGCGTTTTTCCATTTTAAGTGTAGCATAATTCTCGGGCGAGTCATTAATTCGTACAATGTACTAGCTTATATTAATTAATTTTTACATTCGATATCTAGGACAGCCACAAGCACCACAAGTTTCCAAATTATTAGAATAAATTGTAATAATAATACCATACCTTGCAGGTTAAAATCTCTTTCAAAAGATTGAGTTCGCGACTTTCAAAATGTCAGTTCCAATTCAACACCTTTCTTTGTGCATCTTACCAGCAAAAACATGTTTCTAATTTTTAAAGGTTCCTGATTATTTCATTAAATTTTTTCGCTGTTGCTATGCTATTCCTTATTTTTTCCGTTTTACCTTTAGCATGTTTGCTTCCAACGAATCCTGCAAAAGGATATTTTCTCTGCTATAAAAATATCTCGATAGAATACTTGTCAATAGAATCGTTACAACCAAGAAAGTCAGTGACTGTGACTTCAAAGAACCTCAGCAATTGCATCATCTCTACCAATGCAACGTACGGGAAAAGTCTGCTTCATTTTCAAATTGTGCTGCTCTGTCACCTGAACCAGGAAATTACGCTGTACCTGGTACAATATTTGTTTAGGTGTTTTATCACATGAATCACAGTATATTTCAGGATGTCAATTAAAAATCCTGTTATTAATTTGAAAACTCATAAACAAACCTTTATGTTCACCTACTACTTCATTTCTTTTACAGTTTTCCACACACACACATACATATATAAGATAATGGAAAATTCAACAAGCATTTTGATGAAAACATTAAAATGCTGACCAAGGCAAAAATTATTGTATAGAAAAGATATACACTAAAAACGTAACGTTTCCATCCTCGAACAATATTGCCTTGTTATAAACATATTGACATATTATATTAACATGGAAACAACAGTGTTAGCATTTTGATGCATTCCTAACCTATAATCACCTAGATTTTGATATTATTATCTATTATTATATTGTATTGCATAGATAGATAGATAAATATATGTATGTATGGAAATGTAGATGCTTACAGGTAAGGAAATGCAACAAAAGGCGTGATCATACTTTCTTCATCCTTTTGTTTTCAATGCACGAAAACTTCTCTGTTAGATTCTGAGTGAAGAACTACTGGCTTACTTTTTTTTTACAATCTATTTAATCTTATTTATTTTAAAAATTTCAAGTTAAAATCTTAGAATGTTCCATGTTTATTGTTAAATAGGGATATCCTGTAAGAGGAAGAACTGGTTCTCTCTATTTCAAAGTTTCAGATAAGTCTGAAAGTATAGCCATTTCTTGCCGTCATCATTTCATAACCATATTTATGAAACGAGCATTTTTCAGTTTTGCCCTGTGTATTGATTTTATTAAATCGATTTCGTTTTCCGAAAATATCCGGTGTCTTTCTTATATTAACGAAGGAATACTTTACAGACAATCTGTATCAACGGTGCAGTTATTGTAATAGAAATAATATCCTCACGATCACGAAAAATGAGAATCTGTTAAAAAAAATATGTCCAGGCCGGGATTCGAACCCGGGACCCCTGGCGGAAAGTAGTTCTTGTCCACCGTCTATCTCTAGATTCTGAACCTATCCATCCTCACATAATGAATAAAAACTTTGTGAGGCCCACCATCGGGTGACGAATTCCAAGTCAGAGGGATCCTCCGTGTGTCCGGGCGTAGGCAAGTCGCCGTCAAGCACGTAGCTATCACGCGGGACAAGCAAGCTGCACCCAAGAGCATGCACGGGATCGACTAGAGTCACCTACGCCACCGAGGCCTCGATAGTTTTAGCTTTTAATTGTTCCTTTTGAATCCCTCATTGTTGCCATCGCCCAGGGAGCACTCGTTCAATGGACAACAATTCGAAATCTTTCTGGATGGGTGGCCGTCGTAATATCAGGTTCAATATACAACACTAAATTGAGTAAACCACTTAAGACAAAGGCAGAAGAAAGACACAAGCAAATATATACAATATAATAGAAATGATCGGGTCTAGCTACTTTTTCTCATTCTAATATAGAGCCTCCCCGATGGCGCAGTGGTAGCGTCGTTGCCTTGTAATCAAGGGGTCCCGAGTTCGATACCCGGTGGAGGTACATAGTATTTCGGATCGCACATTAAACTGTAGATCCAGTCCCGATTAGCTTTACTGTGCATAAAGTGGACTTACAACAGTAAATAAAAATAAAAATTCTAATTCTAGTATAATGTAACTCCTACAATGTAATAGAATGTTAAATACCCTGTTAGTACAACAGTAGTGCCGAGAGGAGAAAATATCAAAGTAAAGCAAACCAAGACAGGGGGAAAAGATCACAAATAATAAAATTAATGTTCCCGAAACATCAACAAAAATAGAAAATCGATTGATTACTCCTGTCCTATCCTGACAAAACAAGACTCTGAGAATTATTACTGTGGCAGGCAGATATACTCCAAACGTTGAAATTGGAGATGCTATAGGAGAGGAAACACTCTTCCACTTCATGCGTCGAACCAAACAAAAGTTCTGGGCACTTCAGCCACACCGTCGCAATCCGGCCATTAGTGAAACTGGATTGCAAAATCCACGGCAATACATATATAAGCTGCCAATGTTGGACGACTAATAAAACAACATCTAGAACTGCTACGTCTTATCCTGCGATGACGTGAAAAACAAGAAAATCCAAACCGCGACAGTTGCCCGGAGGACCAAAATAACAAGGAAAATCCCGCAAAGTCATCAGTGCAATGAAAATAATGAGCCAGAGCCCAACAAGGGCTGACACTCAAACGCAAACACAAATAGCCAAGATACTGACTTGACTTGACAAATTAACACAGTATAGTCTCTACTATAATAATTTATAAACATACGAGATTTCTAGATATCTTATAGTACGTTAGTGTTCTGCCACTTTCGACTAATAGCTACAATGACGGCTAATGATGAGATGAAACATAAGATAGACCCACAAAGAAACACCAGACCAAAACTCGAAATTGGAGCCTACAGTGGTGGTTTGGAGAAATGGAACAGATAATATTTTAATATAGAAATCGCATGGGATGAGTTCAAGCTGAGTCTATGACAGACGTAACTGGAGGAGAGGGATGAGGAAGTTCGAGCCCCTCTACCATCAGAAGTGTTGGATTCTAAAAATTGTTGGCAGTCAAACTCATCTCCCATTTGGAAGATGAATTCAAAGAGATGTCAATTGTTTGAATATGCATCTTTCTCAAACCTTTATCCCCCTGTAACAATCCAACTACATGGTAGTTCTCTGGCCATTTCTTTGAAAGTTCATGACCGATGTTGCAATTCGAATCACTTGCAGAATTCAGAGTTAACTTTTGGAGAGTTGGTTGAAGTTGAGTTTTAAGACTACTTAATGCACAGAAGGGCTAACCTGGACTGTACCTACAGCTTAAAGTGGGTTCCAAACCACCATGTGCCTCCACCGGTTATGGAACCCGAGACCCCTTGATTTTAAGGCGACGACGTTACCACTGAGCCATCGGGGGAGGCTGGTATCGTCTATTTTGATGCGGGCGCGAGTCGTCAAAAGGAGGACAAAGACACGCTTTTCATAGTTGAAAAGTTAGTTTGTCTCTCTTTTGAAACATTTCACGCACTGATAAACAGATCGCGCTTACTCCCGGCGCGGGGGTCATCTTTATGGCAGTGACCCTCTGTTGCAGCGTTTACCTACGAAGGAACTTGCGGTCAAACAGCCAATTAGACCTACCACTTGGTCAAGAAGCTGCAACATTACAAAGCCCTCTTCTCCGATTGATTAATTTGCTTTATTTTACTTCGCTTCTTGTGCTAAATTGCGAAGATGGGGATGAGTGATGACATTATGAAATTGATGGATGGACACTCACAAACACTCTCTCTCTCTCTCACTCTAGCACCACCTTCTCCCCACGATACTCCAAACGACTTCCTCCCGGCCAATGTCTCTCAGTGTCCATTACTCAACAGTGACATTGCTCGATCGGAAGTCGCACCTGCATTACTATTTCAAGATATCCTTCTCTGTCCATATATATGCTATCTGGTGATCGTTAACCTAATTTCTTCCAGACACACCTCCTTAACTTTTGCTTTTATTGGAGCTTCTGAATTTCCATGGTTCTCGTGTTAAATGTGCTGCTTTTGCATAGGTGGTGGACCATCCCAAACTGCAAATGTGGTTAGTGGAGCAGAAGATGGTATGTCCGAATTAGATTGACCACTTGATCCTAAATCACATAGACCTATACCTCGTACCTTACAGGGTGTCCGAGAAAGAACTGGTGAAAAGCAAGGATCACATCAGGATTTGTTGCTTTTTAAAGTTTACTTTATTGGAAAGAAAACTCTAAAAGGTTATATGGGATGCACTTCAAGTAAGCTTGGATTGGTGAAGAACAAATGGAATTTTTCTCTCTCACTATTATCTCCTCTGTTCACCTACTTTTTCTATCTTCCTTTCTTCTCTGTTCCGCTGTACTTTCCCTCTGTTTCTCTATCGTTGACTTGTCTGTGTTCCTATAGCTTTCTCCCTAATTCTTAAATCTCTCTTCTTGTTCCTTTATCGTTGACTTTTCTGCGTTCCTATATCTTTCTCCTTAATTCTTAAATCTATCTTCTTGTTTCTTTATACCTCTCCATGGATGATTCTCTACTGCGTAATTTTGAACACTCGTACGCTTCCTACGTCACAAACTGTTGCATTGTGGCTTCGAGCAGCCATGATTGTGAGCATACGGAATTCAAGCTGGCGGGTGGGAGGTGCTAACACAGACATTCGTGATTTAGAACAAACATGAAGTTCGTGCGAACGATACGTGTTGGAAATTTCCTTGCAAACGACAGATAAATTTAGTCGCAAACATGATGGCTTTGCGCATCTTGACGTAATATGAACCATAGGATTACCGCCACATCGTATCACAGTCGCCTGAGAATCTGCTACTGGCTGCCTCGTTGACTCCAGACTATTGTGTGTTGAGAATCGCTACATTTTTTTTTCAAATCTGAGGAAACCCCTGATAAAAGATTGAAACGTAACGTTTTTTTTTTTTTACTGAAATATAGACTGCCTTGGTTACAGACCCGAAGCCAGACAGGGGCCAGGGGGGCTGAACTCCCCTGGGACTGCCGTCATCACACTTGATATTAGGCCATTAGTTAAAACTATTTTTGTATAATTTGTTTGCAGTCAAAAGTGAAAATTCAGACAGCAACTATTACATTCATTCATCTTGTTTATGAGCCGAAGACTAGGTAGAAGATTCTCTAGACTTTAGAAAGTTCCTTTTTGGGGGAACTTCTTTATCTGTACCTTCGCTGCCCCTTCACATATGCGTCACAGATCAACAGCTCCAAATTTTGGGGGGGAACGAAGGGGAGTTTTATTGCTTCGCGCAGGGGTGGAATGTACTGAAGGCACTATGATTGAATATTGTGCATTTTTTCTTGTATGATATAAATATCTGTATTATCAAAAGTAGTATGGAGTGTAGTAAGGGCTGATATCAGTAGAAGCCAATTCACAGTTCAAGAGATGTTTTAGAATATAGAAAAAAAAACTGTAGTATTTGCATGATATTTCTAAATTTTTACGTTTTAAATTAACTTCATGAACCAACCCCCCTTCCACACACACACACACACACACACACACACACACACACACACACACACACACCACACACACACACACACACACACACACAAAACAACATAATTTACCTTAATTTAATACTGTTAAACCTCAGATAAGGATATATAAAAGTTCGATGGAAATTAGTCGATGTTGCCCATCATTAGATATATAGTGGTTCGGATCTTACTTTAAACTGTACGTCCAGTACATATCTATACTGTATACGAGCTGTACATTAAGTGGACGTAAAACAAAAACGAAAAAGAAAGCTTAATTGGGGGATAGTGTCCTCCTGTAACCCCACTCCAACTGCCCATCACCATTCATCCTTCCTCATGCAGAAAAGCGACAGTAGATAACATAAAAACTAAATAAGCCTTCATACTCAAGTAGCGAAAGTGACATAAAATCGATGTAAAAGTAGGGAAATTTACAAAATGTAGATTAACTAAACAAAACTATCGTTTGCTCCAGAAATTTCAGTAACTCCTATGTATTTCTTACAATATCATGACACACGCATACTCACTTATCCCAACCGATACCGACGCTTGAAAATTGGAACACTTAAAAATTAACTAACTCTCTAGTCTTCTTAAACCCGAAGGTTTATGGCTGTAGAAACACAGGCCTTCCATCTGTTCCTATCATGGGCGAGATCAATTCAATCTTTTCCATCCTTTCCGATTTCCTTTATGTACATCTCAACGTTATTCCTACATCTTCATCTTGACCGGAATATCATCTCGATTATCCGTAAGCGTTATTGTTGACAACTTATTAGCACTGTTGCCGCATGAAAAAATTTAGCTCAAAACGCCAAGATGAAATGTAACTGCAGCGAAATTTTCGCTACAAAGTACAGGAATTTTGTAGCTCCGCTACAGCTACAATTTTAAGAATGTAGCGCCGCTACAAGCAATGCGCAACTTCCAACGACTGGTAAATTTCTGGCATGTTTCTTTGAAAAGTACCCGATTATCTTACGTTTTTTATTAACCTCTAAAATTATGATCACAACGGCCCGTTTACGATCATTTTGACCCTAAATTCACCCTTACACCCGCCTAAATAATGTTCTTGAACTCCCACAGCAATGGAAAAATCTAGATAAAACCCTGACTTTATCTATTCCTTGAATACTGACCGACAAGGTATTCGAAAGTTACTGTTCGTCATTCAAAAATAATTCAAGCAAAACCTTTTTTTATTTCGTCGCCATGCAGTTTTACGAAAAGGGTGTAAGACTGACTTCCAGAGATATTGCTGCGATTATTGAATTCACTCAGTAACGTCTTTTATATATATTGAGGTGGTATATATGTCGAAAATGCAAAATAAACTCAAGATAAATAAAACCACATATAAACGATTTATCTCGATGCTACGCACAGAATATCTGCGGTAAATTGCTTGAATGTTCCTTGAAAATGTACTCGTTTATAATGTTTCTTCAGTAACCTCCTATCTATTAGGAATTAGTATAATAGTCAGGTATTTTCCAGCATCTTTTATTTGCATGAATGTACATCATTCTATTTCTTCCTAACCGCTAGTAAAAGTCTCACCAGTGGCGTAGCACAGTGTCCTGGGGCCCCACTGCAACTAAAATATTGGAGACCCTTAGTAAAAAAATGACGAAAACACTACAACCTATATACGTATATTATCGATGACGTCAGAGGGTAACGGACGTACAACAGTTAGTTACACCCCCTTTCGAAGTGTTTAACAATTAAAAGAAAATTGAACTATCTCGTCACACTATAGCTAAAAAGGCTTGGACCCCCTTTGAAAATATTTGGTGGGAAATTACATTTTAAATACCACACATAAAACTAATATTAGTGGTAAGAGTTCATGAATTACCAAGTTTTCTTGTTTGTGTGGCAATAAAAAACAGACTGTCCGAGCAACTGAATCTTCCTACTGGATTCATAACTGCAGACAATTTATACTCTAAAAAGTTCCGACAAACTGTAGTATATCTATAAAGGTGTAAGATAAGGTAATTTTCCCTCCTATTTTAGACGATCTCCGAGCAAGTAAATTAATACGACATTTCTGAGGGCCCAAAGGTTAAGTTGCTAGGGCACTTTTGATTAAGTCAGTACGCCTCTGCTTTATTGCAGACATTGTCTTATGTTTCGTTACTGGGAACCCACTCGACCTTCCAAATGAAAATAAGTAAATAAATAAAAAACAGTCGTGAGTCATTTGGTGTCCACTGACTCGTAAATTTAGGTAACTCTGTTGATACGTATTCTAAGTTCACTAATCGGGCGTTTCTATTTAGTGCTAACTTCAGTGAATTTCGAGTTCAAATTTTGTCATTGTTAACCTACATATTTTCTATTTCGTATTTTAAAAAAGTAACCGACATTACCTGTTGGATTTCTGAAATTATATAAAATTTCAGGAGCGCAGAGAAAACATTGCGGGGTTCCATCACCTCGCCCCCCCCCCCCCCGCATTGCGGGGGTTGCGGGGAAGGTTGCTACGCCACTGAGTCTCACCCTCGCGGTCAGTTTTCAATGTCCAAGCACTGCGGCAGAACTGAGGCTTCGCAGATGGAAGGTTTTCTCGGAATCCATCGCTTCAGGGCAATGGTTCCGGTGAAGTGAGGCTTGAGAGCTGTTGAAATTTAGCATTGCCATCTCTTGTTCTGCTTGTTGAAATAAGTGGAAGCAAGAATATAATAGAATACTTTATTGGTCATTAGACAACATGATTGCAATAGACTTCGTCATAATAAGTATATAAATGTTAATATAAAAAATTACATAAGAAAAGAAAATTACAATACAAATTGCAAATTAAGCAACATGTTTTTATTTACAGCGAATGCAATTGAAAATAGTACTCTATATTTGATTGCAATACAATCCATGTCTATAAACCCATTTTATAGCCCTGTGGTGCATTATCAGTAGACAATTACATTTACAGGCCATGACGGAAATGTTCTTCAAATTCCGTGACCCTATATATACACAACATCGTACTAATATATTATTACTGTGTTTAGCAAACTGCTTGTTTTCCAAATTACGTATAGAAGCTGGTAGCAAACTGAATAGTTTCATTCCATTATGTTTAAAATTTTGCTGAGTCTTGCATAATCTACCGTACGGCATTTCTATATTCAGATTGTGGCTATTATAGTCATGTACGTTAGATGGGAACCTAGTGTACATTCAACTATCATAAATATTTATAGAGGGCACTGTCATAATACGGTATTCTGTAAAGATTTCCCTACATGACTCCATATCATGTACTCCTTTAACACAACGTATAGCCTTCTTTTGCCATTTAAAGACTTCCTTTGCACCTGTAGAGTTTCCCCATAGTAAATTACCATACCATAAGTGTGAATGGAAAAGAGCGTAGTACACAAAAATCATCATTTCCTCACTTACAGACATTCTGAATTTCCGCAATACATATAAGACACGGGCAAGTTTCTTACATAGTTCCTGGGTATTAACTGACCAGTTTAATTTTGTATCTAAATATATGCAAAGCAATTTTACGTAATCCTGATTATTTAAGATGCATGGTGGGTTATTTAAGTAGAAAAAGTGAGTTTCTGTTTCTGTCGTATTTAACACCAAGCTATTTGTTTTAAACCATAAAGAGGAAGCATTTAACATTTCTTTATTTTTGATACTAAGGTTAAGAATACTATGCTCATTTGTAATAAAAGTAGTGTCATCAGCATAGATAGCTGTTTTATGCGGTAGGCAATTAGGTAGGTCATTCATAGCTATAAACTAAAAGCAAAAACGGACCTAATACTGATCCTTGGGGGACACCAGACAAAATGTCTAGCTCATCAGATTTCGTATTATTAAATTTTACTATCTGTCGCCGATTAGTGAGATAAGACTTAAGAAGGGATAGTTCGATATCATTTATTCCATAATACTGTAGTTTTTTAAACAAGATTTCATGCGCAACTGTATCAAAGGCCTTACTTAAATCTATATAGGCCTGTAGTTACCAGGGTTATCTCTATCAACCTTTTTATGGTATCAGGGTATCAGGAAAAATATCATCATTTAATGTCCAATTAAAAAGATATGTAATTGGAAGAGCTATTATGTTTGAATTTGAATTTGAATTTGAATTTGAATTTAAAATTTTGGGTGCGTCAGCACTAAGGCTATTTTGCACCCGTCACATTATACTGGGTCCAGCCCCTTATCGTTACAAATAACAACCCTAACGTTGCAGAATTAAAATCTATTATGTCAAATATATACTTTATAATAAAGATTGATAGACCGAAAAAATCTTCACTGTAGGAATTTTTCATTTTTGACACAATAATTAAAATTTCATCTATGCTAATCTGTGCCTACTTAAAATTTATATGATTTAAATTGTGGGAAATATTGCCTACCAAGATAGCCATTAAGATCATTGTTGGCATTCTCTTCATAGTTCACAGGAATTTTGTTTAAATGTTCTTGATTATTTCTAAAAATACTATTAAACTCATTGGGTGTGATACTTGGCAACTTTGTTTCATCAGTTATCTTAATTTCCTTTTTGATTTGACCAGGCAGCTTTGCATTTATTACTTGCCTTAGCTATGTACTCTTCATTAACTTTTAGCTTAGCTAATTTTATTTCCTTTCTATTTTTTTTATCTCATTATAGTTTAATTTAGCAGTATAATCGCCATTTCTGGCATTATCATGTAGTCTGAGCATAATAGCTCTAAGGTTCGCTAATTTAGGAGTGAACCATGTTAGATGTGTTCTCATTTTCTTCTTATCAGTGCTGATAGTTCTATATTTTATTGGACAGCACTCATTATAAATAACGACAATTGTATGTATAAATTTGTTCCATGCTTCAGTCAAATTATTACAGGCACTTAACAATTCCTAGAAATGTATTTCATTAAGGCTATCTCTAAGGTCTCTGATATTAGTTTGACCATGCAATCTAAAACTCGTAGTTTATGTGGTGGGAGGTGTGGTATAAATTAAAAAGGGTAAAATAAGCCACAGACCGCTGTGGTCTGATAAACAGGGTTCAATAGTTCCACAGGATATCATATTTCTGTTTACATTAGTGATCACATTATCAATGCAAGATTTCATTCTAGTTACTTGATCATTAGCATCATAATAATCATAAGATTGCGAGTAGTGCCTCTCAGCGCCTCTTAGCGGATTATTACAAAACTTCTTGCGAATGGGAATTCTCAGCAGGAGGTCAGTGCACCGGTTTTCCTGCCTTAGATGAAGATCCGCTTATATATCTTTACCTGTGCTTGTGGCTTGTAACAATCCTATTGAAAGAGCATCGATAACTGACCACCAAGCGCCTTCTGTGTAGACAACCCAACTAACATTTTGATTTCGATCTCTGTACATTGAGCAGTGATGCATAGGAGAAATACGAGATTAACAGTGTCGAAGTTTAAAGTCCCCTACTCTCAACATGGAGAAATGCTCGGTTATTTAATGATATATGGGAATGAACATGACGAACTAGCTTTATATTTTCACTGGCTGCACATTACATTAATTTCTTGGAGGAAAATATGTGTCGCCCCTGTCAACACATGCTTTTTCAAGCACAAAACTGTTCAATCTGTATTGTATTAATCTATGTTGGAATCTTTTGTTTAAAAATGTGTTATTGTTAATGTTACAATAGGTAATGAATTGTTTAACTTAGATCAGGAAAAAATGCTGAAACTATGGAAATATAAAACAACTATGTAGTAACCTTGGTAAATTGTAAACAAAATTATGATATAAAAGAGCTAGACTTTTGTAAGCCTACGGGACATTCTCCTGGTTGCCGAAAGGCTGATGGTTCAGGGGACGTTGGGTAATATCTTGCTTCAATCTTCGGATTGGCTGGTGTACTTGTACTCCATTTGGCAGATATTCCACAAACCCAACTCTGAATAAGGCGTTCTCCTGCATCATCAAAAGACCAGGGTTATAAACTTCCGTACAACTAATAGGTTTAGGCCTACAAGTTGCATCGGGTGAATTGTCTGTTTGAAAAAGTGTTTGTATAACATCAGAAGTTTAAATAAATCTTCGAGTAAAAGGTCTTAATGATCTTTCATTTCAAACCTACATAGGTGATAATTAAAAATAAATCCTGCACCACAGACCTCGCAAGGGCTTGGTCCTACTAACCCTTAGAAGCCTTTGAGAAGTCCGATAAAAGGGTTATAACTAGACTAACATAAAGCCCTAAAGGCAGAAGGTGCGTGTCAAATAATAATTACAACATCCAAGACTCATGCACATCACTCTTCTCTCACACACGCACATGAAAACAAACACAAATTGTATTTGCAAACGAATGTTCCACGAACATTAAATGGAAAGTACAGTATGTAAAACATGGGAATGCATCTATTTTTAATATACGTGATTTATGTAAATAGACAAGACATGAGAGAAATTAATATGCATTTTCTTCTTCAGGTATTGAGAATATATTTGAAGAAGAAAATGGCTGACTGAAAGAAAGAGAGTGTAGCGTTATTGGCAGAGTGTTGGTTAGTGTGCAGAGTAAAGTGCTGCAGTGAGAGGATTTCGTTCGAGTGCCAAATAGTTCGCATGGACGACGCTAGACAGCGCACGGAATTGAGAGCTTCATCTCTCGAGCGAATAACATTCGAACAGGCAAAACGAGCGGTATACGCTCGAAGCCCAGTAGTACACGTCATTTGTCTGTGGTGGTGGAACCTCAAATATGGATCGTGAAGTGAAAGACGCAGTGAAATATAAATTTAAGTGGACTTAGCCATCATCGCCTTGTTAAAATGTAGTCTAGTCTATCTTACCAATACACAGTGATATATTTTGTGGGTTAAAACTACCAAGGTGGATATTTTACATACCGGGTGGCCAGAATTAAAGTTACCCAACTCAGAGCCCTCTGTAGCCTGTTTGAGGCATCGTAGAACTCTGAACTTTGGTGAATCCACTATGCAGACCACGGGGAAGAGAATGGCGATAAAACAAGTTCAATTTTCCGCCACCAGGTTGAAATGTGGCGCTGTAGCCATGATGGGTTGTACAAATAATCACGTTAAGTGATTTAGCTGAGTTATTAATTAGAAAGACATTTGTTAGTGGCTGGAAGTTGCGAGAAAATAATCTCTCGTTTATTGCAAGATTGCAAGGTAAAGGCAAATCCATAACCAATTGGAGCAGTTTACGTCATTATTACAACCCATCATGGAAGTACAGCGCCACATTTCAACCTGGTGGCAGAAAATTGAACTTTTTTCGTATCGCCATCCTCTTCCCCA
Organism: Lepisma saccharinum; assembly: GCF_977018435.1. Lineage (NCBI taxonomy): Eukaryota > Metazoa > Arthropoda > Insecta > Zygentoma > Lepismatidae > Lepisma > Lepisma saccharinum. The sequence continues at coordinate 36,087,997 of NC_139235.1, read as the reverse complement.
TGGTCTGCATAGTGGATTCACCAAATTTCAGAGTTCTACGATGCCTCAAACAGGCTACAGAGGGCTCTGAGTTGGGTAACTTTAATTCTGGCCACCTGGTATATGTGTCTACGATTATTGTCATATTAAAATGATATTCCATTGTATAAGCTCGGGCGATCGAAAGTAGTCCCATGCAGTACTTTAGTACAGAGCTTCCATCAGCGAGACCTAGGTTCAATCCCAACCAAGGGCAAAGTTTTTTTTCTTTTCCATCAGCGAAGAAGTGTGTAATCTTTATTTCCAGGCATATTGAAAGGAGGACACACGTCAAATTTGATCTTTTAATCTGTCCTTTCATTATTTTAATAGGCACTCTATCACAAGAGGCATTTAGATTCTCTATCTAAAGATATATTCTCGAGAGGTCCCGTAGCTACGATTCTCCAATCCCTTTCACCCGTCTGCTTTATTTACTTTGTCTGTTCAAAGTATAGTATTCATAACAAATCATCTCCATTGCATAATAGACTTAAGCTCCGCTTTGAGTTCAGCACCCGAAACACCAGATCGTCTTTACATAGAGACCTAGTAATCCCCAAACCTAACAAAAGCAGATTTGGCCAGAAGTCCTTCTCGTACCTAGCAGCGGTAACCTGGAATTCACTCCCGACGAAGGTCAAACTCAGTACCAGCAAATCGCAGTTCTGTCGTCTTCTACGTTCACATGCCTATAAATTCTAACTCGCAGTAATGTTATTTTCAGTGCTTACCCCCCCCCCCCCCACGCACATAAGATTTAAATTTTCATCCCTACCCTTTTCAAACAGTAATTCCATACACACCCATATCGAAACCCACACACCCATACATCTTCTTTTCTTATAAATTACACTTAAACATTCTTTATTTCATTGCCACTATGTAACACTCTACATACTCATGCAAATTCATATCATTTTCCTTACATGTAGCTTTTCTATATTTTCTGACTACATAGGGCATCAAGTCATTATTTGTATTAATATTGTTCTAAATGAAATGTTGTATTGTTTAATTGTAACCCTATTGAGATAATAATCGTTTATTTTAAGTGTTGAGCACAGTATGAAACCTAATACAGCACTAAGTCAAATACAGAAGTACAAAGTTACACGAATAAAATACGTAAGCTGTAGAATAACATAACATAACAAGTTATCATATTTACACTTCAAGTTACAGTTTTCAACGAGATCTATTATATCTCTGATACTAATAATTGTTTATTGTTATATAATATTGTGCAATTAACTGTGTATTGACCTAATAATAATAATAATAATATTTATTTAAGTGATGATAACGATTAAACAACCAGGTATATCACTACTTTTTAAAGGTGACTGTTTGCAGTCAGAAACCATAATTCATTTGCATATTCAAGAATAGGACGAACTATCGTTTTATACAGGAATATTAAGGTATCTTCCTTTTTAAAAACTTTCCATGAGAAAAATATTTAACCAAGCATTCTCTTTGCTCTTTTGCAAATTTCTGAAATGTGCTCATCAAATATGAGAGAGGAGTCGTCTATTAATATTCCTAAGTCTTTATGACTGTCGCACACTTGAATTTTATTTTCATAAATAAAATAGTTGGAGACTATATAATGAACTTTCTTAGTACATCTTAAAACTTTACACTTTTTCAAGTTAATTTCCATTTCATTAATCTTGCACCAATATGTCATTCTATCGATAGCAACCTGAAGTTGAGCGACATCATTATTTTTTTAAAATACTCTTAAATTTTTTTATATCATCTGCATATAGTAAACATGTGCTAGATTTAAAACATAATGTAACATCATTGATAAAAGCAGCGAACAGAATTGGTCCAAGTGGCGACCCTTGAGGTACTCCACAAAGTATTTCTTTTTTAGAAGAAGTTGTTTCACCAATCTTAACAGAGAAACTTCTATTTACTAAAAAGTTGGAAAACCATTTCAGAAATTGTGGTGATAATCCCATTTGGTCGAGTTTGTAAATTAATAGCTGATGGCTGACACTATCAAAGGCTTTAGCCAAGTCAATAAATAAAATATCGGTCTGGGATTGCTTCCTAATGTTAGATTTAAGAGAGTCTATTAAAACGAATAAATTTGTAATAGTAGACCTTTTTCTAAAAAATCCATGCTGATTTCCATCAATATATTGTTTAAAAGAAAATGATTGATTGATTGATTGATTTGGTGCATTAAGTCCACTTTGTGCATTGTAAGGCTAATCGGGACTGGACCTACAGTTTAAAGTGGGATCCGAACCACTATGTGCCTCCACCGGGTATCGAACCCGGGATCCCTTAATTACAAGGCTGCGACGCTACCACTGCGCCATCGGGGAGGCCTAAAAAAGAAAAATACAAATAGTCAGCAATTATGTGTTCAAAAAGCTTTGGCTTTTCCATCTTTGTTTTTAGTTACAGGTACAATAAACACATTTTTCCAGATATCTGGAAATATTTCAGAATATTTAACAATATATAATAATAATAATAATAATAATAATAATAATAATAATAATAACCAACTCACGAAACACCATGAATCTAACGAAAACACACAAGCAAACGGGAACTTTATCCCTCTGATAGTAAGAACAATAAAAATAACTCGCACTAAAGGTTCCAGGCTCGAGTTCTGACTTTTCAGCGTGGATGATTATTTTTGTGCATCCCTTCATCATCTTCATCCGAAAATTATTCTTCATCGTCGTCGAGATTAACCTCAGGAGAAACCAAAGCGACTCAAAAATATGAACAGTGAAAATGCAAGACAAACCTGTCCATACATTTTGCCCCATGTTGTTGGAATTGCCAATCTTCACAGCAGCAAACAGATGAAGATTATTACACTTACGATAGATTGTTGGACGTATAAACAGACAAACAGACATAAGGAATGAGAAAGAATAAAACGTAAGAACATAAACATCAGAATACCTTCGATTTCTGGTATTCTTTCTGCTAAGAAGAATTAAAACTTGCAATCAGTGAATAATGCCATGCTGTAAACTGTGGAGTCCAGTATTATTTCTTCTAGAGGAATGCAAATTTGCAACCAGTGGTAATATTATTCTTTCTGCTAGCAGTACTAGCAAGTGTGCGTACTGCGGTCTGGGGCGCTGTGGTTTGCTTACAGGGGCGCCACGAAATGTTCCAATATTTAATTTAATTCCAGTATTTATTGATTCAATGATATGATTGTTCCAAATATGTGATCATTTAGTACTTTTTACACATAAAATGTTTCTAAATTTGAAATATGTGTTTATTTTTTAACTTAAGGCAAGCAACCTAACCATACTAACTGAACTTTTGCAAGTGTTAGATAGGCCTACATTCTGACTTGAGCGCCGCGGAAAAAATCTTGAAACGCTAAGGGCACCGTGGAACGAAAACGTTTGGGAACGTCTGTGCTAGAGGAATGATGATGTAAGGTAAAGGAACAAATACAGTTTCATCATATCATCACTTATCCTCATCTTTGCGATTAGCCAGAAGTGACAGAAAAGCGAAGTAAAACCAATCAATCATATAAATATATACATACAAGTCGAGTAAATTTGCAATCTTGCTTACTGTGAGTGCCCCTAATCAATTTTGGGTTCCTTAATCTGGCACTCTGCTCCTCCCTCCCATTCTTCTATTTTTTTCTGGAGTCGCTACTGCTATCTCATATGGTGGTGGGCCTACAAATTTAGAAGGACGTTGACCTTATTTTCTTAAAGTATATTCTACATTTTACAACAGGAGTTCAAGCAAAATTTTCCATCTGGGGGATAAGGGTGAATTTAGCACCAAAATAAAAATAAATTGAGCTTCTGGGGGTGTTCAGGATGTGTGAATAAATCACCGTTTTGCAATCTTTTTTTCATTGTAGGAAACAAGGCCAAAGAGGGTCATGACCCCACCAACCCCTCCTCCTGGGCACCAGACGCTTTCGCCCTTGAAAAGGGTTGATCCAGGAGGAACGACAAGAGGCTTGTTTTTCCAGTCGTTATCGCACAGCGTTTCAATCTCATTAGGGTGGATCACAGCGGATAGGATCTAAGAGAACAACCACTTCCCGCGCTGATAAGCTCCCTGTCCGTAGGTGTTCCTACATACCGCTGCACTGCAGCACTCGGGGCCTGCTACTAGTACGAACCGGCTTGTTTCCAGGCAAAAGAACCAGAAATACCTCAAACGGATCAATATGAGGCTACCGGAAGTACGGTTGCGCGCGCTTTCGTCTTTCACCAGCTGACTGGAAACGAAACTCCGTTCAGTATTGCCAGATAGAGTGAAATTGAGCCAGAATATTTGGGATGGTCGTAGGGTATAAATTAACCGGGGGAGGGGGAAGTTCAAGGTAGAGGATAACCAGGATATCTTTTCGGGTGGGGACCAATTTTCGATAAAATAAAAAGTGTTTTGGAAAATTGTTTGGTGAAAGTAATGTACCTGTCGCTCTATGTATACCACTGCAACTAGTCTTAAAATAATACTTCCGCCTGACTGTCACAGAACACATCAAACTCTCAAAGCAGAAAAGGTTCGATATGCTCAGTGTTTTCCACAGAATATGTGTAAAATGTTGTAACGTGAGTAATTCGACACTTAATTAAAACTTACATTTAAGAACAGAATACTTTTCTTATGACATCAATACAATTATGACGTAAATGTGTAATCGTACCAAATGGGCCGCCCTATGTAGTAGAGGGGTTAGGACAGCGCGCTACGACGCCAGGGGTCCCGGGTTCGAATCCCGGTCTGGGCATGGGTGTTCTTTGTGAATGTCCACTCATCATATCGTCACTCATCCTCATCTTTCCATTCCTAGTCAAACTGTGTGCATGTATTCATATACAATATTAATGCGTAATTAATAAGAGAGAAGGGAGAAAATATTTAGCTTCCCATTTTTATGCTCGTTTTTGCCTAATCTAGTGTTTCTTTCTTATCCCGTATCTTTAACCGTGATTTACGAGCTTTGGCAGTCTTCCCCTTCCAGCAAGTGTCCCTTGTCTCTGCATGGGGACTGTAAAAACAAGCTCGCAATATCCGTCTCACGATTTTATTTGTAACTCTCTTCTTTTCTCTCCTATTATTATTATTATTATTATTATTATTATTAAAACCGTGGCGAAGTGGTTAGCACATCGCGCTACGACGTCAGGAGTCCCGGGTTCGAATCCTGGCCTGGGCATGAATGTTTGTGAGTGTCCATTCCTCAATTTCATCATATCATCACTCATCCCCATCTTCGCAAATTAGCCAAAAGTGGCTCAAAAGGCGAAGTAAAATAAAGCAAACCAATCAATCTCTCCTTATGTTTCTAGTCTTCCTTCCTCATATCTCATTCTAATATCTCCTTTTTCCTTCTATCTGATTACTCTATCTCTCTCTACTTTTCGTCTTTCTCTTTATATCCCTCTCTCTTTCTATCCCATCTTTCTTTCTCTCTTACTACCCCCTTCTACTATTACAATTAATATTAGAAATAAAACATCCACTATCAATAGAAGTTATATTAATGAACCAAACTATTATAGCTTGTTTCATTACATTAACATTCTTAAATTTTCTGCATGACTTGTTATGTATTATTCCTAGTATTTTGGGGAGGAATACGTGGCTCTATTTATTAATACAACAAGACTTAAAACAAATGAAATATTTGAACTAAGAATGAAAATATTAACAACAACCATAACCTAATTCCAACTTGTCTACCTCTTCATTTCTATCCCCCTCTCTCTTTAAACCCCACCTGTCTCTTTCTATCCCATTCTTATAATTTATTTTCTTCTTTTCTCTTTCTGTCTATCACTCTCTCTCTCTCTCTCTTTCTTTCCTCTTCTTGCATGTTTCTAGTTTTCATTCCTCCTTACTCTACAACCTCTATTTTCCTTCTTCAATCTCATTTTCTGTATTACTCTTCTTCTCTATATCCCATCTTACTTATTATCCCCTCTCTTTTTCTATGCCCTTTCTCTTTCTATCCACCCCTTCATCTCTATCTCCTCTCTCTTTCTATCCCATTCCTTCACTTACTTTCCTCCTTCCTCCCTCCATCCCTTCTCTCTCGCTAGCCTCATCTATCATTCATTTTATCACCCTCTGCCTTCCTATCCCTCTGTGTGTGTCTCCCTGTCTTGATAGAGGCGTTGCCACTGATCGAGGGAGGGGGGGCACCAGCTCACCATGAAGTATCCCTCCCAAATAGAGCCGGCTGAGTGGTTAGCACACCGCGCTACTACACCAGCCTAACACAACCACGAAAGCGTTCCGCGCTTGTGTCAGAAAACGACATACGGCGCTCGACCAAGAAGGCTTTTGAGTCAGGTGCGATGAGTCATACCCCACCGTGCCCCGAGCTGAAAGGGCAGAGGGGAAGATTCGCGAAGGCTTCTGGCCGAAGGTTCTTCTCTTTGTGGTCGATCTATAGTCAGACACCCTACCCATTGGACCTCCGGCTCTTATTTAAATGTATTAAGCGCTAAAATATGCCTCCAGTAGAGGAAATCCCAGCTCCAATAGAGTATTGTTTTTCTTTGATTGCGTTGCGAGTTGTCTTGCTAAAGAATCTTGAATTCATCCTTCGATTATCGCTCTAGTGCGCAAGTCAAACCTCTTTGGCCGAATGCCACAGTCTGCCTGGCGGGTTGAGAGACACCCGAAGTGACCTTCACCTTACGGCACAGGCGCCAAAAATGGGGGGAAAGTTGCTGCATTGCCGTGAGAAGCATGCATGATGTGCTGGGACTCAAACACGACTTATTTTTGCTCCCGTCTGCTTTGATTCCAATTACTTCCCCTCCCCCAATTCTTGTGCGAGCACACGTGATATTAGAATTGAGACAAAGCCACTTGGTAACACTCTCGTTTTGTGATCAAGGGGTCCCTGGTCGAGGCACATTGCACAGTGGTTCGGATCACACTATACAAAGAATCTGCAGGTCTCCAGTCTGCATTATTTAAATAAATAAGATGATATGACTTTTTAAAAATATACAGGGTGTACCAAAAGTCCCTTTACCCCCGCCCTTTGAATTGTAGACACACCTGCAAAATGTTATTTTAACAGCATGCGTATGATGAGAGGATGGTATACAATTTAATCAGACCAATGACCACTATTTACGCCAGAGGATCTGCGTTCACACCGCCATTTTCATGGCACAGTATTATTTGCCTCCAGGTGCGATGTGAAATCCTCCGTAACATAAAATGTCAGATCTGGATTTCGGGGTGGCCATTTTAAGAGAATTCCTCAATGATGTGTTCAGAGACAAACGGGTTGGACGAGGATCGCCAAATTTACTAGCGCCTTTAAAATGGCCACCCCGAAGTATAAATCTGACATCTTGTGATAATGCGCTACGGGGGCACATCAAACAGAAAGTCGCCCATAGTCGTTATCAGACAACTGAGGAACTTCAAGAAGCTGTTCGCAGTGCGTTTGCTTCCTTCACGCCAGCCATGTTACGGAGGATTTTACATCGCACCTGGAGGCGAATAATACTGTGCCATGAAAATGGCGGTGTGCACACAGAGTAAATGGTGGCCATTGGTCTGATTTAATGGTATACCATCCTCTCATCATACGCATGCTGTTAAAATAACATTTTGCAGGTTTGTCTACAATTCAAAGAGGGGGTAACGGGACTTTTGGTACACCCGTATATCGTGTATGCTTTAAGTCAACCAGCCGTATTTGTGAAAGGCATTCTCCTATGCACGTGTGGACTGCAGACCCTTCCAGATTGCGTAGTGGTGACGTGTAGTCTCACTATACCGCAGGGGAGATCCAGGTTTGATTCCCGGAATGGGCAATTTTTGGTGGGAATTTTACGATCAATGTCACCCACGCCCATTCAATAAAGGCGATCTTATTCTAACACCTGTGGGCTATCCTTTCGGGCAGGGGCGTCGGAACCGGGGAGGCAGGGGACGACTTGCCCCCCCCCCCCCCGGTCGCATGCTAAATATGAGACCTTATTTTTCCAACTTATCTCTGGTTTTGAAAAATAAATGGAAAAAAATAATTTTGTGCTAGTTGGATCAACGTAGCCTCAAGTTTTCGCTACCAGCAAGAAGTACGTGACACAAGGATTGACGTGCAGATTAGAATGCAGCCACGTCTCCACAAATAGTGTAACGTGGATTTATCCCCTTAGGAATTCGCTGCTTCCGTTTCCAGGTTTCCATTGAATCTACCAGGTTTTGTACGTACAGGCGAGGTCGGTGTGAAACAGTAAACGCAGTGTACACCGGTGGGAAAGGAGTGGGAGACGAGGGGCAGAGGACAGTTTAATTTTAAACCTCTTCTTTTTCATCTACAACTACATGGCAAGGGCTCCGAATAAGGAGGGGCACATGGAGCTCGAGCCTTTTAAGTTAAAAATTCAAGATGGAAAATATTCGAGACGACCTTTTAACAATAACAATAAGATGAGACTAAATCATCCAAGAATTGTCGAAACGAGACCCAAGAATGAGACAGACCTCTGTAAAATCTAGGAGAAGTGAACAGAACGGGTATTTACACTTCAAGACGAGGCCCAGTACAAGAGAAGCATTTACAACTGGAGACGACCGAGAACAAGGTAAACCTCTCCTTCCAGGCAAAACGAGAGACTGACAAGTACCGTCTCGACAGAGTTGGCAAAATTTGTGTTTTTTTCGAAAAGAACAAGACCCTAAAAACATGGTTTAAACAAATAAAACGTTTAAAACATAATGCCAAGAAGACTTATTTTCTAAGAATAAAGATTAATAAGGAATATGTTAATAATCCAGGGAAGGACTATGTTCCTAGTTATAAAGGAAACGCTTGACTAACTTCTTAAAATACTTATTTTTGTTAATCTTAAAAGTTAAATTTCGCATGTAGGCTGTTCAGGAACCTTCAACTAATGCACAGTTGTCAGGTCCCATCCCCGTGGTAGCTACTCTGTTTCACGGAATACGACATTTTTTCGTGAATGCAACAAAATATTGACATTAACAACTGTGTGCAGTGTAATAAGTGTGGAACGAAACTCTTTCTTCCATATAGTATTCAATTTTAATTTTTTTAAACGCTTGTAAAAAAAACAACAGGCGTTTTAAAAGGGCCCGTGGGTACACATCACAATATGTTTCTTTGTTAACTGATTATGCATTTTCAGCCACTCAACAGATTTTTGTGCAGAATAAACAAAATGACAGGGAATGAATGAAAATACAAAGTTAAAAAAAACACAAATAACCACAAGCTATCAAACATCAAGTATCAAAATGTGTTTTAAACAAGTCTGAAAAAAACAACATGTTTTAACACGTCTGAAAAACATGTTTAAAACACATTGTTTTAAATGTTTTAAACATTTGTAAAAAAACAAAACCGTGTGTTTTAAACGTTTAAAACAAGTTGTTTTAAACACTTTTGTTTTAAACATGCCAACCCTGCGTCTTGATCATATCGGTGCTGTTCCCTCAGTGCCATGTTTAATACATCCTTGTTAGTGTTGCCCACGAGACGAGACTTTGGCCTGTCTCGTCTCGTGGAAATGCTGTCTCGTCTCGAAAATATTCGTTTGTCTTATGGCACATGGTCAATCTCGTCTCGTCTCGAATTTTTAAAAGGCTGTCCCGTCTCGTCCCGTGGGCAACACTAATCCTTGTATGTGTCCTAAAAGGTTATAATGTTTCATTTCATTCCCCGTGCGTGTAACACGTTCCATGTAGGCACATTTAGGGGGTATCTGCCATTTTGGAGGTGATGTGATCAGCCCCGGTCGTCTTTACCCCCCCCCCCCATCCTCCCTTTCCAGCGCACGGTTGTCTGTAGGTATCAGTTTATTTGTGGTTGGACGAGCACCGGAGCCACTTTATGCGGAAACAAGACCGGAAAAATTCCTAATTTTATCTAAAATTATGGCAGTTGAGGTCTTCAGACACTTTGTGATAAAAAGAATTGATTGATTGATTTAGTTTATTTTACTTCGCTTTTATGCCACTTTTGGCTAATCGGGAAGATGAGATTGATGAAAGGGCATTCACAAAGAACACCTATGCCCAGGTCGGGATTCAAACCCGGGACCCCAGGATTCGTAGCATGATGCGATAATCACTATGCCACAGAGGTCGGCATGATGAAAAGAAGTAAGATATCTTAGGGGCGGGTGAAATTTCTTCCTCTACAGCCTACCCCTTGCTACGAAAATGTATGATCAACATGGGCACTTTCTTGACACAGTTATAGTACCTGCGGAAGGAGAGATTTATTTATCCTCCCCTCGGTCTCACCTCCCCGTTTAGCTAAATGTAAAAATAAACGACATTAAAAAATCAACCGAGCATCGAATAGTGGGTTATTTATGGTGGTTTGTCAAACACATATCTAATAAATAGCTATATAAAAATAAATGACAATATATTAACAATTATATATATGCTTATGTACATAAATATGTGCATAATTATGTAATTATGTGAATATGTAATACACATTGCCCATTTATGTATGAATACACACACACACACACACAGATATATATATATATATATATATAGGGGAGGAGGAGATTGTATAAATTGGTTGGTACGAGGCACATCCAGAAAGTAAGATTCCCTATTTTTTTTAAAAAAAAAACCAACACAGTTTCAGGAAACCATTTATTGGCAACAGGTAGAGCAAAGGTTCAGCTATTTTTCAACATAGCAACCACCAGAATTGAGACACTTGTCGTATCGTGGTATCAACTTTTGGATCCCACTGTCGTAGAACTCTGCCGCCTGTGAATGGAACCAGCGTGTGACAGACGTCTTCAGCTCTTCGTCGTTGCCAAAACGCTCACCGAAGGACAGGAATTTCTTGAGGTGCAATAAAACGTGAAAATCGCTGGGAGCCAGATCAGGACTGTAAGGTGGATGATCAAACAACTCCCAGCCAAATTCCGTCCAAACAGCTGCTGTGCGCCGAGCCGTATGTGGACGAGCATTGTCATGGAGGAGCACAACACCTGCAGTAAGCATGCCACGCCTCTTGTTTTGAATGGCACCTCGCAATTTCCTTAGTGTTTCACAGTAATGGTCAGCGTTCACAGTTTCACCTCTGGGGAGGAAGTCAATGAGCAGAATGCCCTTCCTGTCCCAAAACACGGTGCACATCACTTTCTGTACCGACAGCGTCTGTTTGAATTTCTTCTTGACCGGAGATCCACTATGCCGCCAATGCATTGACTGCTGCTTGGTTTCCAGGGTGAAGTGCGAAATCCACGTCTCATCGCCCGTGACGATCCTGTCGAGGAAATCATCGCCGTCATCATGGTACTGTTGCAGGAATGTCAGTGCTGCTCCTGAACGTTTCATTTTGTGTTCGGGTGTCAGGTTTTTCGGCACACAATTTTTTGAACAGCAGGCGCTGCGTGACAATCTCATGCAACACGGATCGCAATATCTGCGGAAAAAGACTACTCAACTCCGTAATCGTAACCTATGATGTATGAGCAGGTTTACTTTACATTAAATATTACAAAAATAAACTATAGCTAGATTTACTTACATGTAAAATGTAATTTCCTCAGCTTACCCGTCACTTCTGTACGCAAAATTACATACTTCTTTATGGAAGACGAATGTTTTGGTCTGACTTTACCCTTGCTGTCACGTGACCCAGCTTCAGAAAAAATGCACAGGGGTTGCTTCTTCCCGTTCTTACCTCCATGAAATTTCTTCTTGGTGAGAAGGGCCATGCAAGTCATTGCTACTTGAGCTACAGAAGTGATACAATGTTTGTGTTTAGCTTCCATGATTAAATGGGGCGAAAACCGTGTGGCTGTTATAGCTTCTCATTAGGAAGGGAAGTCAGGGAGAGAAATTTTCAAGCTTCGAAAAGATCCATGTATCGTACTATCCAGCATTTCAGTGACACTGGAACAGTGAACGACAGGACTATGCAGGGACAGCAACACACCATTAACTAGTGTGCAACTGGTGAAATCCGTGGCAGCCTGTGTGTACAGAAATCTTGTATGGAAGCAATCAGTGATGGATGGCCAGTGGCGGCGATTAGGGGGCAGTTGCCCTCAGCCCCATCCACCTTTTTGCCTAGCACTATGGCCCTTTAATGCTAAACCTTATCTACCAAGAGAAAGTAACTGAAGGTGTAGGTAACACAAACTCAAACAGGGGTGGAACGTCCTGAATTGGGGAGATTTGAATGGTGAAATACAATTTCTTTTTCTACGGGAAAAATTGCCACACTTTCCATGTCAGCACTGGGGACATACAATGCCCCAACCTTACCAACTGGCTCTACAGCTCTGGGTGAGCTTTGGCCTCCTGTACTATCAGCCTCCAAGCATCTCGGTCCAAAATCTTCTCCCTCCATCCATGGACTCCCATTCTTTGTAGATCTTGTACGACACTATCCCGCCATCTTAGTTTAGGTCTGCCTCTTCTTCTTGTGGAGTACATTCTCTCATACATGATTCTTCGTGGCATTCTATCCTTATTCATACGTTCTATGTGACCCATCCAACTAATTCTTCTGGCTTTACTAAATCTTGAAGTTTGTTACTGCTTCAAATTTCATATCATCTATTGTAAATTGGTGACAACATTTTTGACCTTGTTTTGGTGTCAGTAGTATGAATTTAGTTTTGTTCATGTTTGTCTGTAACCCAATTTTATTTGCTTCTTCTTCTAATATTCTATATGTTCTCTCTAATTCTTCTTCTGTTCTGGATATTATAACTACGTCGTCGACATATGCGTTAATTTGGCTAAGTTTGGTAAATAATGTTCCTCTTTTGTCTATTTTGCTTATTATTCCATGTAGCGCTATGTGACATAGCACATAACATAACAATGCCCCAACATTGGTATATATAAAGTTATTGATGCGGATTGAACAAGCAGGAAAGCCTAAACCCAATTTTCTATTGGTTTCCTAAACGTATTCTACACCACCACCACTAACATCATGCGAATTTCCCACAGAGCAAAGAAACAAGCCTTTCCAAAAACACTGAATAAGAAGCAAAGACTAGGCTCTGGAAGAGAAGAAAGTGTGTGGTACTGGGAGAGAGTAAATCGGGCCTGGTGCTTTTCTCTCTCCCTGCAAAGTAAGGTACTTTGTTTTACCTCACCACAAACTGCTCCCCAACCCTTTGCTGCTTACCCTGGCAGGTGGTGTCCCGGCAAGCTCACACTGCACAAGTACTCATGAGGTCTCAAGTCTGAAGTAAATCTATCACTATAGTAAAAATACTCCGATATTAATATTAATAACAACCTGTGTCATAACAGCCCGTGGAGGGTCAGGGCCTATCTACCAACATCTGGCCTCACTCCACCTTTGGCAGATCATCCAACCAGTTTAGGGGTGATGTGTGGTAATCCCCAGTTGTTGTAGGTTTTCTATGACCGGATTACGTTACTCACTTGTAGCTGTCCAAGTTCCTCAAGATGCTGGGTGGCCTCCGGTCCCATGCACAGGCCAAAATCTTAGGAAAATAGACACCCGTTTTTCAAAGAATAGATGATCACTAGTGTGTAAAAACTCCTAAGCCTAGTTGTGATAGAAAATCCCCTATAAGTTTGATGAATATAGCGCTAACCAAAAATCTAAAAGTCGGTGAGGTGTCCGTAAGTAGGCCTACATTAACTAACTCTCTCTCTAGCCTTCTTAAACGTGAAGGTTCATACCTGCAGCAATACAGGCCTTCCATCTGTCCCTATCCTGAGCAAGATCTATATACTCTTTTCCATCCCTACCGATTTCCCTTAGGTGAATCTCAACGTTGTCCCTCCATCTTCGTCTTGGCCTTCCTACAGGTCTCTTACCATCAGGTTTCCCAACAAGAATCCTGTAAACTCCTCTTTCCTCTCCCATTCGTGCCACATGGCCTGCCCACCTAAGTCTTCTTGATTTAATTATTCTAATAATATCTGGACATGAATTCAAATTATGTAGTTCTAAATTATGTAACCTTCTCCACTCACCTGTCTCCTCATCCCTTTTAGGCCCAAATATTTTCCTAAGGATCTTATTTTCAAATACTCTCAATTTATGTTCCTCTTTCAATGTAAGGGACAAAGTTTCACATCCATATAATACTACATGCAAAATTACTGTTTTGTATATTTTAACTTTTAGTTTCTTAGATACTAAACGAGAAGACAAAAGTTTATGAAGAGAGAAGTAACATGCATTTCCTGAATTAAGCCTACTTTTTATTTCCTCTTTAATATAATTTTCATTTCTTAATATTACTCCTAAGTATTCCTAAGTATTTGAATTTGGAAACTGGTTCAAACGAGTTGTTATCAATAATTAGATGTTGATTATTACCTAACACTTGGTTTCGGCCTGTAAGCATATATTTAGTTTTCTCTTTGTTAACTTCCAAACCTATCTCTTTAGCAGTTTTGAAAAATATTTTAGCATTATTTTTAATTGTATTTATATCATCCCCTAATAAGTCTACATCATCTGCATATGCTAACAACTGAGTCATACCATTTAATTTTAGTCCTTCGTTAGTTTCTTTTACCTTCCTAACAGCATATTCTAAGGCAAAATTAAAGGGCAATGGAGACAATGCATCTCCTTGTTTTAACCCATCATGAATTGTAAATTTGTCAGACACATTAATACCCACACGAATTTTACAATCTGTTCTTAGGTATTCCAAACTCTACTAATATATTATATAATTTATCTCTTTTGACCAAATCATATGCTTTTTTGAAATCAATGAATAGCTGATGGACATTTTGATTATATTCCCACTTTTTTCAAGTGTCTGTCTAATGTGAAAAATCTGATCTGTAGTTGATCTGTTACGTTTAAATCCACATTGATAATCACCTTTAATTTCATTAGCATATGGGGTTAGTCTTGTTAAAAGAATGTTAGATAATATTTTATATGTCGTTGAGAGTAGAGAAATTCCACGGTAATTATTACAGTTCATTTTATCACCTTTTTTTAAACAGGCCTACATGTTAATCTGTTCAATATTGCTTGCTTTCCTATCGCCAAGATAATTCAAAGTACTGGTGTTGATTTTTTGTATTGGGTTTTCTCATGTTAATCAAGAACCACTGGGAAAACCTTTATTTTTTAGTGAAATTGTTTCTTAGTTTTCTACCGTAATTAAAAGTAAGGAAAGATAACCTGTTATTGTTTTCTGTCATACATTAAAATTATAATAATACTAGATATTAGTTTATCTTGATCAAACTGTAATTAGAAACAAAGCTAAGAATAATAAACTAAAATCACGTCAAATCGTTATAAGCTTGCACCTTAGACCGCATGGCTACAGTTCGGGACCTGGTATTAATATTACATATCCACAACTTTATAGAGTACGTATTTTTGGAAGAACCTACTTTAGTTATGGGATTAATGGTAAATTTACTATTTTCTAAAAATGAGAAATTTTATTTACACTATTTACAAAATTTATTCACAAAATGTTGTGCAAGTAATTGCACTTGCAAGCCATTTACCAGTTACATTTGCCATTGGTGTGTCATATATATGAAATTAAGTTCATTACCATAATTTATTTTCCTGCATTCCAGGTCAGAGAAGAGTAAATAGACTTCTCTGCCCAGCCAAGTACCTGCATGAACAATTGGTGAAAAATGTGACATTTAGAAAACACTGGGTTTCACTTTTGCCTCTTGCACATTCGAATTTTCACCTAATGATTATATGTGTACACAACCCCACCAGTGTCTCTGTGATCATCATCATCTTCTTCATGATCTAAAGCATCTTCATCTGAGTTGCTATCAGAATCCCCATGATCAGCATCACGATAATTCATCAATTGCTGAGCCCTGGGCAAATGGTCACCGATTTGTACACCCATCTGCATGGCTAATTTTTCAGCTGCATGTTTCACCTGCACTTCCTAGAAGGAAAAAAATGGAAAAAATATAGAGTAATTTGTGCAATTTGTATTAATTTCACTTTTTAATTATTGCTTTCTTTTTGGAAACACAGGACCAGTCGCCAGAGCCTTGTTAGTCTGCAAAATGTAGTCCAGGGTGCACTACGTGGATATCTCACATTGCAAACATAGTGATGCACCTGGACATATTTCATACATCAGATATACAAGATATGCAGATTACACCAAAGTGATATACAAAAAACAGAAGAAATCAGATTTTCTGATGGGGACACTTGGAAACATCCACACCAGACACAAATTCACAATAGAACTAGAAAACCAAAGCAATATCAACTTCTTGATTCTCAATATCAGACAGAAAAGCAACAAATTCATAACCAGTGTATAGAAAACCAGAAAAAGATAACCAATGCATTCATGCAATCTACAACCATCCACCCAAAATGAGGTGATCGTGTGGCTAAACTTTATCTTCCTTCTCTTACTGCTCCAGGGAGGAGTATCTGAGAGAAGACATAGCCAACATACCAGATAAGTCATAAAACACAGAACATAAACTACACATGGTGTAGCAAAACAAACTCAAGTCAGTCCACTAAAATTACCAACAAATGGTGTTCACCCCCCTTCAAAAAGCAGACATGTACAGTGCACAATGTGAGTGCATGGCACAATACAATGACCAGAAAATTCAGCATGCCTTAGACACTAGGAAATCCCACCTCACCACTGAACTTGCGAAGCATACTAAATTCAATAACCATATAATATGAAAAGTATACACAAGACATGTAGCTAATATACACAAAATAAAAAGAAATGGAAGGTAAACTATCAGCTTTGCTTTTATTTGCAGCTATGGCTTTTATTTTTTTCTATTTCTGTCTTTATATATGACCAAGTGCAAGAAGATGTAGAATATGACTAAAATAAGAGTAATTCAGCCCTGACATAGTTTTACATAACTATTAAATACCTTAAGAACATGCCGAGAAGCATATTTGCAGCATTATTTGCACACAATCACAACATTTGTATACGGGTTGTTCAGTTCACCTAACATACCCACAGGGGTGTATGCTCTGTACATAGCCACTACACAGATTTACATCATTTAATGAGGTGACAATTTTTATTGAAAGTCATGATTTTAGTTTGAGTTTCCATGGAAATGGTTTTGGGGGGAAAATAAGTGATGGTTCAAGACTGGGAGAGAGGCAGGATTGGGTAGTATAAGGTCTGAATTTTTTACTGTGTCGTTCCCGCATAAAGTGGCTTCAGCACTCACCCAGCCTCAAATTAATGGGTACCTAAGGGCAACCCTGAGGGGTAAAGGTGGCCGAAATATGGTGCTGATCACATCACCTCCAAAATGGCCAAGATCTAGAATATGTGTGGTCCTACCCCTACATCCTCAAAATTGCCTTCATGACATGGTGCTCGCAAGGGGAGAATCTTTACCTTTACATGTAATATTCTTTCTCGTATAATGCTATCTTTCATAAAATGGAAACAAGCATGTTTCAGACAGGATTGACCGAAGATAGTATTTTTATTAGCCTTAATTTAAAAAAAAAATATTTTGCCACTTGCCACGATTACCGACAAAGTTAATAAATTCAAAGTTCTACACTCACATTAAGTGTAAAATCATGACCTTTTATCAGTTTCAGGTCTCCATTGATGTAATTGTTTTATTATAGCCGAAAGCATTTGTAGTTTATCTTTTAAATCTGTAGCCTTCATGTGTTAACATACCTGTATGTTTTCTACACTTTTCAGACAAAAGATCAGATGGCATGTCTTTATGCTTACTAATATCATAAAAGAAATTTTAAAATTTACTGACACGTATTTAGCTGCTCAAATCTTTCTCTTAGAGCTAAAATAATCATCTAGGACCTGGTAATAAAAATCAACTTTGTACCATCTTTCTGGATCTTCAACAGTTCCATCATACTGAAACTGCTGTTTCTTTTTATTTCGGCCCTATGCAGTGTTGCCATCTTTGGATCATCTATATTTAAATTCGATGCCAATTCTTTCTCATCAACCGGAACTTACAGGTTGCCACCCCCCGACACCTCCACGAGTAAAGAAAACGAGGTACTGCCAGGCTGCCAAGTGGCGTCTTAAGAAACTTTTAAATTTTTCATCACTCCTGCTGTTTTCAAAGCGCTGATATGTTTGCAAGAAATCTAACAGCATCTAACACATCGTAGATTAATGTTTTGAAGACATTTGCTTATTTTATTACATTATATGGAGTAAAACGTCATACCAGATAACTAGTGAGCAAAGAAATGTAAAGTCACGCAACTGGTTCGCAATACAATGAGCCTCATGTGCGACCATTGGACAGTTTTATTGTCGCCACTTATTTGATGGAGCGTATCATAGACATCTCCCACTTGATATCTCAAGGCATCAAATCTGCTTTTCCCTCTTGTGGTGGCACTCAGTGGTTTTAAAGTGAGACTACTTATATGCTTCTTCAAAACGGTGGGTTGGCATATATTAACTTCCAAAAAATATTATATAATATAATATTATAACTTACAAGTTTTCAATAGGTTTACATTTTCTTCTCTTCCAATTCTGCCATCCTAAAAATTTGCCACTCTGGGCAGTGGCACGGTTCGACCCCCTCTTCCGCCAGCCCTGATCCTGTCAACACGTGAAAGCAGTTCAGGATGATTCTTTATTGAACTACCCTCGTAGCCTTATGGGAGTTACTTTAAGAAACAAATCCTCTTACCTTTAGTTTCTCGGCCTGTACTTTCTGTAACTCAAGTGATTCCTGTATGCTTATTGGCTTCACATCTCCAAAAACAGGTATCGGTGGGGTAGCTGCTGTCACTTCCCAGCTACTCTTCATGTGCACATTGCTTGGTGGTTTTTCATCTCGTCTTTTATCCGATTTCAGTGTCCTAATGTAAATACAATGGAAGCAAAAAAGTAAGATTTAAAAGTGCTGTAGAAATTAAGAATGGACTGATATGAATTTTTTGCCAATCCAAATATTCTACTAATCTGATATAAAATTGTAAATCTTCTATAAACAAACTGGTTCATTCAGCTTCGTAATTAATTCAGGTAACTGCAATAGATTTTGCATTATAACAACTTTTACATAAAACTAAGGCTGATTTGATGCCAATACCATGGAAAGTATTGTTGAAAATTAGGCACTCACAGGAGACGTACTACGTAGAAATTTTGTATTGGTTGGAATTTTTGTATGATACCTAGGTACATGCCGATACTTTCCTAGCATTTTACTCTTTAACAGCATTTTCAAGAATTCTAATTATCCTGGAAATTCAAAAATTGTAGTTTCCATTTACAGTGGAACCCCGATTTTACATTTTCCCACAATATATATTCAATTTTCATGGTCCCAGAATAGTAAAATGTTATTAAATTTACCTTCAAATTAACATTTTCCAATACTTTAATTTTTTCCCAGCTTGAAAATCGAGGTTCCACTGTATATTACACCGGTATTGTGTAAAAAATAGGAATGGCCACAAAATCCAAATTTCAAATTATCTGATATCTTGATAATTTGAGAATATAGACAGTACAGATTTGAAGAATGATTTTTAGAAAATCTGTACAGTGAAATACGAACATGACAAATAAAAGGATATGTAGATAGCCTGTAAAACAGATAAACGATAAAACTGTCCGGATAATGCATAACTAAGTAACTAACTTTCTAGCCTTCTTGAACACAAAGGTTCATGGCTGCAGCAACACAGGCCTTCCATCTGCCCTATCTTGAGCAAGATCTATATACTCTTTTACATCCCTACCGATTTCCTTTAGGTCCATCTCAACATTATCCCTCCATCTTCGTCTTGGTCTTCCTACTGGTCTCTTACCATCAGGTTTCCCAACAAAAATCCTGTAAACTCCTCTTTCCTCTCCCATTCATGCCACATGGCCTGCCCACCTAAGTCTTCTTGATTTAATCATTCTAATAATATCTGGACATGAATACAAATTATGTAACCTTCTCCACTCACCTGTCTCCTCATCCCTTTTAGGTCCAAATATTTTCCTAAGGATCTTATTTTCAAATACTCTCAATTTATGTTCATCTTTCAATGTAAGGGACCAAGTTTCACATCCATATAATATTACAGTCATTATTACTGTTTTGTATATTTTAACTTTTAGTTTCTTAGATATTAAACGAGAAGACAAAAGTTTCACTTGTTAATATTACTCCTAAGTACTTGAATTTGGAAACTGGTTCAAACGAGTTGTTATCAATAATTAGATTTTGATTATTACCTCACACTTGGTTTCCGCCTGTAAGCATATATTTAGTTTTCTCTTTGCTAACTTCCAAACCTCTCTCTTTAGCTGCTTTGAAAAATACATAATGCATACATTCGGATATCCAGACATTTTCGATAATCCAAATATCTAGATATCAGAATATCCAGTATCTGGATATTGGAGATCCGGATAAAAAATTATCAGATATCCAGATAAAATCTCATCTGGATTGGGCCATACCTAGTGTAGTGGAAAATTCGACTTTATGATTACATAACAGGTGATTATATTCTGATATAATTCTTTTATATTTTCAAGTAAAATTCTTTGAAAATTGATGAATGTAATTGAAGCAGTACTTATGCACTATTTTTTTTTTTTTTAATCTCTTTTTAATTGTTACAATTTTGAAGCATCAGAATCATTATCAGAGTATCTGGTAAGGGTATTGGCATTGCTATGGGTACAGGTGCTATTGGCTCAACCCATAATTCAAATCCTTGTGTGTGTGTTCACATATTCATTAAAAACAACAAGACTGCATTATATCATATGTTATTCATAGAAATAGGAGATCAATTTCAATCAGAAAAGAAGTTGCATTCGTGATTGTGCATGACTGCAATGTGGTGTACAGCTCAAAAAATATGGGGTGTAAGGGGTGATCTTCCACGTAGTACACCCAAATGTCAACCTCACTTCCACGTTAGTACACCCTGGACTGAAGACTAACGAGGCTCTGGCGACTGGCCCTATGGCCAGTATAATTTTGTTTGTATTGTCCTGTTCTTTTGTCCTTATGTGTGCTGAGTGTTCTTTGCAGCCTCAGCTTTTAACGAAAGTCAGAACATTTTAATATTTTATGATTTTAATTAAGCAATGTTAGAGTTGTTGTGTAAAGATAAGGGGCTGGACCCCATATAGTGTGACGGGTGCAAAATAGCCTTAGTGCTGACGCACCCAAAATTTTAAAATCAAATCAAATCAAAATCAAAGCTCAACCAATATGAGAAGAACCGCAACGAACTTGTGAACTAAAGTGGATAGTCATTTGTTTACTCCTCTCATTTCCCCTTTGCTTGTGTCTGAGTGGCTCTCTGTTGCCTAATATACACCCTGTGTCTAAAATGTTCGGTGAATGGTATGAGAAAACAAAAGATACAAACAAATTACCTTCATTGGTCTTTCACCACAACACACTTTTGGCAAAGTTCATAAAGCTTCTGGAAACTATCAGGAAAGACCTCTTTAGGAATCGATCGCAGAACTGCTGTCACACGTTCTTGGATTGCTGCCACGTCCACAAAACATGCGCCTTCCATGACGTTCTTCAGGTGCTAGATCAGGGGGGTATGGTGAATGATCCAGAACAAGTATGCCGCATAGAGCCAAGAATTGGCGCACACGGATCGCGCAGTGTGCAGGTGAATTATCGTGCAGCAACATCCACTGCCCAGTTCTGTACAACTCTGGCCAAACATGGCGGATGAGTCTTAGCAACAGTTCCAAAACCTCCTCATAGAATGCAGCATTCATGGTTTGACCTGTAGGAACGAATTTCGTATAGATAATGCCATCGCTGTCGAAGGTGATCAACATTGCCTTGACCTTGGAAGAGTCACAGGGAAGATAGTGAACGCCACTTAATCGATTGCCCCTTGGAATCCAGATCGAACTGGTAGTACCAGGTCTCATCCCCTGTGACAATTGTTCTCAGAAAGGATGGATCCTGGTCATACATGCTAATGAAATCTCCAGAGGTTTCCATCAGTTTTTCTTTCAGCTCAAGTGTCAGCTTGTGCAGTACAAACCGGGAACAGACAGCTCCTCGGCTTACGTAAATCTTCGCGGATGATGGTGCGCACTGTGTCCTTGCTAATGTCCAATTCCTTTGCCATCAATCGTAGAGTCAGTCTTCCATCTCGTGCCAGCATGTGTCACGATCACTCAATCATATCTGGGGTTCTGCTTGTCGACGGTGAACCCAAACGTGGCTCATACTCAGTCGTTTCCTTCCTGTCGCGAAAGCGTTTGAACCAGTCATAATTATCCAGCTGTATTAATCAATTTTCGATTTGCATAACTAGCAAGATAATTCAAACATCAAAAACTGTTGTGGCGGTAAGTAAACTCTAAATTTCACGAATAAGAGTTTATTTCGCATTTTGAGTTATTTCGTGACAAAACTGGTAGGAAAATGCACCTCAGTCCTTTCAAAAACAAGAAAAATGAACATTACATTGTGTTATTTAATATTTCGTGTTTGTCAATTCCTCTCTCAATGTCTGGATATTTTATTTTATTCAGGATAGTCCAAAATGTTGTTTAAGTAAAATGGACTTGTTAAAAATTTAGAATGGATGAGCTTTTAGTGCAAGGGTGTCTACAATTTCATACAAAAAAAAATCCCTGAATTTTCCAGGTTTTCTAGTCCAAATCATTAGAGTAATTAGTGTACATGAACATGTCAAGAAGACGGGCGCTATATTTTAGCAAACACTTACACTTAGAATCCTAGTGTAACCAAGTTTTAGAATATTACATTTATTTTTCCAGAAAATGAGTAAATTTCCATGGCATTTCTACGACTTTCCCAGGCAAGACAAATTCACTGACTTTTCCATGATTTCAAGGTTTTACAGACTGGTAGGCACACTGGGTGTTCTTTCAATCCATGATCATATTTACTTTTATTTATTTATTTCTAGTAGAAATCATCTATGCATTAATTATAGAGTTATTTAAAAGTCTTATAACTGAGAGTAAAAGTACTATATTACAAGATCACAATATACAACATATTTAATTGAATTAATATGTGAATTAATCAATGATCATTACAGAGAAGTCAATACATAGGGTAATGCCTGCAGAGGCATCTTAAATAGATCTTCAAAGAATTGTGAGACTCACTTGTATGGCAGGAATGGATCTTTTTTGGAAACTTTAGAAGCAGATTCAATTTTTTCCAATAAAGGTTTCACATAAGGGTCTTCTTTGGTTTTATTTTCTCCCTGGCGCACTGTTGTCTCTGCTACATCCTCGGGATTAATAAGGCTTTCATCCTTGCTCTTCTTTAAAATCCTTTAATTAAAAGAAAAGCGATGAAATTAAAGCACATGTGGCACACACACTTTTATTATAAATAACTACATTTTAGCATTTTGTATTTAAATGGGACTGTCTAGAGAACAAAACAATTTTTTGTTTTTATTATTTAGCTTCACATTTCTGCCACTTTTGGCTAGCCACAACGATGAGTTACGAATAGACAAAATTGATGAAACGACAATAACAAATAACATTGGAACCTGGAAACTTCAGTGGTAACATTAAAAGTTGATGAATGTTCTCCATGAAGAAAAATAACCATACTGTTGAAAAAATGCTTTTGGGATATAAATCAAATGAGTACTGTCCAAATTCTAGATCTGATATTCAA
This sequence comes from Lepisma saccharinum, assembly GCF_977018435.1. Lineage (NCBI taxonomy): Eukaryota > Metazoa > Arthropoda > Insecta > Zygentoma > Lepismatidae > Lepisma > Lepisma saccharinum. Next base: position 36,064,336 of record NC_139235.1, on the reverse strand, counting down.
ATATTCAAAGATGTATCTGCCCATCCCCACTTTCACAAGCTAACATAACACTCTCAGTTTGAAAAACCCAAGCTGATCAGGTAAGATAAAGTTCCCCCTTGCACCACTCCATGAAGGCAAAAAATGGGGTCCCACACATTGTTGATCTTGGCCATTTCTTTCGGGTAATAAGAACAGCACTATGTTCCAGTTGCCTCTTAACTGTGGAGCATGAGTGTCGAGAGAGAGGGACTCAAATTCCAACCTTGGATCATAATCGAACCTTGGTATCCCACTTGGCAGTGACATGCCTTATCCTTCTGGACTATTGAAGCTCACCACCACTAGGAAAGCTTCAAAATATATTTCAGCAAATGGTTACTGCTTTTTCCTTTGCTGTGAGTGGTACCTGATGCAACCTCCAGCATTTAAAATTCCAGGGGTTACAGAACATCAACCAATAATAGTCTGTTCAAAATAATTAGCAAACAATACTATTTTACAATTGCGCAATACATTTTAATAATTATTTACAATTAACTATGGGATAATTTGCAACTATACTTAGCAAGATTGTAGGTACATAATAGAGCTACATTTTGGACATAATTCAGACAGTACAAATCATTCTGAATAAGATACAAATCTAGACTGAAGATCATTCTGTCCATAGAAGAAAATATATATTTAAGTACCTGTTCTGTTTCTGACGGGAACCAGGAGCATTCTGAGATGCGAGGATCTTCAATGGATCATTATCGGTATCATTTTCATCATCACTGTCTACCATGTGTTTTTTCTTCTGCTTTGAAACCTCGCCTTTCCATTCAATCTCATCAACATCTATTTTGCCATTTAAATTCAAACTGGAAAGCAGATCACTTGCTCTATCCACTTGACTCTTCTTCTTCAATGCTTCTTCCACTTTACACTTAAATTCTGATATCTTCTTCCCCTTATCTGGTAACTGAGCAATAAATTTTCTGTAAAATGAGAAAGAAAATTAAGAAATCATTCTGAATTTACTCAATAAATAAAAAGAACATTTGTAAGTGTGAACTTGTATTTATTGATCTTTTTCTGCCTCCTTTAGCAAATCAAGTTAATGAGGATGAATAGTAACATTAAATTAAAAAAAGGGCCTTTGGTGCTGAGGTTTATTTCATGTCAAACTCGAGTACTTCAACCAGACTTGAAAATCAGGTTTTGTTGCATGTAGGGAGGTGATGAATGTGAAGTCAAGTCTGTGTGGAAATTTTCAGAGCTCTGTAAATCCATAGGCTTCGAGCAACAAGGTTGCCAAACTTGCAACAGAAAAAATCATGATTGTAATGTTTGTTCTGCAATTTTGGAAGCAAAAAAAAATACTCTTTTCATTAAAAATTTAGCAATTATCAAAACATCGAAAGTTAGATTTCAAGTTCATGTGATGCAACTTTTGACATTGAATTTTACATAAAGTGTAATATTATCCAGGTTCAGGGTGATGATTGACTTGTCCCACTTCCATTAAAACATGCTTAGAGCCCTTGCACACGTGCTGATCTTTTGTCGGAGCCATTATAGGTGATGACATCGACAACGAATTTCGCACATATACCAACGGGAGCTCTAGCTGCATACCGACCCTTCGGTGGTCCTTCCAGGAAATTTGTTGTGTAGGACCACGTGTTCAGCTGTGCCATTAACCACTGTTGGTTTGGGGTGCTGACTATATCAAGGTAGGAGACGCCGTCATTTTTATCAATGCGTGTGCAAATGCACTTACAATTGCCAATGATGATACTTGATAGGAAGGGTGCCACTTGACCAGTTGAGTTATCTGGAAAAATCTCATATAATTCAATTGATGAAAACATGTAGTATGAAAATGTGGAAGAGGGATATCTTGAAAGAGAGTGGATTATGTGGTATCTCATATCGGTGCATTGTTAAAATGTAAAAAAGACAAAAAACTGTTCATCAACAAAGTGATAGATGCTTATGGAAAGGAAGCAAGGCGAATCCAGTTTCTATTTATATAGTGGGCTCAGGTCTGAACTTGAGAACAATGCCACAGTATGATCAAATTCAATGATTTGTAAAACAATAATAATAACATCAGGTAAAATATGAGTTTGTATGACTGAGTGGTAAGATAAAAAATCCTTCTAAAATAAAAAGGTATTGTTGCTTTATCTGCAAAACTCTTAATGTTCAATATAAAATTAATAAAAAAGTAATGGTGCTACCGTAAAGTGAAACTAATCTACAATGGAATACCTTATAGAACAGTCTTGCTGTTTATGTGGACAAAATGGGAGTGTGATGAAGATTGCACCACAAGAAAGTACAATATATTACATGATGGTATAACTTGCACTGTCAGATGTAGATATGTTGGCCAGAACAGTGACAGCAGAAATTGTTGTCTCAATTTTTTTTTTTTTAATTTGAAAGAACACCTCATGAGAAGTAGTACTTACACAACACACTACTGCTCCAACATAATGGAAAGAAAAACATATTTACCACAAAAGAGGCTAAAAAATCTTTCTCCTATCTGCAAGGATACAAAAATTCCTAGAACCACGATAGTGATATGAATACCACCAGACACATTTTAAAGAGACATGCTAGGTCATGCAAATTGAATATCGTGGAACCTCATGTTAGGTTTTTCAGGGGACCATTATGAAAGAACTTAAATGAGGGAAAATGAAAATCCAAAGAACATAAAATTGGGGTTCCACTGTAATTTGTTTTAGAAAATGTTTTGATCCTCGAATTGAAAAATAATACTAAGCTTGTGTGATGTTAATAATAAAGTTTTAAATTCATATAGAATGTTTAAAAATGAGTTCCAAATAGATCAGGAGAGCAATTTTTTTGACCTTTCATATATTTTTTACAGCACAAAACAATTTAATATTTCTGTTTATATGCATGGGAATAGCTAGGGACCACATGTACATGAGCGTAAGAAATTGTACGGTAAAATTAATCTAACAATCATAATCTATTAGATTATATCACTGCAGGCATGTAGCAGCATGTTTATAATGATAAGAGCACAAAACGTGACCTACTCGCATATGCATATAGGAGATTACACAATTGGAAGGTGGGCAACCTAAAACAGAATAGTCTAAAGAGAGCATGAAGTGAACAAATGAAACACATTCAAATCTGCTTTATGAAATGGAAATATTTCCCAGTCCTATGACTTTAGATCTGAAAAACATGTTAAATTCCCTGGATTAAATGGAAATGGAAATTTAAAGACTTCATACTGAAGGATTTGGAATAACTGTGTGTGTATCCGAATACATTGTACAGTTAATCTTTATTATACAGTGAAAACCACCTTAAATGGAATGATTTTTAAATTTTTTTTTTATTTTACTTTGCGTTTTGTGCCTCTTGGCTGATTTGCAAAGATGGGGATGAGTGAGGAAATGATGAAAGCGATGAATGGACATTCACAAACAACCAAGCCCGAGCGGGATTCGAACCCGGGACCCTTGGCATCGCAGCGCGATGTGCTAACCACTCGGCCACAGGGTCCGGCTTAAATGGAATGAGAAGGGACCACATTAGTCCCATCTAATTTTCTGCACTTCTTGATTCTTTGAACTCACATGTCTGGCTGGGTGCAAAGTACAACACCGAGCCGTCTACTTCGTTGATTTGGTGTCATGTAGAGCATTTGGTGTATGCACCATTTGCACTGTTGTTTCTTTGTATCTTATAAAACTTTAGTTTGAAGTACAGGTAAAGGTAAGTATATTTGATATCTGCATGGAATCGAATTTGATAATTTCTTAAATGAATATTGAGAGCTTATCTATCATGAAGAAAGGAAAATATTGTGGTTTAAAAAGATGCAAAAGATATTGAAAATAGGAATGGTATATTGTACATTTCATCTTCCATGAGAACACATACTCCTTGTATTTAAAAACATCAGAAGTTCATAGCCCCATCTAGTTCGCTGCACTTTTTGACACCTTGCACTCAACAGCACCATCTAGTTTGCTGCAGTTTCTTCCTCTCATTGCACTGAATGGTCTAGATGGTTACATTACATTCTGGAGCGGTGTAGTGTGCTAACTAATCAAATCAATGTTTTAAAACAGCAGACATGCATTTGTTGAATTTTCTGAACTTGAATACAGCTATTCGTCTAGTTGGTTGAATGTCATTTCCTTGCACCAGCTGACACCAGGGTACACCTGCAATACACAGAGTATCAAAAAGTGCAGCGAACTAGACGGGGCTAATGTACTGCAAATGGTGCAGATTAAATACATGACAGGACACCAAATCCACAAAGTAGACTAGCTACTCGGTTCTTGCACCTTGTAACCAAGTAGATGCGTGCGTGCAAAGGGAGTCAAACAGTGCAGCAAACTAGATAGGGTTATGGACTTTTGATGTTTTTATTACCCGTCTCCTCTTGGCCGAACACCGTTCACTCGTTTATTTCGTCACTTTTTACATTCATACTTACCTATTGTGAAACATTCTTCAAGGTGTAATTTTGCTTTGGTACTAGTTCACTATGGGGTGACACCTATAAATCATATATTTCGCACTTTTTTACATTGCTAACGTACTATTTTGGAATGCGGAACATTTCCTAAGGTGAAATAATGCATTTCTAACGAAGATAATGTCTATTTCTTACATTTACGAGTACTTACTGTTACTTGTTATTTCAATTCTGTAACACACATTATGGTTCATCGCGCATTGTGCGAGTGTTTTGTCGATTTATGGAGTGTTGCAACCTTGTTCACCGGAAAATACTTACTTTTGTGCCCGGATTTGAAATTATGCTAATACCTCGCAAACCATTGACGTTAGCCTCAAAAACCATTGACATTAGGTCCCACAAACCATTGGCGTTAGCCCCACAAACCATTGATGATAACCCCAAAAACCATTCACGTTGGCCCCAAAAACCATTTTCCCATAAGGTTAGGTTAGATTAAGTTAGGTTAGGCAAGGATAGTTAAAAAAAATTAAAAAAATAAAAATACTCGACAAGTCATGTTCCAGTGAAAACACGGCGAGTTTGAAACACTGACTACAGGTTACATCATCTAACACACGGAACATTGTGCTCTCGTGCAGAAAGCAAATGGCGGCAGCAGAAACAGCATGTCGGATAGATATTTTCGCAGAAAACAACATGTATTCGCATTAAAATGGATCAAAACTACATTCACGAACATCAACAACGCTACAGAAAATGATTTCCGTAAGTACTTTCTCCTGTAAATTTGAAGAAATCCGTCACCCCCATAGTGAACTGTTACCTTTGCTTTCCTCTTGAAAATAATGTCAATAACTGTAATTATTATTCTTTTTTCGCTTCCTTTAAGACACAATATGGCGGGCACAGCTTCTGTAGCGTCGTGGATCAGTGGGTATACAGTGTTTCCAACTTTCCTTACCAACAAATGCCCCACGAACCATTGACGCATAGCACCCAAGACCATTCACGCATAGCCCCACAAACCCTTCATGGTAAGGTAAGGTATGGTTAGGTTAGAGTAACGGTTCTGATTGTTTTATGATTTCTCCTAGCACAAAGACTAATTATCGTAAAATTTTGGAAATGGGAATGAATGTAGAAGTAAATCGGGATCTTAGTAGAATGCATTTAGGGACGTTATTTTAATGCTAAGGGAACCAAACCTAACCTGCCTAACCTAACATATATTGAACAAAACCTTAAGTAATCGCTAAAACTCTGCAGTATGTGTTAACAGGCGTACATCGAAATTGAACCATGTAAAAATTGGGTAACACTTTACTATAACGGAGATCGATTTCTTTCAATTTACAGGAGAAAGTACTTACGCAAATCATTTTCTGTAGCGTTGTTGATGTTCGGGAATGTAGTTTTGATACATTTTAATGCGAATGCATTTGGTTTTCTACGAAAATCTATTTCCGACGCGCTATTACTGCTGCTGCCATTTGCTTTCTGCACGAGAGCACAATACGCGCTATTGCTGCTGCTACAAGATAACAGGTCGAGGATGCATCATGAAGTTGTTGCCGGGTGTGGAAGGTGCTGTGAAATTTGTAATTCGACATGGAATCTTGAAGAAAAAAGTGGAATGCAGGATGTGTAAGGTTAAAATTAAAAGAATTCCGTGTATTTTCTTTCATCGAGAAAAACCGATGTTGTCCGTATATGCTAAATTGAAGGAAAGGAGTGTTAATGGAACCTAACCTAACAGGCCTAACCTAACCTAGTAGGCATAACTCGTTCCCGTGATGGTTCGTGGTGCTATCGTGAATTTTTGGGGCTACCCGTGGATGGTTTGTGGGAAATAAGGAACAACAGTAAGTACTCGTTAAGAAATAGACATTATTTTCGTTACAAATTCATTATTTCACCTAAAGAAATGTTCCGCAATGCAGAATAGTATGTTAGCAAAGTAAAAAAATTGCGAAATAAATCATTGATAGGTGTCTCCGGTATAGTAAAGTAGTACCAAAAATTGTATTCGTAGCATGATGAAATCGAAATAAAACGAAAGGAACTTGGGCCAACCACTACCTAGACATTCCCCATAATATTTTCTTTTCTTCGTGATAGATAAACCTCTCAATATTAATGTAAGAAATTGTCAAATTCGATTCTATGCAGTCATCAAATACACATACCTTAACTGCACTTCAACTACAGTTTTGTAAAGTACAAAGAAACAAACCAGAATAAAGTTCACAGAGTACATGAAACACACTACTAATTACCGCTCCAAACACACGTCAGAGAACCAACAAGAATTAAACATTCAAAATGACAACAGACTCGAACAACTTACTTATTTGATAGAATCTTGTTTTGTCTTTCCAGTAGTTCTAGTAACTCAACTTTGGACTTCGAATTCAAATCGCTAATATAACCTTGTTTTTCTGTCTCGGGAACACCAGGAGCTCCTGGTAACCTCTTTATAAATCTGTCAGGAAACATATTTGTAAACTTGACGAATTCGTGAAAACATGTTCATTATGTATTATGACGATTCCGTGAAAACGTCTCTTATTTCGTACACCTACTGTACATCAAGGACTGTACATAATCATGCATTGTGAGCCCTGTCCAGTGAAATAACAAACAAACAATATTAAAAGTCAAAATATTTTCGCTGGGCAGCGCAGCAGCAAACTGAAGAAGAAATTTCGATTCGAGTTCATTCGAAACATTGTTGCCAGATGCAAAGTACCCAATTTTCTCAAAAACAAATGAAAATGTCACGGAATGTTACCATAGAATAGTTAGGGTATAGAAGCTTACCCTACATTAAAACATCGCTGCGCTTTGAAATTGCATTTTCATCGGTGGCTAATAGATGGCGCGGCCGTCTTCTTTTGCTGTTTCCAGCACAAATTGGGGGGGAGAACTCTTTCGGTGACTTCAGAACGAAGTCCAGAGCTATATATGTTTCAGAATTGTTATCTGGTTTTAAAATCTGTTTAAAAAAACATAAATTCTAAGAAAAACAAAGAAAAAAATAGTTATGCTAATTTTGCATTAAATAACAGGACATTCGTGTGTGCTGTTCTAAAATAGAATATTTCCCATTCCTTCACATTATACCTAAGTATCAAGGACGTATTGAGGAGGGGCTCCGGACACTTCCCCAAAAGACTTACCAACAAATAAAAGTAAATAATCAAAATATAATTGTTTAGCATTGTTGTAGGTGACAACTTTCGGGTTATTCTTTTGGGAATAACATTGTCGCTATTGTCATTTTTGAATTCATTCCCAAAGATACTTTTTGCAGGTTTATGTTGCTTGCAGTGAGAATCAGTCTTTCCTCTTGAAGTAATCTTTATACTTGATTCATGTTCACCTACTTTTTTGTCTATTTTTGCCTGTACTGTGTAACTGTTAGTCAAAGGATTTCTCTTGGGAATAGAGAAACGATTGTCAAATGTATATATTAGACTTAAGGAAAAAGATATCGTAAGTGTTTCTGTGTAATGGTGGTTCAGTGGCCTCTTGCCATAGGGAACTGTTAATTTCAAAACATGTTTTTGTCACCTTGACCTGTAACCATCAGGTGTCGGGAAAATATTGTTTTTCATATATTGTTAAATGACCAGGCTCTCCTCACGTAGACCCACGGAAATGGAAAATAGAAAGTAATTAACAAACCACAAATACAGCCTCAGCTTTGGTATAAAAAGACCAAATTTCAGTACCAGGGCACAGTCGTTCTTCTATTCTCCAATCGGGCCTACTGTGGAGCTGCCGGGTAACTAACTAACTATACCTGGTAAACGGCCGGGTACATGGTAATTATCGTCTTAAATACATATGGATAATATTGCTTGTGTTTAGTCTGAAAGACTAATTGTAGAACTTGGTGTCGGTAAAGACTTGTAAAATTCTACATGTGACTGAGTGTAAGTGTAATTTGGGATGTCCCCAAATCTACATGTGACTGACTGTAAGTGTAATTGTAGTGTCTCCAGTGATTTCGTTCAATACATATATATATTTAAAACCTCAAGTATGAACTTTATTTATTTGAAGTTAACTACTAAGTTTTCACCGGACCAACGAACACGTACTTCGAAAGATTGTATTCTCCACCCCTCCTCTCCGAGGATACAACATGAAAATTGGTGGCAGCGACGGGATGTGTCCGGACTTCAAGTAAATTACTCTCACGACAGAATTCATCCCCTTCATTGGAAACCAACCCCCATTGGTGAAGAACTTTCCAGACAAGAGCCGACAAAACAATGGAGCATATTCAAGTAGGACATCAAGTGCAAATCTTGTGGCAGAGAAGTGATGCCGCGAACGTTTTATCGAAGATCTTTTCGCAATTGCAAGAAGTAGTGAGTGCAAGAGGGGAAACTCCGGGATGAAAGTGTGCAAGAGTTATCGAATGCTGCATATGGGAGTTCCACCTTTGATGTCGTTATGATCAGATAGTTAACACTCGACATGACTCCAAACGCGACCAAAATTGTGATGGAAATTGTAGGAATTCTTATAACAGAGCCTTCGGCTAAAAATCCATAGTGCAGATTCAAACGTAAGTGATTCCAGTATAGTAAACGTAAACCCGACAGCTCCACGGTAGCATGCCCTCCACAGTGACAGTGCCCCCCCCCCCCCCCCCCCAAGCCACAGCTCCACAAGACGTCGACCGTCAGTGTTCCACACGGCAAGATCAGTGCCTCCAGCAAGTCTCGTCAGGATATCCGTCAGGCCGTTAGATTAAGATATCGCTGATACAACTGCCGTAGCCCTAACAGTGATAGAATATTTCTTTGTTATCACATCGAGAAGTGAAGAAGCTTCCTACTACTAGACGCAGTGGTGGTTGAAGGTGGAATTCAACACACAAAGACGACAACGGGACATTCAGCTTCAGTTTTTGGTGAACGACTACAGTTTCACGCCATTGTCCAGACAGGACTTCAAACTCAGGCAAGGCCAGCCTGAAGCCAACTAACCGCCAACTTGGTGACCAGAGGGTGACCGGGCCCCCTTTTTGAAAACATCAACAGTCGCCGCAGTTGCCAACTTGGAGGACCGCAACGAAAGTGCAAGGAAGTAAGCTAACCAATAATTTTAACAAAAACTTATGTCTCTTTGTGATTGTTGGGAAGAAAGCCAAGATTACATCTATAACTTTCGAAATTAAGTGCCAGTTAAGATGTAGATGGATAAGGACCGAAGCAGTAGATTATATCCGTGTCCCGAGGGAGGAGTTGTTACCCTTGTCACGCTCAAAGGAGAAAGTGTTCCATAACTTAGTTTATGGGGGGAGTTACTCTTACGCTTTAGTTTACGAATTAGAAGGTAGTGTTAACAAAGAAAGTAAGTAAATATATTTATATTTTTTAGCAGTCTGTAAGATATACAAAGGTTTAAAGTGTCCAGCAATATGCCAAGGAATAGGGAAGGAAGAGAAGCCCAACTCCTAAAGATCTTTCCGATTATTGCAGAATTCCTGAGGTGTTAAACTGATTACGACTCAGTTTTCTGGAAAAAGATAAAATTTGCAGGAGTCACTATCAAATTGTGACTCAGGTTTCGAACTAGTTCACACTAGTAAGCATGACCAACTAAAATTTGTGAAGGCGAGAATTACAGGAAATGCTAAATCTAAATTATTAGTTAGTAGTGGTAAAAGATATTCTGATAGAAAATTACTCGGATTACCCAAGACTATAGATTTTTATGCCTGTCAACTCTTTAGCACTAGACAGGGTAAGGCAGAAACTGTTGCTGATTGGGCTAGCAAAGTAGATAACTTACTATCAGAATTCAGATCAGCAATAGTAAGAATTTTATAACCTGCAAAATTACAAGGAGCAATGTCCTTAATGGAAATTCTCGCCAAAGCAAGTTTTATGCAAGGGCTCTGCAGTGGCCGAATCCAGATGATGGTACGGAGTAAAGCGGAAGATTATACATCGCTAGGATCAATTGTAGAACTGGCTCTTCAAGAAGAAATATGAGACAAAGGATGTCAAAGGAAACAAACTCGATGAAACTGGGTACGAGGCCCAAAGGTAGAAGAAAAGATCTCCGTCCGAAGGAACCAATGAGATAGCATCTGCTACAACGTTAAACTTAAAAGGACAAATTAGCATAGTCTGCCAACACTGGTTGTTATGTAGCAAACCCAAACAAACAGATTAGTTTTGTTTGCACGTTAATGAAATTACTAATTTTAAGGTGGATAAGTGATGATGTTGTTCCAGTAAACGCCTTGATTCAAGTAAGATCAGTGACGGCAACTGAAGCCGAACAAAAAGGGGATCCTTTAAAATCAAGCAGCGGCAGAGTGAAGAAAACTCAGAAAGGCTCCGGAAATAAGTGGTCACCTTATTCATCAAAAGAGGACTCCGAAAATAGCTTATCTAATTACAAGACTATGAGATATTTCAATAAGAATATATGTACATGTAGGGACCATGGTGGAGATTATCAGGAAATCGTACCATTAACGACATGTAACTCGTTAACACAGTTATGCTTTAAGTGCTCAATGAAATTTAATAACATTAACTCAATCTATTTTTAAAAAAAGGAACAAAAAGGGTGATAATATATTTATTTTTGGGTATTAGAATCCCCTTCGATACTTTCAAAATATAGAACCTATTAGTAAGGAACAGTGCAGCGATTTCTAGTCAGAATATGATGCATTTATATCGAAATGCAGAACCTCAAATCTCGGAGTCAGGACGTTGGATCCATTACCAGAAGAAGAAAGAAGAAGAAAAAGGATTAGGACTAGAATGTTGTATTATGAAATATCAGTTCGACTCACAAACCGACGATTCGAGTGACTTCAGGACATCTACAAAGTATCACCGTGTAAAAAGCATGTAAAGTGGAAAAGGAAACGCTTGGAAAAGGACATGTGACAGCAGAGTTATATCAAATACAAAACTAGAGATAAATAGTAAAATATCACCCCAAGTTGAACCCAAGAAAAGTTAGAACGAAACATCAGACGACAGTGAAAGTGAGTGTGTTAAGCTAAATTTAAGAGTAATAATGATCGAAGCGGGTGCAAAGTCTATAAATGCAGTTATTTTCAAAGTGAACACAACTTTCTCACATTTTCTGAAATTCTCACAGGGAGAGAAAAGAAAATGGGACGTTTTAGGACTCCTTTACACAAAATAATTCCCATCTTTCAACTGTAACAACCATGCAAAGACACCTAGAACCATCCAAAAGAACAACAAACAAGGATAATAAGGGTAAGTGTCAAATGAAATGAGTGAAAAGAAGCTTTTATTGTCTGATCGTTTGCAGATATCCATAGTCAATCATGTGCTCAAGGTAGAAGATTCCTGATGACATATTTTGCAGAGAAGGAAGATCAGGAAGGTGCATTGTCTAATACAAGCGGCAAGCGAACAAAAACAGCCTATGAAAAAGGGGAACAACAACCAGGAAGAAGCAGATATTAAGAAGAAAAAATATCAAATTGTGACGCCACAATTACGAAGATAATGTGATGAAGCTATTCGACAAGATCGAAGAAACGAGACTCTCAGAGTAGAGATCCTTTTAAGGTGGTAGCAGTCAAAGATGTAAAATGTTGGCATATAGGTAAAAGAGTTACCGCAGGATATGCAAAATGGTTCAAGTTGTACTAACGATGAGTGTCACGTAGGATACTTAAAGTGTTTCTTTCTATTACAGAAAGATGTGGTTGCACATAGTGCAAATAGTTTGTTTCACGAGAGCAGTTAATGGTTTGGGAGTTCAAATAGAACACTTCCAGGATACTTCAGGACTGCACTATGATCATATAGGAGAAATTCAATTATATTCCTGAGAATGGGAATTGCTGACCTTTGTAAAACTTACGGAGTTAAAGTGTAAAATACTGTAGAACGGACAAAAGAGTTGTTCAAGAATCCAATTGTCCGAAGTAATGAAACTCCATGTTCAATATTTGTAAACCACGTATTAGTCCGAGTCGATAGAATCAAGGAAAGAAACAGTTAAATTTAAAGGTAACTCATATGTCAAAACCATGAAAGAAAAAAAAGGGGTAAATGACATCCTAACTTCAATTGACGTATATATAAAAATAGGATCACTTCTAGTTTAGAGAATTTAAATTGAGAATATTCATAGTAATTTAAGAGAATTGGAAGCTAGATATTAAAATGTATTATTACAAAACTTTCTCGATGCTCAAAAGCGTATGGTACTTTACAGGTACATAACGCAATATAATATCGTTTAAAATAAAATATTTACGGCAAGTAAAAATGCAAAAAGGAAATTATCAATACCTACATGTTTAACTAAATCACATCAGTATAAAGGATTGAAAGATAATATCATGTAATTGTTAAACAATGGAATTCTGGCTTACATAACTAAGCTGCTAATGACTAATAACCTACAATATAAACCTTATAACGTAGTAAAATTCCATATACTACCATGGAAGCTTATGTTCGGTTAGAAAATAAATACATTGACAAGAGTACAGGTTTGAGTTGTTTAGGATACTACACATGACAAACAGCTATCATTGTTTCTTTTACATTGCTCTCGGAGAAGTGGACAACAAAAAAATTTATTCCGGTACCAAACGAATGAATTCAGTGTACAACAATAAATGTTAGCTTGTTAATATGGCATACGAATATAAATATATATAGCTATTCTACATCAACACAACCATGTGGAATACGAAAAATTAATCCAAACATCACAGAGTTTTAATGGATTATAACCAACATATTGTAAACTGACTAAGGCAGATTTGTGTCACTAATGATTGGATATAGTATATAACCTCAAAACAACGGTAATCAGGATACTTATGAGTTGTATGAAAAGGTTCAAGTATTCAAAAAAAAAAAAAAAAATGGGTGGCAAATAAGTGCAAAGTGTACACTTCAATTCAAGTGCACACAGAGTATGCAAGCAAACAAAAAGTAATTATTCAAAATGAATATATAGACGAACTGTTAAGATATTAAAATTGTATCATTTATCTTTAGATAAAATAGTGGTATATTGTTGTTACTAGAAATATAAATGAGTGTAAAATGTTGTATAACAATGATAGTTTACGATATCCACGAATCTATATTTTAGCGAGATAACACAAAAGAATAATGGCTCTGACATGTAAATGAGTAAATTAAATAATAAGAAAAGAAAAAGATAAAATTTCCCTAATGTTGAATTTTGCATTACAAAGGCATGAAAAATTCATCAAAAAGGAGGGAGGTGTTGTAGGTGACAACTTTCGGGTTATTCTTTTGGGAATAACATTGTCGCTATCGTCATTTTTGAATTCATTCCCAAAGATACTTTTTGCAGGTTTATGTTGCTTGCAGTGAGAATCAGTCTTTCCTCTTGAAGTAATCTTTATACTTGATTCATGTTCACCTACTTTTTTGTCTATTTTTGCCTGTACTGTGTAACTGTTAGTCAAAGGATTTCTCTTGGGAATAGAGAAACGATTGTCAAATGTATATATTAGACTTAAGGAAAAGGTATCGTAAGTGTTTCTGTGTAATGGTGGTTCAGTGGCCTCTTGCCATAGGGAACTGTTAATTTCAAAACATGTTTTTGTCACCTTGACCTGTAACCATCAGGTGTCGGGAAAATATTGTTTTTCATATATTGTTAAATGACCAGGCTCTCCTCACGTAGACCCACGGAAATGGAAAATAGAAAGTAATTAACAAACCACAAATACAGCCTCAGCTTTGGTATAAAAAGACCAAATTTCAGTACCAGGGCACAGTCGTTCTTCTATTCTCCAATCGGGCCTACTGTGGAGCTGCCGGGTAACTAACTAACTATACCTGGTAAACGGCCGGGTACATGGTAATTATCGTCTTAAATACATATGGATAATATTGCTTGTGTTTAGTCTGAAAGACTAATTGTAGAACTTGGTGTCGGTAAAGACTTGTAAAATTCTACATGTGACTGAGTGTAAGTGTAATTTGGGATGTCCCCAAATCTACATGTGACTGACTGTAAGTGTAATTGTAGTGTCTCCAGTGATTTCGTTCAATACATATATATATTTAAAACCTCAAGTATGAACTTTATTTATTTGAAGTTAACTACTAAGTTTTCACCGGACCAACGAACATGTACTTCGAAAGATTGTATTCTCCAACCCTCCTCTCCGAGGATACAACAGCATTTGTTATATAATCGATGGTTATTTCCGCTGAACTTATTGGAAGGCAAGGAATTTGGCTCATACGGCTTTGAAAGGTTCCAAAGATTTATGCACACAACTAATGATAATATCCATAAAATATTAATCAGAAACTTTACTTTTCGTTAATTGGATTGCATTGTTTGTTATTCAATAAATATTCAATTATTTTTCTATTTGACATTAAATTCCTTGCAAGGGCAGTTGTTTTTATGCAAATCTTGGCTATCTTAACTACATGCAAGCTAGATGCTGTTATATCTATATTCTTTTACTATATTTTACCTATTCACGAATTAACAACAATACAATATTAATTAACTTACATATTTAATTAATATTTTAATTTAATTAAATATAATTATTTATTATTATTATTATTATTATTATTATTATTATTATTATTATTATTATTATTATTATTATTATTATTATTATTATTATTATTATTATTATTATTATTGCAACACTTGGTTGGACCCCCGAAATGTATTTCTAGGTGAGTAGTATGTGTGTTGTATATGGCCATATACAGCCTCCCGGGAGGCTGAATTTTGTACCCCCCAAATGAAAAACGTTCCTGCGCCATTGCTATAGCCTATAGAATACTACTGAAGCCTTTATGTTGAAATGCAATCATACGCGTTTCAATTTTCTTTTATTATTTAAAAATAAAACGCTCAAAATGATGACCAAGGCAAAGTTTATTGTAAAATAAGACACTATAAACATTTATTTTTACTTCAAAATATGAATTACAGTATAACCTCGTTAATCCAGACTAATGGGGGGATAAGTTGACCGGTTTAACGAAAGTCCGGACTGAAATAACCTAAAAGAACAGCAGAAAGTGCATTAAATTCCGTTTATAGCAACAAAACACGTTTACTATGGTGTATTTAAAGGGCATAGATCTAAATACATTATACAGTACAGTACAAAGTCTGCGGGAAACAGAATTTCATCAGTGGTTGACTGCCTTTTCTTTGGGAAGTTCTCTTGTTGACTTCCAGCCGCATTTAAAACCTTGCATTCTGCTTTTTTTTTTTTTTTTTGCCTGTCCGAATTAAGCAAAGTCCGGCTTATCGGGGTCCGGATTAACGAGGTTTTACTGTATTTGTCCAAAATGGTGAACAGAACGTGTTTAAGTAGAATGTGAAGCACGGATACATTAATTTGCACTGATAATATTGCATCCAAAATATAGGGGAGACCGGGGTGAATTGAGCATGTTTTTATGTTTAAATTTCTGCAGTTCTTAAAAATTACTATCTACTATTGATGAAATGCTACGAGCAATACCTGTAGTTTTCTTGACCACTGTGAATTTTTATTACACCATGATGCTAAAACTTGTAAAGTTATTGTTTGCGTGTCAGCATTGTCAATTCACCCCGTATATGGGGTGAGTTTGACTATATGTGCGGTGTCAGTTAGTTGACAATATGTGTAATTCTACATGGTTTGGAATATTTTATATCAAACAATATACTGCCTTAAAAATTACGGATTACAAAAATGTTTTCAAATGAACAGTATAACATGAGACATAAATGTTCCAAACTTTTAAAAGAAGGTTTACAAAAGTGTTTACTGAATTCTTTACCCAGTGTTCATTTTTATTGTTATATCACAAATATAAATGCAATATACTGTCCTATAATCCTAATCTAATATATATTATATTACAACAATGTGTCTATATGCTATAATGCTAAGATGTTCCTGATGACAATCCATAGGATTATTCTTTATTTTATTTTAACTTTCTCTAGAAGCTTCAATTCACCAAGGTTCATTCACTTGTTTATTCTAACTGTCCACACCTCTCAGGTATTTGAATTATGCACAGTCGAGTGTTAAGCAGACTTCCACTTCCTGATATATTGAGGCTACAAGGTTTACAACAGGTAAACAAGGAGTAAGCAGCTGACAATAATAGGAAGGTAAAAAGTCCGTATCAGCGTATAGGAAGTCTCCTGAGACAGGAGTTTAGAGGAGCGAACAGACTGGCAGGGGACTCACTTTTCGATTTGGTCAGAGACAGGCAAGAGGATTTTGGGAAGGAGAGAAGGACAGCAGCCTGCCTGACTTAGGTGAACTACCTACCAAGCCTGGAGAAAGGATAGTTTCATTTTACTCATCAATATTAACTTCATCATCATTCTTCTAAGTCTAGACAGTAGACAGGTATTTATCCTAATCCTTATCATGTATGATTCGGGTTCAAGGTTCTAACATCCAACGAGTGACTATTTGCCATTTCTAGTTGTTTAAGGTATTTTATTTCAGTTGTGCCTTTTGCTGCCAAGCATTTAACTTGTCGTTATGACAAGTGCTCTCATCATTTATGAGGATGAATGATGATTAGCTACATCGCCCATTGGAAGTGGCAGGTTCGATCCCATTATTGAGTAGAAGGATACGAATTGAAGAACAATTTTCTCAATAGGCCTGCTACAGTATTGTCAACTAGCCCCTTACTTCCTATTGTCAACTCTCCCCGCTGCTAAATATTGAAGTTTAACACAAGTATCCGAATGTAGTATCGGTACAATTTACCATAGTCTTCTGGATAGCCTTAGCATAAACTATGTGCTTACTTACTTTGAAAACATAAGAAAGAATATAGAGTTCAGAAAATTTACTTCGCAAGTAAGAATTGATGTTATTTGTCATGCACTAGAAACTTTGTGAACAAGACTCAACTTCTTAGTTGTGAGTTGGTTCTAGAGATGACACATATTCACAGTTACGTGCAATGTTGTCAACTCTTGACTGGTGGGAATAAAATGCACTGTCAACTCGCTCCTATGGGCAACTCCCCCCCCCCCCGGTCTCCCCTGCTCTAATATACTTTTAGAGATCGGTTAGTTCATCGAACTCTCCAGCCTAACCGTTGCCTATTTTGGTGCGAGCAGGAAAAGTTTTATCAACTGCAAAGAAAAACTGTGATGTTACAAGCATGGGTGTTTGCTGTTAATTAGTTCCAATTGTTTTTAGTTTTGCTGTTATGCATATATACGATGAACATTACAGACATGCTTATTGTTTATACAGATATATATATAAATTTAGATGAAGATACACATTATGGCTTACTTGGAGCATTGCATTCTGTAAGCTTACAGCTAGTTATGAAAAGCTTGATGCAAGGATGCCTTGGCAAGCTTGTTGCAACTTCCACTTCTGGTAACTAGATTGCTTCATGCAAGCTTGCATCCAGCTAATAGCTTGCCATGGCAAGCTTACTGCTAGCTGCTTAGCTTGCCATGGTAAGCTTGCTTGATGCTTGCAGCAAGCTGACTGTGCTATCTGAGTTATTATTGTAAAATAACAATAATTATTATTGTGATAAATATTTGTACTAATCAAGTTTTATCTATGGCCTGAACCGCTCTACAAATATTTCTGGCGACGCCCGTGCTGATAAGTGATGACCCCCCCCCCCGAAATAAAATTCTGGCTGCGGGCCTGATCAAAGCCCTTTTTGTACGTACACCGTTTAATGATTTCATCTACATACGAGTATCTTGTTGAAAAACGTTACGTCGAAGTTAAATATAAAATGGGGTCCTCTTTGCGTTTCACGAAAATCAGCGCTAGTTTATACACTGTGAAAATGTTGTGACAACAGCACTCCTTGAAACTCGTTCAAGTTATTTTCTTTGAATAGTCAATATGGAGGTGTTACCGTATGCTGATATACATGATACAAACTCGGCATGAAGTGACAAATTTTTGTCCGAGAATCCTTGTTTATCTAGCTTAGTTACCATGCAGATAAAAACGACATTCGTTATCTCTTGTCAGCATTATCTTATCTTCACGACTTTCGTAGAAGCATGAGTCAAGAAAAAGGTGTGTAACTCTGTGTGGAATCACTGCTTTGTTCGATCGTTTAACCTGTGGATTTAACAACCGATTATAATATACTGGGCAAGTCAAGATCATGTTCCCGATTTGAGACATATATAGGGTGTACATAAAGTCCGGTAACACTTTCAGAAATCTATTTTGGACAAAATCTCCACACGATAATCCAACTCTTCGCACACATAACATGTCATCTGTGATTGTCGCTTGCTGCAACAAATTTCCGTAAATTGCCTTACTGATTGGTGCTTCTTTCCCGTATTTGCTCTTAAATTTCCATTGGCCAACTGTAGCAATTTTTTGATTTATCAAAAATGTAGCACACAAGACATCTTTTCAGCTCCAGAAAGCGCCATCTTGAATTTGCCACCGTCTAGCGGCAAGAAATAGAACTAGAAGCAACGTATTTCATTTGGGTGGGGGTACAAAATCCAGCCTCGTATATACACACTAGTGTTGCCCACGAGACGAGACGAGACGAGACTTTGGTCTGTCCCGTCCCGTCTCGTCTCGTGTCTCGTCTCGAAAATATTCGTTTGTCCCGTCTCGTGTCCCGTCTCGAAGGGTTCTGTCTCGTCTCGTCTCGTCCCGTCTCGTTTTGTCTCGTCTCGTCTCGTAAAAGTGATCCGGGATATCATGCCAACAAAAGTCAAAAGTAGCAGAAACACAATATTTTTCCGGAAAGTGGGATAAAGCTCCAAATATTTTACCCATTGCGTGGTGAGAATAAATAAGGTTCGTTAATCATGAGGACATTAATATTAAAAATGCAGTTTGTTGGTCACTGATTGCTAGGTATCTTATGAAATCTACCTTGTGTTTTTTCTCACTTCCATACAACTGTCTATGCATCGTACATAAGTGAGTGCTCTTTTTCATTACTACTATACCTTTTGGAAGTCTTCAAGTGTTTTCCACTAGACCTTCTTTCTTTCTGAATGTCGAACTTCCGTGCACTATAAAAATGTACATTTTTTCTTTAAATTCTAAGCTTGGCGCTTTGAGCAACAAAAAAGTTTTTAAATGTGTAGTACGAACACAAAAGACTATTTAAAATTTCAATACTTAGTATATTACAAATAGAAAGCATTTATTGTTCTTAATATTGTTAAACATCTTCTATGAAATAAGTTTCAAAAAGTGTTTCTTTGTGATATTGTGCTGTTTCTTACGCTCAGCTTATGACGCCATACTTCTTTGTTTTCCCTTTAGCCTCTAAGTCCGGTACCACCACCGCTTGATCTAATTTATCCTTCGGCAGGCACGCATCTAGAAACATATGTCGGGGAAGGTGTCCGAGCCAAGCGTTTCAGAAAAAATGATAATAATAACATTAACGACAACATTTAAGCAAATGTTTAAATTACTACATTAATATAATTCATAGGTCTATTCACTTGAATATGTAAATTAATTAATTATATTATTGTTATTACATGCAATGTTACAAAGTTGGTACAAGGATAGTAATATAACAGCACGAATATTAGCTAATATCTAGCTTACGTGTAGTTAAGATCGCCAAAATTTGCATAAAAACAGCTGTCCTGGCTAGGAAATTAATGTGAAAAAAGGTAATGAATTGAAGATTTACTGAATAACAAACAAGGATGTTAAATCCAGTTTACGAAAAAAAAGATGTTCCTAATTAATATTTCTGTACATAAATCTTCATTGATACTGTCATGCAAAGCCGTATGATCCCAATAGAATCCTTGTTTTCTAGTAAGTTCGGCAGGAATAAGTAACCCTCGATTATGCTAAACAAATATATTTTTTTGTTTAGCTAGAGCAAGGCCCCAGGAGGATGCAATAAGCCGTTCCTGCAAAAGTGTATGTTTTAAGAAGCGAAGAAATGTGACAAAACCACCACGTATGGAAGGCAAACCTGCATTTAGTTTATATCGCATATTTACAGAGCCGTGCCTCCTGAAGTTATAAAAATCCGAACTTGATTGATTCTTTTAGACATGCTATAGTTGAAAAAAATATGTTTAGATGCACCAAAAGTGCATCATTATCAGATTATGCATATAACGTGTTATTGGAATCAACATATTTGCGTAAATTGGGTGCCTCCCCGATGGCGTAGTAATAACGTCGAGGTCTTGTAATGAACGGTCCTTGCGTTCGATACCCAATGGAGTCAAAAAGGGGATCGGATCGCACTTTAAACTGTAGGTCGGTTCGCGATTTAGCCTATTTGTGAATCAAGTGGACTTAAAAAAAATTAAAAAAATTATCAACCTTAAGAATATTCCAATCCACTAATTCACCCGCAGGTAAGTCAAATTTCACGTATCCCTCTTCATCCTCGTTCATAGACTTCCTGCAATACCTTGTGAATGTGTGTTATATCCCACCAGGTGCGAGAAATGTGCAGAGTTATTCTTTCCCTGTACTGCGTTACTTCTTTTCATAACAGTAAGGCTAAATTCTCGTTTTATCTGAACTTTTAAAAAATGTGCAAAATACGTCTCTATCTTTAAACAACCACCCTTTCTCATGTATGTGTAAAATTATCCCACTCTGTCTCAGAAAACCTCTTCCTACAATCAAATGGCGGAAACAACTCTCAAGTCTCAACAATTATAAATTTATGCTTAAATTTCCTATCATTTATACAAACAGTAGCACATATCACGTCCTTTGGTGCAACACTGTCAACAGCTAATGTTACTTTCCTCGTCCTAATCAATTTACTTCCAACCAGTGACGGCGCCAGGGAAATGTGACTGGGGGGCGGGGGGCGGAAGGCTGGCAACAAAATATTGTAAGGGGGCAGTCACATTAAAACGTCCGAAAACACTACACATATATACATATATAAGAATACTTATAATAATAATAATAATGATTATTATTATTATTATTATTATTATTATTATTATTATTATTAGTATATTCATGTATGGTGTTTTGTGTTTGTCTTTTATTTAGAGTGGACGTTTACTGCCTAAATTTACTTCTTGATTACGAGTTTATCTCCACATGATTCGTTTTAATAAAGACATTAATTCTTTTTTATTGGTAAGTTGCGTTGTCTCTAGTGGCCTATTTCAGTATTCGAAGACATTCATAATTTTATAATTCATCGTCTTTCTTGAGATGAAACTACTGATATAAATATTTTCGTTATAAGATAATAATATAAATGACGAAAAAATTCTTCGAAGAGTTCAATTTTCTTGGAAAATAAACGTTACGTTGGAAGAAATTAATCTTCTTAAGTATTAGAAACAATGTGAGACACTTAGTGAAGTGCAATTCTCCCGTAGGAGAATTCTGCTCTATGTGCTTTGGAGAACACATTGCCCACCCTTGGTACGTCCAGGACTTGACATTTCTTCTCAATGGCAAGAACAGCCAAATGAGGCAGTTTGCATCCAGCATCCTGTTTCGAGCAAGCCTTTCCAAAGATTTTAAGGACAACCATCTTCGTAACGCTGAAGAGTTTTGGGCAAAATTTGTGTTTCACCTTTCAGGGAAATGTTATCACAGGATAAAAAATCAGACAAAGGTTTCAGTTATCTCATAATTCAAGAAATATTCTGACCCTGGCATTACTTACTCATACTCTACCATTCCAACGTATGTCTGTGCTATCCAATTACAGGCACTTATGGAGTTCGTGGGAAGAAGTTCTTCGATTTTGATATGTACGAGAAAGAGCGAACCTGCATCTAATGATTGAAGAGTGGCAAATCCTAATATGCGTCCTTTTACCTGCCCGCGATATGTTTTGAATCGCATTTTAAGTGTAATTTGCATTTTAAGGTTCAAGTTCAATACATTTCCAAATAATATCCCCTCATTAGCTTCAAGAGTATCGAAGAAATTCCCTTTGTTAAGGTTTCCTCAGACTCATCATCTCGAAATTCAAGTCCCTGAATAGTAAGAAACCGCGATGAAACCACAACAACTGACATGTAGTGTTGGGTTTTCTTCGATCAACTTTGGTCCTGGGTTCGATACCCAGTGGAGGCACTTTAAACTATAAGTCCAGTCCCGATTAGCCTTACTGTGCATAAAGTGGACTTAAAACATTGAATCAACTAACCAACCAAAACTTGAATCAACTTTGAATGTCTTTTAATAATTACCGTTGTCACTAACGACCACGATTACAATAATTTGGCCGTACTACAGATGATGTCTTGTGGTCCTGAAAATATTCGTGATGTTTTAAAACCATCCACATTCAACACTTTTCCCAGTTCTTAAGACTGGTTAAAACTTAGGTTAATCTCGGCTATTACAGGACATAATGAATGAGAAATCACCTATGCCCAGGTCGGCGCTCGAATCTTGAAAGAAATTCACACACACATAGCTATATACGTATATACTAAAACAAATCAATATTTGTTAATCAAGTTGGTATTATAAGCAGGAAAGTGATATCATGCAGAATACACCACTTTGAAAAGGTGAAAATCGTCATACTCTTATAATTCGATATTTCATTAACTTCAGTTGGGGGGCCGGGGGGCGAAGTGTCTGACATGGGGTGTCCCCCTGCCCCCCTCTGGCGTCGTTACTGCTTCCAACCCTCTAATAACTTCGCTGCTCACCTTCGAAATGGAAGCTTGTGTGTCGGTGAATAATACAAAGAACTTGTGTTCACTGTCCCTCTTCCATTCAAAGTCTGCCGTTTTCTTTTTCAGCTTTTCCTGCAAAACTTCCTGTCAGCAAGCAAACCAAATTACAGAATTTTTATTGCCCCTCCCTTGCATCAACCTTCATTCCTACTTCAGACTTGGATTTATGGCAGTTACCCGCTCCTGCAGGTAAACATCGCCCCTATGTTTGGTGATTGCCCCCTGAAGCAACGGTGTCCATTGTTCAAAGCGAAACCTCTGTCAGTGGGGAACGGCGAAAAATAGTCTCGGAATACACCCTGGCCATAAACAGGTTCCCGCCACCCTGACATTGCTGTCAGCTTCCCTCTGAAATTTGATAAAACTACTTTGTGAAATTTGTTTTGAAGGCTAAATTCACAGAATTAAAATAACAGCTACACATTCCTTCATCTGATTTACAGAAAGGCTAATCGGGACTGGACCCACAGTTTAAAGTGGGATTCAAATCACTATGTGCCTTCACCGGGTATCACACCCGGGACCCCTTGATTACAAGGCGACGACGCTAACACTGCACCATCGAGGAGTCCCCTCGTAGAACAACGTTTCCTTCTACGGCGATTATACAGAACTCTGTGCCCTTCTTCATTTGAAATCTATTCTATATCAGACTCGGCATTTCGTTATTATAATCCAAGGAATAGTATTCTCCTTAAGAAATAAATAAATAAAAAAAAAAGCATTGGAAATAATCTTCAAACGGACGTAAAAAAATCGAATCCAACCACCTGTAGATTGCCTGAGGGAAACAACAAGAATTTTCTGAACAAAGACATTTCCGAAATTTCCATAACGTTCTAATAATTTCGCATCCCGTGCAAATAATCACGTGGTAAAATCTTGTCATGGTTCCCTGTAAACACTAAAATCACCAAATTAGTTATTTCCATATTTCCCGTATTTTCTCCTCCTCTTTAGCTCTCAGCTGTTCGGAGTGGGATAATGCAAGATTATTTGTCCCTAATTATCTCCTTCTCTTAGTCTTGCTAATATCTTGGATTCCTTAAAAACTTTCCCAACAACTCCTTATCAATTTGTACTGCCATGTTTCCTACAATGTTTTTCCTACATCCTAATAACTTCACTTCTGTACACCCTTTGATGTAAAAATTAAATAATAATAATAATAAACCCTATTCGTCGGTCCGTTTATCTTTCCAACCTATAAAGCTGAGACTATTTTTACAAGATAAATCTCGGACGCAGACATTCCACGATGTTTTGTTCCCTCCTTCCACCTTCTCTACCTGCCCTTTTACTTGATGTTATTCAGAATTGTATTAGTATCTGGAGTACTATCGTAACATAAAGTTATTAACCTGGAATAAATTGAAAAAATGGGGAGTAACGTTGTGATTCGAAAGAGTATAGAAAATAAGTTTAGGTATTCAATTCATTCATTACTCTCTCTAGAATATTCTTATTTTGACTTAATACACGCTTATCAACGTTTCTAATTGAAATACTTTATTCCAAGCAAACAAGTATTTGCAACTGATCAAATATTTTGCTTTTATTTTTTCGAGACATTCGAGACGAGACGAGACTTTTCAAAAGCCGTCCCGTCCCGTCTCGTGTCTCGTCTCGAAAACGAGACGAGAAAGGCATTCCGTCTCGTCCCGTCTCGAATTTCAAAAGACTTGTCCCGTCTCGTGTCTCGTCTCGAAAACGAGACGAGACACGAGACGAGACGGGACATGTCCCGTCCCGTGAGCAACACTAATACACACACACACACATATATACTACTTCGCCAATACCTATACCTAGTAGGCACGTATCTAGAGATAATTTCGAGGGCAGTCCAACCAAGTGTCTCAATAATGATAATAATAATAATAATAATAATAATAAATATAATTATATTTATTTTAAATTAAAATATTAATTAAATATGTAAATTAATTAATATTGTATTGTTATTATTTCATGAATAGGTGGCCTCCCCGATGGCGCAGTGGTAGCGTCGTCGCCTTGTAATCAAGAGGTCCCGGGTTCGATACCCGGTGGAGGCACAAGTGGTTCGGAACCCACTTTAAACTGTAGGTCCAGTCCCGATTAGCCTTACAGTGCATAAAGTGGACTTAAAACAACAAATAAAAAAAAAAATCATGAATAGGTAAAAGACTAAAAAGGGTTGAGATATTACAGCACGTATTCATTATCTAGCTTACGTGTAGTTAAGCAGTGACGTGCACTGAGGAGTAGCTAGTCTAGCTAGTCTATTTCCTCATTCATCATTTTGCAATCTTTTCCTTTTATTGACATTCTTTTCTTTAGGAATACTGGGCCCTAAAGAGGGGAGGTGTATGGCCCACACCAACCCCAATCCCCCTTTGTTATTATTATTATTGAGACACTTGGTTCGAACCCCCTCAGAAATATATATCTAGACTCTTCCCTAGTTCTGTGGTGTGGAACTACTAGCTGAGATTGTTCTGCATGTACTTGCATTCAAGTCAAAGGGGGAGCAAGGGACGAAAAACACGTTAACAGAACATTGATTGAGTTGGTGTTTTAAGTCCACTTTATGTACAGTAAGGCTAATCGGGACGACCTACAGTCAGAGGTGCAACCTCGAATTTTTGTCTGGGGGCAAGTACAAGGATAAACGTACCAATAATAATATTATTTTAATAATAATAATGTTAATGATAATGTAACTAATAATGTTATTATAACATTATTATTATTGATATTGTCATTATTGATTTACTTTATTTTACTTCGTTTCTTGTGCCACTTTTGCCTAATTTGCGAAGATGAGGATGAGTGATGGCATGATGAAAATGATGAATGGATACTCGCAAACATCCATGTCCAACCCGGGATTCGAACCCAGGACCAACAATATTATTATTAGTAGTAGTACAAGAAAAAAATAAGCCTATTGAAAACTGTGGTCGAGCGAGATATTCTTTTGCGCTTAATAGTATTGAAATAGCATAAGAAGTCTGTTTTACTTAGGAATATATTGATTTTCAATTTCCCGTTCCTGCGTAATGACGGGGGGGGGGGGGGTTCTAAATGGAGCGGCATCTGCCGCCACCGCCCAGGGAGGCAAAATGACTAGCGCCGGCCCTGGTTCATAGCAAAAGAAAAAGCCGCGTAGCTTATCGTCTAGTGGCAGTATATGTACTTGTTATTGTTGTGGAAGCCGGCATCGTTTGTAAATGTATAACAAAGGCAACCGACTGTCGCGGATCACAGAGAGGAAATAATAATACTGCTTGAGGCGGAGTGTTGTGGTCCAATTGTCGCGGTTTAACACGTTGACATGTTATTATCTGCCGTTGCAGTTCCGTACCAGT
This sequence comes from Lepisma saccharinum, assembly GCF_977018435.1. Classification (NCBI taxonomy): domain Eukaryota; kingdom Metazoa; phylum Arthropoda; class Insecta; order Zygentoma; family Lepismatidae; genus Lepisma; species Lepisma saccharinum. The sequence goes on along the minus strand of NC_139235.1, from coordinate 36,037,822 downwards.
GTATACGGGTTTTGGGAGTGAACAGTTAGAACGCCATCAGTGCAATAATGCAATGGAAAATAATATATTTTTTTTATTTTGTTTGAAGTCACTCAATTAAGGAATCGTATAAAGAAGTCTTCTTTGCAGCATTTTTGGTAATTTTACGTATGTGTTAGTTCATATTTTGCGAATTTTTAGTCCATATGTATGTAGCTACATACAAAGCCACTTGTTAGTACATATTAATCCTAGTCCTGGTATAATGCATGACGTTTAAAACTCAACGTTAGATAGACCTGAATTCTTTAATTTTCTTGTTGTACGTAACAGCTGTGCATCGGCGCACTGCAGCGATTTTTCTATCTGCTCCATTAGCAACACTGCTTCTTGAGTTGTGTCGCGCATCGCACGGCAGAAATATCTGTGCTGGACTCTATTTCCTGTAGAATTGCGGAAATATGTTTTTAAGCGGCGCAATGTTGAGAAAGATCGTTCGTTTGTGCATGTGGACACGGGCAGCACAGCTAATATTTCTAGCAATGCAAATATATTTGGCATTATGTTTAGATTGCAAATGACTAATCCATCTATAGCAGTTTTTGGTTGGTCTACCTTCTCATGACGTGCAATTTTTCTGTACCATAATTTTAATTCAATGTTCAGGTCTTCTTGGCAATCGCTTCTTACGTCGCTGGCATAGAACTCCGTGAGCGAAGTGAAAGCAGCAACTTGAGGGACTTGGTTGCTAGGTAAAATACACTGAAAACTCTTTAAAATGTCCTTATGTTTCAAGAAACGAGAATCCAATTGGAACATAAAGGTATCCAGAAATGGGATAAAAGTAGAGACGCGAAAGTAAATTTCTGGAGTCGCAGATGGTAAGTCCAAGTTCACACGGTTTCTCTGTCGTGCTGCCATGCGGGGGATTTGAATGGAGGACCCCAACCTATCTAAGACTTCGGAAGCACAAGTGAAGATTTTTAGAAATTCTTCATTGACATTTTCGCGCAAGGATTTCATTTCATTGTTAATATCTTCAGCGAGGTTTACGGCTTCCAATAGATCAATGGTCGAATTCTGCAGGAATTTACACAAAGGCAGATTTAAAGAAAACAGCTTTTGAATACAAAACAGAGATATCACAAATTGACAATCACTCAGAGCACATAAAATTGAATTTGCCTGTGTCGACGAGTCTTTGTCTTTCCATTCTGATATGTTTTGGAGCGTTGCAATAATAGGGTCATACAATTCCATTACCGCGGCCATTGAGTCATACCTTTCCAACCAACGCGTTGCGCAGAGTTCAATTAATTTTTCACGCCGTGAAGTTGTAGTTTCCAATTCATTTATCGCCGATTTTAAAACATGTTGCCTTTTAGGTGTAGCTATTAAGAAATTCATACAGTCTCGATATTGTGCCCATGCAGTTTCTAATAGCAGCAACTTCACAAGCACTGGATACAGTTAAGTTGAGACTGTGAGCAGAGCATTGAACATACAAGGCTGATGGAATTATTTCCTTTACATGTGCCTGGACTCCGTTCAGTTGTCCTGACATTGACGCAACTCTGTCATATCCTTGTCCACGAATTTTATTTAAGTCTATATTTAATGAACGCAACTTGTCCAACATAGCCTTTGCGATTCCCTTTCCGGTCACATCATACAATGGTATGAATTGTAAAAAGTTTTTTTCTCGCAACGATTTTTTTTGTGTCAACATAACGAACGCACAGTGATAATTGTTCTATGCCTGCTACATCTGACGTCTCATCGGCAAGGATAGAGAAGAAGCTGGAGGAATTAAGTTCGTTAACAAGATCTCGAACAATCAGGTCGTTGCATGCTTCAATTATTTCGTTCTGTATTCTAGGACTTATATATTGAGCATTTCCGGCACTACTAGTCAATGTACTTTTTAATGCGGAATCAGTCTTACTTCGAAAGCGAAGAAGTGCCCTGAAGTTGCCGTCATTCTCTTCTGGTTCTTGATCAACTTCTATTCGCCCAGAATCCCTGTGGACTCGCAGTGCGAGACACTGTTTGCCGCAGAACTGAACAGTTTCAATTATAGGAACAACTTTTTCCCTGTTTTCAAGTTTTTTATGCATAGCTGCAGTATCTATTAAAACATCGATAAACTGTTTCTTACCACACGAGATATCGCCCAAAGTACTTGCAACCTCCAAACTTTCCTTGTGATAGAGACACTTTTCATGTTCTGAAAACCGCTCGACGGCGTCCTTCCAATTTTCAAACTTCACACTACACAGTTGACCTAAGGGCTGCTTACCTGATCCAGCACCATCACTTGGAGCAAAGAGGGCGCAAAATTTACAAAAACTTCCTCCCTTAAATTCGGAATATGCAAGCCACTTCCAAATTTCGCTTTCCTTTTGGTGGAAACACAAATCCTGGATCTGGTTCCCAGACATTGTTCAAGACGTCCAATTTATTTTCATTGGACAAGTTTCTTCCTACGTAAAGTCCAATGTCATAAGCGTGTGGTTCATTAGAACGTGGAAATGTAGATGATTCCTGAACAAAAACAACACATTTATCATTTCCAGGCGATTCACGAAGCACTTCGACATTATTTAGCGATGTAGATGTAGGTTCAGCATCACTTGATAGTTCACATGGGGATGCGAAATCGTTACCGGGAAGAATGTTCGCAATAACGTCACCACACGAAGTACTCTCCGATGGCGTGGAATTTTCTCAATTCTCGCGAGAGTCACTACGCGACTTTTTGCAAAAAAAATAATCAAAATTGAACTTTGCGATCGCTTAGACATATCGTCGGATCCCAAACGACACGACACTGTAAAGGGTTTATGTTCAAATGAGAAACGCGCCAAGCCCGTTCTCAAAATCTACTATGCACGTGCACGGTAATTCACATCTGGATTGTCTCGCTGTTCTTACCAACAAAAGTTCCAGGGCCGCAATAAGGGAAGACAAACATAATTGCTGTGAAAAGAAAAATTTCGCTATAACAAAGTTGAATTTCTCGTAACGGACAACTGTGTGTTCACTCTTGTGAAGCCACCAGTGAAAGGTCGCCGACAAGGAACAGCGATGCATTTGTGAATCCAGCTTTCCTTGATTTCCTGTCGTATAGAATAGCTCGACAGACGACAGGCGTCATAAAATGGTCATTTGTCTACTCTTGAAGCCGAGTCACAACAAATTTGAGGGTGTGTCGCTCCGCGCTCTTGGAATTTACGATGTTGCTAAATTGAGAAAATATGAAAACAAGGTCTTGAAAGTCCGCTGGGTTATTTTCAAGCCTCCGTGTTTACAACCTCAGCAGGGGTTCTCTGACGGCAAGATGAAACTGTCTTCAGAGTGTCTGATACCCCACCCCATTGGTGCAAGGAATGAAAGAAAGGTTCGTTGACATGTGTTTGCCGCCTGCTTCGGAGCGAGAAAAACTAGCGGTCGATGGACTTTGGTGCAAAGCACGTAACGCTCCTGTTTAGAAGGAAAGTAAGTAAGTAAGTATTTTTTGCTCGTCTCATGTGCGAGCCATAGGCTGTGCGCACTACATCTATTCGTATTACACAACTATGATTTTCCTTACAGACTACACTTTCCATTACATTCCGTATAGGTGTTAAATAGCAGTTCTGGTCGTTTTAACTGTTCTCACTTAAACTAACACTTATTCCTCTTCTTTATCCTGTCTCTGTACCGCACTTCTTTTCCCCCTAACTGTAAATATACCCCCACTTTTTCCAATAGTTCCATGTTCCTTTGCACTACGATTGATTCGAGCACTCTTTCCAAGCTTATGTTGCGTAGCTTCTCCTCCTGCGGAACTCGCGTGTCCTGACATAAGAATAAATGTTCTAGCCCATCATCACCATTGCATAATAGGCATTTATATCTCCCTTCCTCATTTTTTTTACTGAATTGTGTCTCCATTCCCCAGCCTCATCCATGCCAACCCCTTTCTTGCCACCATGCTCACTTTCTTGATGTACGCTACTTGTCCCCATTCCCGCGGTCCCCTTCTTTGGAGCTCGAGCGATCTCTTAGTTTCACATTCCGGTATTATTTCCTGCCTATCTATATCCTCTAATCTTTGTTTTACAAATTGGAATGTCCCCTGGTTGACGTGTTCCCCCTCCCAGATCCATCCCAGTCCAATTTCGTATAGTTTACCTCTGATCTCCGACTAATATCCATCACTAGCTGTAACGCATCAGCGCATTGTTTGGCGGCTCTGCGGAACGTGACACGCGGACCACTCTTCCACATGATCTCCGCGTGGTCGGAGAATAAACCGGGCAGCAGGCGATGGGAAATAGAACTGTGTGGCTTTTTGTTTTGATCTTCTCGCCCGCTTCGAATCCCCCCCGCCTGGTAGTAAGCGGCGTCGGCCTGGGACAGTTACAGCGTTCCCACAGCCGTCGAGGTGATCCCGGGGTAGTCGACTCCATCGATGACGGTGCCGTGCTTCCTGAGTTCCACCTACGACGGCACGAAGTTGTCCACGAGCCTCAGGTTCGCGCTGGTCGGGAAAGCATCGCCGCTATACTTCTTCACCGTGTCGAATTTAACGTACAGGTTGGCCCTGTGAGGGTGGATGAAGATATCCCCGACGTCCACGTCGAACTCGATCTCTCGATTCTGTTCGTTGAGATTCGCGAACGTGCGACGGTTGGGAGGGAAGGACTGCAGTTCGTAACTCTCTCTTTGCTCCATGATGGTTATTTATTACACGTTGACCTCACCCTTCTCGTTGGTCACCACCGATGCGATCTGGTCGATGCGGTCGCGGCACACGGGGAAGTAGACTGGCGAAGAGAGTGTGAAGATGATCGGTTGCAGGAACTCCGAATTAGGTTTGAAAGTTGCGATGATGCCCGTCGGCTTGCGACTGCCGATGCCGTCGGCCTTGGTGATCATGCCTTCCGCCACGTTGCAGTGCACGTTCAAAGTCTCGATGGCCAGACATTTTGGAATGTTGGTGTCGATGCGTTTGATACCTGCCTCGAGCTTGGTGTGATTCTCGAAGCCCAGGAGCTCGCCGACGGTACCCAGGTCCACGTTTCTTCTGCGGACACCAACTCCACCCTGTGGGTTACGGAGTTTTGCGAGAGCAGCACCCCCACTCGGCAACTGAGCTTGCAAGGTGGACAGGTTGTACTGGCCGTGCGTGAGGCTGATCTTGTCGTTGCCGACCTTGATTTTGTTGTGCTCGGTCACGTTGGGAAGAAGGTACATGCTGTAGAAAACACGCAGTGCTATGGATTTAGGATAGATGATGTCGTCGTGCAAGCTGAGTTTCAAGACCGAAGTCTCGCTGGTGAGATGGAACACTCCTACGGTGCTTCAGGTGCCGCAGCGCTTTCTGGAAATCTTGGAACGTTGGGCTATTTATTTGAGACAGGAACGCGAGCATGGAAACGCAAAGGTGGCCGCAATTCGCTTCCTCCAAACCCTGGATGCGTTTGTCGGTGTAGAAGAGGTAGGGAGTACAGAGATACTCGACCAAGCCTGCGGGTGGCACGCCGCCGAAAGAAGCTTGCTCAAGATGGCACGATGCTTTTGCTGCTTAAAAAAAAACCGCTGTCCAACCACGACATTAAAGCTTTGATCGAGTCGTTAGGCATCAAACACTTCAGGGGGGGTTTTCATGTCCGACTCTCTAACAGAGTGCGGAGTCGTCAACTCGGACAGTTTAAAAAATCCACGGATGCATTGGATCAGCTACCACAAGCGAGCCAACGACGCTTTCGTTTTCGATTCTTTCACTGCGGTCACCTTTGCGTTTTCATGCTCGCGTTCCCTTCTCCACCCCCATACTTCTATGGCATAACTGAGATTCAGACTCTCAACCCTATTGCCATAATGCACTCTCCACTCTACCATGGAGGCTGACTGTAAAATTCTCACCTGATTCCACCTCTGTGAAGAGAACAAGGGGGAGGCGGGTTAGAAGTCGTTCCACTGCACAAAGAAACTATTTTTTACATTTTATTTAATAATTTACTGCAATAAAGATGAAATAAAATACTCACTTGTAATGTTTCAAATTTTATTAAACAAATTATTTTTCACGATTTTCTTTAAACAAAAATTCGCACCATTTTATAAACATTTGTAAACTAAATTATCCACGTGGTATATTGGACAAAATATTTTGTATAAGGAAAAGTATGCATTTTCTTTTTCGAGAAAATTGTCAAGAAACAAAGCACAATAATATGAAATCAATGCTTTCATTCACATTTATCTTTGGACCCGATCCAGAGAAAGCTTGGATAAGAAAATATTTCTCGGGGTGCAAGCGGTAACCCTTTACGAGGACACCTTGCTACGACGTAGTGAGCCACAAACTTGCTACCACGTTGGTCGCCAAAAATTAGCTACATCCCGTAGCGATGCACTTCACAAGTACACTTACCTTGTAAGCTCAGCAGAACATGATATGGACATCTCCGGGTTCGGGCTGAGTTACTATGTCCCTTCCCCTTTGATCCACTGGTGAAGTTCCGTGACGGCCTCGTGGATGTTCTCCTATTCCTGCTCTGAACTAAGTATAACGGCTTTCAAATAAAGAAAACCGCAGTCTATTCTAATCTGGCTTTATTAGAATATTAAACACACTCGTATACTACGTAATACAAACTAAACAGACAATTCCGACCGTTATCCGTGCGAGATACGTACGCGAAAACACCCGCGATGCGAAGCAGCTCTTTCTTCGCGAGATCTCACCGAAAAACTGTTAGGCGTTCTCTGGAAGACGGTTACACCTTCCCACTGCTACAGTGGTACCAGACACAACAACTTTTATATTACCAGAAATTGGAATGGTTTGAACAGTAAAATATTAGAAGTATACATTCATCTGGCACAGTGAATTTTTATATGCCGTGGCAACAATGCAAGCAGGAACGCGTGATCTTCTACTCGACAAAAGAATTTAAAGAAATCAACAATGCAATTTGAAATAATGCGGAATAGAATAGCGTCTGCCAAAAACATGAACTACAAATGAATATAAGGAATTTAACTCAGAAATTAATAACTTCGGCTTGAATTCACTGATCAAAATTAAACTTATAATACTCCTTAGAACATTTAAAGACAAATCAAACGATTAATGTTGAATCTATGTAAATTGCTTAAATTTGCCGCTATTCATACTTGTAGATATATCAGTGTATAATGTTAACGATTAAAAAAGCGGCCATATTGGAAAATTGGCTGAAGGCATTTATATATATATATATATATATATATATATATATATACAGGGAGGTTATTTCAGTCGTTCACCGCCAGCGTGACGGCCGTTCCGCGGACTCTTCATGCAACAGGTCCCGGCAAATTGCGTTCAGGAAGTCCGTAACAGAAACCGCTTGTTTTGTAATGTTTCCACTTTTCACAATTACAGTTACAATTACAATTGAAATAAGCACGTACCTTGTCGCACGGATGCAGGAAAAGGTGTCCTCCCAAATACAAATATTTCCGGCACCTTATTTCTGACATCTAATCTTAGATTAGACATCGCTACTTTATCCTCAGTTGACAGAAAGGGAAGACAGCATCCCGGCGCATAAAGCAAACCGAAAGCGTAAAATGATATTTAAAAGTAATAATAATGATGATCACTAACCTCCTGTGTTATAAGAGATGTTGAAAATGACTTCCTTCAACAGCAATACAACACGTTTCTTAGGTTCAAGAGATCCTGTCTATCGTAATCCCTGACCACTTTTCTGCAAGAATTCGTTTTCACGTAATTATCGTACATAAAAACTCTATGTTCAAGACTATATTTGTTTAACGACATAAGTAATGAATGAATAACAATTAACACACAATAAAGCACTGGCCACGAGTAAGCACATTACAATAACACAGTATAAGCAACCCGCGTACTGTTGAACGCAAACAGAATTGAACATGAACGAACACTGACGTCTGGTAGCCGACAGTGTTGCTAACCATTTTTCGGCAATGTCCCTACAGACGTAGTCAAAATGTCCCTACAACTGACCAAATGTCCCTACGCCAAGTAAAGTGACTAAAAAAAAACACCTCATGAGCATGCAAACAGAAGATAAAATATACACATTTACTTACCAAATCTTTCTGCTCGGTGCTTCCACAATTAATGAAGGAGCGAATTTACAATACAGGACCTCTCCCCGATTTTTTGTAATATTTCGCATACTCACTAATTGAGGCCTCCTAATCACGAATTTGAAGTTAAAATTTGGGGGGTCACGTGTAGAAATTGCAAAATAAGTGACATTGAGTGGTCCGCGATCGGCACGATTGCTTATTATTTACCGGAAGATTTTGTGTTTCCAATACTTAAAAAACGAAATATACATTCCTGATATTACTACGACCCCAAATTTTAACTATGTTTGCCTGTCCTATCCTAACCTAACCTAACCGTACCTGAATGGTTCGTGGGGCTATCCGTCAATGGTTTGTTGGGCTACCCGTGCATGTTTTTTTCGAGCCCAAATTTTAACTATGTTTGCCTAACCTAACTTAACCTAAACTTACCGAGAATGGTCAGTGGGGCTATTCCTGAATGGTTTTGCGGTAATTGTGATTACGAACCGATAAAAAATATTATTTTCGTAGCACTTTAACGGCAAACGTTCATCATCGAAGACGCCATTTTCGTATCCTGCAATTTTATGATTGATGTACTGTTGCCAAATTTACCTGTAATCAAATCAGTTCTTCTACATCGTGATTGTCGCTGTCACATGTAAGCACGTTCTTTGGGCAATATACTGAAATCCATAAGTTTATTAATTAGCCCACAGCCATCCTCCTGCACACTCCACCTAACAATCTGTACAACATTAACAACTTTTTTACTGTTCTCTTCCGCCATTCTTACACGATCCATGCTCTCCAAGTATGAAATCAACAGTGTGGCAACGCTGTAGACAGCGTAACTAATTTTAATTTGTTCATATCAACAAATATGGCTACCATACTTGTATACGGAGAATCATTGCGAGAATTGAAAAGCTTATTTTACAACTTCTACACGTTAATGAACATTTTTCCCCCCTCACCCCAACATGTTAACTTGAGATAAATAATCACGAATAATTATTTCGTGAGTATAAGACGTAGCATAGAAATTACAGAAGGGTCCGGTATTGTAAATTCTTGCCTTAATGAATAATAGGGGTGTGCTGGACAGGATTTTTTGGGTCGGGACGGGATCGGGACGGTAAATTTTTTAAATCCCGACATTCGGGACTGAAAAATTTGCAATTTCCCGACCAAGTCGGAAAATTTTCTGGACGGGAAATGTTCGAAATTTCCCGAAGCACTGGAAATCTCGAATTTTACAAGTCATTTTCACTTTAAGTGATTGTTTTTGCATTTCTAGAATAAAAACTTACAACTTTCGATAAGTTCCAGAAACTTACAAGGCAGAAAACGTCGAGAATTAACGACTTTTTAAAGTAAAGAATCCAGCACACCCCTAATGAATAACGTTGAGTCGTTTACTGTTGATTATGTTATTTGAAGTCATACATGCTGCTGCTGTGAAGAGATAGATGTTGGTTGGTGATGCTGTATTTCCTGCATTCTTTAACAATTTTGGTCCCATTTTATTTCCCTTTTTTGTTTTTGTATCACTTAACATTGAAAATATTCTTTCCGTTTCCGCGTTAGAATGCGGCAATGTTAGCACTATTTTCGCGAGAGTGGAAATGTTTTCAAAAAGTAACTTGCCTTGAAAGTTTTTGGTAACCGATAACATGTTCCAAAATTCTGATGGAGATCTGTTAGTTAGTTCTTTTTTCTCCTCCTCGCTAAAGTATCCAGATAAACTAATTCATAAAATGTAATTTACCAAGATTGAAAAAAGTACCTACGTTTTCCCTCATTTGGCAAAATCTGTCCCTACGTTCCTACGCGGGCGAAATTTAGTGAAAAGTCCCTATGCGTAGGGACATGTCCCTACGGTTGGCATCACTGCCGACACGTGCAGTATGAAGCGCCCTCTCGCGGCTGACAACTCACCCAACCCCCGATAAGCTGCAGGCGCTGTCGCGACAACTGAGAATAAAGTAGCGATGACTAATCTAAGATTAGATGTCAGAAATAAGGTGCCAGAAATATTTGTATTTGGGAGGACACCTTTTCCTGCATCCGTGCGACAAGGTACGTGCTTATTTCAATTGTAATTGTAACTGTAATTGTGAAAAGTGGAAACATTACAAAACAAGCGGTTTCTGTTACGGACTTCCTGAACGCAATTTGCCGGGACCTGTTGCATGAAGAGTCCGCGGAACGGCCGTCACTCTGGCGGTGAACGACTGAAATAACCTCCCTGTATATATATATATATATATATATATATATTCACACACACACGAGGTTTGACACAAAAAAAAACAGACTGTTCCAAAAAAGTGAGTGTACTTACAGAATCAGTTCTCCGTGATATTATCACCTTCAAAGTAGTCCCCTTCAGCATTCACACACTTCTGCATTCGGTGCTGCCATTGCTGGTTAACAATGCTGGAACGAGGTTTGTGGAAGGCCCTTCAGGAGATTCTCCGTTTTAGCCTGAACCTCTTGAACTGAGGTAAAATGGGTTTACTTTAAGCAAGATTTAACTTTAGGAAATAAAGAAATGTCGCAGGGGACCACATCAGCTGAATAAGGTGGATGCCCCATCACAGTAATGTTTTTGCTGGTCAGAAACTGCTTTACAGATAGGGCCATGTGAGCGGGTGCATTGTCCTGGTGCAACAGCCATCCATCACTCCTCAACTGTGGCCTCTTTTTCCTAATTTTTTCACGAAGTCTCGTTAGTACTTCAATGTAATAGTGTTGATTAACAGTCTGACCACTGGGAATAAACTCACTCATTATAATTCCCTTAATGTCGAAGAAGACAATTAACATTGCCTTGAATTTTGATTTTGACATGCGTGATTTTTTGGTCTTGGGGATCCTGGAGACTTCCACCGCATCGACTGGCGCTTACTTTCAGGGTCATAGGTAAATATCCATGGTTCATCACAAGTTACAACAGATTCCAACAAATTTGGCTCGTTTACAATGCGTTCTAACATGTCCACACACACTCTTTACGGCACCGTTTTTGGTCATCGGACAGAACTTTTGGAACAACCTTCGCACAAATCTTTCTCATGTGTAATTCCTGAGTTAAAATGCGTCGAACAGATTCCTATCCAAGTTCACCAACTCCGCCACTGCATGAACACTCAATCTTCGGTCCCCCCGGATCACATCACGAACTTTGTCAATGTTTTGGTCTGTAATTGCTGACCTTGGACGCCCAGCACGTTCATCATCTTCCACACTGTCCCTTCCTCCGAAAACCGCTTATGCCATTCAAACTAGGGATGGCCAAACGGATCCGGATCCGGATCCAAAAGTTACGGATCTGGATCCGGATCCGAAAATTCCGGATCCGGATCCGGGTCTAAAAGTTTCGGTTCTGATCCGGATCCGAGAGTTTCGTATCTCAATCCCATTATAATATTACCACACCTTAAAAGGTATTATGATCTTCGATTACAAAGAAATTTTTCGTTAGTCCTAGAAGAATTTTTTTCAAGTGTTGTTCCTAAAATACTTTGCTACGCATCGGCTAACACACTCGTGCACAAATGTCAGAGGTGTAAATGCCTTTGAAACGAATATGTATTCATTCGAATGTATTGGAAATGAAAACACACATAAATGTGAGACATTCCATTCCAGGATGAAACCTTTAACATATATAACAAGATAGAAATGTTATACAAAAATTATACAATTGTTCTACAGTTACAGTTTTACAAACTAAAATAAAACATTATAATATATGCAGTGTTGAATAATTACAAAGTGTAAGACTAACAAGGGAGGTTATCTAAGTGTCCCCCTCCGATTTCCATGAAATTTGGCAGTATAGTGGGGCCCAAAGGAAGAATTACGTGTTTTTTTTTTGTTTCAGCTAAAATACGGTTTTAGGGGGCAAAATCCCCTCAAATGTCAAGATGAGGACAAATTGAAGTGTGCATTTGACTTATGTGTCCCCCTCCGATTTCCATGAAACTTGGCAGATGTATAGTGGGGCCCAAATGAAGAAATATGTGTTTTATTTTTTCAGCTAAAAAAAAACTGTTTTAGGGGGCAAAATCCCCTCAAATGTCAAGATGAGGACAAATTGAAGTAAGAATCGGACCCCTGTGTCCCCCTCCGATTTACATGATACTTGGCAGGTGTGTGTATAAACGGGCCCAAATGAAGATACACGTGTTTTTTTGTTTCAGCTAAAAAACGGTTTTAGGGGGCAACCCCCCCCTCCCCAAATGTCAATATGAGGACAAATTTAAGTGTGCATTTGACTTATGTGTCCCCCTCCGATTTCCATGAAACTTGGCAGATGTATAGTGGGGCCCAAATGAAGAAATATGTGTTTCTTTGTTTCGGCAAAAAATTTGTTCTAGGGGCAACCTCCTCTCAAATGTCAAGATGAGGACAAATTGAAGTGGGGATCTGACCCCTGTATTCAACTCCGATTTCCATGAAACGTGGCAGGTGTATAGAGGGGCCCAAAGGAAGAATTACATGTTTTTTTGTTTCAGCTAAAAACTGTTTTAGGGGCAAAATCCCCTCAAATGTCAAGATGAGGACAAATTGAAGTAAGAATCTGATCCCTGTGTCCTCATCCGATTTTCATGAAACTTGGCAGGTGTATAGAGAGGCCCTATGCCCCCTGTTTCTTCCTATGCCATATTTACGTAGTTTCGGGGTCAGATCCCCACTTCAATTTCTCCTCATCTTGACATTTGAGGGTTGGGGCCTCTATACACCTGCCAAGTTTCATGGAAATCGGAGGGGGAGACTTAAGACCTCCCTTGTAAGTGTATTAATTAATTACAAATCGCGCACACGCGCACACACACTATATATATATGTGTGTATGTATATTTTATATATATATATATATATATATATATATATATATTAGCAGGTAACAATAGGCCTATGTTATAAGCACATTCTTAATTTCCAAAGAAGCGCATGTGGGATGGCAAAACGGATCCGGATCCGGATCCAAAAGTAATGGATCCGGATCCGAAAGTTTTGGATACGGATCCGAAAGTTCTGGATCCGGATCCGAAAGTACCGGATCCGGATCCGGATCTGAAAATTCCGGATCCGCGGATCCGGATCCCTAGGATCCGGAACCAACCGGATCCGGATCCCTAGGATCCGGAACCAACCGGATCCGGATTTCGGATCCGCCAAAATCCGGATCTGGCCATCCCTAATTCAAACACACGTGCACGAGACGAAGTTTCATCTCCATAAGCTTCGGTTAACATTTGAAATGTTTCCGTGGCTGATTTCTTCAGTTTCACAATAAAATTGATGTTGACTCGCTGTTCGGTTTTTACATTGGACATTTTTCCGGCAGAATGCAGTTGCACGTGTTCACTCAGTGACGCAGTATTCCCAATTGGCGTGACCGATTGAGTCAAAACTGGCCGCATGGATAGAGGAAGTGTGTGGGATGACGTCACCAAAACAGTTGTTGCCAACCCCACTCCTTTTTTAAGTTACACACTTAGTCTCGTTTTTTTGTGTCACTCCTCGTATGTATGTATGTATATATATATATATATATATATATATATATATATATATATATATATATATTATCTCATGCTTATTATGGTTGCACGTATTATACAGTTAACAATTTATATATATATATATATATATATATATATATATATATATATATAAATTGTTACACACTTAGTCTCGTTTTTTTGTGTCACTCCTCGTATGTATGTGTATATATATATATATATATATATATATATATATATATATATATATATATATATATATATATATATATATAAAAATTGTTAACTGTATAATACGTGCAACCATAATAAGCATGAGATAATAATATAAGATATAATAATAATAATAATAATAATATAAAACCACGAAGTAATGCCCAACTCGGGGTCATTACAATATCCCCCCTCTTACAAATAAAAAACATCTTTACTGAGAAAAATGAAGAAAAGTATTTTCTTTATATATAAAACAAATATAAAAACTTGTCTGTGCCAGAAAACGTGCTAACAACGAAGTATCTTAAACATTGATTACACAAATGTTTTGCAACGTCTTCACAATAAACAGAAAATGGAGATAACAAACAAAAGTTAGTGTACTTTTTCATTCTTGTACACAAAAATTTTTTCCATCTTTAAATATCTTGTTGTTTCACTCAAAGCATTGTTACAAAATACGCTTGCAAAAGAATTTACAGGTGTGCACAGAGCTTAACATTTAGTCTGCAATACGTAATTCGTGTTTTCTTTCACAATCAAAATATTATCTTTTAATTTACATTGGAAATCTATAAGATTGGTAAATACAAGCGGCTCAACAAACACAGAAAACAATTACGAATGAAAGATTGTCCGTTCTTTTGACAACCATAGCCGAACATAAGAAAAAGTTACCAATCTAAGCATTTTTAGAAGTCATGCTTCTCCACCAAAGAAAACAAAACAAAAAGAAAACATTCAATTATTTATAAAAAAATTACAGTCGCAAGCTTCATTCATTGTTCCAGGCTTTTACAGAAAAAGCGCGTTCTTGCTTCGAAGAGAAATAAACAGATCTCTTTCTTATACTCTCAGTTCTTTCTTTCTTCCATTTCAACCTAAGATTTAACAGAACAATGGATTCTTTTGTTCGACAGTTTTGAATAATGAAAAGAACAACTATTGCAGGGGCGCCGACTTGTCAAAATTATTGGGGGGGGGGGGCTCTGATCACTGAAATAAATTAATGAATTAAGTTTTGGCCTCAGTGTTCGGAATCTCATAAAAGCCCATGAATTCCTCAAATATATTAAAATTTTTATTCACAGTTCGAATGCAGAATATTAATTGTCCACGGATGGATATGCCACAAGTTTCGTCAACCATAATAGCAAAATATTCCCGACTTTTAATATCTGCTACCACGGAGCGCAAAACAGATCTCTCTAATATATCAATTATCTCGTTCTGAATGTCATGTGAGAGCCATTTGTAGCCCAAACGTCCCATCCACTAACCTAGTTCATGCACATCGTCTTTTGAAACTCTTTTTAGTAAAAATTTTAACAATATTCATAATTACATACTTAGTATATATTAATAAGTCATGTGTTTTGCTGTCTCTAGTCATAGCCCCTCCAAAGTTGATGGTTTAGCCGTCTCAGCCCCCCAAAATTGATGGTCTAGAACATTTCAAGTGTGTATTTAAAGTTACGTTCATGTGGCACAATTTAGAATAAACTTTACAAGAGAAGCAAAATAATACATTAGATCCTCTTAAGCAAAATTATTAGGGGGGGGCTCTGAACCACATCGTTAACATTGGGGGGGCTCGAGCCCCCCAAGCCCCATGGAGACGGCGCCTATGTCTCTGGTCATAGCCCCCCCAAAGTTGATGGTTTAGCGGTCTCAGCCCCCCAAAGATGATGGTCTAGTCTAGAACATTTCAAATGTGTATTTAAAGTTAAGTTCATGTGGCACAATTCAGAGTAAATTTTACAAGAGAAGCAAAATAATACATTAGATTCTCTTAAGCAAAATTATTTGGGGGGCTCTGCCCCCACATCATTAACATTGGGGGGGCTAGAGCCCCCCCAAGCCCCATGGAGTCGGCGCCTATGAACTATTGAATAAATAGGTTTACTTGCACTCGGAGGGTTCTTGCGGAACGATAAGTTTTCTCCGTTCCGATGAACAATTAAAAAGTTTTAAATTATCCAAATTTACCTTCGCAAATTCTGTCAGGTTGTCTGGGTGTAGAAGAACAGCTGTGTTGTGTTTAAGTTCGGTGGCAATGTATGGACCAATATAGGTTTCAAATAG
The DNA here is from genome assembly GCF_977018435.1 of Lepisma saccharinum. Lineage (NCBI taxonomy): Eukaryota > Metazoa > Arthropoda > Insecta > Zygentoma > Lepismatidae > Lepisma > Lepisma saccharinum. Next base: position 36,021,902 of record NC_139235.1, on the reverse strand, counting down.
CGTATGGATTTGTTTCCGAAATGCAGAGCTGTGCTTGTGAATTTTCATAAAGACCAGATCTCCGGACTTCAACGGTCTTGCATTCTTGGAGTTTGACTTCAGATTTTTCCGGGAAGTTTGCCGCTGTGAGACTATGATTAATTTGGATTTCCATATGTTCTGGTCTGCCGGTTCCTCTTCTGGCCAAAATGCAGCAATGCGCGCGTCGTTGGGTAACGGCCGGTTGAAGAATAGTTCAGACGGTGCATAGCCGGTTACTTCTGAGATCTCATTGTTTAGGAGCCAAACAATATCAGTAATGAATTTCGCCCACAATTGGTGATCTCTATGACAATAAAGGCTCGTTAATCGCACTATCTCCTGATTAGTACGTTCAACAAGATTGCTGCTCGGATGATAAGGTGTAGTAAAGACAGAGGAAATCAATCATGATTAACAGGTAATTGTACCCTTGTGAAACTGGTAATTTTCCAATTATGTCTGTGGACATAGCTTCGGTGCGATATGTAATTCTTCCTTGAGTAACTTCAACTTATCTACTTTAGTACGCACACACGTGACACAATCTCTGATATATTTTACAGTGTCGGATTTCAACTTAGGCCAGTAATATCTGTATTTAATATGTCTATACGTTTTACTGATTCCAAAATGTCATTTGTGGTCATGATTTTGTTCCAGGATTTTCGTTTTCAAACTAACTGGTACACAAAGTTTCCATTGTACTTCTTCCACTGCAATCTTTTTAAATAACAAGCCACCATCCATTTTATATAACTGTTGCACTTTCGTTTCTCCGCGACTTAGATTCTCAGAAGTTTTCTGCAAAACTGTCATGATTTGGGAGCAGAACGTATCTAGATTTTGAGCGTTAGCCCAAGTTTCCATTTCTCCTTCTTCTTCTCGAACATGCCAGATATAATTAATGTGAAAAGTAGTGGATTCGGGTGATGTGACAGTATTTTCTTCATCGATAGGATAACGACTCAGGGTGTCTGCAATGTGATTAGACTTGCCCGTGACGTACACGATCTGGAACTGGTACGCTTCTAGCTCTAATGACCATCTGGTCAGACGGCTGTTCAAGTCCTGTGAATTTCTTAACCAGACAAGCCCGCGGTGGTCAGTATAGATGGTAAAAGGTCGTCCCTTGAGATAAATAGAGAATTTATCCACACCCTACACAATCGCAAGACACTCCAGTTCATGAATTGAATAGTGGCGTTCACTGTGTCTAAGTTTCCTGCTAGCGTAATGAATCACACGAGTGTCATCGCCTCATTTTTGAAATAGCATACATCCCAGACCTTTCGTGCAAGCGTCGCAATGAAGAGAAAAGTCAATGTTAAAGTCGAGTTGCGCTAAAGCAGCCGGATTCACTAGGTCATATTTCAGCTGTTCGAAACTCAGCTGATGTTCCTTTAACCACTTCCACTTCACGGTTTTCGAGAACAGAGAATATATCCTGAAATAAATTTACTACGCCAGTTGGGAAGTCCTCGAAACTTTCGGAGGTCGTTCCGACACATAGGCACAGGAAACTTCATAATTGCATCATTCTTTTTCGGATCAGGCCTTACTCCATCTCCGGATACTATATGTCCGAGGTAACACGCCTCACTCTTTGCAAATTCGCACTTTTTCAGTTTGATTGTCATCCCAACTTCGGTTAACCGATTTAACACAAAGTCCAATTGAAATAAATGCGTTTTGAAATCAGGGCTATGGATCAGAATATCGTCGAGGTACACCGTGAGAAAGTTAGAAGTTTCTGGTCCAAATATTTTATGCATAATGTACACAAAGACACTAGGGGCATTGCAAATCCATAGGGCATCTTCAGAAATTCGAATAAGCGTCCACGATCAAAAAAGGCTGTATATTTTCGACACTCTGGCTTAATGTTTACCTGTAGGTATCCACAGGGAAGATCTGCACTAGTGAAATATTTAGAACCATTAAATTGACAGATTGCTTCATCAATCGGATGTACGTTAATTCGAGGCACAATGATCTTAGAGTTCAAAAACCTTAGATCTAATACTGGTCTAACTGATCCGTCAGGCTTGTCTACTACATGTACAGGATTTAAATATGGTGAGATAGTTTCTTGAATAACTCCCCACTGCTTCCATTGATTGTGCTAATTCTTTGTTGAGTGCAGCACGTTTAGAGATGTGAATCGGATAAGGCTTCCGAAATACAGGAATTTGATCAATTACATTTATTTCACATTCCAGTCCTTTGACCGTTCCTGGTCTGTCAGAAAACGTCGGTTGATATTTTAAAAGTAAATCTAACAGTTCCGTTCGTTCTGATAAACTCAAAGTAATACCTTCCTCGACCTTGCACTTCAAATCCTCCTCACTAGCCATCCACTTGTTATACTGAACGTGGTGCACAGCCTTCCTTTGCTCATTTGCCCCACGTTAAAAACTACATTCTCAGACAAGGATAATTCATCATCGAGGCGAAGTATCGGCTGATTGGTTTGAAAGTCCACATTAGCCTTGTAGTCACGCAGGATCGGAACTCCTAAAACATATCTGCCGGAATGTTTTTAATCACAAAAATGTCCACTTCAACTTCCTGTCCATCAAATGATATTGTAAGTTTTCGTTTTCCACACACACGTACGTGCTGTTTTCCTGTAAAGTCTGTCAGCCTAACTTGTGGTTTCTTTCTAAGTGTCATACCACTAAATTTCTACAATAAACGTTCCCAAATTTCATAATTCAACAAGGATACCTCGCTTCCGGTGTCGATGACACAAGATACTGGAAGTCCAGCGATGCTACTATGCACAATCGGAGTGGTGCTATTTGAAGATAAATTTTGAATTTTAAATACGGCAGCTCGGATCACAGCCTTTTCAGTTTCAGTTAAATCAATCGTCGTGGTCACTCCAAAAGATCTCGAATCTCTAACGTAGGATAGCTCCTCAAGATAGCCTCGCCCAACACGGAGCTGATCAATTAAGCAAGGTGAGAGTTTTCCGCAGAATTCCCACCTGCCTGATTCATGTTCCAGTAGTAGTTTCGAGTGTCATTTATGGCCTGTTGCTGTTCGTGACTTAACGGCGGCTCGTCAGTGTTTGTTTCAGCGTTCACCATCGGGTTATGACGGGGAGAGTCCGATCTTGACCGTTGGTAGCTCGGCCTGTATCGCTGTCGTCGACGAGCAGGTGGTGTCCATTGCCTCGTTCTTTCTGACCGCTCATCTGTTTGAGACGTCCGATTCTGTTGATTCTGCCGTCGAGAAGTATTGTACGGATGAAATGAATTCTGGTCTTGATTGTTAGGACGGTTATTTTGCCTTACCATCCTTACTTGTGGAATTCGGTTATTTTGTGTACGACGAAAGTTAGAGTCTTCCTGTCTCTCCATCACGGCCTTTATCCAATCCGGGATCACTGACACGGTGCCTAGCACAGGTTCCACCGGCCGCATTCTCTCTTCGAAGCACGTTTGACACAGCAACTCCTTGTCATTCTCGCCGACCACAGTCTCTGCTCGTGCCACACACCCAGTGTGGAATAAACTGTCACAATGTTGACATCGGTATCCAGATTCTTCTGTCCAGGTAGTGCTGCAACACGCCGCTGTCGTCTCCTGTACTCCGCTGCGTGATTGGCTCCTTAGGTTCTTCCTATCAATCTTCTGGGAAAGTGGCTTGAATTTTGGGAGGACACAAAACACTCGGGACCACTGGGAAGCACTTCACACAATGGGATAAAGGACAATCTTCACTCTTCACGAGCCACACGTTGGGCGCAAAAAAATTGCTACGACGTAGTGAGCCACAAACTTGCTACCACGTTGGTCGCCAAAAATTTGCTACATCCCGTAGCGATGCACTTCACAAGTACACTTACCTTGTAAGCTCAGCAGAACATGATATGGACATCTCTGGGTTCGGGCTGAGTTACTACGTTCTTTCCCCTTTGATCCACTGGTGAAGTTCCGTGACGGCCTCGTGTTCTCCTATTCCTGCTCTGAACTAAGTATAACGGCTTTCAAATAAAGAAAACCGCAGTCTATTCTAATCTGGCTTTATTAGAATATTAAACACACTCGTATACTACGTAATACAAACTAAACAGACAATTCCGACCGTTATCCGTGCGAGATACGTACGCCAAAACGCCCGCGATAAGAAGCAGCTCTTTCTTCGCAAGATCTCACCGAAAAACTGTTAGGCGTTCTCTGGAAGACGGTTACACCTTCCCACTGCTACAGTGGTACCAGACACAACAACTTTTATATTACCAGAAATTGGAATGGTTTGAACAGTCAAATATTAGAAGTATACATTCATCTGTCACTGTGAATTTTTATATGCCGTGGCAACAGTGCAAGCAGGAACGCGTGATCTTCTACTCGACAAAAGAATTTAAAGAAATCAACAATGCAGTTTGAAATAATGCGGAATAGAATAGCGTCTGCCAAAAACATGAACTACAAATGAATATAAGGAATTTAACTTAGAAATTAATAACTTCGGCTTAAATTCACTGATCAAAATTAAACTTATAATACTCCTTAGAACATTTAAAGACAAATCAAACGATTAATGTTGAATCTATGTAAATTGCTTAAATTTGCCGCTATTCATACTTGTAGACATATCAGTGTATAATGTTAACGATTAAAAAGGCGGCCATATTGGAAAATTGGCTGAAGGCATTAATATAATATTTATGAATATATATATGAATTGTTAACTGTATAATACGTGCAAACATAATAAGCATGAGATAATAATATAAGATATAATAATAATAATAATAATAATATAAAACCACGAAGTAATTGCCAACTCGAGGTCATTACAACTTAAATGTCAATCACAATTACACGTAGTATACACCTTGGAATGCATTTTGCAAAATAGCGAGGCTCTGGCGTCTGGACCCAGTATAATCTTCTAAGGTACTTGTGTTGTGTGCTGTCCATAGGCGCCGACTCCATTGGGCTTGGGGGGCTCGAGCCCCCCCAATGTTAACGATGTGGGTGCAGAGCCCCCCAAATAATTTTGCGTAAGAGGATCTAATGTATTATTTTGCTTCTCTTGTAAAGTCTACTCTGAATTGTGCCACATGAACTTAACTTTAAATACACATTTGAAATGTCATAGACAATCAACTTTGGGGGGGTGAGATCGCTAAACCATCAACTTTGGGGGGGCTATGACCAGAGACAGCATAACACATGACATTACTAGCTATATACTAAGTATGTAATTATGAATATTGTTAACATTTTTACTAAAAAGAGTTTCAAAAGACGATGTGCATGAACTAGGAGAGTGGATGGGACGTTTGGGCTACAAATGGCTCTCACATGACATTCAGAACGAGATAATTGATATATTAGAGAGATCTGTTTTGCGCTCCGTGGTAGCAGATATTAAAAGTCGGGAATATTTTGCTATTATGGTTGACGAAACTTGTGACATATCCATCCGTGAACAATTGACATTTTGCATTCGAACTGTAAATAAAAATTTTAATATTTTTGAGGAATTCATGGGTTTTTACGAGATTCCGAACACTGAGGCCAAAACTTAAAAAAGGGAGGGAGTGAGTCATTCATTAATTTTTTTCAGTGATCAGAGCCCCCCCAATAATTTTGACAAGTCGGCGCCCCTGGTGCTGTCCACATGTGTTTGTGATTCTCCCTTCTCATACTTCATCATGGGGCTCCCGATGGCGCAGTGGTACCCGATGGAGGCTCACGATGGTTCGGATCCCACTTTAAACTGTAGGTCCAGTCCCGATTAGCCTTACTGTGCATAAAGCGAACTTAAAGCACCAAATCAATCAATCAATCATACTTCATCATATCACTATTGAGAGATTTATCCAGATACATTGGGCCTTCGTTAAGGAAATAATTTAGGGCGCGTGTAGGGGCGGAATAGTGGGAAAGTGTGGTCCCCATTCAACCTAATCTTCGCAATTAGCAAAAAGGGGCAAGAAACGCAAAGTAAAATAAATCAACTTATTCATTACATATCGCGGACATGATATATCGCCGATATCACGACACGGAAAAAAATATATGGTATCGTCTGTCACGATATATCTCGATACCTAATTTCTGATATCGTCCATCCCTAATTAAAACACACCCCAAAATTCCTACGACTTATATCAGACAAGCCAGATAATGGTAAAAACCACGAGACAATATATGGTGTAAGGTTGCCTTACGGGATAAGTTAGGAAGAATTTTATCGCGTTTTCAATTAAGTCCCAAACGAAGGCAATGTCTGTGTGTACAACAACTAAACCAGAAGGTGGCAATAATGAGAAAGAGAAGTATCTGTTAACAATGGTATTCATGGCAATGACACTACGAGAATTCCAGAGGAACGACATTCTTTAGCCATATAAAGTTTTATTCATTAATATCCTGCGAGAAATATGGCTAACCATCTCCAATTTGGAAAGAGGATTTACCTAACTACAAACACTGTTGTTGGATAAAGAAATAAGGTACGAATTTCTTGATTTTAGCGTCCACTAGCGTATGCAGGATTTTTTTTCGGAGGGGGGCTGGAATTGTAAATGTGGACATTGCATCGCAGCGTCCTAGGGGAGGGATAGGATACAATTCCTGTCATTTTTAATCTTAGTTTTAAAAGTTGTTCAAAGACAAGAATGGTAATCGGTTGTCATTTTATGGGGGAGATTGCATGTACTACTTGGGTAACACTAAGCCTTGATTCCATGTTTAAAAAAAGACACTAAAGTTGCTGACCAAGGTTGTTTTATTATACACTCATTAGATTTGGTTTTCGTTATTTAACGTCGCTTTTCTGTCGCTTTTGGCCAATCGCGACCATGAGGATGAGTGATGATATGATGAAACTAGTAGATGTTATAACACTGACCAGCTGTTCGCTTTTTTGTGTCTAGAACTAAATTACAGAACTAATTTATAATATGTAAACTAAACGAGTTTCATAAATATACGAATATTAATTTATGAATAATGTACAAGGGATGGGGAGACAGGTGAGTGGAGAAGGTTACGCAATTTAGCTTGTGTTGCTGCAACAATAAACCTTCGGGTTTAAGAATGCTAGAGCGTTAGTTTTTTTTTTGTTAGGCAAAAAAAAATATAAAGTGCTCCCCTGTGCTTAGCACCACGCCATGAAGGCGTATAGGGGGTGTGGGGGTAACTCCTTCATGTTAGGCACATTGTAAATTGCTATTTCAGTATTATTTTAAATTAACACTTTTTTTCCTTTCAGCAAAGGAAAAAGAAAAGAAATTCCTGGTTACGCCCGTCTTGGCAGCCCAGAGGAGTAATTGCACACGCTGGAACATCTCTGGACAACAATTACGAAGCTTACCTTCAAAGCATAGATACGGTAAGTGAAATGTGTCTGCATGTAATGATAAGACGCATATTTTGAGGGAGAGCTGCAACCTGGCGTATGTGTTAACCCTACCTTAGCAGTACCTAACGTTAAACTTATACATATATGAGGGGGTCGGATGACAGGCGCACACTTTTTTCATCACTGAAATTTTAAAGAAACATTTTTCTTTATCGAATCAATATTATTTTCTTCTTTTTGTAAGTTTAGTTATTTATTAATTATAATTATTGCAAAAAGTATTTAGTATGATTGATAATATAATACAATGATCAGTTATTGAATGAGTGTCATACATGTTTTACCATTCAGCAAAACTCGCAAAGACCATATAAGTTTTTCATCAGAGCATTTTTGTTTATTTAGGAAATACCACCATTACCAACCAATTGCACGCCGTCACTGGCATGAGTGTCTCGATTGACAATTAATCAAAGACGGCGCCTGATAGGCTCAACAAGAACATTTTGCCTCCTAGCTCCTTTATGTTCTTATGAACAAAACAGAATATTGAGAACACCCTAGGAAATAATGTTTTTTTTGTGTTTTTTTTATGAACATTTTCAGTTGAAAAATCTAGAAGCTAGAGGTGGTGCGCGTGACAACCCCCCTTCCAACTCGGGTAAGCTAGGGTTAACGTGGAAGTTAATATATTATCCGATAGGGAAGTATAGAGCTTCCTCGATGCCATAGCGGTAACGTCGTGTCTTCTAAGCAAGAGGCCCCAGGTTCGATTCCCGGTGCGTTCACACTCCACTCTAACACTCTAAGCAGTTGCGATTAGCCTGTCTGAGCATAAAGTGGACCTCAAACAAATTATGATCTTGTTTATTGTTTATTTAGTGCCTACATAATGAAATCAAAATAACAGGAATCTCTTACCTCAAATTGTACATGATTTAGCATTTACTTAGTATGTTATGCAGCAGTGCGTCAAATAATTTTTGTCTACACAAATGCAACTCTTTCGAAAACAAACACCTACGCTTTTCTAGTGAGAAATAAGGTTTTGGCGCTACTCAAGGGGGATACCCAGGATTAGGCTCCTTGATGGAAAAGCTCCCTGTAGAAAGTTGACTAAAGAAGTGACGGACTATAAGACACGAAAAAGGGCCTTCACGATGGCGCAGTGGTAGCGTCGTCGCCTTGTAATCAAGAGGTCCCGGGTTCGATACCCGGTGGAGGCACATAGTGGTTCGGATCTCACTTTATACTGTAGGTCCAGTCCCAATTAGCCTTACTGTACATAAAGTGGACTTAAAACACCAAATCAATCCAATTCTATATAAGACACTAAATTTTTAGTTTTTACTTTTGGGCAGAGAGTGTGACCTGGGCGCTTTTTTAAATCTTATTTTATTATTATATATATATATATTTATTTTTTTTGAAAATTTAATTGCACCTTGGATTGGATGGCGTTCAGCTACCGTTAAAAATATAATCGTGGCCGGTTTCTAAAGTGGTAACGGCCATGATATAGTTGCCTAATTAATGTAATTTCAATGATTCAGTTTTAAACAATATATTTACGTCACGAGGAAGTGCAATTTATAATAATTATTTATCTTTATGCAGATTAAAATATTCAATTTTTTTTAAAAAAAACGGTTGTGTACTGTTTTCTATACTAAGAAGCAAGCTGTTAAATTTTTAACGGCATGTCTAATTTTTGGAATAAGTGGTGTTCCTTTGTGTACATTAACAAATATTTTTTAACATGATTTTGAAGTGTTAGTGAAAGCATCCTTGGGTAAACTGGCTACAGGAACGTTCATCTTCATCTGCATACGTCAGTACGACAGGAGATAGGGTGAGTACTAAGGAACTGAACTATGCAATAGACACACAGACATTGCAAATTTTACTGTCAATAACTGTTCCCTCTCAGCGTTGTTCAGAAGGTATTAACCCCAATATCGTTTGTAGCGACGAAGATTTGAATATAAGTTAAGATTCGTCATAGTGTGGGCTTTTTGTTAGGTAAGGCAATTGCGTTAACTATCTCTACTGGTGACTATGTTTTATTTCTCTATTGACCCACGTTAGGCTAAAAATTTACTGTCGTACGGTTAAAAGTTTTTCAGTGTATTTCATAACGTCAGTGGTTTCGTAAATACGACATTCGGCACTAATTGTTTTATGTCGTCTTAAAACCATGAATTTTTTACGTCAAAATAAATAATCTGTCGAAGTTTGAAGACGACCCTCGTATACCAAGCCATAAATACCATTCGTTTCTCTAATATATTGTGATGATGAGGCTTTCGAAGTAATAGTTGCTTTCCCTCTGTCATGCGGTATATTCCACACTTGCTGAATTGAAATCTCCACATTGGCTTATTCTGTGCACTTTGTGGTGAGTGGAGTGTGCTCTTCTGGCTAGCGAGTCTACCAACAGTGTAGAGCGTGAGCAAGAGTGTAGGCTATAGGTGCAGGGTCGAGATGACATCAGCAGCTCACTTGTTGATTGGCTGCTTCGGGAGTTATGACTCTCTCCCAAGCTGCCAATGCACAACAGCCACATATGTTACCAAAATAATCCCGCCTAAATTTCTTTCTTCCTTCAAAGTAACATGAGGAGCTTGTGTTGAGACGAAAGAAGTCTCCATCTCTTCTCATAATTAGAGAAGGGACCGAGACTGCGAAAAAAATACGATTGATTTGGTTTATTTTACTTTGCTCTTCTGCTACTTTGCGCTAATCGCGAAGATGAGGATGGGCGATGATATGATGAAATTCACTCATAAAGAACATCCATGCCCAGGCCGGGATTCGAAACCGTCTCCCATGGCGTCGTAGTGCGTTGTGCTAACCACTCCGTCACGAAGGTAGGTGCAAATCGAGCCGAGAAACGAAATTAAACCCTTCGAGGCTTGTTTGAGGAGAATAGAACCAAGGATCATAACAGACTGAACTACTTCTCCGAGTGGTTGGACAGTCACGGACACTTCTGGGTTGCAACAATGCAATGCAGTCGTTTCAATCCAGAAGTGTCTACGACTGTACATGAATCTGGGTTATTGTTTAACGTTAACCTGAAGGTAAACGAATGTTTCGAGATGAGAAAGAGGACGAGGCAACCGTTTGCAACTCGAGAAGAGACGAGATGACCATCCTGATTCACGAGACGAGACGAGACTGCGGTAAGTCTCATCTTGTATAGATGTCGCCCACGCCATTATGCCAGCCATAGTCACCGAAAGAAGAAAACCAAGACGAAGAGAAGAAGAAAGAAGAAAGTAGTATTTTAGTATTTCTATCACTGCCTAGTCAGGGCGTAACGGCATGTTTGTTTTGTCCTCTTTCTTTCGAATATCACCCAGGTGCTCTTCGACAGAAACAGTCTCTCATACCATACTAACTAACTAACTCTCTAGCCTTCTTAAACCCGAAGGTTCATGGCTGCAGCAACACAGGCCTTCCATCTGTTCCTAGCCCCAGGCCCGTACCTAGAATTGATCTCCATGGGGGGGCTTTGCAAACCAAGTCCATTTTTCAAAAATTTAACATCTATTTAATGAAGGTAAATTATGTGTGCTTACGCGTAATCCGGTCGCGTAGACCTACTACAACGGCTGGGGATACGTCGGGCTGACCCCCCGACTATTCCAATCCTGGTTGAAGATCTCCACGCTTAGAGGTGACGAAGGAAAGCGTGGGAGGGAGACCGGCAGTCGGTATGTAAGCCAAGGTCTTTCATGGGCTGTTACGCACAGAATTATTTTTATTATTATTAAATTATGTGTGCGGGGGAGTGGGGAGGTCTTAAAGTTACATAAAATTTGAAAATATCATGCAAATACTGCATTTTTGTACATCGTGAAGTGTTAATTGACAGATACTAAAATCATCCCTTACACACTCCATACTATACTTTACATGATACAGATATTTCTATCACACAAAAAGTGCACAATATTCAATCACAAAGCCTCCCCTTCGTTCCCAATGATTGGGAACTGTTGACCGTTGATGTAGATGGGAAGGGAATTTGCATGATGACATCAAAGTCACAGATTTCTGTCTGTGAAGTCGCAACGGGGACATAGCTCCCCTATGAAAGAACTTAGAAATACTTGAAGCTACTTGGGCTTCAGCTCGTAAACAAGATGTCCATGTTCTGTGGATTTATCCTTGAAGTTGTGAGCACTTTTCCCTGCAAACAAATTATACAAAATAGTTTTACCTAATGTCATGGGGAACTGACGGCAGTTCCAGGGGGGGTCTGAGCCCCCCGGTCCCTGTCTGGCTACGGGCCTGCCCTATCCTGAGCAAGATCTATATGCTCTTTTCCATCCCTACCAATTTCCTTTAGGTCCATCTCAACGTTGTCCCTCCATCTTCGTCTTGGTCTTCCTACTGGTCTCTTACCATCAGGTTTCCCAACAAGAATCCTGTAAACTTTTCCTTCCTCTTCCATTCGTGCCACATGGCCTGCCCACCTAAGTCTTCTTTTCGACAATACTATACACGGTAATGAATTTATTTTTATATTTTTCAATTCATTTAATCACTGCATCTTTTAGTAGTTGTGGAAGATACTATTTAATATTTTCATTTTCTGAAATAAGGAATTGTAGAGATTCTTTTGTGAGGTTAAGTTATCAGATGTTTCCATTCGGTTCAGAGCTCCACAATTTGTTAATTTGAACATTTGCACATTCTACTATTTAGTTTTACCGAATTTCCTCACAAACGATAATACAATTCGTAAATACATTTTTAAATAATTCGAATTTAGAATTCTTAATACTTCGTTCAAAGTGGAAATTCCTGTTGAGGCTGAGGGCTGCTTTTATTCACGTTACTACCATATGAAACTACATTCAACATACCCAGCCCCAAATGTCACACGCACCTCATAAAACGTATATAGTGAAAGAGAAAAGACACGTTACACACTGAGATTGGAGCTAAGAATAAACATGTTTTTATTTTCCTGATTAGGCAGAAAATCAAGTCTCGTCAGACGTATTTCATGCCTTCCAAAAAGTGGAATTAAAAAAAGAAGATGCTCAGATTGAAGCGTAGGACAAATAATAATTTTTTTTTTATTTTATTTTTTTTTTCCCCTTGCTAGCCAAGCTAGCTACCTGTTAGAGGGTTACGCCCTCTGTAAGGGAAGTGATATTTAGCGATTTTGTGATTGAAAATACGATTGTTGGTCTATGTGTATTTTGAATAAAAGTGGTTGAGTGAAAAAATAAATAAAACTGTGTATCGTAAGTTAACGTGTAATTTTATATATTTGAGGCAGAAAAAATATAAAGCCTGTCATGATTGATGTCAGGGTCGTATGGAATATTAGGCGAGTGTGGGGTATATATGCGGAAGAGGTTCATCAGCATTATATATCTCGAAGCGGTCTCTATCAGGATGATTTGGAGGTAAGGTATTAAGATAAAGCGTGAGGAGCAGTGATAATGGAGTATGGTAATAACGGGGTGGAGTGTCATGAAGAGCATCATAATAGGCTGTATTCTGCAGTAGTAGATGTTCCTGTGCGACCCGTGAGGTTATGTAGCGGATGCGAAGTGTTTCTAGATGGAACAGGATGTGTGGAAAAGTCATCCTGGCATACAATAATCTGGTGGGGCTGGGTAAGGATATCCTATAGGCAGTGCGAAGAGCATGTCTTTCTAGTATTTGAAGTTTCTCGTAGAAGGATGGTGCTGCAGATATCCAGGCTGTAAAACCATAGCTAAGAATTGGACGGAGCATAGCTTTGTATGTCATGATAACCAGTTCAGCCTTCAAGCCCCAGGTTGTCCCACACACTCGTTTCATTAGGTTTAGTCTTATTTTTGCTTTACTGGTTAAAATATCAAGGTGAGCTTTCCAAGTGAGGTGTTGATCGAAAACGACACCGAGGTACGTCAAAGTTTTGGAAGATTTTATTAGGGAGTTTTGTACCTTGATAGCTAGCAAATCTGGATTTCTATGGACCCGTGAACGACAACCCTTCGGCAGGAATACTATTGCTTTTGTCTTTGTACAATTTATTAGGAGTCTCCAACGGCGGCACCAGGAAACAAAGACATCGACTGTTCTTTGTAGGTGCTGATTCAGTTGATGGATTGTTCGCCCTAACGCCAGAAAGCCCGTATCGTCAGCATATTGGAATGTATGAACATCAGGTGGGGGACAAGGTAAATCTGCCACATACAGTAAATATAACAACGGTGAGAGTACTGAACCTTGTGGGACTCCCGAGTGGAGAAATATTGGGTGTGATAAGCTATTGTAGATAGATACATAGGATATTCGATTTGATATGAAGTTATAAATCAAACGAATATAACAGGAAGGTAACTGAAATTTGGTTAGTTTATAGATGAGACCTGGATGCCACACCTTATCAAATGCCTTTTCTAGGTCGAATAACAATAAACAGGATGGTTTTAAGGCATTGTATTGATTGGTAATCATAGTAGTGAGCCGAAGGAGTTGATCATTAATACAAAAGGAAGGTCTAAATCCTGCTTGTTGGAGAGGAAGTAAGTTTTTTGTAGTCAAGTGTGCATGCAGTCTCTTTACCAGAATCTTTTCGAGAATTTTACTGAACACAGATGTAAGTTGTATTGGTCGATAGGAGTTTATCGATTGTGGAGATTTGTTGGGTTTGAGAAACATCAAGGTTTTTGATGCTTTCCATGCTATAGGAAAAAACCCAGTGCGCAGGATGAATGTGTATATCCCTGCCAAGATGGTAAGGAGAGCAATGGGACATTCTTTAATAAGTCGGTAAGAAAGAGAATCGAATCCAGGGGCAGTATTTCGTCTGTGTTGTAGCGTCAGTTGTATATCTCCGGCGCTGATGGGGTTGGTTAATATATTATCGTCAGGTAGTGTGTGAGTATTTGCAGGTTTTAAATCATCATCATTGAAATTAAAGGAATCCACCGGGTGACGGCGTATTGGTGGTTCTGGAGAAATCGGAGTGAATATGTCTTGCAGATTGCCAGCGAATGCGTCAGCTTTTTCTTCATCAGTTTGCAGAGGTGTTTCTTGGAGAAATACAGGGTATGAGGTGGATGATTTTTGCCCAGTTAGACCTTTGAGTCTATACCAGAATTGGGTTGTATTTGAAGATCTATTCAGCTGGTTGCAAGCATGAGTCCAGTTTAACCTTTTGTAAGCAACGATGTAATTGTGCACAGTGCGCTGTAATTGACGATGATGTCGCAGGGAATCAAGGTTACCGGTTCGAATATAGTCCCTGTACAGCTGACGGGTACGAGTTATCATGGTTAGATATCGAGGAGGAAGATTTGGTTTGTTGGGGAGAACTTTAGTTCGTGGCACGTGTAGAGAATTTGCGGTTTGAATTTCTTGAGTAATCCGATCGACCACATTGGTAAGGTCTTCTTCTGTGGTAGGAATTATTAAATCCGATGTCGCTTCTTGGATATGATCTCTGTAGGCTGGCCAATTCGCTTTATCGTAATGGAGAACATATCGAGAGCGTGATGGACCAGTGGTTCCATTGTTTCTGCAGCGAAGTGTAAGTTTTATTGGCAGGTGGTCACTACCTAGTGTACCAAGAACTTTAATAGTGCATTTCTGTGCGAGATTTGCAGAAGTGATAACAACATCTGGAGTTGACTGAGAGATGGGTCTTGTATGCTCTGGGATATGATGTTTTATTCCAGTGGTTTGAGTGGTAATGAACTGAGAGAATTGCGTTCGTTCTACGAGAGGTCGACTATGTATATTGATGTCGGCCATTATGATATAATTCCGAAATTTTAGTGATACATGCTGCATAAAATCGTAAGGAATTGGATGTTTTGGTCGCACGTAAATTGTGACCAAGGTAATACTCATACTTTTTAGATACAATGTAGTTACATTATGCTCTGGTATATTCATAAGTGGAATCTGGTGATGTCGAAAGGGGATTTTTGGGGAGAAACCTATTGCAGTACCTCCACTTGCCCTCAGTCCTGGTTGTGGATTGTCACATCGATGTAGCGTATAATATGGTATACGACAGGGTGTCCATGGTGTGAGGAAGGTTTCATTCAAAAGAAACGCTGTTATCCCTTCCTCTACTAATAGTTGTTCAAATAGAATTTTATGGAATGGAAGTGAACGGATATTCAAAAATAAAACCTTCAAATCCATTATCAATGTATTATAAACAGCTTCAAACTGTAGTTTCATGTTGGTTAGAGTAAAAGTGTACATACGGACCAGAATAGGTAGCATGAAATTGAACATTAAATATGCTCTTAGCGGCATAGGTGATTTGTTGTAATATATGGGGTCTTATAAATGGGTGGATATTTTGAAGAGTCACCGTCACAAAGTTGAGCATTTTGCCTAGTGTAACTGGTGTGTTGAGAAGGTCTTCCGTGTTTGATTCTGGAATTCGAATTGGAACCGTTAGCTCTGGGTGATCTTCTTCAGGTTTCGGTCTGGATTTGCAGCGGTAGCTGTACGTTGGGTGCTGGTCGTTACACGTAGCGCATTTTGGTGGTTGTTGCAAGTTTCTGCATTCTTTGGTGCTATGGTCATCTGCACAGTAACCGCACTTAGGTTTTTTGTGACATTGGTTGGTGTGGTGAGTATTATATTCTTGACAGTTTTCGCAGCGGATTGGAAGTGGTGCTTGTGATTTGGATGGTTCCACTCGATATTTTCCTTTATATATGTAAGCTCCACTTTGAAGAAGATTATCTATGGTGTGTTGATCCGGTGTTAAAACCCGGATCATATATGTAGGACCGTGGTTACTGTGGATTCGCAGGCAGCGAGCTATGGTGTGTCCTTCAAGTTTTAGTTCTTCAGTTACTTCTTCATCGGTAAGGGATGGATCGACTCCTCGAATGACTACCGACAGCATTGGTGTCCGTTTTGGTGGGGGAGCTTGTTTTTGAGTAGCCTGCTTGAGTTGAGAAAAGGTGGCCTTAGGGCCGAATATTTCGTAGCTGACCTTGTTCCTTATGGTGGTCATTAGGGTTGCATCAGGGGATTTAATGATAATCCCATTCCTGCTGAACACTATCTGTTCAATCATGGCTCGTGGAAGATACTTTAAGAGCTGGTTTAGGACTTGTTTTGGATTTGACAATTTAGGATCGTAATTGGTGAGTAAAAAGTTGTGAATGGGATTGTCTTGGTTTTCATGGTATTGAGAGGAAGTCTTCTGATGGCTGGGTTGTTTGGTTTCTGTTGCGACTATCTTAGTTGGGGACCTGGATCGGGATCTATCTGTTACAAGTGATCGTTGAGAGTCTCTTCTCCTACGATCTTTTTCATGGGAACGCTTCTCTTGGGCGCCACTTCCAGAAGGTGGTCGGGGGGGTGGTTCTGGCATGATGGCAGGTAGTCCTTTATGGTACCCGTAAGGTTCCATGTATGTTGAGCCGTAGGGCTCAGAGCGGAATTATTAGCAACTAGATCCCAGGAATCTTTGAATTTCTTCTAAACAAGACAGAATTCACACAAGTGCTGCAAACGGGAATTGCGTGCACAGTTTGCTCCAGATATGACTGGGTTGCAAACACAGGTTGCTCCTGTACAAGCACGTGTTGCAAGCGTGGGTTGCAAAACACGGTTTGCTTCAAAAGAAGCAGTATTGATACCTCTAAGTACTGTGACCAGAGCTCCACCGTTGAAAGTTTGGGGCTACAACGTAGTTGCGGCCACCTGAAAAGTGTCGTTCGAGCTAGATATCCCTTCGCAGCAAGGCGTTCAACAATGTACCTCGGAAACACCAAACCACTGTATAGACTGCAATTACCTCCAGTCGTCCGTTCCAAACGTACTGAAATTACAGTCACAGCGAATGTTCCAAGGGGGTTTTCTCTCGACGCACTGACGTGAATAATAAAATGCCGGAGCTCCTACTTCAAGGAAGAACTAGAAAGAGTCGTCGTGGGAATGTGAAATAAAAATTAAATTTACTCGAAAACTGGGGCAATAAAACTCATACACCTTTTAACCTTTATTTAGTGAATTTAATTGCAATAAATGTTGCAAGAATTATTTTGTAATGTTGTTAATGATATTTTTTTAAAAAGAAATAACTTATTTTTTAAAAGTGTTTGTAACCCCATCTTTTGACAAAATTCAAACTAATCAAACTAAATGTAGGGAGAAAGTTTCATATTACTAGAAAGCCTCACTATTGTAGACATAATTTTAAGTTTGCTTTTTCAGTTTTGCGAAATTCATTGAATGTACTTACTAATATAATTTCTAGAAAAGAGAAGAGAAACAAAAAATGTTACTAATCTAATATTTTCGTAAATGATCGTTAAATGCTGATATACTATATACACCAAAGGCATTTGAAACCCTGGCGTGGGAGCAGTGGCGCTAGTGTCGCCAGTTAAAGTCACGAGGAAACCTGTAATTCGCTCTCACATTACTAGAGACATGAAGTTTTCGTTTTAACGACAGCAACGAAAATTTGAAGAAAGCATAATAAAATGTTGAAAATGTATTAGGGTAGGTCTACGTTAAGGAGACAAAATTTCGTTGTTTCGGAATCTCGAAATATCGCGAATTATGACATTTTGTTTTAGAATAACCCCGAATTTTGCATTTTAACGCGAAAAACGCCCCGAAATATGCAATATAAACTGGGGACAGTGCCAGTGCCGATCTACAAACCGCGAAATCCCGCAGTGAGGGGGACGGAGAGGGCCAAGGCTTTAGTGGCACTTGCCTTGCATATATGGTCTATATACTGAATATTTAAAGGTGAAAAGATTTGTTATTTATTTTAGATTGACTAGTAGTTCTTTGGTTAGTAACTTTTGTTTAATGTTCCATACCATAAAATAAATAGGTTTTCTTCCCTGACTCTGCAGTAATTTGCCCCAGTTGAATTGTTCTCTGTTTACCAGCTCTCAAAGGTAACTTATCAAAAGTTTCATCTGCATATTAATGTATGAGAAGTACTGTACAGTGGGATCCATGAGTATTACCGTGCAAATTGTCTATCACCATGTTCGTGCACTTCATTTGACGCAATAAGAGCTTCAAAATTAAGAAAAAAACTCAAAACAAGCTGTTGACAACTTCTGCACCAACATACATAAAAATCCATCGCTTAAAAACACATAGGATGTAAGAAAAAAATTAATGAAAGTAGTCATGAACAATTTGCCGAGCTATACTAGTGGATCCCACTGTACAATTTTGCCTAACTGTCCGGAGATTACCCACTTCTCCTACTGCGATTCCAGTAAGACACCCTCTGCCCCCCCCCCCCCTTAATCGTCTCGAATTTACTAATCTCCACACTTCGTACTAGACCTTTACTGATTTATGGTGATGAATCTTATTATATAAGATATTTGCCAGGATATTACATATTTTACATATTTGTTCATTTACTTTACATAAAACAACATATTTCGGTACTTTTTCCTATTTTGATCTTTTTCCTATAGCGTTGTACATGATGATGAAAATTTGTAGCTCATGTGATGTCATTTTTTCTAATCAATGAGGTGCATAATGCTTAGTCAACTAAAATTGACTGAAAAAAAAAATTGAGACCTGATATTTATCGAAATATGCTGGAGTTTTCCCACACCTAGAAACTTGGAATCGGTGGACAAGAAAGCTACTTTCCTGTAGGTAGCAAGTTACACAATATGTTCCCTTGTACAAAAAGTAAAAAAGTAGCTATGTATTCTCATTCAATTGTTCTTCTGTAGAAGGTTTTATAAACAAATTTGTTTCGATAGTTAGAAAGAGCTCTCTTACGTATTTACATATTCTACAATAACTTGTGATGCGAAAAATAATTAATAGTTGACATTGGAACAACTGATGTCCTTAAAGTTATGTGGAATATGTTCAAATAAAATAAATATCGAGTAGAATGGTTGAAATTGCTACAATACTCGATCATTATTAATATTACATATTCTTTGATACTAAATAGTTATGTACATATTTCGAACTTTGATGTTACATAAACATCCGGGGTATAGTTATGATATACATACAAGGCACTGAGCATTGACTAATCGTATGTGCAAGGGGAATTTGTAACAATTAGTCTAAAATCGGGAAGATGCATGTTTGGCGTTTCGATATAGTGATTTTGAAAACATATAGCTGTCAGTATTTTTCTCTTTTTTATTTGCTTTATTTTACTTCGCCTATTGTGCCACTTTTGGCTAATTTGCAAAGATGGGGATGAGTGATGATATGATGAAATTGATGAATGGACACTCACAAACATCCATGCCCAGGCCAGGATTCGAACCCGGGACCCCTGGGTAATCACTGCGCCACGGGGACCGGCAGCTGTCAGTATTGATTGATAACATTGTATTTCTTAGTGTTTGTGCTGCATTAAGTTACTGTTCTTTCGAGATTCTACTCTAGCAGCGATTTCCAGTAGAAAATGACCGCGGTAGCTCAATCGTTAGGGCGTCGGACTACCATGCGAGAGACCCAGGTTCGATGCGGGATTTTCCCCACGGCTCCTGCTATTACAGTTGACTTTTAAGTGAACACAATTTTTTCTTAGTTTTCACCGTCTAGATCCGACGGCATCGTGCGTCTTAATAATCCACCGATGGTCGTATGAAATCGAAATATAATATAGCTATGAAAAAGGAGCTGAGGAGATATGAGGGGTGGGGCGACGCAACCAATATAACAATATCACGTCACGTGCAAAATGTATACTCATGGCATAAGTTGGTCCATGTGGGCCGGAGCTAGTGATGGCATCATAGTGGGGCAGGGGGGCGGGTGCCACAGTTCACAAGCCAAACGAGTGCACAAAAGAAATCGATCGGGCTCCAAAAGAGCTAAGTTGGCAACAGTGCTCAGTTTTTCAATCTGACCTATGACTGATTGATCTAGCTTGTTTGTGCCTATTATTAGCATTGCATGCAGGTAAAAGTCACAATTCAGGACTTGGGCGTGTCTACTATATCATAATTACACCAATTGGTCCTGTAATGCCGTTGCCTTGTAATCCCGAGTTCGATACCCGGTGGAGGTACATAGTGGTTTGGATTCCACTTTAAACTGTAGGTCCAGTCCCTATTAGCCGATCTGTGCATAACGTGGACTTAAAACAACAAATCAATCAATCAACCAATAGCTGTTGGTGCGTTTCAAACTTGGCATGACTATCAATAAACTATAGACAATAAAAACTATCAAGAAGTTCTAAATTCTTGGTACTTGAAACGTCTTTACTTTCATTAAACTATACATGAATTGCCATTTACATTAGACTGTGCTTCAGTTTCTGTTATTCTGTGGGCTTTCACTCATAACACAAGTCTCTACTATCATTCCAGTGATAAAAAATATATAGAAAATATAGATGGGGGAAATTCTTTTCCTGGTTGGAAAATAAATTAATGATGTAGAAAAAAGGTAAAGGTAAAGTGCTCCCCTGTGCTTAGCACAACGCCATGAAGGCGTATAGGGAGTGTGGGGGTAACGCCCCACACTTTCTTGATCCGGTCGTGAGTGGGGGTGATGTGATCAGCATCACGCCCCTGACCGCCTTTACCCCCCAGGGTTTGGACGCTGGGTGGGCGCCGGGGCCGCTTCCATCGTTAGAAAAGTTCCCGGATTTGAACCGGCCGGGGATCGAACCCGGGACCTTGAGCATGGTAGTTAGACGCGTTACCGACTGAGCCACCGCGGCCACCATTAATGATGTAGACATTGGGGGAAAATATACAGAGAGGGGAAATTCCCTGGCTTATAGTAGACGCATGCCACATGTTCGTCAATATTCATATGGCATATTTCTAATTCTTGTTATGTTTCTATTTGAGGAAAATTTCACGTGTTAACACCTATAACTCCGCCAATCCGAGACTTCCGTGGCAGACAATCGTATCCAAACACACCACAGAATGTACGAAGCCTACATCCCAAGAGAAGCACGACAGCTGCCTATACGCAGACTACACGGCGATATTCACCACCAGCGTCAACGCTCCATACTGCGAGATGTGCATGCAGCGATATCTACAGCAACGTGAAGAGTGGACAACGCAATGGCCCATAAAGCCAACGCAGAGAAGAGCACAGCAGTCCTCTTCACCTGAAGAACGAAACATTTCCGCCCAAGGCTAAGATTAAACCAAAGAACAATACCCCTAGAGAACTCTGTACGTTGCCTCGGAGTCATTCTGGACAAAGGGCTAACTTTCAACCAACGCATCCAGGAAACAGCGGACAAGGGATCTGAACTGCTGGGAAGCCTCTACCCACTACTACGAAGTCAGGTACTTCCTCCACACCCGAGTAGCACTCTACAAGATACTTGCTCGCACTTTCATCACATATGCGTGTGTAGCATGGGGACACGCTGCAACTACATCAACCGGCTGTAATCCTTCCAAAACAGAACGCTCCGCATAATCTACGGCGCCGACAGATTCACCAGAAACACTCAAATCCACGACGACCTGGCATGGAAAGTCTGTTCGAGTTCATGGTGAGGGAGAGAACAACATTTTGGGCCTTCCAACCTCACCACCAAAATCCCACAATCAATGTTACTGTTCAGGTCCCACTCGCCAGAAGAACATACAGGACGCCAAGAGTAAATTAAAAGTAGATATTCAAAGTGAAGCAGTGTCGCGCCTGGTCAGTACTTGGACGGGTGACTGTTCCACACGAGAAGACTGTCTTTACATGAAATCCGCCTGATCTTCAAGAACTTCTAGAACTTCCAGATTCAACTTTCACCCCACTTAAACACCCTGATCTACGTAAGTAACCCTCTACCTAAATATACCTCATCAACTCAGCCAGAAACAGCTTACCCAAAACAAATCATACATATTCCAAGTCCACTCAGGGGCATCACCACCATTACGTTAATATTTTCGCAGCACAACTGCTTCTACCTATAAACCTTCAATTTCTCTAAGCACTACTGTACCTAGACCATACGACAAGTATTAAATCCCAAGTCAATCCTTGCACTTGCGACAGTTGCAAGTGGCATCAAAAGACTAATACTACTAACGCATATTCGGAGGCAAAGTCTCAAGACTCGGACTCCACGACGTAGCAATCGCCACGATCCAGGATGCGAAGAAGAAGAGCGATGAAGATATACGTCCAATGTGCAAATGAACTTGTTGTATAGATAATAAACGTGAAATTTCAAACAATGTCAGATACAATTCTTGAAGCTTTCCTTGCGGCGAATACTGAAGACGTTTTCTCGGGCAATCAGCCAGGTGACTTCCTGAAAGGCTTCACTTCGTTCCCTGAAGATGAGAGTGACGTTAGCTCTCGAAAGCTCGGAAGCCTTTCTGGAATCACCTGGCTGATTGCCCGAGAAAACCTCTTCAATCTCAGATACATTTTCTTCCAATAGTTATGCGAGGGTGGCGGCCGTGGGCCTTCATCCTTTTCATCAAAACTCGTTCTTCTCGGTTTGTTAACCGGTCCAACCTAATACGCCCCTATTTGAATTTACACAAAAGTTGTATTTAGTACGACCAAAAAAAATATACATCCGTCATGCAGGGTCAACAAAGTTAGTAATAAGGTGTGTTTTACACAGCGTAAATTGATGCACCTGTTAATTGAATTGTATCTTCTGCAAATATGCTGTATAAAGGAACAAACTGCCGGAGTACTAATTGAGGCGAGTGTACAATAAGAAGAAACATAACACTGTTAGGAACTTATTGAAAAACATGCTCTAATCCCTACATGTTAACCCCTATGTTGTATTGCTTCTTTCATTCTTAATATTATGTTTATTGCATGCCGAGAAACAATGTAAATTTAGAATGTATTTTAATGATTTCATAACTACAGCATCCAATCACATTACGGCGTCTCTGTAGCGAAACCTGACGAAAGGTGAACTCTCGATTTTGCTACCGAAGTTAACAAGTTTGACTTCTGTCTGGGCAAGTGTTCTTTTTTCCTGTCACTAGTCATCTCAACCCTTCGATTAGTTCAAGTGGCAAGACAGGCGACGCAGAATAAAATGTGGTGTCGGGGGCACGTGGAAAACTCAGAATTTTCAAAATGTGCCCAAAATCTGAGAAAACTCTTGTATTTCACTTTAAAATAGTGTTATCTAGTTCTATGTATATATTCTTGAAGTTTTGTTACAAGCGAAAGTCAGCTTTCGACTTATCCTGACATTAAATGTCCAGTAATATATGCGCATACGTATTTGAAAAGAGAAAATCCTGGAGTTTTAGCTAGGTAGTATGAATATATTTATACATATAATTCAATATCTTCCTGAATGTACGATGTATTTCCATATATGTATGATATGAGTGGATGGGTGCGCGTGGTTTTCGTTTGATATTTGGAATATTTTTTATTATCAATCTGTATTTATTCACTTTGTGTGTGAGGGACACAATCTCTGTTCTATTAACGCATAGATGCAAGCAAGGCCGCGCGCAGGATTTTTTCAGGGGGTAACAGTGCTGAAAGTAGGAGAAACGTGGAGTGATGCTTTCCCCCAGTTAAGAGTATTCTCATAAAGCATAATTGATTATGAATTACTGTAGATTTAGTTAGCTATGTAAATATCGTAGCCGGACCCTGTGGCTGAGTGGTTAGCACATCGCGCTGCGACGCCAAGGGTCCCGGGTTCGAATCTCGCTCGGGCATGGTTGTTTGTGTATGTCCATTCATCAATTTCATCATTTCATCACTCATCCCCATCTTCGCAAATTAGCCAAGAGGCACAAAACGAATTAAACAAATAAACAAAATCAATCAATAAATCAATGTACATATAGTTGTATACATATAAATAAGGTAAATAAAGTGTGCCGAATGGTAATTAACGTTAAAATAGCAAGTAAATGAATTCACCTTTTCCGCAAGTCAATTAAAATATTAACTTTTGTGCGAATTAGAAATAGTTTTTCCCAAGAGGTGTAAAAATTAAAAGAAACTCCAAAGTATTTTTTCGTGTTTTGTACAGAAGGTATTTAAGATCAGTTCTTTTTAATCGATGTGTTACAAACGGCCGCACATAATCATAAGAAAAGCAGCACATTGCGCGTTGGAAAGAAAGTGTGATTGATTCAATTCTCTGCGCTGCGATGTCTCTCTCGAGTCGCGAGCGACTGAAGAGAAAGTGGGCGGTGACAAGTTCGACATGACGTCATTTTCCTTCCTGGCTGTTGACTGGCTGATAACTAGGGAGCGGAAGTTGATGACCTAAAAAATATAGGTATATGACCTATAAAATGTCCTAAAAAATGGGAAAAATGACGTAAAAAATGCAAAAAAATGACCATTAAATTTGATAGTTTCAGGTTACAAATTGAAATGAAAAGGAAATTTAAAAAAAGCACCAAATGATACCACTTGCACATTCAATTAAAATATACAACGAGGATTTCCAATGGAAACAATTTAATGAAAAAGCCGTACACACTGGATGAATTCGTGTAAAATGCATTAATTTCCTGCATCTTTGCCTGTTGATGTATTATGGTGTGTTTCTGTGGCACTGTAATGAAGAAGAAATTATCACGATCCACGTAAGACAATTTTTGTTTAGAAATTTGACAAATTGTATAAAAAATAGGGAAACCAAAATCAGGGACGCATCCGGGAAAGGGTTCATAGACACGTCCCCCCAGGAAAAAGTACGTCGGAAAAGTAATTTTTAACATCAGAAATTGTATGAAATCTATCTCACATACAAGCTCTTTCTAAATATAAATTCCATTCCTGCAATTTACCAAGAATATTATCAAAATGAAAGAAGTGATAAAATATGACAAAACAATACACGGAATATTGCAAAAAATGACGGAAAAATGCCGAAAATCGAGGAAAATGACCTAAAACCTGAAAATTGGCAAAAAATGCAAAAAATGTACTTTAAAATAACCTTTTTTGGGTTCTAGACTAAGTGTAATATTGTGTAAATTTAATGGGCATCGTGTCGGAGATGTAAGAAAAAACATGACATTTCATCAACTTCCGCTTCCTACTGATAACTCTCCGGTTGCGAATCCCATATGCATTTGTGAAATACGCACCCGGGATTCCTTGATTACAATGCGACGACGCCACCACTGCGCCATCGGGGAGGCCCTTACTAACAATTGGGCCTGTGACATTAACAGTCGCAGAGCTACTTATGGGTACAGTGGGATCTATAAGTATTACCATGCAAATTGACCATCACCACGTTTACTCCATTTGTTTTATGCAATGACAGCTTCAAGAACTGACACAAAACACCAAACAATCTGCTTACAACCTCTGAACCAGTATACGCAAAATTACAGTCCTTAAGAATACGTAGGATGTAGATAAAAACCAACGAAAATAGTCATGAATAGGCTTCGGATAATTATGCATATTGCATATGCAACTACATATTTAAGGATTTTTAACTCAAAATGTATATTTCATATGCAGGTGCATATTTCTATGAAAAGAAGTTGATGTTGCGGATATTTCTCTTGCGTGAAAGATTCCATTCGTTGATTAGAAAACAAAGGGTTACAACTTCAAACAAGCATTAAAATTATAGAAGACGTTAAAGAGGCCCTCGCCCAGGTTGAAGATCCTGTGTATGTACAGAAATTGGATGCAACAATGGTGAAAGTTTTGCAAAATTCTGCATACAAATGGACAACGTGCGGATGATCTGGAACTTGATGTGTCTGACTTTGTTGCCCTAAAAAACAGTCAACTTGTATCTTGCGAAGTGCAACGTGTGGTTCTGAATATAAGACTATTCTAGCTGAAAACAGGAGTTTCAAGTTCGAAAATTTGAGACATCATGTTGTTATAAAATGCAATCATGATCTTGATCTGTAATGTATTGTGTTTCGTTAAACACAGAACCATTAATTGAAAAAAAAACCTGTGTAGCGAATGAGCATTCAGAATAATGCATATTCATTGCCTGGCATGTAATTTTTTATAGTTTGTAATATACAGCATTTACAAATTAAACGGGTTTTTAAAGTGTATATCCCTACTTTCTTTATTTTCTATTCTATTACACGAGTCACATCAAAACCTTAGAGTCCAATATAAATTGTACGGCAGACTATATACAGCCCAAATTTAAATGAGGTATCAACTGTTATTTACAAGACGACCTCAAGACTGCAACACTAATCAAGTGAGGCTGCTGAAACACACCCTAATCTTAACAAACAAAGTAACTAATCAAGCGAGCTTCAAAACGCCATTTTTGTTATTTTAAAGATGGCGCCTCCCATACCAACTTGCGCCAGTGAAGAGGAGTGGTTTTTTGCCCCGCTGTCAGCCTAAAACTTACAGAAATTTTCGGCAAATGAAAATTAAATATCTCTGTGTATGCATACCACACCAGCAAGTTTACTATACGAGAGCGACCACAAGGAAGAAACTTTGGACGAAAAGTCCCTTCTTCCGTTCCGCTCGGGCCATAAGGAAGCATGATCCACTCTCCCCCACACAGGAGTCGCGGGTCTGCGCAGGTTTCTTCGCTTGTGGTTCCACTATAATAGAGAAGAAAGTTGGACAATGGCCTCAGTTCGCAGGCATATGGGTGGAAAGACCTTCGCAGTGGCTCATAGGTGACTGCACGTGGACCCCAAAGACTTATTTATCTTAAGTTTTTTTTTAAAATCTAAAGGAACTTTCTAATACTTTACTGTTCAAACCTATCCAATTTCTGGTAATATAAAAGTTGTTGTGTCTGGTACCACTGTAGCAGTGGGAAGGTTTAACCAAGGGTTTAACTACAAACACTGTTGTCGGATAAAGAAATAAGGTACGATTTTTAGCGTCCACTAATGTATGCAGGATTTTTCCGGAGGGTGCTGGAATTGTAAATGTGGACATTGTATAGCAGCGTTCTAGGGGAGGGGCAGGATCATAGGCGCCGACTCCATGGGGCTTGGGGCGGCTCGAGCCCCACCAATGTTAACGATGTGGGGCCAGAGCCTCCCAAATAATTTTACTTAAGAGGATCTAATGTATTATTTTGCTTCTCTTGTAAAGTTTACTCTGAATTGTGCCACATGAACTTAACTTTAAATATACATTTGAAATGTTCTAGAATCTAGACCATCAACTTTGGGGGGGGGGCTATTACCAGAGACAGCAAAACACATGACTTATTAATGTAATTGTGAGTATTGTTAAAATTTTTGCTAAAAAGAGTTTCAAAAGACGATGTGCATGAACTAGGAGAGTGGATGGGACGTTCGGGCTACAAATGGCTCTCGCATGACATTCAGAACGAGATCATTCATATATTAGGGAGATCTGTTTTGCGCTCCGTGGTAGCAGATATATTAAAAATCTGGAATATTTTGCTATTATGTTTGACGAAAGTTGTGACATTTCCATCCGTGGACAATTAATATTCTGCATTCGAACTGTGAATAAAAATTTTGATATTTTTAAGGAATTCATGGGCTTTTATCAGGGGCGGCGCCAGAAATTTTCGACCGGGTGGGCAGAAGCTCCTTATTGATAAATTAGGGTGGGCAGTATAAATGTAAAACCATATATAGTATATATGTGTATGTAAGACGTATGTATCTCCCTCTCTCTACAACTCGCGAATTCCCTCTTACTTCTTTTCCCTTTCCTTTTATTGTTTTCCTCTTTATCTTTTCTAATCTATTCTCGCATCTTGTTCCATTTCCTTTCGTTTTGTCTCGGATGGACACAATTATTTCAAGGAAGTGTTTACACATGCGCAGCCATACCCCAACCAAACATTCTAATCACATTCTTTCATGCATGTTAATACAGTGAAATAAATGTGAATTAGGTTTAAGCTTGTGTTGGAAATACAAGGCACATACTTAATTTTATGTATTCGGCGACTATGACAGAAAGTGCGATGGTAGACCGTCGTGAAGTTTCTCGTAATGTAAATGCATGTTCCTGAGCATAGTATTTTCATCGTATGAGTTTTTGACTGAACGAGTTTCTTACTCCTTGGGGGTCACTTTTCTTAGCTTACAAGGTTTGTACAACTGAGAAATCTATCTGAATGTTTGTAGTAGCGGCGATTGGGTGCCAACATTTGAGGGGCAAGGACAATATACTTATTCTTGGTAGAAAAGGCTTAGCATAAAGAGACCATAGTGCGGGGGCAAAAAGTGGCAAAATGTGGCGGGGGAACTGCATCCCCCACTTCCCGGTCCTCCTAATCGCCGCCACTGAATGTTTGGATTAAATTAACGTCTTATTAGGAATGATTTAAAACACACACGGAGAACAAATTCTTTGTTCATTGTCCATGGAAGTATTCCTAGGCTAATGAAAGGTTATTTTGACAAAATATCACTCATAAGTAATAAACAAGTAAGATTGAAAAATCTGTTCAGAATTGAATAGATTATTACCTAAGTTGCTATTCGTTTTCTGAACTGTCATGTTACTAATGCGGGAGAAGCAATACACGTATGGTCACATGAACATATTTTTTGAGGTAACAAAATGATTTAGGACACAGGGAATTCATCGAAGTTGATCACCGTGCCAGAAATAATTCATCTATTTTTCATAGATGGCTTGGGTTGTATGGTGTGACCATTTCGAACACACTAGAATTTCAACCTCTAGCCTGGGCAGCATACCCTGGAAACTTTATTCTTTCAGGGCAACGAGTCCCTGGCGCTTGGAACCACTGTCAAAGTAATAATTTATGAGGATTTGTATTTTGAGTGTCAGTATGTGTTTGTTTTCGCCCCTTCGTTACTTTCATCTAAATCAATTGAACCTTATCGTCGCCATTATCAAAATTAACAGAAAAATGGCTTTAAATAAAACAAATCAACCAGAACTTACTCTTCAAAAAATGGAATTTCATTAGTCCATAGCTCTTAGAAAGTTGAGGTGGTAGTTTCAATTGCACAGCGTTTCATTAGTGGATCAAGGCAGCTAATTCCGTGAACAATGACGTTGTTTTCCGAAAGTCTCAAATATTTGTCTCAGGCAATCACCCTCTTAAAATGGACGCATCTTCTGTGGTGATAAAATGCCACGTTTGGTGCGAGTTCTTTCTGTATATTCTTCCCCAATGGCATAACGCTGTCGCATTATAATGAAGAGGTCCTGTGTTCGACTTCCCCCTCCTCTGCTGGAAGCACAATGCACACAGGTTCAGACTACACGTTAAACTGTAGGTTTAGTCCCGATTAGCCTATCTGAGCATAAAAGTAGGCTTAAAACGAAAACTAACAAAATCGTCTTCTGGATACTTCGTGACATAACTTTCTTTCTTTACTTCAACTGTATCTACAGATTCTGTTTAATGTGGCAAAATTTATGTGTGGGACGAGGATTTCTAAATAGGATAAGCCACTCATTAGTAATTGAATAATTCTGTAGCTTTTTCCATACATAACTTGTTTATTAAAATTTATTCACTTCAGTATTGTAGTGATTATTGTGATTCCTTCTTATTAGTAGAATAAATATATATAAAGTTGATATTTCGCATACCATATTGATATTGGAAGACAACAGATATATAAAAATTGTAATGAAATAAAAAGGACACTTCTGAAATTTCAATGGAGAGCTAATTAAAACTATATTATACTCTCTAGCATACTTAAACCCGAAGGTTTGTGGCTGCAGCAACACAAGCCTTCCATCTGCCCCTATTCGGAGCAAGATCAATCCAATCTTTCCCATCCTTGCCGATTTCTTTTAAGTCCATCTCAACGTTATTCCTCCATCTTCGTCTTGGCCTTCCTAATGGTCTCTTACCATCAGGTTTCCCAACAAGAATCCTATAAACTCTTCTTTCCTCTACCATTCGTGTCACATGGCCAATTAAGTCTTCTTGATTAAATTATTCTAATAATAATAATAATAATAATTAAAAAGTTGAAATAATGTATTGTGTTACCGGAGGAAGTAACGCTAAGATGATGTTTTTATTTGTTTATTTGGAGATTATTTTAACCATACCCAGACCGGGATTTATATACGTATGTGGAGGCCCGGAGCTGCAGCCCTTAAGTTCACCCTAAATTCTGATCTAATCTTGATCATACCCAGCATAATAATTTTGAGCCTCCTAAGCCTACTAACTGCTTTTAAACATGGAAGTATTCATTTGATCACAGTTTTTGTTTCAATATCTCTAGTAATTGCTTTCACTTTCTAATGACAAAATTGGCTTTTTATGGGTTGATAATATGTTAACATTTCTAGCATAGATAATATTCACAAGTAAAATATACATGTTATGAACACCAGAATACACTTATTTAACGAATCATTCATATCAAGTATATGTAGGTACTTATTGAATTTGATTGGGTGAGCAATCGGGTGGGCACAGGAATTTTTGGGTGGGCGCTTGCCCACCCGTGCCCACCCCTGTCGCCGTCCCTGGCTTTTATGAGATTCCGAACACTGAGGCCAAAACTTAAAAAAGGAGAGAGTGAGTCATTCATAAATTTATTTCAGTGATCAGAGGCCCCCCCCCCCAATAATTTTGACAAGTCGGCGCCCCTGGGCAGGATACAATAAAGTATTTCTTTTGATTTCATCTAACCACCATTCGTCATCACGATCAGCCCAAAGAATAGAAAAGTGCAACTTTTTTTTCATTGTATTGTCCATTTGGTTACATGTTTTAGGAGGTTTTTGTGCCTACAATACAAATCCACACCCATGTAACCAAACAACACAATGAAAAAAAAGTTGCACTTTTCTATTCTTTGGGCTGATCGTGATGACGAATGGTGGTTAGATGAAATTAGAAGAAAGTTCCTTTAGATTAAAAAAAAAACAACTTAAATTTAAGGTTACCTAACACTGTGAAGAGGGGTCACGCGTAGCGTAGTGGTTAGAACTCTAGCTTTGATGCGAGCGGTACCAGTCTTGGCGAGAACTCCCAAAATTTCTGTTTTGACCCAGCATCGTGAGCACAATTGAGCAGTTACTTGTAAAGAGATTAACGCTGATTGTTGTTCGAATTCAGAAAATCAAACGTGCAGCGGTAAACAATGGGAAGGCGGACTGTTGACTGTGTATTTTTGTCGGCTTAGCCTTTGTCTTCATTAGCCGCTAGTACAACGAACCAAGTATTTTCCTTACTTTCTTACTGGTAATTATTGCAGCTGATACAAAAAAAACCCACTTTTTTTCTCTTGAAAATCATAGGGGCTCATATTTTATTTTAAAGAATTTGTGTTTGTTTTCAAGGCATTCTTCACTCTTTAAAGACGTGCGTGTTTGGAATGCAATACTTTCCTCCGAACTACATGGCAATAATTATTCAAATATTTATTGTTATTATTATTGTCACAGATCTTTCACTGTGATAAATTGGCCATTTCTTTAAAAAAATCGTATTTCAAAAGCCCAAGGGGGGGTTAAACCCGGTAACCCCCCTTGCGTACGCCACTGATTAAACCTTCTCTATGTCCCCTGAGAACCAAATTACAGGTGGATAATATTGTTATTACATCTAAAATTCTTTTAAAGATTTCACGCCACCTTGTTCCAACATTGTTTGAACATCTTTATGATTTTTGCAGGCACTATAAGTGACACCTCGTACATTGTCGTGAATACGGCACATTACTTGTTCTTTGATTTTTTACTTAAACCTTTGCAATCATTAATTAATTAATCATAATTAATCAGGCAAACAACCAGCACGGTTCACAATGAACATAACCAAAACCTCTATTTTCTGTCCAGCGACCTATTCAATTACTTGAACTATTCAGGTAATGAAAGTTTTCTTCTAATCTGGTAATCCACTTTCTACTTGTCTAATAATTAACATTTTCTGTTTGCAGCTGCAGGGGCACAAACATATATAATATGTTTGGTTGAAAATATGTTTTAACATCGAAAGTAAAACTTTTGTGAACTATCGGTCTTTCTTAATTTATCATTCGTACTGCGCCCCCGAAGCCCGTGCGCTCCCCCGCGCCTTGAGGGTTGCGGGGGTGTTACTTACGCTTTTGGCTATACGACGACGGGGGATGATCATGGCTTTTATGGAAGTAACGTTGAGGTTAAGCGATATTTTAAAATATTGCGAATACGATGTGAATACAGATAAGGTAGGTGAACCAAAGGTAGCCCTAGTTAAGCTTCTAGGGCAATTTACAAATCTCTAATGAGAGATAAATTTCTGAAATTAAAAGAAATATCTCCTATAACTAATTACACAACGTGTACCAAATGGATATTTTGTAACATTGCTTGTAACTTTAAAAAAAAAATACAAAACCGTTACATCTGTTTCCAAGGTGGGCCATGGGTCCCTTATAGTTGGCTTAGAAAAGGATGCTTGTGCTCAAGAAAACATATTCATTCATGTTTATTCACGTTTCTACATCTTATTAGAGAAAATTGTTGGTGTTAAACGTTTGATTGTTGATATGCATTATATACAGTAACGATGAATAGCCGACCTCCGTGGAGGACTGGTCTACACAACCCTACGACGCCAGGTGTTCCTCAATAACTTAAAATGGCTGCTGGCAGCCCGAGACAGTTCGTTTTCTGCATGGTGCATCTGAGGGAGACTTCGTATTTTAACGTAGAGCCATTTGTTAGCTGTGTTAAATACTAATGTGATTTTCGTAATGTGGGCCTCCTTGGGAACACGGGCTACTTTGGCTCACCTACCTTATATTTAAGCAATAGGCTATATGTTTACTTTAGGTACTGTAGGCTCACTTTCATGTTTCCAAACATAAAACTTACAAAACTGCTCAGGGTCACTGCCATTTGTGTACTGAGCCTTATTCTTACCAATTTGTCTGCTTGACTATTAATGTGAACAGCACCCTCCCCCCCTTCCAAACCGATTCTAAAGGCATAAGAGGTGGTGTTTCATTTCAACCCCATCGCCTCGATCACCCCACAGGTAGGTAGAAAAACTGTACATAATAACCATAACTAAAAATCAATAACAAGTCAATCAAACGAAACGATCCCCACAATTTTTGTGTTAAAATATATATAGAATTGTTATAAAATGTTGTCCCTTCTGTGGGCACTCCCGAATACAGGAACTATGACGAAGGTATAGCTGAGCTGAGAACGAAGCATTTAATTACGATAGGCAAGAATTACACAGAAAACAAAGGCGAGACTAATATACACGCACTGATCCTTCATGGTCGGATAAGGAAATTACGGATAATGAAGTTAAAAGCAGGTGCCATCTTTTCTTACCGACTAGTAGAGAACCCCTCCCTTCTTCATTTATCTCGCCGATAATTTACAATAATGCTAACATTATTGAGGAGAAATATTCTCTATCATTGTTGTGTAGAAACTAGAATCACCGTAAACAACAAGTTTAGTTTCAATTGTTCTAAATTCCTTACCTTTTTTTCGCTTCCCACAACAATCAGGCAAAAGCAAAAATAATATTCAGTGCATTACAGCCCCTACTCCATTTGCAATTCGAGTACAGTAGTTCCTCTTGTTGTTTTAGCCCTTGGGCGGAGTTTGAGCTTTTGCTTTTTGGGGGGCCAGACTCTGGGAGAAGCATATGATGTACCTGAGGGTTGTTGAATATCCCCTAGCTTATAAGGAGTCCGAAGACCTTCCCCCGGAAATTGAAAAAAAAACAACTTAAAAACACTGAGTTCTAGGCCTTTTAGATTTGAAAATGTTAAATTTCCTCGCTTAAGTAAACGAAAATTAATTAGTAGGCCTATATTGGTTGTCAGTTTTAAAAGAAGCAAAACAGTACGATTATTGATTCAACACAAAGTCATTTTACGTTTTTCTTTCTTCAAATTGTACACATGAATCAAATCGTCTAAGACCTGCTATTGCGGCGCAATTACCGCACATGCCATCATGACAAACGTCAAGATTTGCGGTATGGCTTCATAACAAAAATGTAGTAACTGAACTTAATCATGTGTTATTTTTTTAGTCTCATTTAAGTTGAGGGGTCAGGCCCCCCTGCCCCCCCCCATGTTTCAGCCACTCATGTATTAGTGTGTATACTCTGTTCTGGCTATCTCTGAAGGAGGCGAATGAAAAGAAGTATCTGCGCAATTAGTGACGGGAGACAGTTCAATCAATGAACGCATGAGAGGGAATGGGATTGTGTGGAGGGGGAATGACTGCAGTTATCAGCCTTCGCAGCAGCGTGTACTGCTTCGATCTGTCCTCTCGATTTTCCCCCTTCTCTGTTGTGCATATTTTTGGCTTTACTGGGGATATTTCTGCACTTTTCTGACATATTTTTAATTTTTTATGACATATTTTTCATTTTTTTTACATAATTACATACATATTTTACAGTTTTACAGAACAAAGTCCTGGACCCTAGTGATTTAGAATTACTTTTCCCATAATCAGAGCCATCTGGGGTCCGTTCGAAGCATCGGATTGCGGTGAAATTTGGTGTAGAGGCTATGGAGACCACGAGGAAGCGAATACCGATGGGAATGGTTGGGTGTTATGTCAGGACCTCGGGGTGGCCATGGTAACGGCAATCCTCTAGCAGTCCACCTGTTAGGAAATCGCTAAGTAAACCAAATCAAACAAATGATTCAAATTTCCGCTCCAGGAGTTCCAACCAATGACGCTTATGAGTACATGCTTGACGAACGGTATGCATCCAGCTCACTTCTATGCTGATGACACACACGTATACCTACCTACCACGCCAATTACAGTTAGACGTGATGTTATGGTCCTCAACGATGAATCGGAAAGAATTTACACTTAGAGTGATTCCAATGGACTGATATTAAATCCCAACAAATCCACATACATGTTACTGGGGAACAGACAATCAATTACAAACGACAAGTATAACAACATGGTCTTGAAAATACGTGGGACATGCATACCGCATAAAACAACATCTAAAAACTTGGATTTGGTGATTGATAGTTCTCTTACTTGGACAGAACACATCAATGGACTCAGAAATTTATATAGGTCTCAAAATTATCTAACAAAAAAGTTAAATCGAAGCTCGCCGAGCTCTTATTGTGGTCACTCTTTGATTACTGTGATGTAGTTTATGGCCCTGGGGTCTCAGTCAGAGATAAAAGGAAAATTCATGTGATGCAATATTCTTGTATACGATTTGCATTGAACAAGAAAATATGAACATATCCTGCCTCATTTGAACACAAAGAAAATATTAACAATGGACGGAACAAGGCATCTGCACTATATCACTTTCGTAAACAAAATGTTAAAAGTAAGTATACCAGATTATCTATTCAGAAAACTTAAAATAGGCACTCAAATACACTCACACTCCACGCGAGGGCATAACAAACTTTTTACATGTCATTACAGTACCGCCTCCTTCAAATCATCATTCTCGGTAAATGCAGTTTCAACCTGGAATAGATTGCCCATAACAATAACTAACCAATCAACACCGCATGTTCTTAAATCCAAACCAAAGGACTATCTGCTATGTAAACAGTTTGTATCTAAAAGCACACATGAATAAAAAAAACACATCCCACAATGTTTAATTTCAATGTAAGACAGGGACGGCGCCAGGGGTGGGCACGGGTGGGCAAGTGCCCACCCAAAAATTCCTGTGCCCACCCGATTGCCCACCCAATCAAATTCAATAAGTACATATACTTGGAGATATATGAATAATTCGATAAATAAGTGTATCCTGGTGTTCATAACATATATATTTTACTTGTGAATATTATCTATGCTAGAAATATTCACATATTATCAACCCATAAAAAGCCAATTTTGTTATTAGAAAGTGAAAGTAAATACTAGAGCTATTGAAACAAAATGAACTTGTGGACTGCAGCTCC
The DNA here is from genome assembly GCF_977018435.1 of Lepisma saccharinum. Classification (NCBI taxonomy): domain Eukaryota; kingdom Metazoa; phylum Arthropoda; class Insecta; order Zygentoma; family Lepismatidae; genus Lepisma; species Lepisma saccharinum. The sequence continues at coordinate 35,985,774 of NC_139235.1, read as the reverse complement.
GAGCCTCCACATTACGTATATAAATTCCGATCTGGGTATGGTTAAAATAATCTCCAAATAAACAAATAAAAACATCATCTTACCGTTACTTCCTCCGGCAACACAATACATTATTTTGATATTTTTAATTATTATTATTAGAATAATTTAATCAAGAATACTTAGATGGGCAGGGCATGTGACACGAATGGCAGAGGAAGAAAATAGTTTACAGGATTCTTGTTGGGAAACCTGATGGCAAGAGACCAGTAGGAAAGCCAAGACGAGGATGGAGGGATAACGTTGAGATGGACCTAAAAGAAATCGGCAAGGATCGAAATGATTGGATTGATCTTGCCCCGAATAGGGACAGATGGAAGGCTTCTGTTGCTGAAGCCATAAACCTTCGGGTTTAATTATGCTAGAGATTATAATATACTTTTAATTAGCTCTGTATTAAAATTCCAGAAGTGTCCCTTTTTTTATTTCATTACAATTTTTATATACTTGTTATCTTCAAATATCAATATGGTATGCGAAATATCAACTTTATATTCATTTTACTAATAAGAAGGAATCACAATAGTCACTACAATACTGCAGTGAATAAATTTTAATAAACCAGTTATGTATGGAAAAAGCTACAGAATTATTCAATTGCTAATGAGTGGCTTATCCTATTTAGAAATCCTCGTTTCATACATAAATTTTGCCACATGAATCTGCCGAAAATGTCAACAGAATCTGTACATGCAGCTCAAGTAAAGAAAAAAGTTATGTCACGAAGTATCCAGAAGACGATTTTGTTAGTTTGTTTTTAAGCCCACTTTTATGCTCAGATAGGCTAATCGGGACTAAACCTACAGTTTAACGTGGAACCAGTGTGCATTGTGCTTCCACCAGAGGAGGGGGGAGTCGAACACAGGACGTCTTCATTATAATGCGACAGCGTTATGCCTTTGGGGAAAAATATACAGAAAAAACTCGCACCAAACGTGGCATTTTATCACCACAGAAGATGCGTCCATTTTAGGAGGGTTATTGCCTGAGACGAACATTTGAGACTTTCGGAAAACAACATCATTGTTCACGGAATTAGCTGCCTTGACTTGATCCATTAATGAAACGCTGTGCAATTGAAACTACCATCTCAACTTTCTAAGAGGTATGAACTAATGTAACTCCATTTTTGGAAGAGTAAGTTGTGGTTGATTTGTTATATTTAACCTTTAAACAGCCGAGCCGGTTTTCGAAAGTAACCCCTCTCTCGCGGCGGTCTTTGCGCGCAATTTTTAAATTTTTGCACTTATTTCAGAAAAACGTTATATCCCTGAGACTATTTGAGCAATCTACTTCGGATAAATTTTGTTTGAAAACAAAAACATGGGAGCACGCGACCGTGTACAATTTAGAAAACCCAAGTGAGAAAAACGGGGTTGGGAGGGGCCAAGTCCCCAAATTTCAATGAAAAACAAATCTGGCGTTCGCCTCCTCTTCTCCCGTTATTTTGAAAAAATGGCGCAAAAATTTGCATTGTTTTCAAAGAGTAGACCTTTTGCAACAAAGTGAAACTTGTTTCAAGTTCTAGTTCTCATACAAGCTGAAATATGACGCAATATGTACAATTTGCATTTTGGCTAAAAATAGCTAATTTGCATATTAGAGAAAGGGGGAGGGGGGTTCTTCCAGATGACATTTCAAAGTCTTATCTCAACATCTGTCAGCGTTTACAACCTCACATACAAGTATGAAGGTCCTAAAAGCACGTGAATGTTGTAATCGGCACCATGGGTCATATATGACCCATTGGCTGTTTAAAGGTTAAAGTCATTTTTCTGCTAATTTTGATAATGACGACGATGAGGTTCAATGGTGATTAGATTAAAGTTACGAAGGGGCGAAAACAAACACAAGCTGACACTCAAAATACAAACCCTCATAAATTATTACTTTGACAGTGGTTCCAAGCACCAGGGACTCGTTGCCCTGAAAGAATAAAGTTTCCAGGGTGTGCTGCACAGGATAGAGGTTGACATTCTAGTGTGTTCGAAATGGTCAGGCCATGCAACCCAAGTCATTATGAAAAATATATGAATTATTACTGGCACGGTGATCAACTTCGATGAATTCCTTGTGTCCTAAATCATTTTGTCACCTCAAAAAATATGTTCATGTAACCATACGTGTATTGCTTCTCCCGCATTAGTAACATGAGAGTTCAGAAAACGAATAGCAACTTAGGTAATAATCTCTTCAATTCTGAACAGATTTTTTGATCTTACTTGTTTGTGAGTGATATTCTGTCAAAATAGCCTTTCATTAGCCTAGGAATACTTCATGGACAACGAACAAAGAATTTGATTTCCTTGTATGTTTTAAATCATTCCTAATAAGACGTTCATTTTAATCCAAACATTCAGTGGCGGCGATTAGGAGGAGCGAGAAGTGGGGGATGCAGTTCCGCCGCCACATTTTGCCACTTTTTGCCCCCGCACTATGGTCTCTTTATGCTAAGCCTTTCCTACCAAGAAAAAGTATATTGTCCTTGCCCCTCAAATGTTGGAACCCAATCGCTGCTACTACAAACATTCAGATAGATTTGTCAGTTGTACAAACCTTCTAAGCTAAGAAAAGTAATCCCCAAGGAGTAAGAAAACTCTATCAGTCAAAAACTCATACGATGAAAATACTATGCTCAGGCACATGCATTTAAATTACGAGAAACTTCACGATTGTCTACCATCGCACTATCTATCATTGTCGCCGAATACATAAAATCAAGTATGTGTCTTGTATTTTCAACACAAGTTTAAACCTAATTCACATTTATTTCACTGTATTAACATGCATGAAAGAATGTGATTAGAATGTATTGCTGGGGTATGGCTGCGCATGTGTAAACACTTCCTTGAAATAATTGTGTCCATCAGAGACAAAACGAAAGGAAATGGAACAAGATGCGAGAATAGATTAGAAAAGAATAAAGAGGAAAACAAGGAAAGGGAAAAGAAGTAAGAGGAAAATCGGGAGTGTAAGAGAGAAGGGGATACATACAACTTACGTACACATACATGGTCTTACATTTATACTGCCCACCCTAATCTATCAATAAGGAGCTTCTGCTCACCCGGTCGAAAATTTCTGGCGCCGCCCCTGATGTAAGAACTTGATATTACTTCATGTCAAATATTTCTCTTCTTGCACCATTAAACATTCACAAATATGCATTTACGTGTACATGTGTGTGTGAACTTGTATACTTAATATTGTATTTAATGAGTATTTAAAATTTAGTTTTATGTAGTTTTATGTGTGTACATATACTCATTAATTGTATATTTACAGTTCTTATTTGATTTCAAATTGTCCATACGTTTTTCTTTAATTTTTCTTACTTATTTACTATTATTATTATTATTATGTTTTCTTTTTTCTTATTGGATATATATACCGTTGTAACTGTAGACTGTATTCTGACAAGAGTTAGGTGGGAGAACAGTGTACAGTCATGGAAAAAAGTTCTTCCCCATAAGGATTTAATAGGAGCAAGTAATGCAGGAGGGTAGGCAACACATATTGCACCCTTCGATGATCGGGTGATTTTGCCTGTCTTAACACCGAGAAATGTGTTCCACGATTAGGTCAACATGACAGGAAAGCAAAGAGGGTCACGTGACTATTGGTTACGTGGAGTGTTGTGCTTCTCCACGTCCCCAGTTCTTGATCCACATTGCAGAAAAAGTAGAGCTGCATGCAATATATGAAAATAGGTTGTTTTCAACTACACGCTTAATTATGATTTTGCCAATTGTAAATCTATCAGACGTGTCTCCCGATTTAGTCGGGACAGTCTTTTACTTTGAATTCCTGTTTGTCATAGGCGTAACTTGACGGGAGCAGAAAGGGCATTTGTAACCCCCCCCCAAAAATCAGGTTTCTTAAAGCTGCTAAAACAGGAATTAAATACTATGATTTGACGCGTCCAAAAAAAGTATTATATTGAAAGATTTTTCCCAAATACGTAGATAGCAATTTAATAGTTTGAAAGTGTCTCAGATTTGTTTATTGTCACAACTTAGTGTGGCACAGGTCTACTACAAAAGTGGAATTTCGTAACAGAAATATGAACCCACTCCTTTTATTTCGTAGCCGATTTCATCTTGAAACTGAAATTAAGAATATTAGTTAACAATGTCATTGGTAAACAATAAAAAAATGTGTTAGACCCAATTCTTTAATACCTTATCATAATCTTTATCGAAAGTTTAAATTTTGTTGTAAGTCCACTTTATGCAAAAAAAAGGTAAAGTTCTCACCTGTGCTTGGCGCTACGCCATGAAGGCGTATAGGGGGTGTGGGGGTAACGCCCCACACTTTCTTGATTCGTTCGTGAGTGGGGGTGATGTGATCAGCATCACGCCCCTGACCGCCTTTACCCCCAGGGTTTCCCCCAGGTACCCATGTCATTCGACGCTGGGTGGGCGCTGGGGCCGCTTCCAACGTTAGAAAAGTAGAGCAATCAACCCGGTTCACCAACCGAAAATGAGGCTCGGTGAGGCTCGCCTTAATAGATTTCTCTCGTAAGGCATGAGCCTCATTTTCTCGCAGTGTTACCAACTCCTCACCCGAAAAAATCACCAAGGTTTTTGGGTCTAACCTAACCTAAGGCAAAGAGTTGGCAACACTGCAAAGCAAGCCTCAAACAGTGTTGCCAACTTGTTCTTGACGTATTTTTTATTTTACGATGTTTTATGCACTAAACTAACCTACAATGAGAGTAGAGTAGTGTCCCGGGTTCACAAACCGAAAATGGCGCTCGGTGGCGCTCGCAGTGTTGCTAACTCCTCACTTGAAAAAATCACCAAGGTTTTTGTTTTTGGGTCTAACCTAACCTCAAGTAAGCTGGCAACACTGCTTGAGGCTTTTCTCGCAGTGTGGCCAACTCCTCACTTAAAAAATCACCAAGATTTTTGTTTTTGGGTCTAACCTAACCTCAAACAAGGAGCTGGCAATACTGCTTGAGGCTTGTCTTGGAGTATTGCTAACTCGGGCAAGGCGTAGCCTTTTGGGTGTATGTTAACCTCACAGTGTTGCCAACTCGGCGTAGTTTTTTACGCTGTATAATTTTTTAGCTTTTTTGTGTGTGAGTGTATATGTGTTACCAACTCGGCGTAGCCTTTTGGGTGTATGTTAACCTCACAGTGTTGCCAACTCGGCGTAGCTTTTTGGGTGTATGTTAACCTCACAGTGTTGCCAACTCGGCGTAGCCTTTTACGCTGTATAATTTTTTAGCTTTTTGTGTGTGAGTGTATATGTGTTGCCAACTTGGCGTAGCCTTTTGGGTGTATGTTAACCTCGCAGTGTTGCCAACTTGGCGTTGCCTTTTGGGTGTATGTTAACCTCGCAGTGTTACCAACTTGACGCAACCTTTTGGATGTATGTTAACCTCACAAACAGTGTTACCAACTCCTCACTCGAAAAAATCACCAAGGTTTTTGGGTCTAATCTAACCTAAAACAGCTGGTAATTTTGCTGAGGCTTGCCTTGTAGTGTTGCCAACTTACTCGAAAAGTTACCAAGATTTTTGGGTCTAACCTAACCTAAAGCAAGGAGCTGGCAATGCTTGAGGCTTGGCTTATAGTGTATAAAGCAATTTGCCAACCTACTGGTATTGTCATAGCTTTTTACGAGAGAGAGGAGAGAGGGGGAAGAGTTAAAACAACTGGCAGCTGCCAACACCTACCTACAGCTTTTTTTTTTGTTTGGTGTAACCTCTAAAGCAACTGGCAAGTTTGCTTGAGGCTTGCCACAGTGCATAAAACAATTTTTTTGCCAACCTACACACACTGGGCAAGGAGAGCCGGCAACAAATATATACTGTTGTAAAAGAGATGGATGGCAGCATAGTATGTGTGTGCGTGTGTGTGTAGCATTATTAACTAGTGTTGGCAACCCACTTACAACTAAAAAAAATAGAGATGCCAACGTTGCTGTAAAAGAGAGAGACCTATCGTGACCTTTGTAAACCTCTCTCGGGGGAACGATGTGCCACACGCGCGCGCGTTGGCGCCTTTATTATTTTCGTATTGCATACAATATTTATTGTGTTTTTTTTTTTTTTAGGATGCCTGGCCCCTAACCCCGCCAGGGTGCGTGGTGCCCAACCCAAAAAGGTTCTAATGGCTGCGGCTCTAGATAACCACACCTCTGTAGAGTTTCACGTGTTTTTTTTTTCCCCAAACTTCCATGAAACCCTACAGAGGACCTCCGTAATGCATGCAACGTGTACTAACGACTCTAGTGTTATTTGATGTTGTAATATTTTTGGATATAGAGTTTTGTGAGATATAGATAATAATAATTATGTTTATTATAATATTTTTTGATGAAGATGGAGAATGTATGTGTGTGTTACAAATAAAGTTGCATGTTTTTTTTCTAGTGTGTGTGTATGTGTATGTGTTTTTGATGTTCGACAGCATCTGAAACGATAAAAAAAAATTTATTGTTAATTTTCTCATGTAAAAACAACAACAACAAAATTTTTGTGCAAAAATTCTGATTGTCTTGTGCTATAGTGCAAAAACTGATGATATTGTAATTCATAACTGATGAAATTAATATTGTAACTGATTTTGAACTAGTGAGCTATTGAAACTGATTGTGCTAGTACAAAAATTTCTTATTGTGCAAGAAAAGAGGTTAAAAACTTGTTAAAACTGCTCTGTGACCCTCTCGTTCTTCACGTCGTGGACAAAGGACTTCTCGGCGACCAGGATGACACTGCATACGGTATCCTCGGGCAACGGACTGTTGAACTCGCAGACGACCTTGATGTTGGTTCGATCGTTGACCACCACCTGCTTTCTCTTAGATGTGTTGATGACAAACATGGGTCTGCGGGTTTTGAATTCGCTGGGCGTGTAGTACATGTCCATGCTTCCCTCGGTCACGCGTTTGAAAGAGGTGTAAGCTTCGTAAAGTTTCAGGTAATCGTCTTTGGTCATGTCGAGGTTGTAATTCTCGCGCGGGAAAACTTCGTTGCGCCCATTCTTCAGATAAACGTTCTTGATCTTGCAGTTGTCGAATTTGCTGGAATTTTTTTCCTGATTTTTATCGCGACCGGTTTGAAAGAGTACCACGACGAAATCTGGCATGTCGAACTGTATGTTGTTGAACTGCGTTGTCACGTCGAATTCCATGTGACTTCCCGACGCCACCTTTTGCACGCACTGGTAACCGTGAAAGTGAATCGGCACCTGCGGACTCTTCAAGATCTCCGCTTTGTACTTGAGGGCGTAGTTTGTTTCGTATTCTACGATCGGCATTCTCAATTCCATGCTCTGGATGACGCACTTGGCCGCTTCAGGTAATGTGTTGGCTATCGGCGTGCCGTCGGCGTTCAAGTTGGTGTATCGCATCAGCGCGTCGTTGTCGTTAGCCGCTCTTCGAAACGTGACGCGCAATCCTCCCTTCCACATGATCTCTTTGTAGTCGGAGAAGAATCCCGGCAGCAGACGCATGGGAAAGAGTACCGTGTGACTTCTAGTCGATATTTTCGTCCCTGCTTCGAATCCTCCTGCTTGATAGTACGCTGCGTCTGTTTTGGATAATTTCAATGTTCCCACTGCCGTCGACGTGATGCCTGGATAATCGATTCTGTCGATGACGGTGTTGTGTTTCCTCACCTCCACCTGCGAGAACAGATGAGGCACGAAGTTGTCCACGAGTATCAAATTTGCATTGGGCGGAAACGCGTCTCCGCTTTCCTTCTTCACCACGTCGAATTGAAGGTAGAGGTCCGCTCTGTGAGGATGAACGAACCCGTCGCCTACGTCCACGTCGTATTCGATCTCCCTGTTTGCTTCGTTGAGATTGGCGAACGTGCGACGGTTCGGAGGAAAAGATTGCAATTCGTAACTTTCGATTTGTTCCATTTTCACTATGCGTGTTATTTATTATACGTTGATCTCCACGATGGCCGTCGTAGTGGCACCTGCGAAATCCACCACCTCTTCTTTCTCGTTCGTCACCACCAACTCTATGTCGTCTATGCGGTTGCGACATACTGGAAAATAGATCGGCGAAGAGGGCGTGTAGATGATCGGTTCCATGAATTCGGAACTTGGTTTAAACGTGGCTATGATTCCCGTCTGCTTGTGACTTCCTAACAATCCGTCCGAGGATTTCGTGATCATGCCTTCCGCCACGTTGCAGTGAACGTTTAGAGTCTCTATGGCTAGAAATTTAGGAATATTGACTGCCGTGTGCTTGATGCCAGCTTCGAGTTTTGTGTTGTTCTCGAAACCTAAAAGTTCACCCATGGTACCCAGGTCCACGGTCTCCGTCGCCGATACGATTTCCACTCTGTGCGTGACCGAATTTTGAGAAAAGTACGTGCCTTTGGGTAATTGAGCTTGCAAAGTGGAAAGATTGTATTGGCCTGGCGTGACGACGATGTGTTCGCTTCCGACGCTAATTTTGTTGTTGTGCTGCGTGACGTTAGGTATGAGGTACATGCTGTAGAATGCACGCAGAGCTACGGATTTAGGATAGACGATGTCGTCGTGCAGCGTGAGTTTCAAGATCGAAGATTCGCTCGTGAGATGGAACACGCCCATCGTGTTTAAGATTCCACAATGCTTTCTGAAAATGTTCCACCGACGGGTTATTTATTTTAGACATGTATGCGAGAACGGAAAGGCATAGGTGGCCGCAGTTAACATCGGTGAAACCCTGGATGCGTTTGTCATTGTAGTAGAGGTTGGCAACACTGAGATACTTCACCAACCTGGCAGGTGGTGTGCCACCGAACGAATCGAAAACAAATGCATTGTTATCGTCAATTTTGAGGTAGCATATCCAATGTGTACCAGGATTTTTGTAACTGTCCAGGTTGACCACGCCATACTCTTTTTTCTTCACAGCAGAGGGTAGAGAATCGGACATGAAAACACCCCTGAAGTTTTTTATTCCCAACAGTTCGATCAGAGATTCAATATCGAAGTTGGACAGGGCTTCTTCTTTTTTTTATATTTCTTCAAAGCATCGAGGTTGCTTTTTTGTTTTTTGGTTATACCTTTCCCCTTCTTCTCCATAGCCAGGTTGTGACGTTTCTGTTCTTCCAATTCTGCCTTGTTCTTCTTCGAGTCGATGACTGTTTTCGCGATGGCAGCGCTACCGCCGGCCAAACTTCCAACGGCCCCCAATGCTGCCAGGATGGCTGGGATGCTGAATATGAAACCTCCGATTTTTTGCTGTTTCCGCGAACGCTGCAAGCGTCTCAATTGAGGTGTGCTGAGAAGTAATTTCATTCCGTGTCCTTTCGTCAAGCAAGAACGTTTCTTCTCGCGTTGTTTCTTGGTGAGTAAACCATCGAGGGCACCTAGATTTTTCAGATTGGAGTATGGTATCTGGTACACGACACCCTTGGGCTTCATGATGATGCTCTATATGTTATCTTCACGGTATGTTATTTATATATATGTTCTGAGATTTTTTTTGTTTTGTGTAATTTTTTTTCGGTATGTTATTTATATATAAATGTTCTGAGATTTTTTTTGTTCCGTGTAATTTTTTTCAAGGATATACTCCGCGCAGAGCCGTTACACAAATTCTATTACGTGCTTTGTTTTCTTACCAAGAAGTTCCTTTGTACCCTTGTACACGATTTGAGTTTTGTTCTCGATTAAAATAGCTAGCTTCTCGTCGGATAACATGTTAGCGTATCGATCTGGTAAAAATAGACTGTATTGTGCGTTGAGGAACAGACGCGCCTTGGGACCATACTGGGTAGAAACAATTGAACCGGAAGTTATCGTGTAAGGTTTGTCCACTTCCAATTCCTGAATTTTTACATATTCGATTGATGAATTTAGCATTTGTTTTAATGCTTGGGCGTCTAGTGATTGTTTATTCATTTTTTTATAAGATGGCAAACACAACTGGAGTTTTTTTTTTTTATGTAGTGTTATTTATATGCCGAAGAAATTTTTTTCACGGTTCGAGAAATTTTTTTATTTCTACACACCCCATCCAAATTTTTGTTTCGTGTTCATGGCGATGGTGGTGCCCAGTGCTGCAATTCTTTCTCCCAGCGAAGCGTCTCTGCTAACGAATCTTTCGAAAGCTGCGTGCTCTAACTTTCTGTCTGCTTCGTGACGTGCATCCAGATCGGTGCGAGTGGTGTTGTAGGCGATGTCGTGATCTTTGCATGCGGCGTCCAACGGATTCACGCCCTTGTCTCCTCTCTCCAATCTTTTCTCGAGTTTGGTACCCGGTCCGCAGTACTGGTAGCCGGGTAAATGCATCTCGAAAGGTAACTTGTTGATGATGTCGTTCACGAGTCCCTTTCCTTCGGCCACGTTCCAGAATCTCGGAGGCAGCGTGTTGATAATTTTAATGAGGTAACCTATGCCCTTGTCGTCGTTCACGATGAAGTTGGAAAGTTTTGTGCTGATCATGTCCACAATTCCTATCTTCTCGTTGTAGAAATTACGATTGCCTGCATTCTCCTCTCCTGCAATAACCAACAAACGGTCTATGAGCTTGCGTACGTCGTCCACAGTAGGGTAGTGTCCCCGGTTCACCAACCGAAAATGGCGCTCGGTGGCGCTCGCAGTGTTGCTAACTCCTCACTTGAAAAAATCACCAAGGTTTTTGTTTTTGGGTCTAACCTAACCTCAAGCAAGCTGGCAACACTGCTTGAGGCTTGCCTTGCAGTGTTGCCAACCCCTCACTCGAAAAAATCGCCAAGGTTTGTTTTTGGGTCTAACCTAACCTAAAGCAAGGAGCTGGTAACGCTGCTTGAGACTTGTTCTGCAGTGTTGCCAACTCCTCACTCGAAAAAAATCACCAAGGTTTGTTTTTGGGTCTAACCTAACCTCAAGCAAGGAGCTGGCAATACTGCTTGAGGCTTGTCTTGGAGTATTGCCAACATTTTACTTGAAAAGTCACCAAGGTTTTTGTTTTTGGGTCTAACCTAACCTCAAGCAAGGAGCTGGCAATACTGCTTGAGGTTTTACAGTGCATAAAGCAATTTGCCAACCTACTGGTATTTTGCCATAGCTTTTTACAAAAAAAAGGAGAGAAGAGAGAGAGGGAAAAGTTAAACAACCGATAGTGTTGCTAATATTTACCTACAGCTTTTTTTTATTTGGTAAGAATTTAGCTAATTTATATACTGGTGTAACATACACTGGGCAAGAGAGCTGGTAATAAATATATACTGCCGTAAAAGAGAGAGGGATGGATGGATGGTAGCACAGTATGTGTGTGCGTGTGTGTATAATATGTAGCATTATTAACTAGAGTGCATTGGCAACCCACCTATAACTAAAAAATAGAGATGCCAATGTTGCTGTAAGCTAAAGAGAGAGACTAAGCTGGCAACAGTGGTGAGCGAATATGCATTATTTCCAAGTCCCGAGCGCCAATGTATATCGTGATTTTTGCAAACCTCTCTCGCGGCAACGATGCGCCACACACACACGTACGTACTTTTTTTTATTTTTGTATTTTTATCTACTGAAGTGACTGAAGGGCAAGCTGAAAATCTGTAGTCAACTCAACCATGTAAAAACTTTGGGTGGGTGACTGCGGGAAGCCATCAATCACAGCCTATCTACAATTTTCATCGACTGTTGGGGGTGACTGAGAGGATAATCTGAAAATCTGTGGTCAACTCAACTGTGTTGTGTGGAAACTTGGGCGGGTAACTATAGGAAACCATCAATCATACAACAGGAAGCTGTCAATCACCTGGGTGTGACTGCAGGAAGTTGTCCATCAAGTTGATGGTATTATTACTCGACAAAAATCAAGATTATTTGTTATTGCCGAAAACTGTGCAAATTTTCAGCTTTTGCGACGGCTATGTGATTGACAGCTTCCTGCAGTTGCACCCAGGCTGTGCGATGAACTCAACGATATTTTTTTCCTGGATTGCACTAAAGGACACACAAGATTCAAATCTACTGGGTGACCACAGGAAGCAATCACTCACACAGCTGTCATAAATTCTGCACGAAACAAGTTCTACTTGTTTCCAGCAAAATACAGCTGGGCGTCAACGATATTTTTTCTAGGAAAGGGCGTTCACGCATAGCTCGAACCGACCTTGAAAGTTTAGCTGTCGGCAGGTATAAGTTTCTATTAGAAACCTCGCGCACATCAGTTGCAGTCGAGTATTGCTACTGGGTAGTTGCATAAAAGTGTACGCTATACCAAGTGTAAATATCAAGTGTAATAGAAGCCGAATTAGTTTGGTCTGTCAGGTGAGTACCATATCAGCATAAGTTATACGCACACAAGTCGCTTGACTAGCTATAATGGATTTGTTATTTTTAAGTCTATTTTATGCACAGTAAGGCTAATCGGGACTGGGCCTACAGTTTCAAGAACTATTTGTGCGGGTATCGAACTTTTGATTACAATGCTATTGCTGTGCCATTGCAGAGGCTAGTAGAAGTACTGATTGATTTGATGTTTTAAATCCACTTTATGCACGTAAGGCTAATCGGGACTGGGCCTACAGTTTTAAGAACCACTTGCACGGATATCAAACTTTTAATTGCAAAACTATTGCAATACTATTGCAGAGGCTAGTGGAAGTACTGATAGATTTGATGTTTTAAGTCTATTTTATGCACGTAAGGCTAATCGGGACTGGACCTACAGTTTCAAAAACTACTTATACGGATATCGAACTTTCAATTACAAAACTATTACAGTACTATTGCAGAGGCTAGTGGAAGTACTGATAGATTTGATGTTTTAAGTTTATTTTATGCACGTAAGGTTAATCGGGACTGGACCTACAGTTTCAAAAACTATTTATACGGATATCAAACTTTCAATTACAAAACTATTGCAGTGTTATTGTAGAGGCTAGTGGAAGTACTGATAGATTTGATGTTTTAAGTGTATTTTATGCACGTAAGGTTAATCGGGACTGGACCTACAGTTTCAAGAACCACTTGTGCGGGTATCAAATTTTTGATTACAATGCTACCACTACACTATTGCAAAGACTAATGGAAGTACATAGTTATTCGAATCTAATTTATTTAAAATATTTAGTTTTTTTTTTTATGCAGGCTTATTGATTTTTAAACCTAATGTTAAATAAAATCCGACAATTATATCCAAATATACTTTTGACTACAACGAGCATTCGCAAAAATGGCTTGAGATTTTTTTTGCTACGTAAACAAAATGGTCGACATGCCAAATATGAACAGGCTATATAGATTTGAAAGATGGATAGGAAAAAATTAATTAAAATTTAATTTTATGATTACAACACGAACTTAATGATTGATTGATTGATTGATTTAGTTTATTTTAACTTCGCATTTTGTGCGTCTTGGCTAATTTGCGAAGATGGGGATGAGTGATGAAATTGATGAAAATGGATATTCACAAACAACCATACCTGACCGGGATTTGAACCCGGGGAACCCTTGGTGTTGTAGCGCGATGTGCTAACCACTCGGCCACGGGGTCGGGCAAGTACTGGTATATACATAAACCAAAGTTACATGGTTCTAGCCCCCATAGGAGTCGAAAAAATCAATGTCTTGGAAAACGTCTTAAGACAAATATCTTAATCTTTAAGAAAGTCGACTTCCGGTATCTCAAGATGTTACTTCCGGTCTGTCAAGAAAATTTTCTTAAGACAATTATCTTAAGACGTTTTCCAAGACATTGATTTTCTCGGCTCCTAATTGAACTAGGATGATGATTTTAGGTTTGTTGGATAGGATTTGACGAAAACTATTCAACTAGCAAATAAAATCGATTCCACCCCCTCAAGTTTCGAAAATATAGACAATTTTTTTTTATTTTTTGAGAAACTTGATTTGCTGGCTTAGTTTTTACCCTATTTCGAAAATTTTAATAACATTTGATAAAAAATTGAATGTACTCTACAACCTATTGGAAACATAATGATTAGTGCTTACTGTTTTCGAGTTATTTTAAATTTAAATTTCAAGATGTAATTTCTAAGTTGTTTTGTAACTCGTAAACTATAGGTCGTAGAAAACCTATTCTTGTTTTATCTGCTATTGCCCGACAAATACTATAAACACAAATAATGTTTATTGTTTGATTTAAAAAATGGAGATCGAAAATAATTTTGTTTTCCAAAAATAAAAAAAATGTGCGTATGGAAAAAAAATACGATTGTGTAATTTTTTATGATGTATGTTTGCATGTAAAATTAAGTATACCTGAAAGTTTTAGAATTTCAAAATAGCTATATATATTTGCTATTATATCAGCCAAAACAATAGAATATATATAAACAAAAACATTTTCATAGTTTCACGCCTCTACTAGAATAGTCGAAAAATATACTAATGGGCAATAAAATCTGAAGAAAATTCGTGTCTAGCAAAAATAGGCTAAATAGAATTACACATGCATACAATATTTATTGTGTTTTTTTCTATCTACAATCATATTTTTCTTATATATTTTTTTAAATTTTTTTTTATAGAGTTGATTAAAGCATATATTTGAGGAAGGCAACACCACCCATATATAAATAAACATACCCCGAAAAAATGCGCTCCATGAAAAGTTGCCCTGTGTGCGAAAAAACCATATCAAGCGAACATTTTGCAAGACATTGTCGCACCTGCGCGCCAGGCAAGCATTTGGCTGCCACCGAATTATGTTCTGGATGCAATAAACACATCACAATTGCGTATGCCAAAAAACATAAGCTTACTTGTTTAAGCAAAAGTACATCTGGGGCTCAACCGTCGACCAGCTCAACCAAGAGGAAGGCAGAAGCAGCCTCCATCAATGCACCACCCGTCAAACGCGTCAAGCCTGCGATAAAAGCAGACCAGTCTGCTTTCCAGCGTTTGTTAGAGGACTTTTTTTTTATTTCGGAGGGCTCATGCGACGTGCGTAGCTTTTTGGAGAACGTGCAAGCGCAAATTATTTCCGTCCTCGGCGATGCGCTTGCAACGCACTCCACTAAATTCTACGCATCGCTATGTTGCTGGTACAAGAAGCCTTCTGATGAAATTTACAGCTTCTGCCACAACACCAAGGCGAAGACGTTGCATCTGGTGGATGTCGAAAACCTAGAGGTAATCTACAACAAGTTTGTCGAGGAGCTGCTGGCAAAGCAAGAGGGGCATGAAGCTAAGGGTTCGGGGGGTTCGCTGTGTGGCAAGCCTCACGAACTGCGCGTCAAACTTAGCAAGTTTGTGCCTCTCTCCGCGTCCAGCTACGCCCCCTTACCAGAAGCGATTGTGGAAAAGAAGGCCGTCCTGAACATTCAAAACAGTGACGCCAAGTGCTTTCTCTGGTCTGTGCTTGCAGCGTTGCACCCTGTTCACTGGAAAAAACAACCACACCGAGTTAACCACTACCTACCCTACGAGCCAGAGCTGGAAGATGCTATTGCTGGGATCGACTACCCGGTGGAGGTCTCGGACATTCGCAAGTTCGAGGCCCGTACACACAACCCCCGGTTGGCCATCAATGTTTATGGTCTCATCGACGAAAATGTGGTGTACCCCATCCGGGTGAGCGACGTAGACGACGACGGTGCGCAGGAAATTCACCTTCTGCTCATCAAGGATGAAACTCACCATCACTACACCCTCATCCGTTCTCTCTCTAGACTTGTTTCGAGCCAGCTGAGCAAAGACGAACACCACATAGAAGTTTGTCCCAGGTGCTTGTCTATATTTCGTAATCGAGAACGGCAGGATTATCAGCGCATCAGAGGTCACAACATCGCTGCCGAGAAACTCGCTCGCCACAAACTTTATTGCAATGCCAACGAGCCTGGGGTAGCAGTTTTGCCCAAACCTGGCACCGTGGAGCGTTTTCGCATGCACGGTGCCATGGTGGAGCACCCCGCTATCATCATCGCGGATTTCGAGGCTTTTCTCAAACCCCTGTCTACTTGCGATCCCGACCCCGAAGTTTCCTCCACCACCCCTTACCAACTTCACGAGGCATCCAGTTTCGCATACGTTGTGGTGCGACGAGACCAACACATCCCCCCTGAGCCCTACGTGTACAGTGGTCTCGACGCAGCCAAACACTTCCTCGAGAGGATGGTTGTCGAGGCCATCGAGATAGGGAAGATACTGTTGGCCCCCAAGTCTATGCTCCCACTGTCCCCCGACGATCAACGTAGACACGACGAGGCCATCGCTTGCCCTGTCTGCGTTAAGGAGTACACCGCCAACAACCGTAAAGTCCATCACCACGATCACTTTAACGGTAGGTACGTAGGTCCTTGGTGCAACGGATGCAACCTCATGGCCCGGGACCCGTACTTTATCCCTGTGTTTTTTCACAATGGCTCGGGATACGACTTTCACCACCTGATCAAGCATCTTGGGTACAACGACATGCGAATTAACGTCCTGGCCCAGAACGAGGAGCGTTACATCAGTGTGAGCAAGCGAGTGTCGATCCCAGAATCCGGCTCTACCGTCGAGCTTCGCTTCCTCGACTCTCTGAGGTTCCTCCCGGCCAGCCTCGATGCCCTGACGAAAAAGCTGAGCAACGAACAAATGCGCATCACCTCTGCGAATTTTCCAAACTTGGACCCCGGTCTCTTCACGCGTAAGGGGGTCTACCCCTACGAATACATCACAGACCGTACCAAGTTTGCGGAGACGTCGCTACCTCCCCAGGCGAAGTTCTACAGTCAGCTACGAGGCTCAAACATCACCGACGAAGAATATCACCACGCCCAGTCCATGTGGTGCGAGCTGGGTTGTCGAACTTTCGAGGACTACCACAATGCCTACCTCAAACTTGATGTGACGCTCCTCGCCGACGTGTTCCAGACGTTCCGTGCGACTGCAATGAAAATCTACCACCTGGATCCCGCCTACTTCTATAGTCTCCCCGGACTGGCGTGGTCGGCCATGTTTCTGGTGACGAAAATCGAGCTGGAGCTTCTTTCGGACGTGGACATGGTACTGTTTGTGGAACGTGCCGTGCGGGGTGGCATGGTCCAGGTGTCGCAACGGCACGCGCGCGCCAACAACCATCACATGGCTACTGGCTACGACTCCACCCAACCGTCAAGCTACATCATGCACACGGACGTGAATAACTTGTACGGGCACTCTATGATGCAGCCACTCCCCTTTAGAGGGTTCGAGTGGGCTGACCCTTCCAACTTCGACGTTAAAGGTTTCGATGATTCGGAACATGGGTTCTTCGCCGAGGTGGACCTTGAGTTCTCCGAGAAGCTGCAGGATTTGTTCTGCGATCTCCCCCCTGCACCCGAGTTCAAGTGTCCACCCGATTCCAACCAGACGAAGCTCGTCATGGATTTCGAACCCAAGAAGAATTACGTTCTGCACTACCAGAATCTCCGGTGGTTGATGCAGCGAGGGGTCACGGTCCACGCAGTTCACCGCATCCTCAAGTTCGAGCATTCTCCGTGGTTGCGTCCATATATTGATGTCAACACTGAACACCGCAAAAAAGCCGAGTCCGAGCTTGATAAGGATTTCTTCAAGCTCATGAATAATGCGGTGTTTGGCAAGACCATGGAGAATGTACGGAATCGCGTGGACATAAAATTGGTGACGAGGAAAGAGCTATGTCGTCAGCTTGTCGCGAGTCCATTGTTCAAGTCTCGAACAATCTACAACGAGCAGCTGGCTCTGATTCACATGAGGCAAGGTGTGGTGAAACTCACCAAGCCCATCTACGTCGGAGCCACTGTTCTGGATCTGAGCAAGCTCCACATGTTCGAGACGTACTACGACATATTACGTCCACACTACGACCACAACATCTCGCTTCTCTACACGGACACGGACAGCTTGGTGTACCACGTCCGCTCACCCGATGCATACGGGGATATAGCCAGAGTTCCATCTTTGGTTAACCTCTTTGACACCTCGGGCTATCCCCAGCCGAACCAGTACGATATCCTGGCCCGAAACAAGAAGGTGCCCGGTAAACTCAAGGACGAGAAGGACGGAGACGTGATTCTCGAGTTTGTAGGTCTTCGCGCCAAGGCCTATACCATCAAAGCCGAGGGTAGCGTTACCAAGAAGGCCAAGGGTGTCGGCAGACAGGTGGTTCGGGAGCATCTCACATTCGAGGACTTCATGGATTGCCTCAAGACCAGGTCGTCGATTCTAAGAGCAGAACAGCGCATCCAGAGCATCGACCATGTGTTGACCACCAACAAGGTGAGGAAGATTGCCCTGGATCCCAACGACGACAAGAGGTGCGTTCTCCAATGTGGAATCCACACACTGCCGTGGGGGCACTATCGTTTAGCAGAAAGCAAAACCTGCAACATATGCCCATCTTCAACAGAAGATTCATAAAAACAAAACAAACAAAAAAAAACAAAAAAAAAAAAAAAAAAAAACACTGACAGTTATTACAAAAAACTTTGACCGTATTTTAAATAACCAGCATACCTATGAATCTCTTTGGTTTCCGAAAACAAACCAACATGGAGACTGTACACCGCGCGACGACAGATCATGAATTTCTACCTTCCATGTTAACTAAACTCAACGGTCTACTGATTGTTCACCTTAACAGCATTTGGACGAAATTGGATGACGATGTGGGCAAGATGTTTTACGTCTTCAACAACAATTTACATTTTTACAAAATTCCGATCGATGGAAAACTTCAAATCACCGTGAATCCGGAAAACGTAGGCGAAATCAAAATATCTACCGGCAAGAACATTTTTCGAATCAAGCACGACAAGATGCTTTCTAACATTACGTACGATGTTTCTGCAGGAGATTGTTTATACGTGGAACTCCTAGGAGATTACGACAAACTCATTCCTCTCTTCGTAGAATTACGAATCGTCTATCCTATTATAAATAACCGTTAACCAAAATGCCTAACGATATTTTCGGCAACACCAAGCGTGTAGACCACGCAGAAGAGATTCTCATGTTAGACGTCCGAATTAAAAAGTTGAGGAGCGATTTGATCGCTTTGCAGGAGACCTTAAACAAAAGTTTAGAGTCGGAGATCGCTACGCTCCAAACGCAATGTCTCGACCCCATTCTGAAAATCGATTCCGAACTGAAAACGCTCATAAAAAATTATGTCGACGTACCTTCTTACGATAACGTTCAAAATATACAGTTGAGCGTGGATAAACTTCAAAATGATTTGGCCAAATTACAACAATTTCAATCGAAAAATGAAGATTTGGAAAAATTGAAACTCGAAATCGAAGAACGAACTTCGGCAATCGAAAAGAATTTCTCTGAACTTCAAACCGTCGTGAAAGATATTGATGTAGAACGCTTGCACGTTGTTGTTTCCAAATTACAAGAAGAATTCGCCAGCACGTTGGAAGAAATTAAATCCAAGTTACAGACTTTGGAAGATACCATGACCAACCTACCATCGTCAGACGAACTGCAGGTCATCGGCAAAAGCGTCGCGAACATAAAAATTCAATTGGAGGCTTATCAAGATTTCGAACACATTCAAACCACCATCGCTACGCTTCAGGCATCTCTGGAGTTGATCAACGAAGAAATTAAAAATATTCACGCTGAAGCGAGCGCGTTGACGAGCATACAAGACACGTTGAGCACGGTTCAGCAGAAGATCGAATATTTAGAAAATTTGAGCGTCGAATCGAACCTTGCTCATTTTCATCACGTACTGGACAACATACAGGGTGACTTGGAATCGTTACGGACGAGCGTACCTTCGAGCGAAGATTTGGAAAAATTGAAAACGGCGGTGACGGCACTATCCGATTCGAGCGACATCAAAAGTTCGTTGAGCGATCTCGAGAGTAGGGTTGCCAATCTCCCCACCTCCAAAGAATTGCACGCTTTGAAAAGAAGCATATCACGTATGCTGAAACGACTGGAAACGGAAACGGCGAACGTGGAACAGATTCGAGACGAACTTGCTTCGCTGGTGTCGACGCTGCCCACTTCGCAGAGCGTCGCCGACCTTCACACGCAGTTTACCGAGATGCGAAGCATCGTGAACGATCTTACCGAGAAAAGTTCGAAATTGAATCAAGTCGAGAACCTTCAGAGTATCGTCGTCAACATCAGAGATCAAGTTGGAGTGTTGGAATCCACGCAGGAATCGACGCTGGCCTCTTTCGGTGCCAAGTTACAAGAACTCAACGAAAACTACAAGCAGTTGAACGTGGAAGTGAAAATCAAACCGTCATTTTCTACAGTAACGGATACCATCGTCGAACATTTGTTGCCCGTACAAAATACACTGGGACAGCTTCACAGCAACCTTGTTAGCGTCGATACTAAATTCGCTAAACTGCATTCTCTGCAAGCCATCGAAATCAACAGCGTACCCAATCAACAGAGAATCTCCACGTTCGTCGAAGGTAACAAACTGTACATGTTACATCCTTATCATCCGTACTACAAGTTTCTCCTCGATGGTACAATTCAGATAAACGAATTTTCGTACTGGTCTCACGGCAGAAAAGCTAGCGTTCCCACCATGACCTTGATATCGAATCGTGGTGTTCAGAAAGCAGGAAACATTCCTCTGGCACGTTGGAACGAAACGCGCAACATATATGAAATACACGAAGACGAAGATCTCACCGTTTTCGACGTGAGTGCCGGCGATAAGCTGATCATTCAAAACACGAGCGAAGTGCCACCCTCTTTGAATCCCATCACGCTGGTGCTTCTCTTCAAACGTAATCTCTAAAAAATGTCTAGGCAAGCCATCGTCGAAGAATTGCATAAACCTGCACGCCGCAACTACAAACGTTTAGCTGTGGTAACCAAGGGAATCGATGACCTCTGGCAAAGTGACCTCGTGGAGATGAGTAGCGGCAATCTAAAAAATGTGCATAAATTGAACAAGGGCAACAAGTACCTCCTCACCGTCATAGACACGTTTTCGAAATTCGCATGGGCTCTACCTTTGAAAGCCAAAACAGGAACGTGCGTCACGGAAGCATTCAAGACAATTTTTCGCGAAAGCGACAGACGACCTCGGTTTTTGCAAACAGACAATGGTAAAGAATTTTACAATGCCGTATTCCAAAAGTTTATTCGGAAACACGACATTCGACATTATTCAACCTTCAGTCACATCAAAGCCAGCATTGTGGAAAGATTTAATCGAACCTTGAAAACACACATGTGGAAACGATTCACGCTTCGAGGAAATTACAAATGGGTCGACATACTGCCGGAACTCGTCGACACCTATAATAATACGGTACACAGAACGATAGGCATGAAGCCAGCTGACGTTACGAAATCTGACGAGCAGCGTTTAATTTCTACAGTTTACTGTCCAAAGTACACTCCCACGACTACCAAGAAATCAAAATTCAAAATTGGAGACCAGGTGAGGATCAGCAAATTCAAACGCACCTTCGAGAAGGGGTTCACAAAAAATTGGAGCACGGAACTTTTTACGGTGGTTCGAGTTTTACCCGGAAACCGACACACGTATATAATAAAAGATAGTAGCGGCGAGATTTTGAAAGGAAGATTTTACGAAGAGGAACTCTCTAAAACAAAACATCCCGACACGTACCTCATCGAGAAAATATTGCGTAGAAAAGGCGACAAACTGTTTGTCAAATGGCTGGGACTTCCGGAAAAGAGTTGGATCAACGCGAACGAAGTGATCTTGTAAGTACGTGGAACGTGGTGAAACGTCTACCGGATTCGGAAAGTCAAACGAGAAAAAAGAACGGTGAGTTGCTTCCCGACAGCATCCGCTGTCTGATCGTAGGTCCTTCGGGGTGTGGGAAAACAACACTGCTCGTGGACAATTTTCTCCTCGCACCGAATTGGTTAGATTGGAAGAACAGGCACCTCTACGTATTTTCGAAAAGTCTCGAACAAGCGAAATACAAGCAACTGATAAAACTGTACGATGGTCTGGACATTGCAACGTTCGCTTCGGAAATAAAGCCACTCGACGATTGTCGTGAAAATTCAGTCGTTGTGTTCGACGATGTCATCCTGGAAAATCAAAATGAAATTCGCAATTTTTTCACGCAAGGTCGTCACAAAGGAATAGATTGCTTCTTCCTAGCTCAAACGTTTTCCAAAATTCCAAAACAGTTAGTACGCGACAACGCTAATTTCATATGTTTGTTTCGTCAAGATCACACCAACCTCAAGCACGCGTACGATGACTACGTAGGCGGAGACATGAACTACAATCAATTTTCGGAACGCTGCTGCACTTCTTGCTGGAACAGTGACGATTTCGGATTCGCGACGATCGACATGACGAGAAAACCCAACGACGGAAAATACAGAAACAAAATCAACGACTTTCTAAACGTTGCAACGTTGTGAGAAACAACGTGTATAAATAACGCTATGACGAAACGAAAAATCGAAGACGAAAATCTCAAGCTTCGCGATTACCTCGCGAAACGTTTCAAAGGTTGGAAATCCGAGAATCGCGGATTCTACGAAAAGGAGAAACGTCAAGATCAACCTGTGATCGACGCCATCAGCGATCTAGGTAAAGAAATTAAAGGCGTCACGGAACAAAATAAAAATTTGATCAACGAACTCGTACCACTTGCAGCTAAAAGTTACACCGTACCCACGCCTATTTCGAGCATTCCTTCGACGCCGTTCGAACTAAGGGACGTACCGGCACGACGTCGAGCCATAGGTAGCACGCCGTCGTCTTTGGATAAGATTGAGTTAGGACCTTTGGCACGAGACTACCTGAGCACGGGAAAATTCGACAAGGATGAAGTGTTCGGATTGTATCCGAGCATGGAGAGCAACGAAGGCGGCGGTGTGGTTTGGAAGATTGGAAAATCGAAGGTGACCTTCGAAGGCAACGACATTAAAGTTAATTTAGGCGAGAAGGATAGTTGGAACAGGTATCCGGGTACGGTGGGACTGTGGGAACTCGTTGCCAAAAAGCAGCCGAAAGATTACACTGACGAAGATTACCAGAGTTACAAGGAAATTTTGATCATGACGGATGCCTTATACCAGAACAACGACGCCTCGCAGAATAGGGTGAAATCGAGCAGCGGCGAGAAGTATAGAAATCTCATCAAACCGATTTGGAACCAGGTGAAAACAGGCAGCGGCGTCAAACTCTACAACACCCTGCCCAAAGAGTTTGTGTGGGTGGACGACGTGCGCAAGCTCATAGACCGATTGTTGGTTATTGCAGGAGAGGAGAATGCAGGCAATCGTAATTTCTACAACGAGAAGGTAGGAATTGTGGACATGATCAGCACAAAACTTTCCAACTTCATCGTGAACAACGACAAGGGCATAGGTTACCTCATTAAAATTATCAACACGCTGCCTCCGAGATTCTGGAACGTGGCCGAAGGAAAGGGACTCGTGAACGACATCATCAACAAGTTACCTTTCGAGATGCATTTACCCGGCTACCAGTTCTGCGGACCGGGTACCAAACTCGAGAAAAGATTGGAGAGAGGAGACAAGGGTGTGAATCCGTTGGACGCCGCATGCAAAGATCACGACATCGCCTACAACACCACTCGCACCGATCTGGATGCACGTCATGAAGCAGACAGAAAATTAGAGCACGCAGCTTTCGAAAGATTCGTTAGCAGAGACGCTTCGCTGGGAGAAAGAGTTGCAGCACTGGGCACCACCATCGCCATGAACACGAAACAAAAATTTGGATGGGGTGTATAAATAAATAACATACAGTAAAAAAGAAATAATAACAACATGTCTTGCATAACCGATTTGCCGCACGAACTGCTATGTAAAATATTCAAACACGCTTGCGAGGATGTAGGGAAACTTTTACACGTAGCAAGAACAACTCCGAAATTTCGTGTCCCTTGTGAAATGCTTATCAAGGGCCATCTTCGGGAGATCAGTGGAATGAGGAGCGGTGATCTTGACACTCTTCTTTCGGTTGCGGGGGAAAAATTAAACGATAGGTTAGACGAACTGCACGAGGCGAGGCAGGGGAGAAGACGATATACTGATGATTGGTGTAAGTCCAAACAGGAAACTGAAGAAATCATCACGCACATCATTGCGTTTTCCGAAGCACGAACTTTCTTCCTCTAACGCACACACACAAAAAAAATCTTCGATACAAATCGTGAAAAAAAATATATATATAAATAACACACATCGTGAAAAAAATCTTCGGTATATATAAATAACACACATCGTGAAAAAAAACTAAATTTCTCTAACACACACACTGAAAATTTCTCTTCGATATGACAACTGAAAAAATGAGTGACCTCCAAGCATTAAAACAAATGCTAAATTTGTCAGTAGAGTATGTAAAAATTCGGGAATTGGAAGTGGACAAACCTTACACGATAACTTCCGGTTCAATTGTTTCTACCCAGTATGGTCCCAAGGCGCGTCTGTTGCTCAACGCACAATACAGTCTATTTTTACCAGATCGATACGCTGACATGTTATCCAACGAGAAGCTAGCTATTTTAATCGAGAACAAAACTCGAATCGTGTACAAGGGTACAAAAGAACTTCTTGGTAAAAAAACAAAGCACGTAATAGAATTTGTGTAACGACTCTGCGGGAAGTATATCCTTGAAAAAAATTACACAGAACAAAAAAATCTCAGAATATTTATATATAAATAACATACCAAAAAAAATTACACAAAACAAAAAAATCTCAAAACATATATATAAATAACATATCGTGAAAATAACATATAGAGCATCAACATGAAGCCCAAAGGTGTCGTGTACCAGATACCATACTCCAATCTGAAAAATCTAGGTGCCCTCGATGGGTTACTCACCAAGAAACAACGTGAGAAGAAACGTTCTTGCTTGACGAAAGGACACGGAATGAAATTACTTCTCAGCACACCTCAATTGAAACGCTTGCAGCGTTCGCGGAAACAGCAAAAGATCGGAGGTTTCATATTCAGCATCCCGGCCATCCTGGCAGCATTGGGGGCCGTTGGAAGTTTGGCCGGCGGTAGCGCCGCCATCGCGAAAACCGTCATCGACTCGAAGAAAAACAAGGCAGAATTGGAAGAACAGAAACGTCACAACCTGGCTATGGAGAAGAAGGGGAAAGGTATAACCAAAAAACAAAAAAGCAACCTCGATGCTTTGAAGAAATATAAAAAAAAGAAGAAGCCCTGTCCAACTTCGATATTGAATCTCTGATCGAACCGTTGGGAATAAAGAACTTCAGGGGTGTTTTCATGTCCGATTCTCTACCCTCTGCTGTGAAGAAAAAAGAGTATGGCGTGGTCAACCTGGACAGTTACAAAAATCCTGGTACACATTGGATATGCTACCTCAAAATTGACGATGACAAAGCATTTGTTTTCGATTCGTTTGGTGGCACACCACCTGCCAGGTTGGTGAAGTATCTCAGTGTTGCCAACCTCTACTACAATGACAAACGCATCCAGGGTTTCACCGATGTTAACTGCGGCCACCTATGCCTTTCCGTTCTCGCATACATGTCTAAAATAAATAACCTGTCGGTGGAACATTTTCAGAAAGCATTGTGGAATCTTAAATACGATGGGCGTGTTCCATCTCACGAGCGAATCTTCGATCTTGAAACTCACGCTGCACGACGACATCGTCTATCCTAAATCCGTAGCTCTGCGTGCATTCTACAGCATGTACCTCATACCTAACGTCACGCAGCACAACAACAAAATTAGCGTCGGAAACGAACACATCATCGTCACGCCAGGCCAATACAATCTTTCCACTTTGCAAGCTCAATTACCCAAAGGCACGTACCTTTCTCAAAATTCGGTCACGCACAGAGTGGAAATCCTATCGGCGACGGAGACCGTGGACCTGGGCACCATGGGAGAACTTTTAGGTTTCGAGAACGACACCAAACTCGAAGCTGGCATCAAACATACGGCAACCAACATTCCTAAATTTCTAGCCATAGAAACTCTAAACGTTCACTGCAACGTGGCGGAAGGCATGATCACGAAATCCTCGGACGGATTGTTAGGAAGTCACAAGCAGACAGGAATCATAGCCACATTCAAACCTAGTTCCGAATTCATGGAACCGATCATCTACACACCCTCTTCGCCGATCTATTTTCCAGTATGCCGCAACCGCATAGACGACATAGAGTTGGTGGTGACAAACGAGAAAGGAGAGGTGGTGGATTTCGCAGGTGCAACAACCACTGCCATCGTGGAGATCAACGTATAATAAATAACACGCATAGTAAAAATGGAGCAAATCGAAAGTTACGAATTGCAATCTTTCCCTCCCAACCGTCGCACGTTCGCCAATCTCAACGAAGCGAACAGGGAGATCGAATACGACGTGGACGTAGGCGACGGGTTTGTTCATCCTCACAGAGCGGACCTCTACCTTCAATTCGACGTGGTGAAGAAGGAAAGCGGAGACGCGTTTCCGCCCAATGCAAATTTGATACTCGTGGACAACTTCGTGCCTCATCTGTTCTCGCAGGTGGAGGTGAGGAAACACAACACCGTCATCGACAGAATCGATTATCCAGGCATCACGTCGACGGCAGTGGGAACATTGAAATTATCCAAAACAGACGCAGCGTACTATCAAGCAGGAGGATTCGAAGCAGGGACGAAAATATCGACTAGAAGTCACACGGTACTCTTTCCCATGCGTCTGCTGCCGGGATTCTTCTCCGACTACAAAGAGATCATGTGGAAGGGAGGATTGCGCGTCACGTTTCGAAGAGCGGCTAACGACAACGACGCGCTGATGCGATACACCAACTTGAACGCCGACGGCACGCCGATAGCCAATACATTACCTGAAGCGGCCAAGTGCGTCATCCAGAGCATGGAATTGAGAATGCCGATCGTAGAATACGAAACAAACTACGCCCTCAAGTACAAAGCGGAGATCTTGAAGAGTCCGCAGGTGCCGATTCACTTTCACGCGACATGCCAGATTTCGTCGTGGTACTCTTTCAAACCGGTCGCGATAAAAATCAGGAAAAAAATTCCAGCAAATTCGACAACTGCAAGATCAAGAACGTTTATCTGAAGAATGGGCGCAACGAAGTTTTCCCGCGCGAGAATTACAACCTCGACATGACCAAAGACGATTACCTGAAACTTTACGAAGCTTACACCTCTTTCAAACGCGTGACCGAGGGAAGCATAGACATGTACTACACGCCCAGCGAATTCAAAACCCGCAGACCCATGTTTGTCATCAACACATCTAAGAGAAAGCAGGTGGTGGTCAACGATCGAACCAACATCAAGGTCGTCTGCGAGTTCAACAGTCCGTTGCCCGAGGATACCGTATGCAGTGTCATCCTGGTCGCCGAGAAGTCCTTTGTCCACGACGTGAAGAACGAGAGGGTCACAGAGCAGTTTTAACAAGTTTTTAACCTCTATTCTTGCACAATAAGAAATTTTTGTACTAGCACAATCAGTTTCAATAGCTCACTAGTTCAAAATCAGTTACAATATTAATTTCATCAGTTATGAATTACAATATCATCAGTTTTTGCACTATAGCACAAGACAATCAGAATTTTTGCACAAAAATTTTGTTGTTGTTTTTACATGAGAAAATTAACAATAAAATTTTTTTTATCGTTTCAGATGCTGTCGAACATCAAAAACACATACACATACACACACACTAGAAAAAAAACATGCAACTTTATTTGTAACACACACATACATTCTCCATCTTCATCAAAAAATATTATAATAAACATAATTATTATTATCTATATCTCACAAAACTCTATATCCAAAAATATTACAACATCAAATAACACTAGAGTCGTTAGTACACGTTGCATGCATTACGGAGGTCCTCTGTAGGGTTTCATGGAAGTTTGGGAAAAAAAAAACACGTGAAACTCTACAGAGGTGTGGTTATCTAGAGCCGCAGCCATTAGAACCTTTTTGGGTTGGGCACCACGCACCCTGGCGGGGTTAGGGGCCAGGCATCCTAAAAAAAAAAAAAAACACAATAAATATTGTATGCAATACGAAAATAATAAAGGCGCCAACGCGCGCGCGTGTGGCACATCGTTCCCCCGAGAGAGGTCTACAAAGGTCACGATAGGTCTCTCTCTTTTACAGCAACGTTGGCATCTCTATTTTTTTAGTTGTAAGTGGGTTGCCAACACTAGTTAATAATGCTACACACACACGCACACACATACTATGCTGCCATCCATCTCTTTTACAACAGTATATATTTGTTGCCGGCTCTCCTTGCCCAGTGTGTGTAGGTTGGCAAAAAAATTGTTTTATGCACTGTGGCAAGCCTCAAGCAAACTTGCCAGTTGCTTTAGAGGTTACACCAAACAAAAAAAAAAGCTGTAGGTAGGTGTTGGCAGCTACCAGTTGTTTTAACTCTTCCCCCTCTCTCCTCTCTCTCGTAAAAAGCTATGACAATACCAGTAGGTTGGCAAATTGCTTTATACACTATAAGCCAAGCCTCAAGCATTGCCAGCTCCTTGCTTTAGGTTAGGTTAGACCCAAAAATCTTGGTAACTTTTCGAGTAAGTTGGCAACACTACAAGGCAAGCCTCAGCAAAATTACCAGCTGTTTTAGGTTAGATTAGACCCAAAAACCTTGGTGATTTTTTCGAGTGAGGAGTTGGTAACACTGTTTGTGAGGTTAACATACATCCAAAAGGTTGCGTCAAGTTGGTAACACTGCGAGGTTAACATACACCCAAAAGGCAACGCCAAGTTGGCAACACTGCGAGGTTAACATACACCCAAAAGGCTACGCCAAGTTGGCAACACATATACACTCACACACAAAAAGCTAAAAAATTATACAGCGTAAAAGGCTACGCCGAGTTGGCAACACTGTGAGGTTAACATACACCCAAAAAGCTACGCCGAGTTGGCAACACTGTGAGGTTAACATACACCCAAAAGGCTACGCCGAGTTGGTAACACATATACACTCACACACAAAAAAGCTAAAAAATTATACAGCGTAAAAAACTACGCCGAGTTGGCAACACTGTGAGGTTAACATACACCCAAAAGGCTACGCCTTGCCCGAGTTAGCAATACTCCAAGACAAGCCTCAAGCAGTATTGCCAGCTCCTTGTTTGAGGTTAGGTTAGACCCAAAAACAAAAATCTTGGTGATTTTTTAAGTGAGGAGTTGGCCACACTGCGAGAAAAGCCTCAAGCAGTGTTGCCAGCTTACTTGAGGTTAGGTTAGACCCAAAAACAAAAACCTTGGTGATTTTTTCAAGTGAGGAGTTAGCAACACTGCGAGCGCCACCGAGCGCCATTTTCGGTTTGTGAACCCGGGACACTACTCTACTCTCATTGTAGGTTAGTTTAGTGCATAAAACATCGTAAAATAAAAAATACGTCAAGAACAAGTTGGCAACACTGTTTGAGGCTTGCTTTGCAGTGTTGCCAACTCTTTGCCTTAGGTTAGGTTAGACCCAAAAACCTTGGTGATTTTTTCGGGTGAGGAGTTGGTAACACTGCGAGAAAATGAGGCTCATGCCTTACGAGAGAAATCTATTAAGGCGAGCCTCACCGAGCCTCATTTTCGGTTGGTGAACCGGGTTGATTGCTCTACTTTGAACCGGCCGGGAATCGAACCCGGGGCCTATAGCATGGTAGTCAGATGCGTTACCGACTGAGTCACCGGCACAGATAGACTAATCTGAAGTGCATACAGTGTAAAGTGGGATCCGAACCACTATGTGCGATCACCTGGTATCGTACCCCAGACCCTTTGATTACAAGGCCTTACCACTACGCCATCAGTGAGGCGCACACAATCTTTGTATTTCGACCTTTTTAAACCTATATGTATCATATAAGAGGTTGTTTAACGTTGCTATGCCTCTATGGATTATATTTAGCCAGTATTCGAGCACATAGCGTCAGGTTTCATAGAATATAAGCTTATCTTCAATGTTTATGGTTTCCTGTCTGCAGTAGAAAAACTGGCAGGTTCCCATAGCTTTTCTTTCAATAGTCTTCCAATGGTTGCATATTCACTCACTCAAATTTGATTCATTCGTTTCGAACACAATCCCCGATGGCGCAGTGGGATCGTGGGCGCCTTGTAATTAAGGGATCCCGGGTTCGATACTCGGTGGAGGAACATAGTGGTTCGGATCCCCCTTTAAACAATAGGTCCATTCACGATTAGCCTAACAGGACATAAAGTGGACTTAAGACACCAAATCAAGCAACCAACACAATCCCGTTATTGTCCAGATTATCGAATCCAGAACCTTCGTCGCGAATAACATAAGCAGGAAGACAACGTGAAATAACCGAACAGAAACAGAACCTAAAACCTACATCGGATAGATTGGATTAAGTTGACGATACAGCACGGGTTCTGAAATGAAAAAGAATACGAAAGTTGAATAACCTCTATACGCACCCACTTTTCCTCCACTCAATGGGGAAGATATCCTTCTAGCTGAGAAGCCTTTACATAGGAGTGCCCTGAGGGAACTTCAAGGCCACGACGATAAAGTGTTCTACGTGCAATGACGGGACCAAAACATACGTCAGATAGCTGTGTTCCTCCTTATTTCGTACGCCATTGATAACAGGAACACGTGACCTCGTCTTTGGTAGAGCAGACGCCTGCTTGCTTGCCACCACCCTTTGGTTCAGTGACCTTCGCCTGTAGTCAGCAAGAGCGAATGACTCACCAGATACTTGTTGTCTGTGAGGCTACACGAGAATAGATATTTCGTTAGTGGCTGTAAGTATTGTTTCATCTGCAGTTATATCAGTTAACATTTCAATAGTTTCCTAATGGTTACGTTAGTGATAAACATGTAAATTAGTTCTCGAGAGTGAACGTTTTATCTATTTGAACGGGGGATTTTTATACAGCCTGCATGTATTATTTTTTCCTTAAACAAGAAGAAATTCGAAGACGCAAAAAGAGTTGTATAAGTGTAGTTAACAAAAGGAAAAAAGAAGAAGAAAACGAAAATGTAAATGCTGAAATAAATTATGGTAGAGATCGAGTGAATAACATTTTGTCATGGGGCCTCCTCGATGGCGTAGTGATAACGTCGTCGCCGTGTAATCAGTGGATCCCGGGTTTGATACACGGTGGATGCACATAGTGGTTAGTATCCCACTTTAAACTGAAGGTCGAATCCAGATTAGCATATCTGTGAACCAAACCAAAACTAAGAAAGAAATTGTCACAGTGTAAGAAAATTTCATGTTCAACCAGATACGAAACAAAAGGGAATAATATATTGCAGGTTGGAGTTCACATCTGTAGCATCTAACCAGCACAATTATGAATCGCAACATATCGTATCAGATCCATTTCTATTATACATGTATGATAATATAAGAGAAGTAGAGGAAAGAGAAAACCAAGCGAAACACGGACGCCTTCTCCAGAATTTCAAATCTCGTCACATAAGGTTCTGGGTTGGAGTCCCGAACAGGCATGACTTTCTTGTTCTTGCCATTTTATCTGCTTCATTTCATCATTATTCATCGTTATGGTTCACCTGCAGGGGAAGAATAATGACAATAATTGCCAATACAAAGCCAATGACAAACAGAACAACTCGATTACGGAGGTGCCAAGAAGATACGATACTTGATAGTGTCTCCGTCTCTCGGTTTATCGAATTGAAAATTGCTCTCCCGTTCTCGGTCTCGATTAGTTAAATAAAGAAATCGAAAATGTATATGTGAATGAATATACATGTATTTTATATATTCCGGTTTTGTAGGAAATTTCGTGAGAGATGAAATAAGTACTCTTCCATCGTATTTATTAGGGCCTCCCCGACGGCGCAGTGGTAGCGTCGTCGCCTTGTAATGAAGGGGTCCCGAGTTCGATACCTGGTGGAGGCACAAGTGGTTCGGATCCCACTTGAAACTGTAGGTCCAGTCCCGATTAGCCTTACTGTGCATAAAGTGGACTTAAAAAACACCAACTCAACAACCATCGTATTTATTTTTATAATTTTTATTCCCTGTTCGATGATCGCGACGGTAAGGACGAGTGACCATTAAATGAAATGGATGACGAAATAGTCAAACACCCCCGACAAGGACGGTACTCAAACCCAGAAACTTTGGCGACGATATCGAATGTCAATCACTTAATGAGCTTGACCACCGAACCTGCTTAATTTTGTTTCTGTCAGGTAATTTGTAATAATATCCCACATTCACTATCATTTGCTTCATAATTTATCTTATTGTTGTGATTAACCTGAATTCAAAGAATTAGTTGAAAGGCAAAAATGCAAGATTGAATGTCTCTGATGTTACTTCGTGCCGAATAATATGACGTGGTATTATGATATGAATGTATTAATCATATAATATGCCTATTCATTCCATTGATTGATCCCAATTGAGCACACAAAATATGGTATAATGTCCACTCCATGGAGGAGTGGTTAGCACAGCGCGCTACGATGCCATGGGTTCCTGGTTAGAATCTCGACTTGGGCGTGGGTGTCCTTGGTAAGTGTCCCTTCATCAATTTCATCATAGCATCACTCATCTTCATCGTCGCTATTTGCCAAAAGTGAAAGAATAGCAAATCTAAATAACAAACATCCAATCAAATCGGACATCTCTACCGATTTAATTCTATACGGTACCGAATTCCCACTTTATTACTGCATCTTAAGTCATTTTACAGCATCTCAATTGTTTACCGATTCGAAAACATTTGGAATGTTGTTTTGTGCAGTTGATTGTGCATTGTTTCGTTGTTTGGATTGTTTAATTAACGTCGCATTAATTAGTTTTAGACCAATCGTGACAGGGGGAAGCAAGAGCACAAAGGAAGCGAAAAAGACAAGGAAGAGACCACGGCTTTCTTTAAAGATGGCATCCCGTGAATGCAACTCAACTGAATATTATCAATAAAATTTATTTCGCTTTTTCCTTTTATTTCTGTTTCAGTTATTTTACTTCGCTTTTCTTCTACCACTCGCGTTAATCGTGTCGGTGAGGAAGAATTATAAACTCGTGAAATGGACGATGGTACAAAAAAATATATGCCTCTCCCACGGTTCGAAACTGTCAGTACAAAATATTGTCTTATTTTTAAAATTTACGGTCAAATATGGTTTGTCACGTAGCAATTTTCGCTTATCTCTTTCTCAAGGGGTTCCATTGCCTCTCTGATGTCGTAGTGGTAACGTCTTCGCCATGTAATGAAAGGCTTCCGAATTCAATACCAAATAGAGAGGCATTTGGTTCGGATCCCATTTTAATCTGTAGGTCCAGTGCATGAACTGGACTTAAACAATTAACGTGTGGCATGTGGTCTGTGATGAGAACCATCATTTCAGCGAACCTTCTTGACAATGACTCTAATATCACTTGAAAGAATAGTATTTCCTTACGAGTAGCTCTTGCCAAGAAACCAGTTCCTGAAATTTTCTTCTGGAGGCATCGTAGCACCCAGCTGTTTGTTGTGACTGGGGCACGAGTCATGTGACTCATGCTATCAAAGCTCAATCCTTCCCGAGAACTCAGAATCACCAGGCAAACTTAAGCGAATATTTTGTTATTTGGGTTGCATAAACAACAGGCTTTAAGACGTTACGAAATTCTACGTCCCGTGGCCAAGGTATTTTTTTCTAAGACTGTACGCTGAACCTCGTCCGCTCAATAAAGATATATTATTATTATTATTTGATTTGTTACGTTTTTTAAAAAAAACTCGAGTTCTTTGATAGAAACACTACATTCATCTTGTAAAACGTCTCAGTGTCGTTGTAAAGAATTGAGTATTATGTGTTCATGTACAGTACGTTATAGAACCCCTAAAGGACTCCGCCTTCGCAGTCAAGGAAAGTATAAATAAAATGATCCTTCTGGGCATGGTACAGGAGACATGTTTATTGAAGAATCATTGGTCTGTTATAAAAAAAAGTAAGCCCATTCAATGTTCGTACAAAGGTTAGCTTTACAGAGTAAAATTGCACAAAAAGTATCGAAATATTGCGTGTCTGCAATTAAAACTTGAAGCACCGACACACTAACGGAAAATATACACGAAGGAATTGATATATGCAGGGTGTCCCAATAAACTGCATAGCTACACACTTTAACAGGAATTTGAAAATCAAGTATCCTTTGCATTTTGAAGTCATGGCATTGCAAGAGTTACGTTTCAAGAGGAGTCCATGCTCTCGATCCAGATGACTGGACCGGAGAGTTCAGTTTTGTGAGTATTGCTTGGCTGAATGTGCTGAAGAGATGGATTGGAGGAAGAGGTTCAGAAGAATGGCCTCCCTGTTCACCAGACCTCACGCCACTAGACGTTTTGTTGAGGATGCATAAAATATAAAACGGTACAAAACTGGGATGAGT
This sequence comes from Lepisma saccharinum, assembly GCF_977018435.1. Taxonomy (NCBI): domain Eukaryota; kingdom Metazoa; phylum Arthropoda; class Insecta; order Zygentoma; family Lepismatidae; genus Lepisma; species Lepisma saccharinum. Next base: position 35,951,494 of record NC_139235.1, on the reverse strand, counting down.
CGACGAATTGAAAGCTGCCATTGAACGAGAATGAGCACAAGCACCGAATGCAATGATGATTCTTCGTTTTTGAGCAGTGCCTGGACCAGAACGATCATCACTTTGAAGACAGACGTTGACAGAGAAAATTATTTGTGTCTGTAGATTCTGCTAAATTTTGAAAATGAACTGTATATTAATTAACACTGACCTCATAATCACTCAAAATGTTTATACATTTATATTGGAACGCCCTGTATATTAACGGCTCTGTTTACTTTACCACTTATTACTTTCGACTTCAGTCTTTTTCGTGGACACATGATATAGATGAAGAGCAAAGTCTGGACGAGTATCACGCACGCACGCATTCACACGCACTCATGCGTCGGGTCATATGCAGGCATGGTCTGACTGATGGGCTCCGTGGGGCTCTCGGAGTCTGAGCTGCTGGCGAGGAAGGGCTTCCCCTGGGGAGGCGTGGGGGTGCTCCCGTTGCCGTTGCCCACGTCGGCGTTGTCGTCCGGGGGCTTGGTGTCCACCTCCTCGTCCTCCAGGCTGGAGTAGCTGGCCGTCGTGGCGTCGGAGTCTTCCGGTTCCGGGAACTTCCCGAGGGGGCGGTTGTCGTCGCTGCTGCTCCCCTCGCTCTCGCTGCTGCTCGACGTCTCGTCATGCACTGGAACGAAAAAGTAGACGCACCAACATTTAGACCTCACCTCGTATTTTGAGGCTCTAAAAGGCAGAGTTTAAACTTAAATCGGAACTCAGTTCCCGCTGATTTTTTAATACGTTTTACGAAACTTAATTCATTGTTACATTAATTTTCGAGAGAAAACGATAAAGTGGAAAGGAAAAGGTTCTTGTGCTAAATTTGGCTCCTGTTGGTCCATACGAAAATTTTGAAAAAATAATATCTTTTGGATTGGACTGATTTGTTGTTTTAAGTCCACTTTATGCACAGTAAGGCTAATCGGGACTGGACCTACAGTTTAAAGTGGAATCCGAACCACTATGTGCCTCCACAGGGAATCGAACCCGGTATCCCTTGATTACAAGGCGACCACGCTACCCGTGCCCCATCGGGGAGGCCAATAATATATTTTGGTAAGTGCTATTCGTTTCAGATGTAAATGCGAACGTAATTTCCTGAAATGTCAGACTTCATAGATCTTGTGTTTCTATATTTACTTTGGATGTAATACCAGTACTACTACTACTAATAATAATAATAATAAACGCCATTGCTATTTTAGATAGGGCGCCTGACAACCATGCGAGAGACCCGGGTTCGATCCCCGGCGGGGAGAACCGGGATTTCTTCCCACCTGTTCAAGCGGCTCCGGCGCCCACCCAGCGTCGTATAAAGTGGTTACCTGGAGGAAACGGGGGGGGGGGTAATGGCGGCCAGGATCGTGGTGCTGTTTACATCACCTCCACCTTCGGCCGTGACCAAGAAATAATAATTATTATTATTATTATTAGTAGTAGTAGTAGTAGTAGTAGTAGTAGTATTTGTGTCTATTCATGTGTGCTTTTAGATTCCTTTAATAAGCTCAAAAATCCTAAAATAGGTTCTAAAAATCTTAAATTAGTCTGGAAAAATCCTGAACTAGATTCTAAATAACTTAGTAGTTCAAAATTCCGAAAAAATACTGATTACGTATAACAGTTAAAAACAAAATTTCAAAAGAGCCATAGGAAATTTTAATAACAACCAAATATTAATTTACTAATGAAATTTTCATTTGTATGCGTTATTTTCAAAATTATCTACTAATTATTGTATGTGCTGCAATCAAAAGTTACTTGTTGTTATAAAAAGTTATTTTGGTATAATTTGTTGTACAATACATAACAACAATTTTTTCCATGTTAACCACAGTCAAACTGCGCTCTTTTTACCTTAAAGAACACAGGATGTAGAAAAAAAATATTGAGAATAGCTATGGACAATTTGCTTATTTGATATCTTTGACGTTGTGTTGTACAGTGGGATACATAAGTATTACCAAGCAAATTGTCCATCAACAGCTCATGCTCTTTGTTTTACCCAATGGAAGATTCAAAAATTGAAAGAAGAAACGCCAAACAAGCTGCTGACAACCTCTGCGCCAGCACACGCAAAATCTATTCTTTTAAAACACGTAGGATGGAAGAGAATATTAATGAAAATGCCCATGGACAATTTGCCGAGCAATGCTTGTGCATCCCACTGTACAAAAAACTAACTTACTTGAGGAGGGAGAGGGAGCCTTGAGTCCCATACATTTTTTTATCATTTATCAGTAAGACATTTTGTTATTGAATCACTGCTTCCTTTCTTGTTTATACATGTGTATTTACATAATAATTGTTATAGTTTTATTATTATTTAAATGAAGATTTACATGATAATGAAGCTTCTTTCACAGTTAAGTTGCTATATTCCAACGATGTAACATAACATTATTAACAAGATTCATTGTAACAGCTTCTCTTTGGTTAAATTTATCCAATTCTGAAACATTAATCAAACTAATAATAAATTTCTGATGAAGGGAGCATGTGTTCTCCCAAAACGTTACAAGGAAAATGGTTTTTTTTATTTGTAACAGCCGTAAGACATGAATTTTTAATATAATTTCATCAACCCCCTCTTCTTATGTAAGGATTAATGTAAGAACAGTTGCTTGCCAAAGGAAGGGTTGGTGGGGGTCATAAACCCCTATTTTGATCCATTATTCCTGAAAAGGAAAGAACGCCAAATGCAGGAAAAGATGGTAAAATAGAGGACTGTCTACTAAAAAAGTATAAGTAACCCCTTCCTTTCGAAAATCCTGGGCCACTGTGTGAGAAGGACGAAGCGTCAAGCCTTGCATACGTGAGGACTTCCCATCTTAGGAATTTCTACCTTGCTTTCATTAACATATTTCTCTTATCTGGATACACATGCTATCAGCTTCACTTTACTTAGATATGTTGTCAACAACTGCTCTAATGACGTATGAAAGTACGAAAGAATACTTATCTTGCTTGACGAATAAGATTACATGATTTCTTTTTTTTTCGCTATTCATTGCACCGTGATATAAAGGAACATGCAGGGTATGAAGGTCAACAAATTCTCAATTTAGGCCATGGTGGAGATGATGTGATCAGCACCACGCCCCGGCCACTTATATTCCCCCATGTAAGCCTCAGAAAGGCTTTGTGCAAGGATAATGTCTGAAAAATCCCCACCTAAACTCAACCACCCCAGGAATCGACGTATGCATATAATACCATAAATAGGTATAGTTTTGGCAAGTTATATATTGTTTATTTAAGCTATTATGTGCATACGTGGATAGGTTAGGCAGGTCAGGTTTGGTGCTGTTAGCATGTATTTCCCAATCTGCTAATGCTGTCCCTAGCTGCTCGTACATAGAATAACACTACACGACACTCTGATACCAGACGAATGCTTCTAACAATGGAACTTGACAGAGAAATGCGAATCAAAAACATTTCAACATTCATAATAAGAATACAGTGATGCTTGCTTTTTTTTTATTTACAGATTGTAGTTTCTTTACAGTAAATCCTTAGTTATGCCACTGTATACATATACATATCCACATACCCCAAATGCATGCACATATACAAATACTTAATAGCTTTACACATATGACAACAACAATATAGGTTAGTTATATTACACTTACTTAATTTTATTTTCTCCATTATAAGTGGATAGAATTCCTTGGCAGCAACTTTGTTAGGCTCATACTGTAAAACTGAAGAGGAAAATTATAAGATAATTAAAAGTCAGAATTCAATTAGTTCAGATTACTACTATTTCAAAATCTAATGTTTTAATAAACCAAGATAATGAATAATTTACTAATAAACTTTAATTGTTTCTTATGCTTATAGTTTAATCAAATACATTTTTGGTTCTTTTTTCTATTTCCTTTCAAACAATTTTTGATAGAAGCAAGAGTGTGTTTTGATATTAAAATTAAACATTGGCCTCCGTGGCGGAGTGGATAGCAAACGGCGCCACAAATCCAGGTGTCCCGGGTTCGAATCTTTGGTAAGACATAGATGTTTGTGTTTGTCTGTCCTGTTGAAAATTGAAGACCTTCATAATTAAAACTCATTATATCGAACAAACTCCTTACCCAGATTAGAAGCAATAAAATATGTAAGGTCTAAAATACCCACGCCTATGCTAAAAGCTTAGGCTGTAAACGACAGTCAGCACTAAAATGAACAACCTCATAGGGGATTATACTGCCTTTGAGTCCAGAAGCCAAGGCCCCATTAGCTTGTGAGAATGAAGTCCAGACGTTGAAGAGAGGTTGACACTCGAGTGACTTTTGGAAAGGTCCCCCACCGCCTATATTATTATTATTATTATTATTATTATTAGCATTATATCATTGGGGAGACTCTGAGACCTTTCCCCTTTATTTTGTCACATTTTTTACCGAATATACTTAAGTATAGCGGTGGCGCCGAGAGTTACGACGTCGAGGGGAGGAACTGCTACGTGCACCTCGTTCTACAGGCTGCTGCGTTTCTTATCTCGATTGGTAGCATCCCCGCTCCCCACTTCCCTTGCCAGCATATAGGGCGCCCTCCGTAAGTGTCAAAGAGCTTTAGTAGTGGGATGCCTAAGGAGGGTTGCCGGGTGCATAATTCCCCTCTTTGGGCCAGCATTCCTGAACGAAAGAACGTTGAATACTGCAAAAGATTGCAAAATGTAGTACTGACTGCAGGAAAAGGAGATATAACGCCCTCTTATGGCCATATTACACACCCCTTTCGCAAATTCCGTGAAGTGGATAGCTATTATATATTTCGTAATTAACTGTTACACACCGGGCTCAAGGATGTTAGATGTTTCTTCCGTGATCTTCAAGGAAAATGATCAAATGAGTGAGGTTCTTGATTTCCTGAAGAAAACTAGCATTATAATTTTGTGAGTTTAAATCAGTTAATTTCCTGCACATGCGTTAGTTTAGATTGAATTATACTTGGAATGACTTACTTGTAACCAAGCACTGCAGTTCACACCACTTGCGCAAGGATTTTAGACTGTTGAAGGTACGTCATACGAAAAGTCCTGAACATAAACATATACAGGGTGCTCGGAAATTCCCCTTACATACTTCTAGGGCTAGTAGATGGGACTGAGTAGACAATATTTGGAATAGGAACCCATGTCCGGAAACGTACAGTTTTCGTGCTACAACCATGACAATGTGTCGGATGCCCCTGTGTTGGTATGCAACCGCGTAGGCAGTACATGACGTCAGAAGATCACCTGATGACCTAAAGTGGAATCATTTATTACAACCATGTCAAATGAGGTGTTACGTAAGATACAGAAGTGAATGACGTGTGACTCAGTCCATAATACAAACAAATTTATTTGGCAATAATGCCAAAGGAACAAAAAAGAAACGTACTATTCATTGATCACAAAAACACTTCTGTCGACAGTGGAACACAAGAATTTGTTTCTGTCTTCTGCACTGGATGTGTTGCATACGGCACTGCTAAACTTGATATGACGACCACCAACGTCGTTACACACATTGTACCGACGAATCATGTTCCGATACACTTGCTCCATCACAACTGGTGTCCCGTCAATCTCTTGTGCAGCAACCATAACTCGTGCCAGCAGTTCGTCCTCTGTCTCTACAGGAGTCTTGTACACCGTATTCTTCATACGACCCCACAAGAAATAGTCCAATGGCGTTATATCCGGCGAACGTGGAGGCCACGCGGTTGGACCACCTCGGCCTATCCATCCGTGCCCGAATCTTCGGTTAAGATGTCTCCGAACGTCACGTGAAAATGTGAGGCGGTGCGCCATCATGCTGAAACCACAGTTCCTGACGGACGTTCAATGGCACAGCATCCACGAACAGAGCCAATACTTCCTGAAGGAAGATCAAGTACGCGGCACCCGTTAGCCTGGCTGGAAGAAGGTACGGCCCGGTCACATGACCGTCCAGAATAACTGCTCACACATTGATAGCGAATCTGTGCTGGAATACCCGGACATGCGTCGCATGAGGGTTTTCGTCTGCCCAGACATGGCTGTTTCGAGAACTGAGAACACACACCCTAGTGAATTTCCATTCATCTGTGAACAGAACTCGACGTGGAAAATGGGGCTTGTCGATGCAGAGGTGCAGAAAACACGTGCAGAAGTTAACACGTAATACAAAATCGGCTGGTCTCAAAGCCTGTACCCTTTGGTAGCGGTAAGGATGTAGTTGTTGCTCATGCAGAACCTCCCACACGATGCTGCGAGAAACACCCATTGCACGCGCAATTGTTCGCGTACTTGTTGACGGGTCCTGTTCAACGTGGTGCAGTACAGTCTCATCCAAATCGGGTGTGCGGCGTCTCTTTCGAGCACCACAGTCCTTCCTGTCGGCGGTGAAGGTACTTCGTTCTCGGGGCCGTTGCGTAATGCTGGCAAAAAGAGTATGCGATGGAGTCGCACGTTGTGGATAACGCTCTTGATTCAGCCGACGGTCTGTTCTTCCATTCCCTTCCGCTGCGCCATACACAAGGATCATGTCCGTGTATTCTGCAAACGTGTACTCAACCATGTTCATCGGAGACGCACAGGTACGTGAATCGGGCTCCAGGCAGGATACAGCGGCAGGGTAGACGTCACGTGCCATCAGGTGATCTTCTGACGTCATGTACTGCCTACCTGGTTGCATACCAACAAAGGCACATCCGACACATTTTCATGATTGTAGCACGGAAACGGTACGTTTCCGGACATGGGTTCCTATTCCAAATATTGTCTACTCAGTCCCCTCTACTAGCCCTAGGAGTTTGTAAGGGGAATTTCCGAGCACCCTGTATAAGACGACGCCACCTACTGGCATGCTCAGATATTTCACAAGTATGGATATGACCTTAAGAGGGAAGTTATAACTTCTTCTATATAAGGGTTGCCCAAATGAAAGTGAGACTCCTGTTTTTTTTTCTGTAATGATTTATTGGTTGGAATATATGAGCATACAGAAAGTAAAAGTGATCCATCCTCTACACATAGTCACCTTGTCTGTTCAAGCAAGTGTCCCAGCGCGTCACAAGGGTATGGATACCCTGAGCCAAGAACATCCGTGTTTAAAGTATAAAATGTGTAAGTCTTAATTTCATTTGGGCAACCCTTATATATAATATATCTTTTCTTAGTAATTTTTTTCTACATTTTGCAAAATTTCCCTGCTTTCAACCTTCTTATTGGAAAACTGGGGCAAAAGGGGGGATTATGACCCAATTAACTCCACCCTTCGCACGCCACTGGCTTCCACCAGTATGCATTTTATCTTAAAGTGACTATACTTACTTAGATTACAATACTTCAGAGCGTTTCCGTAATCTTTCATCATCACTGCCGACAGGAACTGCAGAGAGAAAGAGATAAATTAAATACGATAAATGTTGGCAACAGTGTGAGAGAAATTCACACAATTGTTGACGTGAAAATGTAAACCTTGTTGTTAGCTAAAGTTTTCCCTTGTAAAGTTAATTTAAAAGCTACAACTTTTACAATTGAGTTACTGTTTTGAAACCTATCCCAATTACAGTTAATGCTACCTTAAAACCTAACTGTAAATTACTTTTACAGTTACTTAATCTTAGATAAGCTGTTACTCGTAGTGTGTGTGTGACATGTACAGTATGTAACATTGTTATTCGTACACATAGAATTTGCGAGGAAAAAATGTCATATCTACTAGTAAATATAATCATTTTCATATGTGCCTGGAAATTAATGTTAATGAAGGTTTCACCAACAAATGTCAATAAAAATGTATGTTCAAAGTGTATAAACAGAGCATATAATCTGTGTGAAAAGAGAAAAACACGCTGTTTCATGCAACATTGTTATTCGTACAGGCAAGAGTTTCAATCTTCCTCGCATACAGCGCCACCGATATTCGGGCGATTTCGTGCAGTTTGCAACTTCGTAACAAGTTTCAACATGCAGGCGCGCTCCCCGTCAAGCGAAAAGCTGGCGTAGGTATTGTTGTACGCCTATCGTCTATCTATCAGCGTGTTCGAAATGGGCAAGGTGAAGGAACTTAGTTCCGATCTCAAGGATGTTGTTATAAATTTGGCCCTTAGAGGTTATTCTTTAAGAAAAATTGGACAAACAGTCAATAAATCACACTCCACAGTTCAATACATAGTAAACAAATTTAGAGAGGAAGGGTCAACACAGAATGTGACGAGAAAACGAAAAGAGAGACGGTTGAATAAACGTGATGAACGCTTAATTTTGAAAAGAGTGCGAGAAATCCCCTGACTAAGTGTTCCTCAGTTACAACCGTTAGTAGAAAATGTTGCTGGCAAGATGATGTCCGATCAAACTGTCCGACATGCCTTGTGGAAGCATGGATATCATGGCAGAATACCACGAAAGAGGCCGTATGTAAATAAGGTGAATCGCAGGAATAGACTTTCATTCGCGAAAGAGCACATCCACAAGGACCAGAAATTTTGGGATAGTGTCATATGGTCAGACGAGTCCAAGATTAATATATACGGGTCAGATGGGATAAATAGGGTCTCGAGAAAATCAATAAAGACAATGATCACATTAACACAGTTCCAACAGTTAAATACGGTGGTGGGTCATTAATAATTTGGGGCTGTATGTCGTCCAGTTTATTGATGGTACCATGGATGCATATGTCTATTTGGACATATTGAAGAACAATGTAAAGCAGAGTGCCCAAAAAATGGACATGCCGCCTATCTACAGATTCCAACAAGACAATGACAGTAAGCACTTCGAGTAAACATGAATTGGTTAATATGGAATGTGCCCAAACTACTACAAACACCAGCTCAATGTCCAGACTTAAATCCCATTGAGCATTTATAGGCAAATTTGAAGAAGCGAATCCATAAAGCAGGCGTCAAGTCCAAACAAGAGTTGAAAACTGTTGTGCAAACCGAGTGGAATAAAATAAGCTCTGAAAAATGTCGGAAACTGGTTAATCTATGAAGAACAGGTATCAAGCAGTAATTAAAGCCAAAGGATACGCATCAAAATATTAGAACTGTCAGCCAATTTGCTCTGAATATACTTTTTTCTCTTATATTATTAAGTGTACGAATAGAAAAGTTGTACAAAAAATGGTATGTTTCTCTTTCAGTTTCATCTAATTTATTATTGTCATTGGTTATACAGAATTTGGGTAAGATTTTATGTTCCTAATGATATGAGTTATTGAATTGTAAAGAAACAATTTCAAAAGAGTGTATTTCCTTTCAGATAAGTAGTGTAAAATACAATAATATAAACTCGATAAATGATGAGCCCCCCTCAGGCAGATTTGGCTACACTTAAACCTAGCTCAAGATGTGCATATGAGCTTATTGCTCAAGTGTGGTACTCTGTCTAATCCAAGATTTTTGTAAAAATGCCCTCGGGAATTTCCCGGGAAAGTATGAGCCCCCTCAGATTGATTTGCCTACACTTACAAAAGCTACATCTGTGAGATTGTTGTCCATAAGCTTGTCAAAAATATGCCCCTCTTGATATTGTTTTGGCTACACCTAAAACTAAGCCAAAAATGCTCATAAGAGCCACCCACACCCACACATATTTACTTCCGGTCCACTTCCGGTCATTTCCGGTTCACTTCCGGTCCACTTCCGGTCATTTCCGGTCCACTTCCGGTCATTTCCAGTCCACTTCCGGTTTAAGTTCAATTGGGCACAAGGCTCAACTTGTATATCTAGTATTAAGATAATGTAATTCTTCTAGAATTGCTCTCTGACTCTCTCATTTCTTACATCATAAGCATATGATTTTTCACCTATAAGAATAACACTACATATGCTGTCATCAGGGAGTGTATCGTGGAATTCACAGATAATTTTAATGTTTGTCCTGTCATTAACCACAACTTGTTTCCTTTTTGAAGTGTTGATGACAAACATGGGTCTCTGTGCTTTGAATTCATCTGGTGTGTAATACATGTCTGTATTGCCAGTAGTGACCCTTTTGTATGCTGTAAATGCCTCATATAATTTAAGGAAATCATCCTTGGACATGTCTAAATTATAATTTTCTCTAGGGAATACCTCATTTCTGCCATTTTTAAGATATATGTTCTTGATGTTGCAGTTATCAAATTTACTTCAATTTTTTTCCTGATTATTGTGTCTTCCAGTCTGAAACAGTACCAACACAAAATCTGGCATGTCATATTGTATACTGGAGAATGAATTTGTAGCATCAAACTCATAATAGGTACCAGTGGCAGGCTTCTGCACACATTGATATGTATAAAATTGTAAAGGCACCTGTGGATTTTTTAGGATATCTGCTTTGTATTTAAGAGCATAACTGGCTTCATATTCAACAACTGGGATTCTTAGCTCCATAGTCTGAATAATGCACTTGCCCTCATCAGGTAGAGTATTAGGCAGAGCTTCCCCTGTAGAATTTAATGAACTGTACCTCATCAAAGCATTATTATCATTGGCAGCTCTTCTAAATGTAATTCTTAAACCACCCTTCCACATAATATCTTTGTAATCTGAGAAGAATCCTGGCAACAGGCGCATAGGGAACAGCACTGTGTGGCTTTTAGATATAATTTTATCACCAGCTTCAAATCCACCTATTTTGTAGTAAGAAGCCTCGGTTTTGGATAATTTTAGTGTGGCCAAAGCTGTAGAGGTAATGCCAGGGTAATCTACTCTGTTTATAACAACACCATGTTTTCTGATCTCAATTTCAGAGAACAGATGTGGCACAAAATTATCCACCAATCTTAAATTTGAGTTAGCCGGATAATCTGTACCATCGAGCTTTACAACATCAAATTTGATGTATAAATCTGCTCTGTGCGGGTGTATAAAGCCATCTCCTACATCAAGATCAACCTCAATTTCTGTGTTGGGTTGATTTAAATTTGCAAAGGTCCTCCTGTTTGGAGGGAATGATTGTAGCTCATAACTCTCAATATTTTCCATTTTTTTGTATGTATTTTTATTTAAATATTAATCTCTATGATAGCAGTTGTTGTGGCTCCAGCAAAATCAACTAATTCTTCTTTTTCATTAGTGACCATCAACTCAATGTAATCTATTCTATTATGGCATACAGGAAAATATAATGTTGGTGATGGAGTGTAGATGATCGGCTCCATAAATTCAGAGTTAGGTTTGAATGTTGCAATGATGCCAGTTTGTTTGTGAGTGCCTATGCCATTTGATTTGGTGATCATACCCTCGGCCACATTACAGTGAATATTCAGAGTCTCTATGGCTAAGAATTTAGGTATATTAATAGCAGTGTGTTTGATGGCTGGTTCAAGTTTTGTGTTGTTCTCAAATCCTAATAGTTCTCCTATAGTACCCAGATCCACCGTTTCTGTAGCAGATACAATCTCTACTCTGTGAGTGACAGAATTTTGAGTTAACACTATACCTCTGGGTAACTGAGCATTTAGAGTAGATAGATTATATTGCCCTGGAGTGATGACAATTTTTTGATCACCAACTGCAATTGTGTTGTTGTGGTGTGTAATATTAGGGATCAAGTACATGCCATAAAATGCTCTGAGAGCTATTGTTTTGGGATACACTATATCATCATGTAATCTAAGTTTCAATATTGAATTTTGGCTGGTGAGATGGAATACTCCCATGATGTTTCAGATACCACAAGGCTTTTTGAAAATCTTCAATTGATGCTTTATTTATTTGAGACAGATATCTAAGAACAGATAAACACAGATGTCCACAATTAACATCTTTGAAATTTTGAACACGGGCATTATTGTAATAAAGATTAGTTGATTTTAGATATTTTACTAAATTTTCAGGTGGAATACCTCGAAATGAATCAAACACAAATGCCTCATCTTTTAAATATTTAAGATAACAGATCCAGTGAGTGCCCTGATTTTTGTACTTATCCAAATTAACTGTGCCACACTCTTTGTTGAGTGGTTGTTCTGGTAGAGAATCAGACATGTACATACCTCTAAAATTTTTGATGCCCAGTGGCTTGATTAAAGCTTCAGTATCTTGGTTTGTAAGCGGCTCTTGTTTTTTTTAAACTTATTCATGGCTCTCTTAACACCTTTGGCTTGTTTTTCCATAGCTAGATTATGGCGCTTCAATTCATCTAATTCTGCCTTATTCTTCTTGGCATCTATTACTGTTTTTGCTATAGCAGCTGATCCCCCAGCCAAGCTCCCAACAGCCCCCAAAGCTGCTAAAATAGCTGGGATACTAAATATAAATCCACCTGTATGAATTTTTTTTCTAGATTGCTGTATTTTTTTAATTGGGGGGTACTAAGTAACAATTTCATACCATGGCCCTTGGCAAGACAAGAATTTTTTTTCTTGCGCTGCTTTTTGGTTAAAAGGCTATCAATAGTTTTAAGAGATTTAAGACCTGCATAAGGTATCTGATACATAACACCCTTGGCCTTCATCCTAGGTTTATTATATACATATTCACAACCCCCACCTAGTTTTTGTTTGGTGTTCATAGCTATGGTGGTCCCCAATGCTGCTATTTTTTCACTTAAAGAAGCATCTTTGCTTACAAATCTACCAAATGCAGCCTCTTCTAATTTCTTGTCTGCAACATGTCGCCTATCAAGATCAGAATGTGTGTTGTATGCTATGTCATGGTCTCTACAAGCAGCATCTAGGGGATTAACACCAGGGTCCCCTCTGTTTAATCTATGATCTAGTTTTGTACCGGGACCACAATACTGATAGCCTGGAATGTGTAGTTCAAATGGCAGATTGTTTATGATGTCATTAACCAGCCCCCGACCCTCAGAGATATTCCAAAGTTTAGGTGGTAGAGTATTAATAATTTTTATAAGATCTCCAATCCCCTTAGTGTCATTCACTATAAAATTAGACAATTTTGTGCTTATCATGTCCATAATTCCAACCTTTTCATTATAAAAATTGTGGTTGCCAGCATTTTCCTCCCCAGCTATCACCAGCAACCTATCTACAAGTTTCCTGACATCATCAACCCACACAAATTCTTTAGGCAGGGTGTTCTAATGTTTGATTCAACTGCCAGTCTTGATCTGTGACCATATGGGCTTGATTAAGTTGTTGTATTTTGCTCCACTGCTAGACTTGACTCTTTTTTGTGTGGGATCATTGTTCTGGTATAGAGCATCTGATGTTATTAATATTTCTTTGTAATGCTCATAATCTTGATCTGTATAGCTGCCAGGTCTCTTCCTAGTCATCAGTTCCCACAATCCAGGTGTGCCGGGATATTTAACAAAACCACCTCTTTCTCCAAGATGAGATTCTGAATATACAATCAGATCATCTCCCATAAATGTTACTCTAAAAAATCCAATTCTATGTATGATGCTACCATCACGCTCTGTGTCAGCATATAAGCCAAAGACCTCATCTTTGTTGTCTTTAGGTGTGGTTAAATATTTTTCAGCAAGAAGACCCAATTCAATAATATCCTGAGTAGCTTCAATTCTTCGAGGAGCAACAGGACTAGCTGTATGAATACTAGAAAGTGGGGTGATTGGATAATCTAATATGTTCCTAGCAGCTACAGGTACAAGCTCTGTGATCAAATTTTGATTTTGCTCTGTAACAGTTTTGATATTTTTACCTAATTCACTAATAGCATCAATAATAGGCTGTTCTGTTTGCTTGTGTTGTTCATAGATTCCTCGGTTCTCTGATTTCCATCCCTTAAATCTTTTTACAAGATAATCTCTTAATTTAAGATCATCAATAATTGGCCTTTTCATGGTTATTTATATATGTTTCAATGTCTAGAAAATTGTTAATTTTATTTCTATATTTACCACTGTTGGGTTTCCTTGTCATATCAATTGTGACAAACCCATAGCTGTCCTGGTTCCAGCACCTACTGCAAAACTTGGAAAAATCATTATAGCTCAAGTCACCACCTACATATTCATCATGTATGTGTTTGAGGTTGGTATGATCTTGATGAAACACACATATAAAATTGCTGTTGTCTCGGATCAGCTGCTTAGGAATTTTAGAAAAAGTCTGTGCCAGGTAGAAGCAATCTATGTTTTTGTGTCGGCCCTGTGTAAAAAAATTTCTAACCTTGTTTTGATTATCCAGTATAATGTCATCAAACACAACAACAGAATTATCGAGACATTCATGAAGTGGCTTAACATCTGATTCAAAAGTGGTTATATCCAGTCCATCATATAGCTTCATCAGCTGCTGATATTTTAATTGTTCCAAGCTCTTAGAGAAGACATACAAATGCCTGTTTTTCCAGTCTAACCAGTTGGGTGCCAATAAAAAATTATCAATCATTAGTGTAGTTTTACCACAAGCCGGTGGCCCAACAATAAGACATCTAATATTGTCAGGCAGCAGCATTCCATTTCTCTTATTCTGATGTTCAGGCTCTGGCAGTCTCTTTATAACATCCCAGGTGCATGGATATCCGCAGGATTTTTTCCAGGGAGGGGCAAGGAAGGTATTTTTCCAGGGGGGGGCAAACGAAGGCAAATTTTCACCAAAAATAGTGTTGTTCCCTAAAAAACATTGCTTAAATTTGAATTTATGGTGTTCATGCAATAATTAACACATATTATTGTGGCTAAAATGAAATTATATGTGTGAAATACATATTTTTTGGTTGACTTTCATTTTCCAGGGGGGGGCCACGGCCCCCCTTGCCCCCCCTTCCGGACGCCCATGCCCAGGTGTTCATAGTATCACTTTGTCTGCCTCGATCCAGCTGTGTTCTGGGAGTCCTAGCCATTTGACAAGTATCTTGTTGCCTTTTCTGCGGATGATTTTTTCTATGAGATATGTGTCAGGCTGCTTAGTTTTGCTGAGTTCTTCTTCATAAAACCTGCCTTTGAGAATTTCTCCTCGGTGGTCTTTTATTATATATGTGTATCGGGTCCCAGGTTTAACTTGAACCACTGTAAATAATTCAGTGCTCCAGTTTCTGGTAAAGCCTCTTTTGAATAAGTACTTATATTTGCTGATTCTTATTTGATCACCAACCTTGTATTTGGCTTTTCTTGTTGTTGGCTGGTATCTAGGATAATAAACAGTGCTGATCAATTTTTGCTCATCAGATGAAGTTACCTCAGAGGGTTTCATGTTGATTGTGGAATGGACCGAGTTGTTATATTTATGTAGAAGTTCTGGTAGAATACTGAGCCATTTATAATTACCTTGAAGGGTAAATTGTTTATACATATGATTTTTTAGGGTTTTGTTGAATCTTTCAACAATAGAGGCCTTGAGATCACTGTAATTCGAGTAATGTTGTATTGACTGGCTTTTAATAAATTGTTGGAACACAGAATTATAGAATTCTTTGCCATTATCTGTTTGCAAATAGCGCGGTGATCTTCCACTCTGATTGATGATTGTCCTGAAGGCTTCTGTAACACATTTTCCAGTCTTGGATTTGAGTGGCACAGCCAAGGCAAATTTTGAAAATGTATCTATGACAGTGAGTAGATACTTGTAGCCCTTGTTGATCTTGTCTAAGTTTTTCAGCTGTCCACTTGCCATCTCAACCAAGTCACACTGCCATAAATCATCTATGCCTTTTGTAACCACTGGCAGTCTTTTATAATTATGTCTGGCTTGTCTGTGTAATTCATCAACAATAATTTGTCTAGACATAGTATGTAAACAAGAATATTGCAACTATAGGGTGTTCAGCAGCTGATACTACAGGATTTTCTAAATACAGTTTGTCTCCTATTTGTATATTAAATTCCAGAGAGCCATCATCTTCAGCATAAGATGTCTCTAATGTATTGGGGTCTGTAAAATCCTCTAACTCTACACTGGTGATTTTTGCTTTGTTATCAGCATTTGTTATTGATAAGGTAGGGTAGTGGTGTGCCTGTGGTTGAAGCCAATATTTGATCTTGATTGGTCTAAGTGTGCCCCCAACAAAAAATTGGTAATAAAATTGTGCAGGGGACAGCATATATATTTTGCCACCTGGTGTAAATGGTGAATCATATTCTTTGTTGGGGATACTGTACAATTCAAGAATTACTGTATGTTTAGGATTCTCAATTATGCCAGTTATTTCTTTTTCTGCTGTAAGCAATCTACTTGTTACAAATTCAAGGTGCTCATTGATAGTCCTAACAACATCATCGTGGCCTGGCTTGATTTTTATGTCCACAACAAGTTTTTTGTATTGTTGCACAATCTCTTGTAGCTGCGTGGCAAAAACAGACAGAGCATTTGCTTGGTTGGATTCCATGGTTCCTAGCTGTTGCTTGATATTAGCTACAAGCTATCCTGCCAATTTTGAATTTTGAGCAGTAAGATCATGGACTTGTCTTCTGATATCCTCAAACAGGGCATGCAGTTCATTAATATGTTGATTAGTTGGTAGAGTGGCCACTGTCTGAGTAAGTTGTTTGATCTCTGTCTGGATATTCTTGATATCTTCTGATTTCAATGTGCGATTCACAGCTCTCTTAATATTTTTAAGTTCCTGTGATGTAGGCAGATTTGATACAGTATTCTGCAAAGATTCAAGTGCCAATTTCACATCATTTAATTCAGAAGCATCAGCCACACTTCGCATAGCATCTTGGAGCAGGGTTATGTCTGCCTGAGTAGGTGTTGATTGTTGTAAAATTTCAAGTTTTGTTTGGATATCATCGATCAAGTGATGAAAATGAGATAGCTCAGATCCAGTGTTGAGGTTTTCAAGTTTTGTGATCTGTTGCTGGACACTGACAAGTGTGTCTACAATACCGGGCAGGCGAGATTCTAGAGTTTCTTGTACATTTGTCAAATCACTTTGTACTTCTGCTATTGTACCCTCAAGATGGGTTATGGCACTCTGAATTTTTCCAAAATCTTCATATGTTTCAAGTTGCAGCTTAATGTTGGCAACAATCCGAGTTATAGCACTCAAATCATCAGAAGATGGTAGGTTGTTCATAAAATTTTCAAGTGTCTCAATTTTTTCTTTAACCTCGGCTATGGCATTGTTCAGAGGGTCCAGATTAGGTATCTGTAGTGATTGAATCTGTTCCTTTAGAGTGGAAATCACTAGATCAAAATCTTCTTGTGACTTTATGCTTTTGACAATTGTTTGGAGCTGTGTCTGGACATTATTTATCTGCTCTTCCAGTTGTTGCTTCAATTGCTCAGAGTTGGTAGCCTGGGTCTTAAATTTGGCTTGAAGAGCTGCTACAGCCTCCTCTAAATTTTGAAAATTATCTAATGTAGCCAAATCAGTATATTTTTGAAGCAGCAATTTGAGTTCTGAGTCAATTTTAAGAAGAGGGTCCATGCATTGTGATTGTAAATTTGTAAAGACTGGCATTGAGTGTGGTTTGTAAAGCTTGTAAATCACTTCTTAATTTTTTGACTCTGACATCAAGCATCAGAATCTCATCTTGTCTTGTATGGCCAAATATATCATTAGGCATTTTGTTTTAGTGGTTATTTATTATTGAATATCTAATTCTTAATTCTATAAAAAAAAGGTATAAGCTTGTCATAGGATCCTGGGACCTCAATATATAAGCAGTCACCAGCAGAAACAGTATATACAGTGCCAGAAATCATGTTTGAGTGCTTAATTCTATAAATATTTCTCCCTATTGAAATCTTGACATTACCCTCGGGGGTTGTAATAAATTGTAATTGACCACCTACAGGTAATTGGTAATGATTTAAATTATTGTTAAATATGTACAATGTTTTACCTGTTTCATCATCAACATCTGTAAGTATGCTGTTCAGATGAATAATTAACAAAGCACTTAGTTTAGATATTATATCAGAAGAGGGTGCTGGTGTTGGCAGGTCCATAATAGCCTGTTTTTTGAACCCAAATAAGTTCATAGGCATGTTTATTTATTTCAAATCATGCTTTGTAAATCACAATGACCCCATGGTAGAGTATGTATGCCACATGACAAAATGCATCTCTTATCATCATGTGGGTCCAGAGCCACTTTTCTTAAAACATTTGTAGTCAACAAGTGATCCACACTCTGAATTCTATTTTCTGATGTTTTAATTAACTTCTGTGACTTGAGACAATTTTTGTAATCTTCAAATTCAAGCTCTTTATCTACAGTATCTCTACCAATACCCTTAGCTTTTTTGGCAACAGCACCACTACATGTTTTAAAACTATACATTTTAGCTCTTAACCCAGCAAATCCTACAATAACATCGCCAAGTGTCTCATCTTTTAACTTGCCAGGCACCTTTTTGTTGTGGTGTTGAATCTTTGTATGTTCACTGGTATCAAAATATTCAAGCAATGCAGGCTGTGACATATCTTGATAAACATCTTCTGTCTGAATATTAAGAATAAAGCTATCTGTGTCCATGTACATCAGTTTTACACGATTATTATAAAAAGGCTTCAACACATCATAATACAGCTTTAGCATGTGTAATTTGGCCAATTCTAATATCACAGCCCCTACATAAATAGGCTTATCAAACTTAATCTTTGTTTTTTTCATGTTGAAGAGTGCCATATTTTCATCATAAATTCTTCTATAATTGAAATTATGCTTTGCAATCAATTTTTTGCTCCGGCTGGGGTCAGTAATTAATTTAACATCAGTATGTTTTCTGACATTTTCTATGGTTTTGCCATACACTGAATTTACCAATAATTTAAACAAGGTCTTATCAAATTGGCTCATTCCAGATGTTCGAAGCTCTGTGTTTGTATCAATATATGGCTTCAACCATCTTGAGTGCCTGAACCTCAAAACTTTGCCAACTTTGGTCAATTGAACACCATGATTCATTAGGAACTGGAGGTTTTTGTAATATATGACATAATCCTGTTTTGGCTCTAGAGTCATCATTAGCTTCTTCTGTTTAGAGCCAGGTGAACACTTAACCTCAGGAATTGGGGGCAGATCAGAAAATGTGTTGTGTAAATCATCAGGAATTGTCAGATCAACTTCTAAGAACAGGCCATAGTTACTGTCATCAAAATCCTGAAGATCTTCAATATTGAAATCTTCAACCCACTCAAGCCCTGCATATGGTAATTTATCCATAGCATAACCATACAGGCTGTTGGCATCTACATACAGTATATAATTTGATGGCAGTGCTGGATCATAATTGAGAATATACTTGTTATTTGCTCTGGCATATCTCTGAGAACATTGCACCATGCCTCCTCTTATACATTGCTCCATAAACAGATACATATCTTGATCTTGGATTAGATCCAATTGCATTTTAGTGTTTAAAAACATTGCAGACCATGCTAGGCCTGGTGCACTGTAAAAATACATTGGATCCAGCTTATAATTTTCCATGGAAGATTTTCTAAATGCCTGAAGTATATCAGCTAAGAGAGTGACATCAAGTTTTAAATATGCCTTGTGATAATCACCAAATGTCTGGCATTTTAAATTGTTCCACATCAACTGGGCATGGTGATAATCTTCATCAGTGATTCCAGATGCTCTGAGTTTGCTGTAGAACTCTTGTTTTGGTGGCAGAGAACACTCATCAAATTTAGAAAAATCTGTAACATAGTCATATGGGTATACACCCTTCCGCCTAATTAATTTCAGGTCCTGATTTGGAAACAAAGCACATGTGATTTTGAATTGATCATCAGATAATTGACTGGCCAGTGTAGCCAGGCTAGCAGACAGAATTCTGTAGGAATCAAGAAATCTTAAGTGAATGGGAACACCATTAACTTTAATTATCTTGCTAATAGCTATATATTTCTCATTATTTTCTGCAAAAATATTTAAATTCTGCTTGTCAAACCCCTCGTACCTGATCAAATGATGAAAATCATAATTGGATGCACCATGGCAAAATATAGGGACAAATTTTGGTCTCTGGATCTTAATATTACAGCTATTACACAGGGCCATTTTGAATTTACCATCTGTATGAGAATGGTGATGCACCTTGATATTTGTATCTGAAAATTCAGAATCACATACCGGGCATTTTTCTGTATTGTTGAAATCTTCAATCTGTTTCTCTGTTAAAGGCAACATAGGTTTTGATTTTAATAAGACATTAGATGCTATGTCATGGCACTCATTTTCTATTCTATGTGCAAATTCTTTGATGGCATCTGCTCCCATGTATAAATATTCTTTACTAACAACACCATCCTGTACAACAACATAATAAAAACTAGAAGGTTCATGTAACTGGTATGATGTAATTGAAGATTCATCAGGATCTGGGCTGCAGAATGCAAGGGGTTTGAGATTTGATTCAAAATCACAGACTATATATGCTGGGTGTTCCAACAAGGCTTCAAATTTTTTGAATTTGGCATTTTCACTTGGCTTAGGCATCACCATATGAACAGGTTTATGGTTGCCACAGTATTTTAAATGTTCAATTAACTTGTTTTTAGCAATTTCTGCATTCTGTTCACAAACACCATTCATCATTTTTCTACCATCAAATACAGTCAAACATCTTCTGCACAACTTGAATATTGTATTGGATTTGCCTTGTTGTTTTCTGACTAAAGCTTCAAGACTGTGTACCAGAGTGTAATGGTATGTGTCATCCCCTTCAATTAAGAGCAGATCAATCGGAACAGCAGAATCATCATCAAGTGTACTGATTCTGAGAGGATCTATCAAGCAATTGCCACGGCCAGTAGAACAAATAAATACATTAATAGATAATTGTTTACCATTGATATCCCTGGCCTTTTTTTCAAATTTATCAATATTCTGAACAGACATTGGATATTCTAAGCCCTCCATTGCTTCATCCAAATTGTGTTCATATTGTTTATAATAAGTTATTCTCTGAGGATTCCTTAAAACTGGATACAAAGCAGCTAAAATACACCACAGAAAGCATTTCTCATCATTATTTTCTATGTTAACCACGGCTCTTTTGTTTTTAATATTGGCAGGTAATGGCAGATATGTAGATCCTTGTAATGGGCTGAATTCAGAAATATTAACATAGAACTTGTGTGGAGATCCGCATAGGCTCCATCCTGATTCTTTTGCTGAAAATTCAGAGTGTTTAATATTCAATTGCTCTATCAAACTGCTTATTATTTTGTCTAAATTTGCATTTGAATATACAGCTACAGTTTCTGTTATGTGGGGCTGTGTAAATTTTGTGCCATTTGGTTTCTTATATTGTGTAAACAATTTGAGGGACAGCTTATAAGAGCCATTTTGTGCATTTAGAATTGCCTGCACATCAGGATTTATACTGTTCAAAAAATTCTTAATGTCACATTTTTGCTCTGATACAAACCGGTAATCCCTAAGTTGGCCAGCAAAACTGCTTTGGATGGGTTCATAGCGTGGCTGCTTTGCTGCTCTAGCATTAACTGGTGTTTCAAGCCTCCTTTTCAGACCAGATGTAGATGGTTCTGGGGGCAATGTTGATGACTGTGCAGAACAAGTACCCTTATGTTTATATGTGAAATATTCCATGCTATATTTTCTATGGCATTTAGGGCATATTTTAGTGGGAGTTCTGCATTTGTCTGGATTACAATTCTTTTGATGCTTAGCCCAATTGGGGCTGGATATATTCTTATTGCATTGATTACAATGTTTTTGATTTGGCATTTGTGTTGTTTATTATATAAAATTTCTTGGGATTCAAATCAAAACTCTATGCTTAATAAAAAATATCAATTGGGTTCAGCAGTGTGCTTTGTATATTTAGTATATATACTTAGTATCTTAATATTTTTGGCTTTGTTGTTGGTTTATTATATAAAATTTCTTGGGGTTCAAATCAAAACTCTATACTTAATAAACCTATGACAGGATGTAAAGCTGATAGCCTACATGCACAAAGGTAGAATAAGTATTGATCTACTGACCTAATACCATGTGTCATGTATTGATCTTGTATAACAAACTAGGGCAGATATAAACCCTTTGTTCAATATATTAGAAAATTCTGTATATTAAATCAAACAAACCTATAATTCAATTTATACAAATCTGCTATATTTTTGTGTTTTTTTTTAAAAAAAATAAGAGGAGCACTGCAACAACACATCTGTACTCCTCAGCCACTCTCACAATACTAACTGATATGTGATGCAAAAGCTCTTGCATCATAATTTGTTGCACAACATAATGCAAAAGCTCTTGCATCATAATTTGTTGCATAATATTGGGTAATAATTTGTTGTACAACATGATACAATGGCTTAGTTTTAAGTATAGCCATAACAATATCAAGAAGGGCATATTTTTGACAAGCTTATGGACAACAATCTGGCAGATGTAGCTTTTGTAAGTGTCGGCAAATCAATCTGAGGGGGGGGTCATACTTTCACAGGAAATTCCCGAGGGAATTTTTACAAAAATCTTGGGTTAGACAGAGTACCACACTTGAGCAATAAGCTCATATGCACATCTTGAGCTAGTTTTAAGTGTAGCCAAATCTGCCTGAGGGGGGCTCATACTTTCTCGAGTTTATCCTATATACTTTTACACTACTCAGATATTAAAGCATTTTCTTTGAAAATCTGTGTGTACGAATAAGAATGTTACATACTGTATTAACTGTAGTGGGGTTGTGCGTTTTTCTACTGATGACCGTTTAAAATTAACTCATAATAAACATCTTGTGTTTAAGTACGAAACAGTAGATGCTTGAAAATTCCAAAGAGACGCTTATACTTTAAAAAAAATACGTGAGATTTGTTCGTAAAGTTGTTATTAACAAGTAGCGTAAATAGGTATTATGAGAAGTAATTTAGGTGTTTGCTAGAAACACTGTACTTTGTTGGAAAATAAGTCTTCTTGGCACTATGTTTTAAACGTTATATTTGTTTAAAACATGTTTCTGTTGTTGTTTTTGATCAAAACACCGTTAAAAACATTTTTTAAAGCCCGCATCACACGGAACTGGATATCCAGTAGGTATGCCCTAGTTGGCGCTGGACTGGCTACCAATTTGCTAGTTTTCGCCTCACACGATACTTACCAGCGTACTTGTCGATAGACTTTTGTTCCCATACGAGGGAAGTTGTTGTAATGGCGGCCGCGTGAGATGTAAACAATGTATCACTTCACATTTTTAAAAGTCGATAACTATTCAACCGAGAGGAATAACGTTTCGTGTAAAACGTTATTAGGTACAAAACAATGGCGCTGCTTAAATACATACTTTACAACGTTTACTGTACACGTATGAAAGAATACTTTAGTTGTTTCAAATGTAAATACCGTGCACTCAGCATAGGTGGTGTAACTCAACGCGCCTTTCATGCTGTATACGTTATACATTGCTGGAGTAACACTCGGAAACCACAGACAAAAGCGCTCCTTTGCACACTCACAGATTATCTTCACATGGCGAAACTTTGCTCTGATTGGCTATTCCACAGAATCCAGTCGAGGAAAGCAAGTAGCAATTAGAACATGTCCTATTCCTCCAAACCAGTCAAGCAGTCAGCCAGGCGGCCATGATTGCTACCTAGAAAGTTAGTTCAGCGCCAACTAGGGCATTCCTATTAGAAATCCAGTTCCGTGTGATAGGGGCTTAAAACAAATGAAGTACGCAGGTGGACCTTTTTGAGAAAATTTTGAGAAAAGTAAAATTTTCCAATGAAAGCAGTAAAGAACTCGGGTACAGCCATAAATGCAAACTCTCCTTAAAATGACCATTTTAAAACGAAGGTTGAACATGGTAACTAAGAAATATTTTATACTGTTATACTTCCTCAGAACGAAGCTATATAATATTCCTATCCACATTTCCAATTCCAGCCCTTCCGAATGGAAATCCTGCGTACATAAAAAAAAAGTTTTATTTGCTTCGATTAAGTGAGACACAAATTTTGCCAATCCTGTTTCCAGTTCTTTCTCTCCCCCCGCCTTTCTCTCATATCCCCCTTCTCCCTGTCTAAATATTTCACCTTTAGGAAGACTCGTAAAAGTGACGTCACAAGAAACTCAAAATATCCAACTTCAGGGCATTTTTAAAAACAATTTAGTAAATATTTTGCATCACAAATATACTACAGAAAAACCTGTCTATCCCGGAACACGATGGTTCCGAGCAAAATTTTCCGTCTTAACAGTTTTCCTTCTTATACAGGGTTGACTTTAAATACAGTATAGAGCGCTGCAGGAAATAATGGAAAGACAGATTTACATTTCGCGTTACTTATAATGTACGTACATGAATAAAAATGCGATACAGTCGCAATAAGAATAGCAGAGATTACAATTATGTAACTACCCAACATGTTGGTACACTTTTTACAGTACTGTAAGAACGTACAGTACGTACTTATGTATCTTTTTGAACTCGAGACCCCTGGCGTCGTAGCGCGATGTGCATAGAGGGAAAGAGAAAGATTGAAAGATGGAATAAGAGAGGTGAAGAAAGGTTGAGATAAAAGTGAAGAAAAAGAAAGAAACAAAGAGAACTAACAAGAAAAATAGAAAGATGACGAAAGAACAGATGAGAAACAGACAAAGAAAGGTGAAGAAAGAGGGTAAGCGACGAAAGAAAGAAACGGATTCGTAACAGCGCATTCTTTCATATCGACAATGTTACCGACAAGCGAGTGGCAACAGAGGCGTGTTCCACTTACAGTATTGCATTGTTTTCTTGCGAGCGAAAAAATAAAGGAAGAAATTTCCATCTTCCTGAGAATAAAAACATCTCGTTGGTCTTTAAATGGTGTTCCGTTTCCGCGTTAAGGAGGTTTCCGCCTTAAGCCTCGGCTGGATGTTGAAAGGAATCGCGATTTCGAGTGTGTCTTTAGTCCCTTTCCTAACAATAGTACGAAGAAGTGCGAGGGAGGCGTTGGCATCGCTGTCTACGAATTTCCCTCTGTCCCTATCAGACAATTACCATCTTCGCTGCCGATTTTTTGCAACTGGTCTGACTTATCGCACAAAATTCAAACCCCTTCTTGGCCTAGCTCTGTCATCTGTATTTCGTCTTCTGAGGCCAGGCCAGGTTAAATGTTTTCGTTGTTATAGTGTACATATGCTGAAAATTTAAACTAACAAGCCTCCCTAACCACAAAAGCATTCCACGCTTACGTCAGAAGATAAATACGGTTGATGTTACATCTTGGGGTATGCCTGTGCGGGATCGAATGTCTTTGGTTGGGACGGGATATGTTCCAAATTTACCGACACTAAAAGAATTGCGGGTAACATTATCGTAAGCATTCCACGCTTACGTCAGAAGATAAATACGGTTGATGTTACATCTTGGGGTAGAGTGCCACACACGTAAATTTGCCGTTGCGTAGAAACGAATTTTCGTTTCGTCTCCCTCTCTCTTAGCATTATGTGTTCTACCCTGCTCGAAAACCTTCGCTATTGTTGCCACATTGTCATTCCATTCCTGGACACACTCGCGCAAACATCATTGAAAACAATTGAATAGCGCTTCAGCTCGCGGTTCCCACCGTTCGGTAGGGACGCTAATGTGGCAATATAGCACGGCGTAGTGCTTGCTTCTTTTATGCAGTGCATGTTCATTGGCTAGCTAGTAACTAGTGTTGCCAACTGTAATAATGAAGCACTATTTCTGTCACGGAAGGGGAAAAGGCAGGTAAAGTAGCAGTGAGTTTTGTTGGATTGGAAGCACCATATTTTTATTTTATACTAAGTATTTGACCGGTTTGACGTTGTGTGCGTGTATTGCGTGTGTGTATGTAAAAGTGTGTGTTTGCTAATGAACGTTAAATTCCATAATGCCTCCAGTTCTGTCGAAGTTGAAATCAAAAACCTTGCATAGCCAAGCTCGGGAAATTCTAAGCAACGTGCACGAGTTCATGAAGGAGGAAGCCAGTCATGGTGTTAGCATCCCAATAAAGCATTTTGGCAAGAGAGCAGCGAACAGCAGCAACAAATTGTTCATATTTCATAATTTTGGAATTATTCAAAATAAATAAATTATGTGGCTCCAACATCATTTCAACTCTGGCTCCGGCACGTGTTCTTGTAGAAATTGCATAGAGGAGGCTGTCATTTTTGCTGCTTAATGCGATACATATAGGGCCCGTTCCGAAAGTCGCACGAGTTTAACGCGTTAAACGAGTTATGGTAACTGGCCGTTCCATAAGTGCTTCCGTGCGTTTCGTGAGTTTCATTGTGCTGTCCCAAAAGTCGTATTCCGTGCGTTTCGTGCAAGAACGAGATTCACCAAACGCACGGGCCAGGATGCTGGTTTGTTCCGTGAAAATCGTCTGCTTCTTGCAGACAAAGCGCGTGCTGATGGATTCAAACTGCAGTAGTTCGGAAAATGTATTATAATTTTAACAGATAGCGGTATGAAGCAACATGCACAAGATAAGTATGCCTTGACCGTTCTTAGAATGTGATTAAAATGAGTAACAGTGACCATAATAAAGTTTATTTTTGCCATAAGGACATTCCTTCCGCTGACGCCATACGGAAACTTTCTCTAAACAAAACGCTGCGCCTGCGCTTTCGCCTAGCGTGTCCCATAAGTCTGTAAAATAACTGGTTTCACCAGATTCACGAGCCCAGTTATTTTCGTTGAATGCGTTCGTTTCGTTAAGACTTTCGGAACGCACCCATTGTTTTCTGTGTTAAAATTGCCATGCTTTGATGGGTGACCAAGTTCATAGCAGGGCCGGCGGAAGGGGAGGGCGAACCGTCCCATCGCCCAGAGCGGCAAAATTTGAAGAGAAGAAAAAAATAAGCCTAATGAAAACTGTGATCGAGCGAGATATTCTTTTGCGCTGAATAGTATTGAAATAGCATAAGAAGTCTCATTATTTATTTTATATTTTGATGTTTTAGTTAGGAATATATTGATTTTCAATTTTCCGTTGCTGCGTAATGACCGGGGGGGGGGGGGGTCGAAATAGAGCGGCATCTGCCGCCACCTCCCAGGGAGGCAAAATGACTAGCGCCGGCCCTGGTTCATAACAAAAGAAAAAGCCGCGCAGCTTATCGTCTAGTGGCAGTATATGTACTTGTTATTGTTGTGGAAGCCGGCATCCTTTGTAAATGTACAACAAAGGCAACCGACTGTCGCCGATCTCAGAGAGGAAATAATAATACTGCTTCAGGAGGAGTGTTATGGTGCAATTGTAGCGGTTTAACACGTTGCCATGTTATTATCTGCCGTTGCAGTTCCATACCAGTGTATACGGGTTTTGGGAGTGAAAAGTTAGAACGCCACCAGTGCATTAATGCAATGAAAAATAATATATATATTTTTTTATTTTGTTTGAAATCACTCAAATAAGGAATCGTATGAAGAAGTCTTCTTTGCAGCATTTTTGGTAATTTTTACGTATGTGTTAGTTCATATTTTGCGAATTTTTAGTCCATATGTATGTAGCTACATACATAGTCACTTGTTAGTACATATTAATCCTAGTCCTGGTATAATGCATGACGTTTAAAACTCAACGTTAGATAGACCTGAATTCTCTAATTTTATTGTTGTACGTAACAGCTGTGCATCGGCGCACCGCAGCGATTTTTCTATCTGCTCCATTAGCAACACTGCTTCTTTAGTTCTGTCGCGCATTGCACGGCAGAATTATCTGCGCTGGACTCTAGGTAACATTATCGTATGGGTAAAACGGATTCCTTCAAATTTCCTTCAAATTTACAGGAGAAAGTACTTACGGAAATCATTTTCTTGAGCGTTTTGGAAGTTCCTGAATGTAGATTTGATCCATTTTGAATTGCGAAATCTACATACTATTTCCTCTTAAATGATTGTCTTTTGAACTTCTGGTTCTGAGTTCTGAGAGTATTCCTGTTGAGAGAGAACATAAACTGTTATCACTATCACTAATCACTATTGCACAGTGTTGCCCACAGATTACACAGTGTTGCCAATTGCCATAAGAATAAGATTTTAAAATTTTCTTAACAGCAAGAAGAAAATTCAGGTAAACTAAATTTTTTCCTCGGATAATTTTATCCTTAAGGACAATTTGAAGCTGAAAGTTCAACTCGCATGCAGATTACAAAAGTATCAGCATAACTGGTTTTGCGGTATTCACAATGCTAGGCTAGTTTCCTTTTGTTAATTGCTTTGGTGCATCTCTGCTTGTCTACATTTAAATGTTTATTTTTAGTACTGCTAATTTGTGTCAGATGCCAATGGTACTGTAAATGTATAAAAATAGTTACATAGAAAGAAACAAGGTATATAAATGTCGCTTTGTTGCAACACAGTTTTCAAAATCCGAAAACAATAGTCTTTGAATGTAGCAATTTAACTTAAGGGAGTTGATTCTGAATGTAATTTGGGCTGATTATGTGAAAAATTGAAAGTAAATAATCATGTCACGTAGGTTTTTTTTGCATGTGTCAATTTCTATTGATGTCCGTTGACACACATTTGGAAGGTTTAGATTACTTCGTGTTTTCTGGAGAACATTTTCCCTTCCATGTACTCACTCCTATGTGTGTATTTGTTTGCTAGCAACTGTTTGTTTACTGTCGTCTTGGATACAAGACTGTGGCTGCTGTGTAACGCCACGTGATATGAGTTGCAAAAAGTATGTTGCCCCTAAATGTACTCCCTTGAGAATTATGTTGAATTGTATTTTGATCAACAGATTTTAAATGTTTTAACCTGTGGTGCAACTGCCCGTGAGGGCCAGAGCCTACCTACCGACTGCCACCTCACTCCAACCTGCTGAGATTGGAAATCATCCAACCAATTACAGGGTGGTGTGTGGTCAACACAACAAACCCCCAGTCGTTGTAGGTTTGGTAAATATGCGATAACGCCCGGACACCTTTTACTCATTTATTTCCTTACTTTTACCACTGGTACTTTCCTATTTTGCCTTGCGGAACATTCTTTAAGGTGAAGTTATGCCTTTTTCCATAAAATACTGTCAACTTTTCATATTACGATTTATTATTTGTCTTACTTGTTCCGCTTCTGTAATAGACAATATGGCGTGCACTCGTAATGGATCATCGTGTGTCATGACGTGCCAGCTTGTGTTTTGTCGATTTTCAGTGCGCAAGCAGTGTTTCAAACCTTCATGATGGAAAATTACGTACTATTTCGATTTTTTTTTTCATGTTTACCTCCACAAACCATGCACGTTAACCCCAAAAACCATCCACGGGTAGCCCCACAAACCATTGACGTTAGCCCCAAAATCCATCCATAGGTAGCCCCACAAACCATTGACATTAGCCCCAAAAACCATCCACAGATAGCCCCACAAACCTTTCACACAAGGTTAGGTTAGGTCTGTTAGGTTAGGTTCCATTAGCACTCATTTCACCCCTAAGTTCATCGAAAAAAGAAAGCGCGGCAAACATAGTTAAAAATAGAAATTTTCGTAAAAAGAAGGCACGTTTGGAAACACTGCAGAGATCGCGTGACTTTCACCGCTCTCGCCATCTGCACGCACACAATGGAAACAACATCATAATTGGCAATGCCAATTTCTTACGTAAAAAGTGATTAATTCTTGTTCGGCAGCATTAAACTATGAAGTTTTTACTTTCTGTGAAAGATAATACCTCCAAGAACGTCCAGAATGCTAGAGAAACTCATTTCAGTAAGAACTTTCTCCTGTAAATTTGAAGAAATCCGTCCGTGCGATATCGCATATTTACCGTAGGTTTTCTATGACCGGGTTATGCTACTCATTTGTAGCTCCCCAATTTCCTCATGATGGTGGGTGGCCACCAGTCCCATACACAGGTTGAAATCTCAAGAGAAAAGTTAATAAAACTTTGATAGCGTCCCAACACCTCTCACTCGTTTATTTCGTCATTTTTAATACTGTGCGGAAAACACAAATAATGGGATATTTGATCCCAAAGTATGGCCTGCATAAGTAAAAACCTGTCATGTTGGAGTACTTTCCCCTCTTTTTATTCTTAAAAAACCATTTGTATATACACTAAAAAAGCGAAAGAACACATCAGAAATTACTATCAGCTCCAAATGTAACATAATATTATAGCTGCTGTTGTGGAATGCTATGTTGGGTGCTATGTTCACTTGTGCAAAGCATTTGGACTGTTTTGCTTCATGGTAAGGTAACAGACATACTTTACTTCACAATAGCAGGCACATTTCTTTGAGCTAAAAACATCTGAAAAGATTCATAAACAACATAATCTTTATGAATCATGTAAAATGTTTCACTTTCTCGAGGGAGTTCCAGAGGGTGAAGGGTACCCTCATTGATGGGTTACATGGTTCAGGTTTATTGTTCTTAGAATTAATAAGACACCCCTATATATTTTGATTGTTAAGTTAATTGGGTCAGATTTTCAGCTAAATGCTTCCAACACTTGGTGACATAATATCTGGTCAGCAAAATCGATTGAACTCTGCATGAGGTAACCATAAACCAAGAATTGCTGCTCACTGTGAAGTGTGGATGCTTGCACAAGCTACACATCATAATTTCTCCAGTGAAGCTTTTAACTATTCTAATTTTTTTCCTCCAAGGTTCAAAATTACTTCCACAGTCGATTCCAGTATTCTAAACACTTCCTAATACTCATATTAAAACTTGTAAAAATATAATTAAACATTTGGAACTGTTACTAAGTTTGAATTTCAAGTTGCCGATAAAAGTATGCTCAACTTTGGAGTCATTCCTCACACAACTAAAACAAATAAAATACACGCAACTAGATATGATCTAACTGGTTGAATATTGTTGCCATCGTGTGAAGACTGATGTTACTCTTTTTAGGGGCAAACACTGATGTGGCTACTCTCTGCTTGGTAGTGTTGGTCTGGTATACATGTCTTCCCTCTCGAATTTCCGAATTTCTTTCGCCCATATAAAGATCAGAGACCTGCACAAGACCCGGAAGAAACCCGTCTGCGAGGAGGCCTACCTACAATAATATGCAACACGCACGTCAAGCCCAGGTGTTCGACATCGCGCAAGCGAGCTTCACGTCACAGTTGTGCACAGGCATCGATGCCTGCCAGGTTTTTCTATTACCCGGATCTTAAGAAGACCCGTGAGACTCGATGTAGTTCTTGTAGGTAGACGCGAGCACTACTGTCAGTGTTGCCAATGGCCATTATATTTCACTAAGCATGGAAATATTTGAATTTCTGCTAGGCGCAGGTGCCTTGGGGTTGTATAACCATTGGTGTAGCAAGGGTGAAGTGGGTGACCAGCCAGGGTCTCGTGCATGTAGGGGCCTCGCGTCCCATGAGGTTGATGCGAAAAACGTAATAAATGGAAGTGAGAAAGATAGAAAAGGCTAATTTTTGTGGGCAGTAAAATTAAAACCTTTTTTTTTTTATCTGGCTTTATATTCTAGTTTAACGTTATAATTTGAATGAATACGTCAAATCAGAGGCGGGCAGGAGCTCTAAGCCTAAGGGGCCCCAAAAAAGTCAAAATAATTCTCATTTCTGATGTGCAACATTAACAGGGCCTCCCCCATGGCGCAGTGGTAGCGTCATTGCCTTGTAATCAAGGGGTCCCGGGTTCGATACCTGGTGGAGGCACAAGTGGTTCGGATCCCACTTTAAACTGTAGGTCCAGTCCCGATTAGCCTTACTGTGCATAAAGTGGACTTAAAACACCAACTCAAACCAAGCAACATTAACGCAAAAATTGCTTGGACATTATTATCCATTTATTATTTTCTTGAAGAAAAAGCACTTTGTCTTGGCTTTTCTTCTGTCTCGTAACCTTGCATAGCCTACCCGATTTTAATATGTTAATGATAAAGCACCTCAAACTGCCACGGAGCGAAGTATGGGGCATTTAATGCTTCCGGTGTTTTAAACTGAAGAAGGGTATGGATAACATTAGCAGTTCTTCCTTCCTTCCTACAACTTCAGATGCAGCTATTGCCCTCTGTAACGGGCATAAAGATGATTTATCTTCCGAATTTCTTGATCAAGTTCTATGTTTCAGGAATGTGCTTAAATCTGAAATCAAGAGCTTTGGCAAAGTTTCTTCTCCTTGATAGCTCTACACTAGCTTCCAGTGTTCTCTGTATCCTGTACCACCTTCTGTTTGTTTCCTACTCTTCAAGTAACAACCACGAAAAAAATCTATCTTTCTCAAAATTGAAACTTAGGAAAAACTTCTGGAAGGTAGTGTCTAATGGTATGATTCAGCCCAAATTTAGCGGACCCAGTAATCTCTCTCTTGAAGGAGAAAGGGCAAGATCTAATGTAAAAGTGTCATTGGCTGCCCAAAAGCCAGTAAGAAAAGTTCTGTTAAACAAGGTAGTTTGATTTAAATCAACATTTAAATTGGGGAATTCTATTTTAAAAAAAACACGTATTGAAATCACTTGAAATAAAATTACGGAACAATGTGCACAAGATATTTGTAGATGTCAGAATCACTTTTTGTGAAAGTATATTAGCCTAATCTTGTAATCATTTAATGGTGTTTATTATGCTCTAAGAAAGGAAATAAAGGAAACAAAATATATGTACTGATGGGGTGAAGCTCATACAAAAGTAAATGTAATATGTCATCTGAAAAAAACACTTAAATTTCCCTTGATTTAAAATTCAATAATTTTTGTAAGCAAAAATAGCACATTTTTAAAATTAAATAATATACAAAATACTAACGTTAAACCATAAATAGTGTCATTTTAATTAAACTGTAAATAAATATGGCAGCTGATATTTGGCTAACTGTCATTAAAAACACTAAAATTTGGCTACAAACACTGTAAAAATTATTTTAAGTTAAAAATACGTAGGTATAAAGTACTTCCAGAATTTATTATTTTCACTGTAAGAAAAGTTACTGAAATTATAATAGTTTCATTAACACACACAACAAACATTTTCATATTGGGTTCATTATGTTCAGTTCCAGAAACAGAGAAATGTATATTTACATGTAATTTGTTATTTGCTTTAATCAAACTGTTCAAATATTTTACAGGGCCGTTTATGAGAAAAAGCCTTTCTAAAAAAAATATGTCTATGTGTACGGTGCCAAAAAAAGATTTAAATAAATTTAAATAAAAAATATCAAAAATTATAAATAAAAATCATTATTTTTATCCACCCAGCTGTTAAGAGGGGCGGTGGAGGAGATAAGTAAGTATTTGTATTTTCTTCTTTTGAATACATAAATGTCAAAGAAAGATATGTTGTAATATGTGAAAATTCAGAGGTAGAGCATCGATTTGTATAATTATTAATGTAACTGTAGCCACAACCAGCCATTCTAAGTAATTACATAAATTTCCTGGAAGAATCTGACTGTACTTGAGGGGTTTCTTGCGGACGCGTACTTTACTGCGTCAAATATTTAATATTACAAGAACATTAAGACGTAACAACAAAATGAGATTCACAAGTATTATTATTATCATTTAAGTTCTAAACTTCAAAGTTAACTTGTACAATTAATGTGCAACAAAGTCAAAATTGCAAATTAAAAAAGTCAAATTAGCTGTATCAATTGATTACACCAAAGATTTCACACTTAAGCGGCAAATGACTATCGTTTTAAGGTTTGTTGATGTTGAAACCAGTGTTGTTAAAGGTCCAGGAACCCATATATTCTAATGGGTTCTATTGGGTTCCACTGCAGGACCGGAACATTTTTTCTTGTACAATTTAAATTCGGTCCAAGTTGCGTATTGTTACATTAAAAAATGTTCCTGGACCGTATTTAAATTGATGTGGGAAAAAAGGTTCCTGGACCGAATTGAAATAATAACGCTGTTGTTCGCTTGTCGGCCAGGTTCAAAAACTCCCTTGTCGAAGAGTTACTGTACATAACGCAATGTACTATATTAGCATGGCATCACATTGAGCTCAAACAAACCCGTTACGTGTTGCTCCGGTATCCGATCCAGGAACTGCAGCCAATATGAGCCGCCCAGCAGATATCACAACAGGGACAGGTAGTGTTGCCAGAGGTGTTGCTACAACCAAGTGGAGGAACACCCGCAAGAGAATAGGGCTAAATGGAGAAGGGTAACGTAACTGCAGCGTTTGCGTTTCGTCCATTTCTACCTTGTACCTCAGATTCTCGAGGCAGCCAGCACTTGGATTATTCTTTCATGCTCACAAGTGGATAATTGTTTATCATCAGGTCCATAATCGATCCAAGTTGCATATTGTTTCATTTCAATATGGAACTTGGACCATATTTAAACTTATTCGGGAAAAAAAGGTTCCCGGACCGAATTTAAAGTGGTTCGGAAAAAAGGTTCCCGGGCCGTATTTAAATTCATCCGGAAAAAAGGTTCCTGGACCAAATTGAAATACGTTACAGATAAAAAGGATCTTTACGGTCCAGAACCCATTTACGCTTGCTGATTTTCTCTCTCCTGGACCGGAATTGAATTTATTTAAAATACCTAGACCATGAACAACCCTGGTTGAAACCGATTGTGTCGAAGACGTTGTAGGTAGATATTTTGGGCCTCTAAACAGGATTGTGGTTTAGCGCACCCCCTTCCCCCCACTCTATCAAGCACCGACATTTTGTGTACGTCCTTCGATATTTTCTTCTTAAGCCATGATTTGTGACATTTACATCCTACAAATTTTGAAATGAGGACACAAAGAACAACTCATTAAATAATATATAGATTAAATTTAAAGATTCTTAGTTTGTATTTCTGATTTTTTAGAAAAAAGTTTAGCATATTTAAGGATATTTCAGTTGTGTCTTACTGCCTAAAGAACATCTTAACAAACGTACTATTACTACTTTGGTTAATGAAAATTCCAGCAGCGTGTTATTGTAGCTCTGCCAAGTATAAATTTCTCTGTCGCGTACTATTAAATATAATTTTCGTCAGAAATGTATTATTATTATTATTATTATTATTATTAGGCTATTATATAAATATGATAATTTGCTGGCGTTTCCTTGATGACTGTGTATCGATTCACATTGATATTTCAAACTTAAAGTACGGATGAGGCGGCCTTGCATTCTAATCTCGTCCAGGGCCTCGCCACTGTAGTATAACTAAGATTTTGTAACTTCTCAAATTAGTTTCATGATTATGTCAAAGCGACTACCACATATTTTCCAATTTGTTTTTGAAGGTCTTGAAATAGGTTTGTGTGTCTTGTTCATTTTATGTCACTTTTCTGGTCTTGAAATCGTAAATCTTATCTGTTTCATTTTTACGTCGTTTGTTTGTTGAAATGTGTAAATAGCATTGCCTGCCTATCAATGTGGTCTGTAGAACTAGATAACTAGCAAAACATGAGTGAGCCGGCCCCTGTGGCGGAGTGGTTAGCACATCGCGCTACAACGCCAGGGGTCCCGGGTTCGAATCCTGGCCTGGGCATGGATATTTGTGAGTGTCCATTCATCAACTTCATCATATCATCACTCATCCCCATCTTCGCAAATTAGCCAAAAGTGGCACAAGAAGCGAAGTAAAATAAATCAAATCAAATCAAAACATGAGTGAACGACAATTCTGATTTCACGTTCCATTTTATGGACCATCGTGCCTTAGTGTTGAGGGGTGATATCTTGAGCAACTAATTCGGATATTGAATTGACAAAATTACACCAGAGAGAAAATCTGTTTAATTGATTGATTCATTTATTTGGTCACTTCATGGACAATAAGGCCAATTGGACTGGACCTACAGTTTAAAGTGGGATCCGAACCACTATGTACCTCCACCGGGTATCGAACCCGGGACCCCTTGATTACAAGCCGACGACACTACCACTGAAAATGTTTAATGTAGAACAACCACCAGCCACACAAAGTTCCGATGGCACTTTTTGCCAAACTTTGTTCGTACTCCATTACAGGTGTCAGCAGTGGCGGCGATTAGGGGCAGGCCCAAGAGGGGGGCAGTTGCCCCCATTTTTGCCACTTCGGCACCATGCTAACACTATGTACCAAGGGAAATTGAACTGTCCTTGCCCCTCCCCCCCCCCCTACTTTTGCACCTTGGCCCCGTAGTTTTGGAACCCAATCACCGCCACTAGGTGTGAGCGATACAAATGTTTACTACCAAGGAATAAATGTCTGCAATTTCAAATTGATAAACCTGATGAATATTTTAAGAGCTCCTAGACCAGTTTAGAATCTAAAAATTGGCAACGGTGACTGCGTGACTCATGTATCTGGATATGGTGCAAACCCAGAATGAGCGTTCGCTGAAGATAAGTGAGCTTGGTCTTGCAAGGCCTTCCAGTTACCCGTGGGCTTTCGATGCTTGATGGGTCAAAACTCAAGGTCTACAGTTTTACTCGTCCGCTTGCCCGATATGCAGCTCTCTGATAAGGATTAATGTTTCTGATATGATTTCAGAAGTTTTGGGCATGCACGAACACACATTTAACAGAATTTTGGTAGTTGAAATTTATTCTGCTGCAATATATTTCAGGGGCCTTCCCAGTGGGGTAGTGATAACGTTGTCACCTTGTAACCAAAGGATTCTAGATTCGATACCTGGTGGAGGCACAAAGTGGTTCAGATCCCATTATAAACTGTAGGTGCAGTCCTGATTAGCCTTCCTGTGTATAAAGTGGATTTAAAACACAAACAAACAATTAATATATTTCAGAATACCAGGACTTGGTGTCAGGTTTACTCTAAGACATTTTTAGCTGAGTGGGCTGTAAAATATAATTTTTGTTCAGCTCCCCAATCATTTCTCCATTGCCCATTTAATTTTAATTGAAATCACTTTCAATGACAAATGCCCATGATTTTTAGAGAATTCAGAATCTAACTATTTAACAACAAACACTAAAAGAAAGTGATTGAAAAGTATTTTCCATCTTTCCCCTAGACAATGCTAAGTGAGATTCTTTTCCAGGGAAAGTGTCAATATAGTGCTTATTCTATAGAAAAAACTTCTTGAAGCTTTCCAGGCAGCGAGTGATCATGAAATTTTCTTCAAATATCAAGTAAGTTAGTTCCAAATAGGCTTCCATCTTTTAGAAGAGACAGCACTCAATTGGGATGCCACAGACACTGCACCTCCAAAAACCTGTGTGTGTGTGGGGGGGGGGGGGGCACATGTATGCATGCATTTTTATTTGATTATTTTTTTGTCCTCATATTTGACAAATATGATAGGCTACATTGTTTACTCCTGTTTTATCCTATATGCACCAAACAAAGCAGACTAATACGAGGCGCATCCAGAAAGTAAGTTCCCTATTTTTTTTAAAAAAAAACCAACACAGTTTCAGGAAACCATTTATTGGCAACAGGTACAGCAAAGGTTCAGCTATTTTTCAACATAGCAACCACCAGAATTGAGACACTTGTTGTATCGTGGTATCAACTTTTGGATCCCACTGTCGTAGAACTCTGCCGCCTGTGAATGGAACCAGCGTGTGACAGACGTCTTCAGCTCTTCGTCGTTGCCAAAACGCTCACCGGAGGACAGGAATTTCTTGAGGTGCAAGAAAACATGAAAATCGCTGGGAGCCAGATCAGGACTGTAAGGTGGATGATCAAACAACTCCCAGCCAAATTCCGTCAAAACAGCTGCTGTGCGCCGACCCATATGTGGACGAGCATTGTCATGGAGGAGCACAACACCTGCAGTAAGCATGCTACGCCTCTTGTTTTGAATTTCACGTCACAATTTCCTTAGTGTTTCACAGTAATGGTCAGCGTTCACCGTTTCACCTCTGAGGAGGAAGTCAATGAGCAAAATGCCCTTCCTGTTCCAAAACACGGTGCACATCACTTTCTGTACCGACAGCGTCTGTTTGAATTTCTTCTTGACCGGAGATCCACTATGCCGCCAATGCATTGACTGCTGCTTGGTTCCCGGGGTGAAGTGCGAAATCCACGTCTCATCGCCCGTGACGATCCTGTCGAGGAAATCATCGCCGTCATCATGGTACCGTTGCAGGAATGTCAGTGCTGCTCCTGAACGTTTCATTTTGTGTTCGGGTGTCAGGTTTTTCGGCACCCACCTGGCATACAATTTTTTAAACAGCAGGTGCTGCGTGACAATCTCATGCAACACGGATCGCGATATGTGCAGAAAAAGGCTACTCAACTCCGTAATCGTGAAGCGACGGTTCTCTACGATGCGCTGCCGTACCAGCTCAACCAGATCATCAGTGATGAGGGGCGGATGCCCACTGCGCTCTTCATCATTGACACTTTGACGACCTTCCGAAAACTGCTGACACCAGCGACGCACCATCTGCTTAATCATAATGTTCGGCTCATAGACCTCACAGAGCTGACGATGAATGTCAATTGTAACACCATTAAGCCTTGTTTCCATGATTATGAAAAACTAAATATGCTGACCAAGGCAGTAATTTATTTTATTAAAAACATAAACTAAAACGTAACGTTTCAACCTTCTAGCAAGGTCTTCATCAGACTCTGTATCAAGTACAAAAGTAACAAGATACACAAAAAGGGCATTATATATACACAAATATTACTCCCTCCAGACTATTAGAAAGTTGTTAGGAACTTTCTAGCAGGTGGCTTTCACTTTCCAACTGTACTTTCACCTAAAAGGCTAAACATAATTACTTTCATATAGAATGTGAAGAGATATTCATATAGAATATCTCACGCTCTTTTTCCTTCATTTTTCTCCCTTCTCCTCTCCTCTTTCTCTCTTGTCCTTTCCACTCTTTCTAACACCTTCTTCCATTCTTTGTTTAACTTCAGTCCCCCATTCCAGTTCATTATGTCTTCTTCACCTTTCTTCTCTATTTCCTTGGCTTCCTTCCATTTTATCACTAGCATTCTTTTTTCCCTTCCTATCTGCTTAGCCTCATCCCACTCTATGTCATGTCCTGTTTCTCTTATGTGTTTAAATATTGCATTTCTCTCTCTCTTAAGTCGTACATCATCCCTATGTTGTTTCAACCTGTCTTTCAGCCTTTTTTTTCATTTCTCCTATGTACACACTCTGACATTCTTTACATTTCACTTCGTAGA
This sequence comes from Lepisma saccharinum, assembly GCF_977018435.1. Classification (NCBI taxonomy): domain Eukaryota; kingdom Metazoa; phylum Arthropoda; class Insecta; order Zygentoma; family Lepismatidae; genus Lepisma; species Lepisma saccharinum. The sequence goes on along the minus strand of NC_139235.1, from coordinate 35,912,640 downwards.
TAATCCCTTCCTCTTCTCTGTTCTCCTTTTTCTTGCTTGCATTCTTCGCTATTCCTAAGATGCTTCTCCCTCCCTTCCTGTAAGTTTTAATTCCCGCTTTCCTAAGCACTTTGCATATCTTTTCTGTGGTCTTCCAAACCTTCTCTCCTCTTTTTCTTTCTCTTCCAATTCTCCTCTGCCCGTTTTCTTACTTTTTCTGTTTATGTCCAGTCTATCCTGCTTCTCATAGCCATTCTTTTCCAGCTGTTTCCATAGGCTATTTATTTTGCCTTCTTTTTCACATTCTTTCATGCATATTTTCTTGATTCTGTCCTCCTTTATAAAATTTATTTTTGTCACCTCACTTACGTCACTTCTTTTGTGGCAGAATACCCCTGCTGCACACTTCTTCTGATGCCAAGTGGTTTCAATTTCTTGTCCTCTCTTCCTTTGCATCAATATATCTAGGTAGCTTAATTTGTCTTCTTCTTCTATTTCAAGTTCCAATAATTTCCCTCTTTCTTCATCTTGTATTTCTTTGGCAAAAATGTCGAGCTGCCTCTTCGTTCCCTTCCATATGCCAAAACAATCGTCATTAACATTATTTTATCTCCCATTATACTGTAACCGTTATTCCAAATGGTTTCCAGCGCCTTCACTACCCTTTCACTATCCATTTCTCCTATAATTTCTTGTCCACTTCTCTTTTTAATAATGTCCAAAACGTGTCCCCTCTTGATGCTCGGGAACATACTTTTCACGTCTAAGCTAAACATTGTCGTCTTCATCTCATTTAACTTAAGTCCTTTTATGAGGTCTACTACTTGTTCACTGTTCTTAACTGCTCTGCTTTCTTGCTGTGTTACTAACACTTCAATAACTTTCTATAATTTCTTTTCCAAGGGTTCCAAAATATTGTTTCTGCAGTTCATTACTGGTCTTAACTTTATCTCCTCTTTGTGTATCTTTGGAAAGCCTTTCAAACTAGGTAGTCTTCCTGTCTCCTTTATGCATTTCTGTTTTGCAGATATGTGGACGATTGTTTTGGCATATGGAAGGGAACGAAGAGGCAGCTCGACATTTTTGCCAAAGAAATACAAGATGAAGAAAGAGGGATATTATTGGAACTTGAAATAGAAGAAGAAGACAAATTAAGCTACCTAGATATATTGATGCAAAGGAAGAGAGGACCAGAAATTGAAACCACTTGGCATCAGAAGAAGTGTGCAGCAGGGGTATTCTGCCACAAAAGAAGTGACGTAAGTGAGGTGACAAAAATAAATTTTATAAAGGAGGACAGAATCAAGAAAATATGCATGAAAGAATGTGAAAAAGAAGGCAAAATAAATAGCCTATGGAAACAGCTGGAAAAGAATGGCTATGAGAAGCAGGATAGACTGGACATAAACAGAAAAAGTAAGAAAACGGGCAGAGGAGAATTGGAAGAGAAAGAAAAAGAGGAGAGAAGGTTTGGAAGACCACAGAAAAGATATGCAAAGTGCTTAGGAAAGCGGGAATTAAAACTTACAGGAAGGGAGGGAGAAGCATCTTAGGAATAGCGAAGAATGCAAGCAAGAAAAAGGAGAACAGAGAAGAGGAAGGGATTATCTACGAAGTGAAATGTAAAGAATGTCAGAGTGTGTACATAGGAGAAATGAAAAAAAAGGCTGAAAGACAGGTTGAAACAACATAGGGATGATGTACGACTTAAGAGAGAGAGAAATGCAATATTTAAACACATAAGAGAAACAGGACATGACATAGAGTGGGATGAGGCTAAGCAGATAGGAAGGGAAAAAAGAATGCTAGTGATAAAATGGAAGGAAGCCAAGGAAATAGAGAAGAAAGGTGAAGAAGACATAATGAACTGGAATGGGGGACTGAAGTTAAACAAAGAATGGAAGAAGGTGTTAGAAAGAGTGGAAAGGACAAGAGAGAAAGAGGAGAGGAGAAGGGAGAAAAATGAAGGAAAAAGAGCGTGAGATATTCTATATGAATATCTCTTCACATTCTATATGAAAGTAATTATGTTTAGCCTTTTAGGTGAAAGTACAGTTGGAAAGTGAAAGCCACCTGCTAGAAAGTTCCTAACAACTTTCTAATAGTCTGGAGGGAGTAATATTTGTGTATATATAATGCCCTTTTTGTGTATCTTGTTACTTTTGTACTTGATACAGAGTCTGATGAAGACCTTGCTAGAAGGTTGAAACGTTACGTTTTAGTTTATGTTTTTAATAAAATAAATTACTGCCTTGGTCAGCATATTTAGTTTTTCATGTCAATTGGCGCAATGCTTTGTGCATTCAGGAACTTTATCACCGAACGAACCTCGCATGCGGCGGGTGAAGGAATACAAGCTTCCATTTCGGACCACTGCTGCCTCGCTACTGGCATGCGGCGGGAGAAGGAATACGAGCTTCCACTTCGGACCACTGCTGCGTCGCTACTGGTGCCGGGCGGGATCTGTCTGCCTGGCATATGATTGATACGTCTTAGCTCTGCTGCACATGCGCAATTTACACGGCTCATTATGTTTACTTTCACGGGGAAAAAATAGGGAAACTTACTTTCTGGATGCACCTCGTATTTGATTATTACCCTTTAGTCCTTAAGTTCCATTCCTGTATATTTATTTCATGTTCCAACTCTTTTACCATGTAAAATGTTATAAACATGTGTTACTCCACTGCAAACAGATAATTTCACAAAAGAGAATTAAGTTCCTGTTATATTCCATTTCTGCAGTCACTCAAAACAACACTTAAAGTTTAGATTCAATTTTTTTTAGATAATATGCATTTGTTGGGCTATTTACCATGAGCATGCTCCTAATATATTTTACGTACATTTTTCTCTTTGCAGTTTATACATTGGGAAAAACCATGGTGCATTACACAATTAGAACACTATGGACGTGTTTATTCTTGTCCTTCCTGATATCAGCAAGTCTTTGCGAGGAGGAAAAAAATAATTCCGGCACGAAAAAGAAACTTCAAATTGGAGTGAAGAAGAGAGTGGACAATTGTCCAATAAAATCAAAGAAAGGAGACCTCCTTCACATGCATTATTCAGTAAGTGTTTTTCATATACGTGTTCGTATATTCATTATACACGGTGGACCAAAAGTCATGTTACATAGAGCAAAATGAAATTTACAGTATGTGTTCAATATGATCACCAGCTGCTTGGTAGCATGCTTCAATTCTAATATCCCAGTTTCGTAAGACGTCTGTTAGTATGGTGGGAGTGATTTGTGAAATGGCTTCTGTGATTTTTTGATTTTTTTTTGAGGTGGTCCATGTTGTTAATCTTCTCGGCGTACACCATGCCCATTACGTGGCCCCACAGATGGTAATCCAGGGGTGTCAGGTCTGGTGACCATGCTGACCATTCAACAGGGCCTCGAAGACCTATCCACCTTCCTGGGAACTGTTCGGTCAACCACGTACGAGCAACGATACCGTAATGCGGTGGGGCACCGTCTTGTTGGAACATGTCGGGAAAGCTCCCTTGTTCATTGAGGATGCTCGGGAAAACACTCTCTTGAAGTATTTCCTTGTACTCTTCAGCATTGGGATTACCTTCAATGAAAAAAGGCCCGACGACTGTTGTTCCCCATATGCCACACCAAACCATCAACTTTCCTGCCCCTTGCATTTTGCATGGATCAATCCAATTGGGGTTCGTATCACTCCAATACCGCCAATTTTGCGTATTGAGTTCACCATTAATGAAAAAATTGGCTTCATCACTGAACATAATGGAAGACGAAAAAATGGATCCTGCCTTCCACTCTTTCGTCTTTCATTAACATGTCAGAAACCTGCAAAGAAAATAGAAAATACTACATTTTACGTATGTAACCTGACTTTTGGTCCACCCTGTATAGTTTGTAAAATGCTGGTATGTATTGAAAAACAGTTTGTAAATACCTTGAAGGGAAGTTCCAATTCTGTAGTAATGATCTTTTTGTTTAGTTTGTAATTGTGAAAGATTGATTGATTGACTTGGTTTATTTTACTTCGCTTTTCTTCCACTTTTGGCTAATTTCGAAGATGAGTATGAGTGATGACATGATGAAATTGATGAAGGGACACTTGCAAAGAACACCCATGCCCAGGCAGAGAATCGAACCTGGGATGCCTGGCATTGTAATATGCTGTGATAACCACTCCACCATGGAAGTCAGCTAATCATGAAAGAGTATTGTACTGGTATCTCATATGGTATGTTTTTACTAGGTTTGAGTGATACCGATATTCTTAATGATTCTCACCAATACCGATACCTAAAAATTATAACAGTTGAAAGTATTTCATATAGTTGCAAAATCCAATTCTTCCAACAATCTTCTTGCTAAAAAAATGAAAATGATGAGGATATTTAGACTTGTGTAATATAATCAATGGTTACATACATAAACTTTTCAATTATATAAGTACCAGGTTGGAAATGATATGAACTTGAACTCACAGAAGAACTATGCATAATTCTTAATAGAGACAGTAATTTATGGAATATTTACACAATGTTTGTAGATTAGGCACACACAGGAGTTGTACTACATAGAAATTTTCAGCGAAAAATGCAGGCTCGACCAGGACTCGAATCCGGGTCTCTGGCATACCGTGCCATTGCTCTAGCCACTGAGCTACCGAGCCGGCCTGACCTCACCTGATCTTTCGCTAGCTGTTTTACCTGCATGGAATCGTCTCTGCCAGTGCTACCGCAACGGGATCTGTTGCCTTTGAAACACAGTAGACTTCGACATTGCCTGGTTCCTCCCAGCGTAGAGATGTTAATAATTGTAGATCAGGTGAGGTCAGGCCGGCTAGGTAGCTCAGTGTCTAGAGCAATGGCATGGTATGCCAGAGACCTGGATTCAAGTCCTGGTCGGGCCTGCATTTTTCGCTGAAAATTTCTACGTTACACAATGTTGTTTTAAAAACTAGCAAACATTGTGCATTTAATTGTAAGAAATGGAACAATTCCAATTTTACTTTTAAATGTTCTCCATTTATATAACACCTATTTGGAGCTTTCAGACCAAAGTAACGCACTTAGTCACTTAGAAATAAAACCTCAGTGATACATGCAACCTTTTGAACCAAAGTCACATGACAATCTGCACGTGTCGGTTGTCGCTTGCATGTCACTAGGACTGGGTTGTTTTCTCAATACGGAGCGAATTTACAATACCGGACCCCTCCCCAATTTTTGTAATATTTCGCATACTCACTAATTGAGGCTTCCTAATAACAAATTTGAAGTTAAAATTTGGGGGTCATGGGTACAAATTGCAAAATAAGCTAAATTTAGTGGTCCATGATCGGAACAGAAACCCTGGATTTCTCCATGAAAACAATGTTTATTGCAATATTTTACGTTTTAGAATGAAATTAATATAACCATGTTTGCCTAACCTAATCTTACTGTGAATGGTTTGTGGGGTTATGCGTGAATGGTTTTTGGGGCTATGCGTTTGTGGGGCACACCAAATTTTAACTACACAATTCGGATCAAGTGTACTAAATTATTGACTATGCGAAATATGAACGAATGCGCTATATTATTAATATGTACCCAACTAAAAGTTACTCAAAATAACTTACGAAAGAAAGAACTTTATTTCCTACCTTCAAAGTTGCCATCTTCCTCACACAACGCAGATTACTGAACAAGTGAACGCTACGTTGAAAAAACATGGTTTCCATGCTTGTATACGGAGAACGATAGCAGTAATTGAAAAGCTTATTTTACAACTTCTACACATCAATTAACAATTTCAACACGTCACCCCCACATGTTAATCTCATATACTTCATCGGGACTACGTATTTCGTGAGTGTAAGAAGTAGGATAGAAATTACTGATGGGTCCGGTATTGTAAATTCTTACCCTCAATACATTTCACTATGTCGCCTCAGTCTGTTGGTTGCCCATGGTCAATGAAGGCTTTCTTGCACACTGTAGAGGTTCTTGTCACTTTGGTCTGAAAGCTCCGTGAAGTTCATTTGTATGTATTTTAACTAGGGCTGAGCTGATACTGATGTATCAATATCGGCAGGGAATTTATTTATTGACTGCAAAAATGCCACGAGAGACTTTCGAGGCATCTAATTATCCTGGGAATTACGCAAAATTCAAAGGTTCTTTTCATTTTGCACCACTTTTGTTTGTATGACAACTGAATTTTGTGATAACGTAATATGTAATTTAATATTCTGGTGTAAGTCTCAAATATTTGAAGAAAAAATTCCGGTAAATTGATGCACATAATTAGAGTGGAATACTTAAACTAATATTAATGTATAGTGCGATCGAAAAGTCCCCGAACCCAAACTTCATATTTTTTTTTCCGCCAGTCGTTATGATGATAATGTAATAATTTCTGTGGAAGCTGGTTTGCGAGGGTCTTGGCTGTACACGACACAAGAGATGGCGCTGGGGAGTGGCGCTAGCAGTCGTGGTGAGGAAATGAACTACGAGCAGTGCTGGTAACAAAATAATCACGCCAGTTGCAAGGATGAGTTTGTCGGTGGAGGAGCGTGTGTTTTTGTTAGAGGAGTATTTGAAAACGACATCATACAGTGCTGCGAACGAGAAATTTGAGTAAATCAACTCTTCATGCGTTAATCAAGAGATTTTGTGAACATGGTAGTGTGCACGATAAGCCGCGTAGTGGGTGCCCTTTAGTTGTGACGAATGATGTTTTGGAAGACGTCGCCGCACGATTACAACAATCACCGCAGAAAGGCATGCGCTAGTTATCACAACAGGTGGGCATATAATATGGCTCAGTACACAAGGCAACAAAACAGTTAAAATTATGGCCATACCATGTGAAAGTGGTTCAGGAACTACGACCAGGTGACAATGATGATCGAATGAAGTACTGTCGGTGGTTTCAACAATTCACTCGCAACAATATTGCTGTCCTTGATACGGTATACTTCACGGACGAGGCCTGGTTCCATTTGTCAGGTCATGTTAATGCACAGAACTCTCGCTACTGGTCCCCAGAAAATCCACAAATCTTACACGAGGTCCCCCTCCACTCGCAAAAAATTGGTGTCTGGTGTGCCGTGTCCAGATCACGAATTATTGGACCGATTTTTTTCGAAAACCGAGTGAACTCTATTGTGTACCAGGACATTATATAGCAGTTTATTGCACTTTTGGACGCTGATGAACGAGATGTGTGGTTACAACAAGATGGAGCAACATGCCATACGTCCAATGCCACCATGGCATTTCTGCGTGAACTTTTTGATGACCGCCTGATTTCATCAGGGCTTTGGCCAGCAAGATCACCTGATTTAATCACACCCGATTTTTTCTTGTGGGGTTATTTGAAGGGGAAAGTGTACGAAAATAATCCCCACGATTTAGATACCCAGAAAACCAACATTGCCCAGTGCATTACTGCAATTAATGTGCCTATTCTGCATCGCGTAGCACAAAACATGTGTCGTCGCATAGGTTTATGCATGATGCAGCATGGGGGACACTTTCAGCATCTCTTGTGATGTGCCTACATCCACCCAGATATCCAATGGGAAAGATCTACACGGTCACGCAGGTAAGGTCCACTTGTTCCTTGCTTTCACAGTTTAGGTTAACTGTTGGTTTGGTTTACCTGATTATTTTGTTACCAGCACTGCTCGTAGTTCATTTACTCGCCACGACTGCTAGCGCCACTACCCAGCGCCATCTCTTGTGTCGTGTACAGCCAAAACCCTCGCAAACCAGCTTCCACAGAAATTTTGACATCATAATAATGACCAGCGAAAAAAAAAAATTGAAGTTTGGGTTTGGGGACTTTTCGATCACCCTGTATAATTCTGAACAACTTTTAATAATTACAATTTTCAAGCATCTGTATCAGTGGGAATCAGTTAAGAGTAGCGCCATTGTATTGGTTCAAAGTGCTATCAGCTCAGCCCCAATTTTAACAAATTGGTTTCGTACAAAACTGTTTTAAAAAGGCATAAAGCTGTTTTTTTTTCATCCATTTAATCTAGTATATAATAAATAAAAATGCTACAGAGCAAAAGGCAACATATTCAAGAGAGAATCAAAAAATAATGCACAATACTTTTTTCAAGCACGACTTAGTACACTTCTGTTCACAAAAAGTGGCACATTTGTTTGAGTTGAAGTCCAGCTTCGTGGCCGGAAGTACAGCCGAAGTAAGTCTTCAGAAAGCAGCAGTGTTGCTTACTATCGATCTATTTAACCATATGAAGGGAATTTTGTGTCTCTCAGACTCAAAGAAAAGGGGTAATGGGAAGATTGTAGCGTAAATATTAACTAACTGGAATTTCCACATCGACAATGAAAGTAATGTAAATGTAAAATATTCCTGAAATTGATGTTAAATGAAACGCATTTTTGACATTCACGACGAAGTAGTTATCACAATTCATTAGAATACGAGAGCCCCGGGTTCGAGTTTGGCCTGAGCATGGGTGTTCTTTTTGAGTCTCTTCATCGTCACAAGTAGCTGAAAATGGAAGAAAAGCAACACAAAATAACGAAAAGGGAAAAACTCAATAAGAATAAGCGAGACAGAAATAGTGCTGTTGCAATTCCTGAAAATGATGCAAAAAAAATATTTCGGAAATAGTGTTATCCTAGTCCAGGAGAAGGCTTGAAGAATAAATAAACACCTTCCCCATACACTCTGGCAAACACAATCGCAAATTTCGCACTGAATATTAAGTGAAAGGAAAAATAATTGAAATCCTAAAGGAACAAGAGTTTATGTCACAGCCAGGGGGGCACATGAGAGGAGGTATCCCCCCCCCCACATCAGTCATCCAGGCTATTAAAAGTAAGTCAATGGTTGTCCTCTCATTTAACTTTAACAGTAAATGGAATTTTTGTAAAATGAAAATTTTTGGTCTTTACTTTTTTTTACATGTGCACGCTGGTTTCGTAATGGAGCACAAAAATAGAATTGTGGCTCTCGTAAAATTCTTTACGAATGAATGAATGAATCTCCGTAGAATCCAGAATAATGACTCTTCATTTTGAAATAAATAGTTTAAAGTAATATAATTTATGTGCCCTTGATGAATGAGATTTGACGTCACATTGCAGAATCCACTATATTGACGGGTACTAGAGAACGGTAATCATTTAGGTTTGAAAACACTAACCTTCCACAAAAGCACGACTTGCCAACGTCTTCATTAATTTTCATGCACAAGCTTCACTTGTATTTTGTCAGCAATGTGTACAGCATATGAACCCTATCTGATGAAGCATATGGCTTTCAAATTAATATAATTAACGAGAAGCGACATCAAAAGTTTCAAGCTGGGCAGGAAAAGATGCAATCTTATGGGTAAATTACTTGAATAGCTTGGTTTCTTCACCGTGGCTTGTGGCCATGTTGGTTAAAGGCCAGCTTTGTAAGCTAAAATCCTATGTTCAAAACCCCATGTCTCCAAAATATTTTTTCTTACCAAATGGGTGCTACATAATGTATTTTATTCTCGCCACAACAATTGCAGCCTGAAACTTTTTATTGTTTGCGTGCCAATAAGAAATTATGTATTGAAACTATTACTCATTCAGAGAACGTGACTGTTACTCGAGACTACTTGAAATTAAGATTTTTTAGTTGTGTCACACTCCTCACAGGTATATTACAGAATGTTTGGCAGATCATGTAGTAGCATATGCACCATTCATAGGCTCGGACTATGTTTATGCATTCGTACTTAATTCAGTTTCTGCAACATGTAGTTAGCCTTCGAATCAGAGTTTTTATCGACCCATTGTGTTATCACAAAAAATGCAAGTGTCCGGTTTATTTTGTCCAGCAAGTGACCCACTCGATGAATGCCCGCACCTTAAGAGTAATTTTCAGATGGGAAAGAAAAAGCCTGGTCTAAATTGTAAAGTCAAGACGTGCACAGATTACACCGCTCTGCAATTTGAAATTATTTTTTTGATGTTTTGGTTTCGAATGTCGTTTCCCCCTAATTTTGGGGCGCTGATTCCAAATATGTAAGCAGTTTTCTTCTATCACGTCCAGATTGTTGAAAAAAATGAAAACAAAATTTGCATATTGAACCATAACCGACGTATATTTATACCCTTCTACAAGATCATTTCCATGCTTAAAAACGTGGTGTATATTATAATTATGTAATTGTAAACACAATGTACTACGTACAGTTCACAAGAACTACCAACAAGTGATATTATTTACAGTGGTCTCACTTATTTTACAGGCAGGAATTTTCGTCATTTTGAACTTTTTCCATATGCATGAGAAGTACTTTCCCTTTTCAGGGAGCTACAGTAGTCTGCCATTATGTTCACAGTCCAACCACCATGGTGTCTTCTTTCCATGTCTTTCAAATCCTGATGGAAACGTTCACCCTGTTCCTTGCTGTAAAGTCCAAGACAAGTATCTGGAAAATAGTCAATGTGAGCATGTAGGAAGTGTAACTTAAAGCGCATGTTACAACCTAGTTTTCTCAAATTTTCCAACATGGTGTTCACAATGGTTTTCTAAGCTGGACTTCTTCAGTTTCCTAGGAAGTTTTTACATCATCTTTGTAGCTCTCCCAGGCTTGCTTTTCTGTTTGGCTCATTGTATCCTCAAAATTGGGGTCACACATTAATTTCCTGATCTGAGGTCTAGTAAAAACACCTGCTTTCAGCTTATCTAGGGGCCATTCTCTGATAAACACTACATACGTACTTAAAACACTCACTGTCCTTATCTAGGGCATGTACAAACTGGATCATGATACCCAATTTAATGTGTAGAGGAGGGATAAGAACTTTTGTGGGTTCCACAAGCGGCGCATGCATAACATTCTTTGTTCCGGGTGTCAAGGGTCCTCTGGTTGGCCATTCCTTTGCCAGTGATTTTGTCCGTCTCGACTATCCCACTCGCACAGGAAACAGGGTATTTTTGTGTATCCCATTTGTAGTTCCAGTAAAAGGTTGATAATTTTGAAGTCACCACATACAATGCAAACTTTCATATGATTCTTTCAAAGTAATAGAATAAGCAACTGGTACAGATCCAGGAACATTACTATTGTGGAGTAAAACACCTTTCAGGCTGGTTACAGAAGAATCTATGAAAAGCCTCCATTCAAAAGTTACATACTTCACACCAAGCCACATTACAAGTTTCGGTATGTCATTGCAGAAGATCGTAGACCTTTCTTCTGAAAATAAAGAAACTTTTCTTGTTCCCGGGATCTGTAACATGAAATTTTAGTGCCAGATAACAAATAATGTCTTGTCTTTCAGTACAGAAGCTAACAGTTCAGAACTTTCCTTTGGTAACGCAAGATCACGTACAAAGTCGTCTTCTGATACACTGATGTCCGTTGTATCGCTTACAACTTCCTTTCGAGGCGATGTACAGCTTGAAGATGGACGAGAAGGAATAAGTAGACTTTCGTCATGTTTGATTGGTCTCATTGCAGATCGCAAATGTGGATACACTATGTCATTTTTGTTCTTGGCACTGAAACCTTGCACTTGAACCTGACAAAAATAACAGTCATCAGTATGGTTTAATTGTTCCATCCATACCATTGGCAGAGCAAAATAGAATTTCTCTCTTTGTCTGTTCATCCAGAACCTCAAACCTTCCACACAAGTCTTAGATACTTTCTAGGGTGCCCATGGTTTATTTTCATCGCCAAGCACAAGTCCAAAATATGCAAGGTAGGCTTCTTTGACGAATGGCTTTATCTTTAGTCTTTGTTTATACACAACATGTACTTCCCACATATGTAACAGAAAGTGTTCGGGTCGTTTTTGCAGCCACGTGAAGACATTGTTGTCCGAATATACACAATTTGTCACTTCATGCAACCGTTCAGCACTAGGAATACAACACTCTCAACCACCCGTGAAACAAAAAAACAGTTGAATTAGTGTTTCCAGACCACATACAAAGGTGTAATCACAATTTAACTCTAAATACTCTCCATGCCCTCCTATGGTATATAAACGGGACTTTTATCAAACACAAATTCCTGATTTCCTCGAAAACCTGACGTGATAGGAAAAAACGGATTGCACCGTTCAACTCAGCGTAAAAATTCCATTTAGGAACACTCATTCATTTCAAAACCTCATTTTTGCTGCAGAGCAGTGTTATAGATGTTGTTATCAGAAACAAACAGAATTGATCAGTAACTACAATTATTTACCTAAACATCACTCATATGTCACTTAGAATAGAACTTTAAAATATGTATTTTGGATAATTAGCTGTTTGAATTATTATTCTTATATTATACTTATTATACTTCTGCTTTCGAGGTGCAATTTGAGCGAAACAGCTGAATGCAAAATGCAATCTAATATTAATAGCAATACAACCATTGCAGTATAGAGAGATGAAAGGGACAAATATGTAAAGTAAAGTAAAGAAGTAAAGTGCTCCCCTGTGCATAGCACCATGCCATGAAGGCATATAGGGGTGTGGGGGTAATGCCCCACACTTTCTTGATCCGGTCGTGAGTGGGGGTGATGTGATCAGCATCACGCCTATGACCACCTTTACCCCCCAGGGTTTCCCCCAGGTACCCATGTTATTCGATGCTGGGTGGCCACCGGGGCCGCTTGCATCGTTAGAAAAGTTCCCGCATTAGAACCGGCCGGGGATCGAACCTAGGACCTTTAGCATGGTAGTCAGATGCGTTACCGACTGAGCCACCGCCCCTTCTATTCAGATTATACTACGAAGGTAATGTCTGGGGTAACTTATCGTATGAATTGGTTTTAAGTAAATTCGACGTTACATTCCATGGAATGTTTGTTTCCTTGTTATGAACTATCTCAATAAAAGCTTCCTCTTGTGTGTTGGCTTTTGCGGGAGCTGGTTTAGACTGCCAAGGTCAAGTATTCGGCGTGTTCGAGTAAGGTAAGCACCAGTGACGTAGTCACGTGAACCTGTCAATCCAACTGTTTCTTCTATGCGACCCAGAAGCAGAAACAATTCATTTTGATTTGGTATAAATTAATAAACTGTAAGGGTCGCGAGTTCGAACCCTGTCAGGATCAAATTTTTTTCTTCTCTTTATTTACCCGGTAAACAGTGAAGTGTATCAAGATTTGAAAGTAGATTTTGATATTTTGGTTTATTTTGGCCATCAATGTATAATGTAATTTCGAAAACTGCCAACGTTCAATTCAATAGCAAACATTCAGATGTAAATACATATGGTGCTAACGGGAAACCTATATTTCTGCGCTTTTAGTGGTTACATAGAGAAGGAAAAATTATACATTTATTTCAAATATCTCTTGAGTTTCACAGGGGCATGTGGGAATGTGATTTTTTCAAAACGTGTCAAAAGTCTGTGGATACGTCAAACTCACACTTCAATTACACTTGGGACGGGACTTACAGTTGCAAGTGAGATCTAAACCACTATGTGCCTGCCATCTGCTATCGAACCCAGAGCCACTCTATTACAAGGGAACTAATTTACAACACAACATATGAAGGTCTCTCTCTTATGTCACGAAATTTATCAATTCCTAATTTAGCTCACGATTAAGCTGGAGAACTATAAAATTAACTGTCCAAAGAAAAATAAATTAAATTAATCATTTTCCAACAACATAAAGATCAAATAATCCACATTCCTAGATAAAAAAGAGACAGGCAAACTTTCCATCATGTTTATGAATTACGTATATAGTCGCCGAATAGAGTGCTTTCTTTTTATACAAACACTACTAGAAAGCAATTTTGGTCGATAATTTAAGTTAAAGGTAGTTTATTTTAATTCTTAGTAATAGCTCCAGCAACCGGATCAAATTACATTCCTTGACGTTTACAAAATCACAGATCTAAAAGAGAGGGTTGATCCAAACACTCGTGCACTATGAAATAACGCAAACAGCTAATCATCCAAAATACATATTTTTCTACACTATTCTAAGTACCTTATGAGTGATGTTTAGGTAAATAATTGTAGTTACTGATTAATTCTGTTTGTTTCTGATAATAACATCTACAATCTGTGCACGTCTTGACTTTACAATTTAGACCAGGCTTTTTCTTTCCCATCTGAAAATTACTATTAAGGTGCGAGCATTCATCGAGTGGGTCACTTGTAAATATTTATCTATGTATAAAACGAGGAGAGTGACACAACTAAAAAATCTCAATTTCAAGTAGTCTCGAGTAACAGTCATGTTCTCTGAATGAGTAATAGTTTCAATACATATTTTCTTATTGGCACGCAAACAATAACAAAGTTTCAGGCTGCAATTGTTGTGACGAGAATAAAATACATTATGTAGCACCCATTTGGTAAGAAAAAATATTTTAGAGACAAAGGGATTCTAACATAGGATTTCAGCTTACAAAGCTGGCCTTTAACCAACATGGCCACAAGCCACGGTGAAGAAACCAAGCTATTCAAGTAATTTACCCATAAGATTGCATCTTTTCCTGCCCAGCTTGAAACTTTTGATGTCGCTTCTCGTTAATTATATTAATTTGAAAGCAATATGCTTCATCAGATAGGGTTCATATGCTGTACACATTGCTGACAAAATACAAGTGAAGCTTGTGCATGAAAATTAATGAAGACGTTGGCAAGTCGTGCTTTTGTGGAAGGTTAGTGTTTCCAAACCTAAATGATTACTGTTCTCTAGTTCCCGTTAATATAGCAGATTCTGCAATGTGACGACGAATCTCATTAATCAACGGCACAAATTATATTATTTTAAACTATTTATTTCAAAATGAAGAGTCATTATTCTGGATTCTACGGAGATTCATTCATTCATTCGTAAAGAATTTTACGAGAGCCAAAATTCTATTTTTGTGCTCCATTACGAACCACATGCACATGTAAAAAAAAGTAAAGCCCGAAAATTTTCATTTTACAAAATTTTACTGGTAATTTACTGTTAAAGTTAAATGAGAGGACAACCATTGACTTACTTTTAATAGCCTGGATGACTGATGTGGGGGGGGGGGGGGGAAGGTACCTCCTCTCATGTGCCCTCCTGGCTGTGACATAAACTCTTCTTCCTTTAGGATTTCTATTATTTTTCCCATCGCATAAATTTGTGATTCTGTTTGCCAAAGCTTATGGGGAAGAAGTTTATTTATTCTTCAAGCCTTCACTTGAACACTATTTCCGAATATATTTTTTTTTTTTGCATCATTTTCAGGAATTGCAACAGCACTATTTCTGTCTCGCTTATTCTTATTGTGTTTTTTCCTTTTCATTATTTAGTGTTGCTTTTCTTCCATTTTCGGCTACTTGCGATGATGAAGACAGACTCAAAAAGAACACCCATGCTCAGGCCAAATTCGAACCCGGGGCCCTCGTATTCTAACGAATTGTGATAACTACTTCGTCACGAATGTCAAAAACGCGTATCTTTTTTAAATGAATTTCAGGAATATGTTACATTTACATTACTTTCATTGTCGATGTGGAAATTGCAGTTAGTTAATATTTACACTACAATCTTCCCATTACCCCTTTTCTTTGAGTCTGAGAGACACAAAATTCCCTGCATATGGTTAAATTGATTGATAGTAAGCAACACTGCTGTTTTCCAAACACTTACTTCAGCTGTACTTCTGGCCACGAAGCTGAACTTCAACTCAAACGAGTGTGCCACTTTTTGTGAACAAAAGAGTACCAGGAACGACCAGAAGGTAACCTCAGGGGACAATCATTAGCTATTTTTCTCATATGAACCATTCCTGTTCATGAATTTGTCCTACCATGACACAAGCTTAAAGATGCCTTGTTCATAGAACTAGTCTTGATGTTATACAACCATCTGCTTACTTCACTTTTCTAATATGGAGCAATGTGTTTAGTCCATGTTCTCAGCCTATAGGAATCAAGTAAGATTTTGGCAGATCAGCGCGGGGTCTGATATATGTTGTTTTATTGGTGTTTATTTTTGTGTGTTCGTGAAGTGTAATTGATTTGTCATTTTGATTGAAATTCTGTGCCAGAGGAATATATTTAAGAAAATATTGCACCTCGTGCTGATTCACCATTCTGTAGAGGGGGATTCAACATAGTCCTGACCCTGCTTTCATCAATCGTAAACCTGAAAAAAAAAAATTGATTCTCCCTTGTATGTAAATTGACACTAGGTTTGATGAAAAATCAGGGTTTCTATGGCTTGGAAATCCTGGTAAAAAATAGAAATCAAATTTAAGGGTGAGAAAGCCAGGAAATTTTGTGAAAATTTAATGTTTCCCTTGCTAGGATGAGAAAGCTGAAAATGCATTTCACTCTTTCCTAGTTCTTTGAATTCTTGTGTAAAAGTGTTTACATGTTTTATTTTTGTTAGTTTATTTCAGCATTTGAATAGTATGCAAAGCTAAAAGTCATGGCACCTATTTATAAACATGTTTAAGCATTACCGTACAATTTGACACACACAGGAAATGTGCTATGGAGAATTTTCAGTAAAATGCAGGCCCAACTAGGACTTCAACCTCAGTCCTGAGCTATCGTGCTAGTCCTGGCATCACCTGATTTTTTGCTGTAGCCGTTTTACCTGTGTGGAATTGTCTTGGTCTGCTGCACTGGGATCTGTTGCCACACAGGTAAAACAGCAAAAAATCAGGCAAAACCAGGGCTGGCTTAGTAGCTCAGTTGGTAGAGCAATAGCACCAGTATGCCAGAAACCTGGGTTTGAGCCCTGGTCAAGCCTCCATTTTTCACTGAAAATTCTGTATGTTTCAGTGGTTTACAAGGTTATTTAAAGTCATGTTTTTCAACTGCCAGGCCTAGCCCGGTACTGGGCCCTGGCATCAATTATACCGTGCCACAAGAATCTGAAATTTTTCATTTTAATTTTTGCAGCAGTTATCATTATATTTTGTAGAGGAAATATTCTGAGTAGAATAATTGAGTGAGTCGAAAGCTCAGACGCAGATTGTCTAAATAAAAGATCCAAGCCACTTAGTTTTGAACATTGAAGTTACATTGCATAAATGTATTCTAACTAACTTTTCTCTAACCTACGTAATGAAAATCAAATTAAAATTTGTTTTCCAAGTATAATAACATAATCGTAGATTCCACAGTTAATATTAATTAGAAGTTTTCAGTGTTCAAAATGCAACATGGCACTGTAAATCAGCAGTTATCAAATTAATTTAGTGGTGTTGACCTGAGGAAGCTACAAGATTTTTCATTAGATCCAATGACTGAAAACCAACTTAAAAACCTAATTTTATATTTTGTCATTAAGCCTTGACAAAATCAAACTATTAATGTTTATAATTGTGCCATAATTTATTTATTAATGTTTAATTTCAAGGGTACATATTAAATAATGTATAAACTTAAAAAGATAGAAATGGGGCATTCGATTGTCACGGGTGGGACACGCAGACTACATTTTTGATATTAAAGTAACTATTCTACTGATGTTTATGCAACATTTTTCTTGCAGTTTCTGTGCAATGAAATATGAAACTTAACATTTTTGATTAAACATTATTACCCTTAAAATACTTTCCCAGATTTGTAGCTACAGGGTTGATGCAAAAATAATGGCTGATTTTGAACACCAATTTTGAAATGCTGTAACTTGGTTTAAACTTACTGTAATTAATCAAAATAAAGACCATTATAATCAACACAATTTTGCCAATGAGAAACAAATTTGTTTATTCCGGTAGCATAAAATTCCGGGTTTCTGGAGTCCATGAACTCTCGGAAGGCATTTTCAGCAGCATCCTGGTTGTTGCAGCATTTCTCTCATAGGAAGTTGTTGAGATGGTTGAAGAAGTGGTAGTCATTCGGTTGGTGAGAGGTCCGATGAGTATTGTGGTTGAGGCAGAGTTTCACAGCCCAATTCGTTCTGCTTCTGCAGAGTTGGTTGTGCAACGTGCAGTCGAGCGCATTTCTTGCTTTGACAGCATAATTGTAAATAGCCTAGAATCGAGTTAAATGAAGTGCAAGGAAAATTATTTTAAGGCAGATCGATTAAACAAACATGCAATACAATCAATGAGATGTATTAGCAAAAATTATTTGCAAAACACAAAGTGAAACAATTCGGCCATTATTTTTGCTTCAACCTGATATAAGCGAAAAATTTTGTGTTACGAGTGAGACAGACGAAACACTGCCTCTTCACTTAGTAAGAAATTTATTTTAATTTCTGTGAATCGTCAAATGGTAAAAAATAAATTAAACCTAGACAAAAAGAGAAGGTAATTAGTGGGTTTTATGCTATTATAAACTCAAGAAAGGAAGAGCCCCCCTCCAGCAGATTTGCTTACACTTAAAACAAGCTCAACATGCCCATATGAGCTTTTTGCTCAAGTGTGGAACCCCCTCTAATCCAAGAATTTTGTAAAAATGCCCTCAGGAATTTTTCAGAAAGGAAGAGCCCCCTCAGATTGATTTGCCCATACTTACAAAAGTTGCATCAGCCAGATTTTTGTCCATAAACTTGTCAAAATTGGCCATACCAGAAATTAAGCCAATACACACACACATACCCATCCATATACACACATATTTACTTCCAATTTAAGTTTAATTGGACCCCAGCCTCAACTTGCATATCTAATATTAAAACAATGTAATATGCAGAGACCCTCTAGAATTGCTCCGTGACTCTCTTATTTCTTATATTATATGTTTCAAGTAATTCTCCTCTGTGTCAGTGTGTGCAATTCCCGAGACGGTAGTATTGATTTTGTATGTTCTCCCCAGCGCCACTACTTACAGAAATTCCCGAGTATTTAAGCTTTGATGCAATATTGCATCAGCCAGTATTGTGAGAGTGGTTGAGGAGAACAGATGTGTTTTTACATTGCTCCTCATACTTACAGACCTGTTTGGTTTAAATATATATAATTATTCTATTGAACAATATAAAATCTGATATTTGTTGTAATCCACTCATATTTAGGGTCAGGCCTATATCTGTCCCAGCCTGTTATACAAAAATCAATACCAGTGCTGGGTCATTGCCATTCAAGACATGCATGTTCGTGCAGGTATTTGCGGAAGGTCAGTGTGAATGATTTTTTCCACTTGTGGGCTATTGGCTTTACAACCTGTCATAAGATAAGCATAGAGATTTGATTTGAACCCCAGGAAATTTTATATAAATACCAAAGCCAAAAAATATTAACACACATACACACACACACACATACACACATACACAAAGCACAGTGCTGAACCCAACTGTTATTTTTATCCAGCATAGAGTTTTGAATTGAAGCCCAGGAAATATATATAATAAACCAACAACAAAAATGCCAAATCAAAAATATTGTAATCAATGCAATAAGAATATATTTAGCTCTAATTGGGCCAGACACCAAAAGATTTGTAACCCAGACAAATGCAGAACTCCCACAAAAATTTGCCCCAAATGCAATAGAAAATATAACATGCAATACTTCACATATACACATAAAGATACTTGTTCTGTACAGTCATCAACATTGCCCTCACAACCATCTACATCTGGTCTGAAAAGAAAGCATGAAGCACCTGTTAATGCTGGACCAGCAAAGCAGCTATGCTATGCACCTGTCCATAGCAGTTTTAATGCCCAACTTAGGGATTATCGGTTTGTATCAGAGCCAAGATGTGGCATTGAGAATTTTTTGAACAGTGTAAATCCTGATCTGCAGGCAATTCTTAATGCACAAAATGGCTCTTATAAGCTGTCCCTCAAATTGTTTACACAATATAAGAAACCAAATGGCACAAAATTTACACAGCCCCACATAACAGAAACTGCACCGGTATATTCAAATGCAAATTCAGACACAATAATAAGCAGGTTGATAGATCAATTAAATATTAAACACTCTGAATTTGCAGCAAAAGAGTCAGGATGGAGCCTATGCGGCTCTCCACACAAGTTATATATTAATATTTCTGAATTCAGCCCATTACAAGGATCTACATATCTGCCATTACCTGATAATATTAAAAACAGAAGAGCTGTGGTTAATATTGAAAATACCGACCAGAAATGCTTTTTGTGGTGTATATTAGCTGTTTTGTATCCAGTTTCAAGGAATCCTCAGAATCAGTACAATTGATGATGAATCTGCTATTCCAATTGATTTGCTCTTAATTGAAGGGGAAGGCACATATCATTACACTCTGATACATAATCTTGAAGCTTTAGTGAGAACACAACTAGATAAATCTAATAGAATATTTAAGTTGTGCAGAAGATGTTTAACTGTACTTGATGGTCAAAAAATGGTGAATGGTGTTTGTGAAAAAAATGCAGAAATTGCCAAAAACAAGTTAATTGAGCATCTGAAATACTGTAAAAATCATAAACCTGTTCATATGGTGATGCCTAATCCAAGTGAAAATTGCAAATTCAAAAAGTTTGAAGCCTTGTTGGAACACCCAGCATATATTGTCTGTGATTTTGAATCAAATCTCAAATCTCTTGCATTTTGTAGCCCAGATCCTGAAGAATCTTCAATTACACCATACCAGCTACATGAACCTTCCAGCTTTTATTATGTGGTTGTACAGGATGGTGTTGTTACCAAAAAAGATTCATACATGGGAGCAGATGCCATCAAAAAATTTGCACATAAAATAGAAATTGAGTGCCATGACATAGCATCTAATATCTTATTAAAATCAAAGCCCATGTTGCCTTTAACAGAGAAACAGATTGAAGATTTCAACAATGCAGAAAAATGACCGGTATGTGATTCTGAATTTTCAGATACAAATATCAAGGTGAAACACCATTCTCATACAGATGGTAAATTCTTAATGGCCCTGTGTAATAGCTGTAATATTAAGATCAAGAGACCAAAATTTGTCCCCATATTTTGCCATGGAGCATCCAATTATGATTTCCATCATCTGATCAGATATGAGGGGTTTGACAAGCAGAATTTAAATATTTTAGCTGAAAATGATGAGAAATATATTGCTATTAGCAAAATAATTAAAGTTAATGGAGCTCCTATTCACATAAGATTTCTTGATTCTTACAGAATTTTATCTGCTAGCCTGGCTACACTGGCCACTCAATTATCTGATGATCAATTCAAAATCACACGTGCCTTGTTTCCAAATCAGGACCTGAAATTAATTAGGCGGAAGGGTGTATATCCATATGATTATGTTACAGATTTTTCTAAATTTGATGAGTGCTCCCTGCCACCGCAACATGAGTTTTACAGCAAAATCAGAGGATCTGGAATCACTGATGATGATTATCACCATGCCCAGTTGATGTGGAACAATTTAAAATGCCAGACATTTGGTGATTATCACATGGCATATTTGAAACTTGATGTGACCCTCTTAGCTGATATATTGCAGGCATTCAGAAAATCATCAATGCAAAATTATGGACTGGACCCAATATATTTTTTCAGTGCCCCGGGCCTAGCATGGGATGCAATGTTTTTAAACACCAAAAAGCAATTGGATCTGATCCGAGATCAGAACATGTATCTGTTTATGGAGCAATGTATAAGAGGAGGCATGGTGCAATGTTCTCAGAGATATGCCAGAGCAAATAACAAATATATTCCCAATTATGATCCAGCACGGCCATCAAATTATATAGTGTATGTAGATGCCAACAGCCTCTATGGTTCTGCTATGATGGATAAACTGCCATATGCAGGGCTTGAATGGCTCGAAGATTTCAATATTGAGGATCTTCAGAACTATGATGACCGTGAATATGGCCTCATCTTAGAGGTTGATCTGGCAATTCCAGATCATTTACATAACAAATTTTCTGATCTGCCCCCAATTCCCGAGGTTCAGTGCTCACCTGGCTCTAAACAGAAGAAGCTCATGATGACACTGGAGCCAAAACAGGGCTATGTCATATATTACAAGAACCT
This sequence comes from Lepisma saccharinum, assembly GCF_977018435.1. NCBI lineage: Eukaryota > Metazoa > Arthropoda > Insecta > Zygentoma > Lepismatidae > Lepisma > Lepisma saccharinum. The sequence continues at coordinate 35,890,787 of NC_139235.1, read as the reverse complement.
CCAGTTCCTGATGAAACATGGTGTTCAAGTGACCAAAATTAAAAAAGTTTTGAGATTCAGGCACTGAAAATGGTTGAAACCATACATTGATACAAACACAGAGCTTCGAACATCTGCAAAGAGCCAATTTGATAAGGCCTTGTTTAAATTGATGGTAAATTCTGTATATGGCAAAACAATTGAAAATGTCAGAAAACATACCGATGTTAAAATAATTACTGACCCCAGCCTGAGCAAAAAATTGGTTGCAAAGCCTAATTTCAATTACAGAAGAATATATGATGAAAATATGGCACTTTTCAACATGAAAAAAACAAAGATTAAGTTTGACAAACCTATTTATGTAGGGGCTGCAATATTGGAATTGGCCAAATCACATATGTTAACATTGTATTATGATGTGTTGAAACCTTTTTATGGTGATAATATAAAATTGATGTACATGGACACGGATAGTTTTATTCTTGATATTAAAACAGAAGATGTTTATAAAGATATGACCCAGCCTGAATTGTTTAAATATTTTGATACCAGTGAATTGCCAGGCCATTTGAATATTCAACCCCACAACAAAAAGGTGCCCGGCAAGTTAAAAGATGAGACACTTGGTGATGTTATTGTGGAATTTGCTGGGTTAAGTGCCAAGATGTACAGTTTTAAAACATGTAGTGCTGTTGTCAAAAAAGCCAAGGGCATTGGCAAAGTAACTGTGGAAAAAGAGCTTAAATTTGAAGATTATAAAAATTGCCTCAAATCCCAGAATTTAATCAAAACATCAGAATCCAGAATTCAGAGTGTGGATCACTTATTGCCTTCAAATGTTGTAAGAAAAGTGGCTCTGGACCCACGTGATGATAAGAGATGTATTTTATCATGTGGCATACATACTTTACCATGGGGTCATTGTGATTTGAAAAATGGGAATCAATGCCCAATTACAGAGCATGATTTGAAATAAATAAACATGCCTATGAACTTATTTGGGTTTAAAAAACAAGGTATTATGGACCTACCGACACCACAACCCTCTTCTGATATGCTGTCTAAACTGAGTGCTTTGTTAATTATTCATCTGAACAGCATACTTACAGATATTGATGATGAAACAGGCAAAATATTGTACATATTTAACAACAATTTAAATCATTACCAATTACCTGTAGGTGGGCAATTGCAATTTATTACAACCCCTGAGGGTGATGTTAAAATTTCAGTAGGGAGAAATATTTACAGAATTAAGCACTCAAACATGATTTCTGGCACTGTTTATACTGTTTCTGCTGGTGACTGCTTATATATTGAGGTCCCTGGATCTTATGATAAGCTTATACCCTTTTTTATAGAATTAAGAATCAGGTATTCAATAATAAATAACTACTAAACAAAATGCCTAATGATATTTTTGGCCATACAAGACATGAAGATCACAGTGATGAGATTCTGATGCTTGATGTCAGAGTCAAGAAATTAAGAAGTGATTTACAAGCTTTACAAACCACACTCAATGCCAGTCTTCAATTAGAAATTACAAATTTGCAATCACAATGCATGGACCCTCTTCTTAAAATTGATTCTGAACTCAAATTGCTGCTTCAGAAATATACTGACTTGGCCACATTGGATAATTTTCAAAGTTTAGAAGAGGCTGTTGCAGCTCTTCAAGCCAAATTTAAGACCCAGGCTAACAACTCTGAGCAATTGAAACAACAATTGGAAGAGCAGATAAATAATGTCCAGACACAGCTCCAAACAATTGTCAAAAGCATAAAATCACAAGAAGATTTTGATCTTGTGATTTCCACTCTAAAGGAACAGATTCAGTCACTCCAAATACCTAATCTGGACCCTCTGAACAATGCCATAGCCGAGGTTAAAGAAAAAATTGAGACACTTGAAAATTTTATGAACAATTTGCCATCTTCTGATGCTTTGAATGCAATAACTCGGAGTGTTGCAAATATTAAGCTGCAACTTGAAACATATGAAGATTTTGGAAAAATTCAAAGTTCCATAACCCATCTTGAAGGTACAATAGCAGCAGTGCAAAGTGATTTGGCAAATGTACTTGAATCCCGATTGCCTGGGATTGTAGATACCCTTGTCAGTGTCCAGCACCAAATCACAAAGCTTGAAAACCTCAATACTGAATCTGAACTGTCTCATTTTCATCATTTGATAGATGATATCCAAACAAAACTTGAAATTTTACAACAATCCACACCCACTCAGGCAGATATAGCCCTGCTCCAAAATGCTATGCAAAATGTGGCTGATGCTTCTGAATTAAACAATGTGAAATTGGCACTTGAATTTTTGCAAAATACAGTATCAAATTTGCCTACATCACAGGAACTTAAAAATATTAAGAGAGCAGTGAATCGCATATTGAAATCAGAAGATATCAAGAATATCCAAGCAGAGATCAAACATCTCACTCAGACAGTGGCCACTCTACCAACCAATCAACATATTAATGAACTGCATGCCCTGTTTGAGGATATCAGAAGGCAAATCTATGATCTTACAGCTCAAAATTCAAAATTGGCAGTTGTTGAAAATTTGCAACAAATTGTAGCTAATATCAAGCAACAGCTAGGGACCATGGAATCCAATCAAGCAAATGCTCTGTCTGTTTTTGCCACCCAGCTACAAGAAATTGTACAGCAATACAAAAAACTTGCTGTGGACATAAAAATAAAGCCAGGCCATGATGATGTTGTTAGAACCATCAATGAGCACCTTGAATCTGTAACAAGCAGATTGCTCACAGCAGAAAAGGAAATAACAGGCATAATTGAAAATCCCAAACATTCAGTAATTCTTGAATTGTACAGCATCCCCAACAAAGAATATGATTCTCCATTTACACCAGGTGGCAAAATATATATGCTGTCCCCTGCACAATTTTATTACCAATTTTTTGTTGGGGGAACATTGAGACCAATCAAAATCAAATATTGGCTACAGCCACAGGCACACCACTACCCTACCTTATCAATAACAAATGCTGATAACAAAGTGAAAATCACCAGTGTAGAATTAGAGGATTTTACAGATCCCAATACATTAGAAACAGCCTATGTTGAAGATGATGGCTCTTTGGAATTTAAAATACAAATAGGGGACAAATTATATTTAGAAAATCCTGCAGTATCAGCTGCTGAACACCCTATAGTTGCAATATTCTTGTTTACATATTATGTCTAGAAAAATTATTGTTGATGAATTACACAGACAGGCCAGACATAATTTTAAGAGACTGCCAGTAGTCACAAAAAGCATAGATGATTTATGGCAGGGGGACTTGATTGAAATGGCAAGTGGACAGTTGAAAAACTTAGACAAAATCAACAAGGGCTACAAATATCTACTCACTGTAATAGACACATTTTCAAAATTTGCCTGGGCTGTGCCACTCAAATCCAAGACTGGGGCATGTGTTACAGAAGCCATCAGAACAATCATCAATCAGAGTGGAAGATCCCCGCGCTATTTGCAAACAGATAATGGCAAAGAATTTTATAATTCAGTGTTTCAACAATTTATTAAAAGCCAGGCAATAAAACATTATTCGAGTTACAGTGACCTCAAGGCCTCAATTGTAGAGAGATTCAACAGAACCTTAAAAAATCTTATGTATAAACAATTTACACTGCAGGGTAATTATAAATGGATTAATATTCTTCCAGAACTTCTACATAAATATAACAATTCTGTCCATTCCACAATCAACATGAAACCCTCTGAAGTAACTTCATCTGATGAGCAAAAATTGATCAGCACTGTTTATTATCCTAAATATCAGCCAACAACAAGAAGGGCCAAATACAGGGTGGGTGATCAAGTAAGAATCAGCAAATATAAGCACTTATTCAAGAGAGGCTTTACAAGAAACTGGAGCACAGAATTATTTACAGTGGTTCAAGTTAAACCTGGGACCCTTAACACATATATAATAAAGGATCACCGAGGAGAAATTCTCAAAGGCAGGTTTTATGAACAAGAGCTCAGCAAAACTAAACAGCCTGACACATATCTCATAGAAAAAATCATCCGCAGAAAAGGCAACAAGTTACTTGTCAAATGGCTAGGACTCCCAGAACACAGCTGGATCGATGCAAACAAAATAATAATATGAGCACCTGGGATGTTATAAAAAGGCTGCCAGAACCTGAACAGCAGAATAAGAGAAATGGCAACTTGTTACCTGATAATATTAGGTGTCTTATTGTTGGGCCATCTGCTTGTGGTAAAACTACACTAATGGTTGATAATTTTTTATTGGCACCCAACTGGTTAGACTGGAAAAACAGGCACTTGTATATCTTCTCTAAGAGCTTGGAACAATTAAAATATCAGCAGCTGATGAAGCTATATGATGGATTGGATATAGCCACTTTTGAACCAGATGTTAAGCCACTTCATGAATGTCTCGATAATTCTGTTGTTGTGTTTGATGATATTATATTGGATAATCAAAACAAGGTTAGAAATTTCTTTACACAGGGCCGGCACAAAAACATTGATTGCTTCTACCTGGCACAGACTTTTTCAAAAATACCCAAGCAACTGATCCGAGACAACAGCAATTTTATATGTGTGTTTCATCAAGACCATACCAACCTCAAACACATACATGATGAATATGTAGGTGGGGACTTGAGCTACAATGATTTTTCCAAGTTTTGCAGCAGGTGCTGCAACCAGGACAGTTATGGGTTTGTCACAATTGATATGACAAGAACACCCAACAGTGGCAAATACAGAAATAAAATCAACAATTTTCTAGACATTGAAACATATATAAATAAACATGAAAAGGCCAATTATTGATGATCTTAAATTAAGAGATTATCTTGTAAAAAGATTTAAGGGATGGAAATCAGAGAACCGAGGAATTTATGAAAAACACAAACAAACAGAACAGCCCATAATTGATGCTATTGGTGAATTAGGTAAGAATATCAAAACTGTTACAGAGCAAAATCAAAATTTAATCACAGAGCTTGTACCTGTAGCTGCAAGGAACATATTAGATTATCCATTGACCCCACTTTCCAGTATTCATACACCTAGTCCTATTGCTCCTAGAAGAATTGAAGCTACTCAGGATCCTATTGAATTGGGTCTTCTTGCTCAAAAATATTTAACCACACCTAAAGACAATAAAGATGAGGTGTTTGGCTTATATGCTGACACAGAGCTTGATGGCAGCATCATACATAGAATTGGCAATTTCAGAGTAACATTTATGGGAGATGATATAATTGTATATTCAGAATCTCGACTTGGAGAAAAAGGTGCTTTTGTTAAGTATCTCGGAACACCTGGATTATGGGAACTGATGACTAGGAAAAGGCCTGGCAGCTATACAGATCAAGATTATGAGGATTACAAAGAAATATTAATAAAATCAGATGCTCTATACCAGAACAATGATCCCACACAAAAAAGAGTCAAGTCGAGCAGTGGGGCAAAATACAATAATTTAATCAAGCCCATATGGTCACAAATCAAGACTGGCAGTGGAATCAAACAATACAACACCCTGCCCAAAGAATTTGTGTGGGTTGATGATGTCAGGAAACTTGTAGATAGGTTATTGGTGATAGCTGGGGAGGAAAATGCTGGGAACCACAATTTTTACAATGAAAAGGTTGGAATTATGGACATGATAAGCACAAAATTGTCTAATTTTATAGTGAATGACACTAAGGGGATTGGATATCTTATAAAAATTATTAATACTCTACCACCTAAATTTTGGAATATTTCTGAGGGCCGGGGCTTGGTTAATGACATTATAAACAAGCTGCCATTTGAACTACATATTCCAGGCTATCAATATTGTGGTCCAGGCACAAAATTGGACCATAGATTAAACAGAGGTGATTCTGGAGTTAATCCCCTAGATGCTGCTTGTAGAGACCATGACATAGCATACAACACACATTCTGATCTTGACAAGAGACATGTTGCAGACAAGAAATTAGAAGAGGCTGCATTTGGTAGATTTGTAAGCAAAGATGCTTCTTTGAGTGAAAAAATAGCAGCATTGGGAACCACCATAGCTATGAGCACCAAACAAAAATTGGGGTGGGGGCTGTGAATATATATATAATAAACCTACAATGAAGGCCAAGGGTGTTATGTATCAAATACCTTATGCAGGTCTCAAATCTCTTAAAACTATTGACAGTCTTTTGACCAAAAAGCAGCGCAAGAAAAAAAATTCTTGTATTGCAAAGGGACATGGAATGAAATTGTTACTTAGCACCCCCCAATTAAAAAAATTACAGCAATCAAGAAAAAAATCACATGTAGGGGGATTTATATTTACCATCCCTGCCATTTTAGCTGCTCTCGGGGCTGTTGGGAGCTTGGCGGGGGGATCAGCTGCCATAGCAAAAACAGTAATAGATGCCAAGAAGAATAGGGCAGAATTAGATGAGCAGAGGCGCCATAACCTGGTCATGGAGAAACAAGGCAAAGGTGTTAAGAGAGCCATGAATAAGTTTAAAAAAAACAAGAGCCGCTTACAAACCAAGATATTGAAGCTTTAATCAAGCCACTGGGCATCAAACATTTTAGAGGTGTGTACATGTCTGATTCTTTGCCAGAACAACCACTCAACAAAGAGTGTGGCATTGTTAATTTGGATGAGTACAAAAATCAGGGCACTCACTGGATTTGTTATCTTAAATATTTAAAAAATAAGGCATTTGTGTTTGATTCATTTGGAGGTGTTCCACCTGAAAATTTAATAAAATATCTAAAATCAACTAATCTTTATTACGATAATGCCCGTGTTCAAAATTTCAAAGATGTTAATTGTGGACATTTGTGTTTATCTGTTCTTAGATATATGTCTCAAATAAATAAACCATCAATTGAAGATTTTCAAAAAGCCTTGTGGTATTTAAAACATCATGGGGGTATTTCATCTCACCAGCCAAAATTCAATATTGAAACTCAAATTACATGATGACATTGTATATCCCAAAACAATAGCTCTCAGGGCATTTTATGGCATGTACCTGATCCCTAATATTACACACCACAACAACAAAATTGCAGTAGGGGATGAAAAAATTGTCATCACTCCAGGGCAATATAATCTCTCCACTTTAAATGCTCAATTACCCAGAGGTATAGTGTTAAGTCAAAATTCTGTCACTCACAGAGTAGAAATTGTATCTGCTACAGAAACAGTGGATTTGGGTACTATTGGAGAGCTGTTAGGCTTTGAGAACAACACAAAACTTGAACCAGGCATCAAACACACTGCTATGAATATACCTAAATTCTTAGCCATAGAGACTCTAAATATTCACTGTAATGTAGCAGAGGGTATGATCACCAAATCAAATGGCATAGGCACTCACAAACAAACAGGTATTATTGCAACATTCAAACCTAATTCTGAATTTATGGAGCCTATTATCTATAATCCATCCCCAACATTATATTTTCCTGTGTGCCATAATAGAATAGATTATATTGAATTGATGGTCACTAATGAAAAAGAAGAATTAGTTGATTTTGCTGGAGCCACAACAACTGCTATCATAGAGATTAATATTTAAATAAAAATACATACAAGAAAAAAATGGAAAATATTGAGAGTTATGAGCTACAATCTTTCCCCCCAAACAGGAGGACATTTGCAAATTTAAATCAACCCAACACAGAGATTGAGGTTGATCTTGATATAGGGGATGGATTTATACACCCCCACAGAGCAGATCTTTACATCAAATTTGATGTTGTAAAGCTCGATGGAACAGATTATCCGGCAAATTCAAATATAAGACTTGTAGACAATTTTGTGCCTCATCTATTCTCTGAAATTGAGATCAGAAAGCATGGCGTTGTTATAAACAGAGTGGATTATCCCGGCATTACCTCCACAGCTTTGGCCACATTAAAATTATCCAAAACCGAGGCTTCATACTACAAAATCGGGGGATTTGAGGCTGGTGATAAGATATTATCTAAGAACCACACTGTGCTGTTCCCTATGCGCCTATTGCCAGGATTCTTCTCAGATTACAAAGATATTATGTGGAAGGGTGGGTTAAGAATCACATTTAGAAGAGCTGCAAATGATAACAATGCTTTGATGAGGTACAGTACATTAAACTCGACAGGAGAAGCTCTGCCTAATACCCTACCTGATGCAGGCAAATGCATTATTCAGACTATGGAGTTAAGAGTGCCAGTTGTTGAATATGAGCCCAGTTATGCTCTTAAATACAAAGCAGATATAATAAAAAATCCACAGGTTCCCCTACAATTTTATACATATCAATGTGTACAGAAGCCCGCATCTGGTACATATTATGAGTTTGATGCTACAAATTCATTCTCCAGCATACAATATGACATGCCTGATTTTGTAGTGGTATTGTTTCAGACTGGAAGACACAACAATCAGGAAAAAAATTCAAGTAAATTTGATAACTGCAACATCAAGAACATATATCTTAAAAATGGCAGAAATGAGGTATTTCCTAGAGAAAATTATAATTTAGACATGTCCAAGGATGATTTCCTTAAATTATATGAGGCATTTTCGGCTTTCAAAAGAGTCACTACAGGCAATACAGACATGTATTACACACCAGATGAATTCAAAACACAGAGACCCATGTTTGTAATCAACACTTCAAGAAGAAAACAAGTTGTGGTGAATGATAGAACAAATATTAAAATTATCTGTGAATTTCATGAGGCATTACCTGATGACACCATATGTAGTGTTATTCTCATAGGAGAAAAATCATATGTTTATGATGTAAGAAATGAGAGAGTCACGGAGCAATTCTAGAGGGGCTCTGCATATTACATTGTTTTAATATTAGATATGCAAGTTGAGGCTGGGCTCCAATTAAACTTAAATTGGAAGTAAATATGTGTGTATATGGATGGGTATGTGTGTGTGTATTGGCTTAATTTCAGGTATGGCCAATTTTGACAAGTTTATGGACAAAAATCTGGCTGATGCAACTTTTGTAAGTATGGGCAAATCAATCTGAGGGGGCTCTTCCTTTCTGAAAAATTCCTGAGGGCATTTTTACAAAATTCTTGGATTAGAGGGGGTTCCACACTTGAGCAAAAAGCTCATATGGGCATGTTGAGCTTGTTTTAAGTGTAAGCAAATCTGCTGGAGGGGGGCTCTTCCTTTCTTGAGTTTATAATAGCATAAAACCCACTACTGTAATTGACCTTTGATTATTCTAGTGGAGTTGAGGGGGAAATGTAACAGTTAAAGGAAAAATTAATTGTTTTTTGGTATCTCGGGTGGGACACAATAGAAAACACAAGTAAATCAAAAAAGTTAAAATAAATGAATTATGTGTAAAATACCTTCTACTTTCTAACTTAATCATGTATAATACTTGAATTTTTATCCAAAATACAATTTTAGGTTGTTCACTCACAAGATAGGATGAAGTTACTGCAGTGCATTTAATTTTAAAAATTGAGGTTCAGAGGCCTTTTCAAATGGAATGCCCCAAAGGTATTTTTGAGTAATATTGTTAGGATCGGGCACTGACTTTTAAAACCTAATTTGCCTGGCAAAATTATTACTAATCCTAAAAGTAGAATTATTCAATTCCTCTTTAACCTTATGTATTAAAATTCAATTATTCATTGGTTGCTTGTTTTGTAATCTTTGTTTAATATATTTTTCTACCATTTCAGGGGACTCTCGAGGATGGAACAGAGTTCGACAATAGCTATGATCGAGGACAACCTTTGACTTTCACTTTAGGATCTGGCCAGGTTATCAGAGGCTGGGATCAAGGTTTGATGGGGTATGACTCTTGCTTTTTATTTTTGACTCTGACCTTCCATTGTCTATAATTAATAATACTTAGGGATGATTTGCATTAAGCTTGTACCTGCTGTGCAATGTACTGTAGCATGAATATATGTCAAAAGTGTGAAGGTGGTATCAGCACCACTTTCTGACTTTTTTTATAGTTCATTGCAGTCTGAAACCTTCAATGTTGGTTCCTGCATGTCCCTATCTATTTCTACCCTCGCCTGTAGATTCGTCCTCGTGACCGTTAGATCTTTTTGTTGAATGGCTCTCATTTCTAGTTGTGCAACAAAGTGTGACTGATATGGGGTGACCAAATTGCTTGTATTTCATATTTACTTCCATATTAGGGCTATTTTTTTTATTTATTTATTGACATTCTATTTCTCAAGATCATGAAACTGCATTGGAACAACAATAGAATAGGAAAAAATGTTGTTGTGCAGCATCACTGGACAAATATATATATATATATATATATATATATATATATATATATATATATATATATATATATATATATATATATATATATATATATATATATATATATATATATATATATATATATATATATATATATATATATATATATATATATAATGGATAAAAGCAAGGAGGGCCAAAAGGGCTAAGTAAAAATCAAAGAAGGTAAAAGGAAACACTCACCGGACAGTAGAAAAATTCAAAATTTTCGCTAATTTCATAGCATCATCGGTGTGAGGAGAAATAGACGGAACCGGAAGTTGGGGCACTGCAGAGTTGCCAGGTCCCCGTCGAAGAAGAAGCGGTGCGTAGAACGGAAAAAACACTGTTTCGGCACCAGGCTCGTCGTAAACTGTGAGTGTGTAGGATGAGTAGGGTGGGCGGGAGGGTTGGGATAGCTAGGGAGGGAGGGTGGGTAAGGGGCGGGTATTACTGGGTGGCCTTGTTCAGGCCAGGTGGAGTGGTTGCACTCATGGTCGATATATAGGCCCTCTCCCATCTTTTGCGAACAGAGGTGTTGGCTGGTTGGGGTAGGAGGTGGATGATCGCTACCCGGAAGCAGTCCTTCAAACTGATGTTGTGGTGGTTGGTGTGGACGGCGACAGTGAAGTCCAGGTTGTGGGTGGAGGAGCGGTGGTTATTGATGCGGAGGTTGATGGCCGTTGATATTTCCCCCAGGTAAAAATCACCACAGATGTTGCAGGTGAGGATGTAGATAAGGTTTGAGGCATGGCAGGTCCCTTTGGGATGGAGGGTGAATTTGCCAGTGGCCGTGTGCACCTGGAGGGTGTGAGAAGTGATGAGGATGGGGCAGGTCTTGCACCTGGGGCGGTTGCATTTATGGGCAGGGGGGTGTTGGATGTGTGGTGAAGGAGTGTTGTGGACCAGGATGTTTTGGAGGTTGGGGGGGCGTTTGAAGACCACTCTGGGTTTGTCGGGAAATATGTTTTTGGTTTCGGGATCACTGTGGAGAATTGGGAGAAGAGAGTGCATTGTGTGCCTGATTTTGTTGAGGTGGGGATGATATTGGGTGATGAGTGCAGGTAGGTTGGTGGCAGCAGGTTTCTTGGTGGTAGTGGTATGTGAGGCAGCTCGCGATATTTGCTTGGTGACCAGGATGGAGGGATATCCACGGTTGACCAGGGCCTGGTGTAGGCGGAGGTTATAATTCTGGCGGGAGGTGGGTGAAGTGTTCAGGCGCTGTCCCCTGAGGGCCAGAGAGAACGGAATGGCTTGTTTGGTGTGGAACGGGTGGGAGCTGGAGAAGTGTAGGTATTGCATGTGGTTGGTGGGTTTTATGTGGATGGAGGTAGTCAGGTGTCCTCCCTCGATGTGCACGTCCACATCCAGGAAGGTGATCTGGTTGGGGGAGTGTGTCCAGGTGAATTTTAGGGAACGGAAGTGGTTAAGTTGGTCCAGGAAAGCTGACAAGGATGGTTCTCCATGTGTCCAGAGCATGAAGATGTCGTCGATGAAGCGGAGCCAGAGGAGGGGTTGGAGGGGTTGGGTAGCCAAAAACTCTTGCTCAAGTTGGCCCATGAAGAAGTTTGCATAGGATGGGGCCATTCTGGTACCCATGGCTGTACCTCGGATCTGAAGGAAATTTTGGTTTTCAAAGGTAAAGTTGTTACAAGTGAGGACAAGGTGGGCTAGGTGGGTCAGGAAGTTGATATATATATATATATATATATATATATATATATACACACACACATACATACATACAGGAATAGGGTCAGAAATGGTGCCAGAAGGGCGGATAAATA